>NW_027042921.1:0-600000 GCF_037950935.1 Myxozyma melibiosi
TGATGAGGTTTAATCTACTGTGAAGGGTTTGTTTTAAGCTTCGCATAATATTATTATTAAACTAATAATAATCACCTACAATACATCATTCACACACAGCCTCTTGACGACATTTTGACACAACAAAAAACAAATCACCAGCATATCCTGTACACAGTCTTAGCCGATTCTTTACTCCCACTGCGACATGAAGCTCATAGCGCTATCCAACTCGCCGCGGATCGCCGCAAGATGCTCAGGGCTTCGCGGCTTCACAGTAACATTGAAGTCGAGCGGGCGCATCAGAATTGCCGAATTGTAAGCATTGACATCGAGTGGTATAACCTTTCCGGTAACCGGGTCAACTGGCTCAGAAATATCAAAAGCCCATAGGAGCTTAGCCAAGATACGCCACATGTTGCGCTCAGCTAGATGGAGTCCAGGACAAATTCTACGGCCAGAGCCATATCCATAGTGATGTAGATTCGACGATGTCAGTACCTTTGTTTAGAAGTGCAGTCGGAATAGAAGATTACTTATCTCGGTTCTCAAAGTCTGCCGAAGCAGCGTAGTCGGGAGCCAACTTCGGATGGTTCATGTAACGGTCAGGGTTGAAGGTTTCATGGTCTGGATAAATGGATTCATCGTGATGGATAGACCAGATACCAATGAAAATTGTAGAACCCTTCGGGATCAACATTCCGTCATACCAGTAGTCTGTGATTCAAGAAGATTAGTCTCGTGTTATGACATGTCTAAATTCCGCAGTCTGTCCATACCTTCCGTGCTCTGATGAGGCAAACCGAGAGGAGCTCTAATTTTGTAGAAAGGTTAGAGTATAAACTCAACAAGACTGTATATAACAGTTGCAATACATACGTGGGACGCCATCTCATTGCTTCCTTCACGATACAGTTAACAAACGGCATTTTGTCAAAATCAAGACCAAACTGGGGACTGCGTTCCGCACCGCAGACTGCATCGATCTCCTTCTGCGCGCGCTTCTGGAATTCGGGATACTTGGCCACTGCCAAGATAAGAGTGAGGATCATGTTTGCTGTCGTATCAGCGCCCGCCTCGAGAAGTTCGCCAAAAAGGTTGTTGAACGCGTGCTGCGACATGGGCCAGCCCTTGGCGTTGTACTCGTCCAACTTCTGATCGATAAAGCAGTCTCTCTTGATGCCCTTTGCGCGTCTCTCGTCAATCATAGCACGAGCCTTGTCCCACATATCATCCATCATTTGACGACATTTGTAGGCTCTCGTTTTCCATTTTCCGGGGAAGTACTTGAGGAATGGCAACTCGTCGATGGGGGATTAGCGCCAGGCTCTTCAGTCTCGAGCCACTATAAGAGAAGTCAATCAGTTAGCCAGGCGTTCGTATGATTATATAGAATTATTTGTAGAATATGCTTACGATATGCATCAGTTCAAAAAAGTCCTTGTACCAAAACGATTTAAAGTCGGTCACTCGCTGGCCCCAGATAAGGGTACACGCGACGGAGGTTGTGTACATCTTTGCATAATCGAGGATGCGGTCGCTGTGCTTCAAAAGGTTATTCATGAAGATCACAGCTCTTCGAGGGTCAGCACACTAATAATGAGACATATAGCAAAGATAGTAAACTTACTCGGCTTCTTGGACTTTCCAGTGCTTCTGGTCAAGAACTGAGGGGCTAAGGTTTCGGGTGACGATAGCTCGCTTCTCTCTCCAGGAGGCAGTAGCTTTCTCAAGAGTCAGATGGTCGCCATGGGTGACAAAGTTCGTAACGTAGTCGATCGGTCTGTCGGAGAAGATGCTTCCTTTCTTGTCGATCATGGCGTTGATAGATTTGCGGTCGGACAGGACGACAACGTTCTGGCTGCCGACTTTGAGGGAGAAGACAGGGCCATAGGTGTCGGCGAATTCTCTGAATCTGTGAGAGAAGTAGTGATTAGTGCGCGCTCTACAAGCTAGACAGGACTGACCAAGACAGAAGTTATACTTTTTACCAAGACCGGTAGATGGAATCTGATGAACGTTGCCCAAGATAGGGAGGGTGGGGGGACCGGGGGGCATGCGCGGGTCGCGCCGGCCGCTTCGCAGTATTTTGACGACAAGGTAGAGGATGATGACGCCGGTGAGGATAGAGAACACGGGGATCTTGAGGATGAGGGCATCGGGCCCTTCAAGGAGGCTGGATGATGTGCTGGGAGCCATGTTGTAGCGGGGGGGAAGAAGGCGACGCTGTAGACGAGAGAGGCGGCGAAGACATTGGTGCGGGGGGTGAGGCGAATATATAAGAACAGGGCGAGAACGGCACGAGGATGGCGAAGTGATTGTCGCTGCAATTGGCTTCGCGGTAACTGATGCTTAGACTGATAATGATAATCTGCTGATTGGGTGTCGTGAAGAAGAAGACCGGACGGACTAAATCTGAAAAACCTAAACAGTCAGGGGTAAGTAAACCCTACGCTTCCTTCTGCGATGATATCATCAAAGCCAATAATAAACGAGAGTAGATATGCACTAGTTGCTAACTGGTACTTGCTAATAATCTTCATAATCTTCTTCACAATGATTATGGAATAAACACCAGAAAGTGCTGTTGTTGGACGTGGAATCAGCGCTATGTCTCTTCAAGACGTTCTCTGGCCGGAGCATCTGCTCTGAGACTCTTCCCATATTTGACCAAATTAGCCGCAGCACGTTAATCAAAGAAGCCAAATCCCCGCACAGCAGAAGCGGGGTAAACTTTCTCCACCATCTCCTACAGGTCGCTGCGCTGCCCGCGTCAGTCGTATAACTGCCTGCTAAAAACCCTCAGATTTGTCTCTGCTTCACTACTGCGATTTGGACCGAAGTCTTGTAGAAGTCTTCAACGGCCGCTTCCCGGGCTGCTGGAGCTTCCAACGTGCGCCCATTGTTTCAATAGAAAGACAAGCTGTCTCAAACAGTCTTACTGCTACTACTACTGTATAATATTCTGAGTATCGCATAATATTGCACAGCTCCTCGCTACAACTCCTACGGCCAATCTGACTTCTTTGAATCGTCATCTCTGCATAAGACCTAGCTAGACATCCACTGTAGACTGCAGAGAACGCGGAGGGAAGGACAGAAGTGAGTGAGTTCTAATGTGACAGCGCCGTATTGCCGCTCTCGCCTTCGTCCTTTGCTATGGCCAGACAGAACAAGAGCGTCCACTTCCGTCGACATCAGCGGCTTTGTCTGTCGATAGATAGTGTAGGGTTCCTAACACATTTGTCCGGCCAGCAAACTGTTGGCTGCCAGGCTGATCGCATTGAGCAGCAGCTCATTGTTCACAATAACTATTCGCGGGTCTACACAAACACCTCAAATATGTAAATAATAATAAGAGGATCTCGGCCCTTTCCTGGCTCTTCTTTATCATCCCCCGATCCAAAGCCACCGCGGAGAATTGAGAGCGACAATGAACGCCAATGCAAACACAAACAAACTTCACTTCCAGATACCTCGTCTTTTGACATGAATCAATGCACATTCACTATCACATCCAGATATCCGTCAAACTCCGGAGTTGGGCCAGTACGGAGCAAAACCTCCAAGTCGACGTCCTCCAGCTGAAGCTTCTCGATAGCTGCGCTTGCGGTTTCATGCAGTTTAATTCATAGTTCAGCTCTGAATTGTCAAATCTGATGGCAGTTTAATAACCCGCACAATAGCCCGTTTTTTAGCTCCTCAGTAAGAGCGTCGGTAATGTCGACACGTGACCACTGCCTTAGTGAAACGGAGGCGGTCAAGACGTTTTCTGCCTTGTTGCATTTCCCACTTGCAAACACATATCCACAAACCCTACACACACTAAAAAGGCAGCTCTCCCGTCGTTCTCTCTCTTCTCTTCTTCTTCACCTCTCGTTACTTCCAGCACTTCAGCAACACCCACCCTTCCCGTGCTTTCTCAACAATGGTTTTTGGCTAGAGGGGAACACGCCCCTCCAGTGCATCGCATACTGCTGCTGCCTTCTACATGCACCGTCGCTGCCGACTTCTCCCTACATACGCGCAACCGTAGCTTGAATCTGCGGGCACGAAAGCTCTTGTAGTTTCCGTCATCGTACATTCGTACTTCTGCGGCCGTCCATATTTCTCCTGTGAACAGTGAAAAGACACTCCTATACAAAAGAAAATAGTTATTTTGCTTATGAGTGACTAGCGATTACGGTTGACTCTTGCGACTTTACTATATTTAAAGCTTAATGTATATCTCTGGCACTAAGAATAAAAATTGCAACCCCACGTCTGTATCCCTCGGACAGCGGAAAAAGAAACAATACAAATATGGATGAAACACACAGCTCTTCATACAGAAACAAGCTTGCTCAATACTCCCGACTCCTGGGCCTCGATCGAGTATCTGTTACCAAGAACCCCCTTCCTTTCAGCAATAATCTGGAGCGCGACAATCTTTGAGTTGAACCGGGCACCAGAGAGAGGTCCAACGACATAGTACAGGTTGGGGATCCCGACGTCTCTGCAAGTTCCGAATAGCTCGCCCTCGCGGTCAAGGTCCCAGAACTGCTTGAAGGAGTTTGCGTACTTGTCTCTGAGGATATCTTTGATCGTGTCCTTAAATCCGGTATATCCGGTAGCAAAGACCACAACGTCGGGCTTTAGCGAGCTGCCATCCTTGAAGAAAACGCTGTCCTCGGTAAAGTGATCAATCTCTCCAGCCTTGACCTTGATGTCGCCGCTGATGATGCGAGGAGAAGCGCCGGTGTCGTAATAGTATCCTCCAGATCGAGTGTTGGTGTTGATGAAGAAACCGCAGCCGTCGCGACCGTCGTAAAGCTGGAATCCGGCCTTCTTCAGACCTGCCAAAAGCTCCTTGTCCTTCGCCTTGATTTCCGGCACATAACGCTTGTGGAAGAGACGGCCGACGTACTTGGGCGAGGATTCGGAGAGCAAGTCAACGGTCCAGGTATCAAGGTTCTCACGGTACGGATTGACGGTAGGAACGCCGTTCTCGATAGACATGACATAGGTCGGCGAGCGCTGAAGCATTGTGACGTCCGCACCGTTGTTGAAAAAATCGAGTGAGATGTCGTGTCCTGAGGTGCATGCTCCGACAACGAGCGCCGTCTTGCCAGTCCAGTCCTTGCCGTCCTTGTGATGAGCCGAGTGAACAATGTCCTTCTTGAATAGCTCCTGGCCTTTGAAGGGAGGTGGGAACTTAGGGTGGCCGCCGCCGATTCCGGTAGCAAGCACAAGATGGGAAACCTTGAATGTGTGAGGGACGCCCTTGCGCGAAACCGTGACGAACCACTCCTTCTTGCTCTCATCAAAGTAGGTGTCGCTGGTAACGATCGAAGTCTCGGTCCAGACAGAGAGTTCCATGGCGTCGGCGTAGTACTCGAGAAAGTTTGCCAGCTTTCCAGACGGAGTGAAGACGGGCCAAGTAGCAGAGAAAGGAAAGTAGGCGAGATGGTTGGAGTAGACGGGGTCATGGAGCGAGAGCGACTTGTACCGAAGTCGCCAGTTGTCGCCAACGCGCTTGTAGGTATCAATCACAAGCGCCTTGACGCCCATCGCACCAAGACGAGCAGCAATCTCGAGACCGTTGTGGCCTCCACCGACGATGATGACTTCGGGGTCGGAATTCTCGGTCTTCTCGCTGAGGATCTCGTCGTAGGACTTGGTCGAGTTGTGCTGGCCTCGGATGCGAGTAGGACCAGCATGCTCGGGAAAACCGTCGACGCCGTCAAGAGTGGTGAAGAGGATCCAGGCGACGTAGTCCTCAGCTGGGCCGGGGATGAGCTTGACAATGCCAATGGCGGAGCCGATCGCGCAGGAGAAGGTGAAGAACGCTTGAATGAAGGAGACGTCCTCAAACGGCTTCTCGATGGTAGGCTCGGGAGTCAATGAGAGCTTTGCTCCGTGAGCCTTAGCGACTCTGAGACGGTCAGAGGCGGCCTGCTGGATGTTGGGCTTTCCGATAGAGCGGAAGTCGGAGGTGAATGAAATTGTGTCTCTCCAGAACGAGTCGTCGGGGGCAAAGAGGGCATCGAAAGCAGCGGGATCCTCAGACTCGACGGCGGAGTTGAAGCGGTCGACAAAGGACTGAGAGATCGCGACAACCTCGCCGGCGGAGAGCGTGTCGGGCACTTTGGAGGCAGGGAAAGCCGCAGGCTTGGGAACGTCGACGTAGGAAACCATATTGAGAGATTGATCTGAGGAGATTGAGGCGGGCAGAACACAGAAATCCGTAGAGATCTCAGACGAAGGATGCTTTTCGAACCATCTAAGAAGAACAAGAGCTGTTTATATTCATCGATTTGGCCAGGATCTGAGAATGCGGAGGAGAGCAGGCGACGGAGTGGCTACCAAAAGAGGCAGCGGTCGAGCTACCTGACCCACCCCGCATATTCAGTGGTGCTTGACGTCAGACCCAGGGAGAGGCCGATCCGGGTCGGGACGCGGGTGACTTCTCAGTCGGGCATAGAAGCCGCTGGCGGTAACGTGATTGTTTGCTGCGCTCAGTTATTTATTTGTTTGTTTTATTGTTCAAAGTGCGGCACTCGGCTTCTTCTCGCTGCCCATCGCCTGGCGATCGCGCTGAGCCGCGGGTTCTTCCCAACAGTGACTGATCGATTAGATAATGATAAGCCGCACGTCCTTCTACTCGCGATAAACATAAGATCGCCTGTTCTTCCTGCTCTCTTCTTCGCTTTTTTGTCTGCCGTTGTCGCTAGGTGTTCAAGAAAAAAAGTGAAAATGAGTCCTTCCGTATCGTCTCCCTTTGTTGGAGCTCTAAAAACGGTACGGATACATCACATATTGCCTACTCTGCGTCCTTTACTAACACTCCCCGCCTGCAGCTTAAGCGGCCTGACCTCTTTATCGCCGACGCCTTCGTGGCTGGTCAATGGGTCTCCCCTACAAGCACATTCCCAGTCTATGAGCCCTCAACAGGACAGGTTCTTGGCTCGGTTGCAAACATGACCCGAGACGACTTCGTGACCGCGATCAAGTCCGCCGACAAGGGTTACCGCGCTTACAGTACATCAACAACCGCCCACGAACGGTCGGCCCTACTCCGCAAATGGTACGATCTGATTATGCAGAATAAGGAAGATATTGCAACAATTCTTGTGCTGGAGAACGGCAAGACCTACGCCGAGGCTGTTGGAGAGGTTGCCTACGCGGCCTCGTTCGTATCCTGGTTCTCGGAAGAAGCCTCCCGCGCTTATGGCGATGTCATTCCTTCCTCGATGCCAAACACCACTGTCATGACCATGAAGCAGCCAGTTGGTGTCTGCGGAATCATTACTCCTTGGAATTTTCCCGCTGCGATGATTACGCGCAAAATTGCGCCGGCCCTTGCTGTCGGATGCTCGGTCGTGATCAAGCCGCCGTCCGAGACACCCTACACGGCCGCGGCCCTCGTAAAGCTCGCTGTCGAGGCCGGTCTACCTGCCGACGTTATCCAATTACTACCAACCAAGGACCGCGAGGCTGCTACAGAAATTTGCACCTCGCCTATTGTCAAGAAAGTCTCTTTCACAGGCTCTACTAAGGTCGGTATTCATCTCTCAAAGCTAGCCATGGGAACCATGAAGAAAGTGTCCATGGAGCTTGGAGGAAATGCGCCGTTTATCGTCTTTGAGGACGCAAACATCGATCTGGCTGTTCAGGGTGCAATGGTTTGCAAGTTCAGATGCTCAGGGCAAACTTGTGTTTGTGCAAACCGCATCTTTGTACAAAAATCTGTTGCAAAGGAGTTTACTGCAAAGCTTGTCGCAGAGGTCGAGAAGCTCAAAGTTGGATACGGACTTGACAAGGAGACAACCCAGGGCCCTCTAGTCAATCGCAATGGCGTTGAAAAAGTCAAGCAACATATCGAGGATGCGCTAGCCAAAGGCGCCAGACTCGAAACCGGCGGTGGTGTTCCCAAAGACGTTGATCCATCCGGGTTCTTTATTCTGCCCTCTGTTCTCTCGGGAGTGACGACCGATATGATGGTTGCCAGCGACGAAACCTTCGGACCGCTCGCGCCCATCTTTGAGTTTGAGACTGAAGAGGAAGCGATCTCGATGGCCAATAATACCGAGTTTGGATTGGCGGGGTATTTCTTTTCCACCAACATAGGAAGATGCCTCAGAGTTGCTAGTGCTCTTGAGTGTGGTTTAGTAGGCGTTAACACTGGCAAGATATCTGCTGCTGAAAGTCCGTTTGGGGGTGTTAAGCAGTCTGGTGTTGGTCGAGAGGGTAGTATGTATGGATTGGCCGAGTACTACGTCATCAAGGCGGTTACCATTGGAAACACCAATGCCTAAGATGTATTCTAGTGTTCTAATATTTGAGAAAAGTCATTTTGCTATATTATTAAGAATGACCTGATTACCACTCGCTCAGCGATCCGTCAGCACTGACAAATCCACCCGATCGCCATGCTTTTGCGTTTTTGCTCAGAGCCCTAACAGCTTCCTCGTTAACCTCTATTCCAAGACCCGGCCCCTCCGGGACGACAACGTAGCCGTCCTTGACGTCGAAAAACTCGGGGTTGTGCACGTAGCTGATGATATCCTGCTCGCCAGCTTCGGTGTTGTAGTGAATTCCAATAGACATCTCCTGGATGACATGGTTTTGTGTGCACGCCGCAATCTGGAAGCAGGCTGCAAGAGCGATCGATCCAAGAGGGCAGTGCGGGGCAATCGCAATATCGTATGCTTCGCACATTGCTGAAATCTTTCTGATTTCAGTGATTCCGCCCACATGAGCAATATCAGGCTGGAGAATATCAATCGATACGGGGTTGAGAAACTTCTTGACGTCCCAGCGCGAGTATAAACGCTCGCCAAGAGCGATCGGAATCGATGTCTGGCCGGCGATCTCGGACACGCCTTCGTGATTCTCGGACAACAGCGGTTCTTCGATAAACATCGGGCGGTGCGGTTCGAGAAGTTTTGCTAGCTGCTTAGCCATGGGTTTATGGATGCGGCCGTGGAAGTCAACTCCAGCGTCCATGCCTAGTGATTTGACGGTAGCCAGTCGGTCGGCCGCGGAGTCGAGTGAGGATGGGGTATCGAGCCAGCCGATGTCTGCGGTCGCATTCATTTTGACGGCTTTGAAGCCCTGATCAAGACGGCCTTGCCTGTAAGTAGATATATTAGCAAAAGCTCAGTCGATGAGTGAAAGCAAATGGGACATACGCCTGAGATCTGACGTCGTCAGGTCTATCTCCTCCGATCCAAGCATAGACCTTGATCTTGTTGCGAACCTTGCCGCCCAAGAGCTCATAGATTGGAACATTCAGTCTGCGAGCTGATATGTGCGTGTAGAGTTAGCGCAATACCTGAAATATAGCCATAGAGAACGAAATACCTTTGAGATCCCACAGCGCAATGTCGAGACCGGATAAAGCAGATTGCAGGACGGGGCCTCCTCGGTAAAAGCCTAGGCGCCAGACACTTGTCCAGATGTTTTCGATGTTGCTGCAGACGGAATCAGTATTCTCTCATCAATTTTGATATTACAAGATAGAATACACACTTTGCCTCCCAGCCGATAAAACGGTCTTTGAACTCGTCGAGAGCACCCTCAACAGCCTCCGAGTGACCCTCGAGCGAGGCCTCACCCCATCCGTAGTTGCCCTCGACGTCGGTGACCTTAACATAAAGCCAGCGTGGCGGTACACGAAAATACTCGATTTCTGCGATTTTCGGCATGATTATTCGTTTGGTAGATAACAGAGGGATGAACGGGGAGGATTGTGGGGAAGATGGAGTTAAATAGTCGATTTTGCTGTTCCCCGGAGTTTTGGCCGCACCATCCCGCGCACATCCCACATTGTGGGGTAGCGCGCGGAAAAGTCAAATCCCACACTGCCAAATCATCCCGCGATGGGAGTTCCCCCACACTTTTGACATAATTATTAGTTTTCATATTTAGTCCGCACTCCTCCTCCTCCGATTTCTACTTCTCCTTCGATATCTTATCGCAAAGACCATCGTCTACTTCCTCCTCCATCATGACTGCCTCATCGCCTCTTCCCTTTGGGATCTACGTCCCCTCCCCGACCTTCTTCCTCCCCAAGCAGGCCGCTGCCTACTCAGCGCTCTCCTCGCCTCTTGATCTCGAGGCCCAGCTTCAGCACACGCTCATCCTCGCCAAGGCTGGTATTCACGGTGTTGTCCTTCTCGGATCTACTGGCGAGGCCGTCCACATCACCGTCGATGAGCGCAAGGAGCTTTTGTCCTACGTCCGAAAGGGCCTCGACGCTGCTGGCTACGCCGATTTCCCGATCATTGCCGGCACCGGCACAAACTCGACCGTCGAGACCATTGCTCTTTTGCAGCAGGCCAAGGACTGCGGTGCAGTCTGCGGCCTTGTCCTTGCGCCTTCCTACTTTGCTTCTGCTGTCACTCAGGAAGGTCTGATTGAGTGGTACACTCTCGTTGCCGACCGCTCGCCTATTCCTATCATGATCTACTACTACCCCGGCGTTTCCAACAACCTCTACATCGCGCCCAAGACGTTCGAGATCCTTGCCGCGCACCCAAACATCGTCGGAACCAAGCTCTCGCACGGAAACATCTCACACCATACGATCCTTGCCCAAAATCCCATCATCAAGGCAAACAACTTCCACGTCTTTTCCGGTCTCGGACAGCAGCTGCTTCCCATCATGACTATCGGCGCTGCCGGCGCAATTGATGCGCTCGCTGGTATCTTCCCCAAGACTGTTGTTACACTCTTCAACCTCTCTGTGGCTGGAAAGATCAGTGAGGCGCAGAAGATTCAGTACCTTGTCTCCTGTGCTGAGGAGGCTGTTGCTGAACTTGGTGCCGTCGGCGTCAAGGAAGGTGTTGCCCGATACCTCAAGCTCGGAGACAAGGAAGGTGGTCGTCCTCCGCTCGCCGGTGGTCTCTCCGGTGGAGACGCGGTCTGGGATGCGAAGTATAAGAGCGCATTTGATGCTGTAGCCAAGTTAGAAAGTACTCTGTAAGCTTCAATGGAGATCGATTAGTTATACACAGTTAACACATTTGAAAACCCTACGAAAAGCTAATATCCATGTGGGAGTAAAAGTAAAACCCTACAACTGCTGTCAGCTGTGACGTAATGGCAATCCATATTTGGGCCAACCCTTTCCAGTAAAAATCGCGTGAGAACGCGAGCAGCTTCCATTACTGGGATCCCTTATCATCAACACCTCGCATATCACTGCTATTTGCATTCTACCATCATCATGCCGTTCATCCGGCTCTAAGACTGCACTACACTACACGCCGCAGTTTATTTGTTATATATGATAGATGGCCAAAGTCTTTGGAAACCCGGATCCGAACGCGATCCTACGCGCGGCAGGAGATCTTCCGTACTCGAAAATCAACAGTCTGCTGAACGCCGCGCCCAGCCAGCATCTGAACCAGCATATCCTACACGTATCACGACTGATTGAGCTGACTGGGAACCTGATCAACTCTGTCGAGAACTGGGATGTCGCCTGGGAAAGCTTAGGTTCCCTGCAGGCAGTTACGGATCTCAGCACGCAGTGCAAGCTTGTTCGGGCCCAGATCGACGCTTTTGACGTCGATTCGCTGAAGTCGGTTGTTTTGGGTATGTTTCTTTTGCTATACATATTTGTATTCGTTACATTCTGTCAGCGGACACCTAACAGATAATCGTGTTGATAGGCTTGCCGAACCATTCTCAAGACGTCGAAGCTCTTCTCACCGCACTGACTCTCCGCCTGATTCCGCTTCTCGCAGAGCTCGAGTCTCTTCTTTTGCGCGCCGAGAACCGAGCAGATATATCCCGGCTTGAAATCTCACTACGACACGAAATCTCCGCGGTCGACTGGTTCACGCCGGAATTAACCCGCACCAAGATCTCCAAGGCCGGACAGATTCTCGACGAAATTCTAGATATTGCCGCTGAGCCCATTCCCGAGTCATGGATTGATGAAGTTGAGAATCTGGAAAAGGCAATGATGCGGGGCGATTGGACGCAGGATTCGATTATAAAGAGCTCCTCGACAATGCCCTCAATCACAAAACTTTCAGAAAAGCGGAGTTCCTTGAAAATCTTGCAAAAGAAGTCTGCCGATGGTATCGATAATACCGCTGACGATCGGTCTCGGGCCGCTGAATCTAGGAGGAGGCAGAAGGCTATGGAGATTGAAGAACTCAGGAGCAATGACGCTTTGCAAAAATTAAGAGACGACGGTCAAGCCAACGGATCGACCGGACGAGAGCCGGTCGGAAAACCGGAAGGTACTCTTGCTGAACAACGTGACGAGCTGCGGAACCAACTCAAGACTCAGCACGAACGACTCTCTCAGCCGCGGGCTATTCGTCCTGCCAGTATAGCGTCGCTGGAAGAAGGTTCTTCGGTCGATGACGACTTGTCGACCTCTCTCACTACCAGCGATACCTCTGCTGCCGATTCGAGATTGTCGAGTGACACTACACAAGGAATAGAGCATCAGACACCAGTCAAAAAGCTCGAATCTACCGCAACTACACAGCCTCTTGCAGGAGATCCACAAAAATCAGCCCAGTCCGATTCTCCTTATACTCCATCCCATTTTGGCCACGCCGCTCGACCGCGGCCGTCCTTTCCAATGGGTACTCTGGAGACCACAGAGCGCGGACTTGTGCTTGATATAGAGAGAGTGGCTGCGATCGCCGCGGAACGAATGTCCCCTTCACCCCCAAATACGGCGATGAGCGACTCTATGACTCGAAGTCCTAGTGTCCGCTTGCCTATTGATAGGTTTTTGGAATCCGCTGCGGCTGCGATTGCGGCAGATGATTACGATGAGTCGATCATGCCGTCCCCTGAGATTGACCTGTCGGTGGTTGACGATGAGTCGCCTATGCAGATCCGACACCGGAAAGAGCAGGAACTGAAAGTGTTGGAAAAGGATCTATACAAAAGCCGCAGTATATCTCATGGTCACACCCCGACCTCATCTATTGGATCTGCTGAATTGGCGCCCAATGATCCGAAGCGATTGTCGGTCGATGTCGCATCTCTCCGCAGCACGCTCTCCTCATCAGCCGGAACGCCGGAAAAGATGGACAAGCAGACGATCGAGAAGCAGACTCTTGATAAAAAGATCCAGGGCATTCTGACGTCCCTTGAGAACGAGCATATCGAAATCACGCCTGCAGAGTCTCCGGAGAAGGACAAGAACTCACAGCTTGGCACATACAAGCTGGTCAGTTCGACTACTGCGTCTACTTTGAAGGAAGCCGGCTATGGAACGACGCGCAAGTACATACTTCAGCGGCCAAATGCGGCGCTGCAGGTCATCTGGGTCAGAATCATTGCCGAGCGCGTGATGGTTCGTGTGGGTGGTGGATGGACTGACCTGGCGGAATGGTTGAGTAACTATATACTTTATCATACTGCGACTGGTACATCTACTACTACTCCTGACGAAAAGACCTCGGCAAAAGCGTCAGGACGAAATACACCCTCTACAGGAAGACGATCTACTTCTGGGAAGCTGCAGTCGCGCGTGGCATCTTGGGGGAAAAGCACGCTACGAGATGCCATGTCTCCAGGTACTCCTACTCCTACTGATGCCCCAGCGGATGAAAGTTCGAAAGCAAGCACACCCTCCTCCTCGTCTTCTCGCTCACTGCAAAAGAAAGCTTCCTCTCTGTCACTTCGAAAAAATAGACAATCCGCATCAAATTCAAAATCTTCCGACGGCAAAAAGAACGCCACCAGCAACTCTTCCACAACCACGCCGACTCCATTATCGTCATCAGCAAACAGCAGTACGGCTTCTACACCCTTGGGCTCTGCCGGACCCGTCAGCTCGCTTGAAAAGAATGGCAAGTTGTCTAGCGAGAAGAAAGCCTGGGTGCATAAGATGCTCAGACAAGTTAGCTCTGGAATTAATTCTTCGCCATTACCGTCGAATATCGAGGGTGGGAATGATCCTGCAGAGGAGAATCTTAGTGGCGGCGATGTCAAGCGAAGATTGTTTTCGTCCTAAGATATGTCTCAGTTTTTGTTTATTGCCTTTATTAATAAGTTACGTGTTTGGATTCACGTTTTTTTGTGGAGATTGGATATTGCAGAGTCTTTGTGTTTTGGATTTTTGTCAGCTCTTTTTTATTTCGTTTTGGATATCATCAAGTCATACATCTGTCAAGCATATCGCATCATTGATACCGTTAATAATAAATTCAATTGCATCATCATTTTCCATACACTCTTATGCCAAACTATGAGAGTTCACAAAATTCAGCGATAAATGTCGCAGTAATACTCCAAAAATCATATTTACACTCTAATTCCCGCCGATTCGCAGAATGTTTTCCTTTCCTATATGCCGAAACCCATTTCCTCCAAAACCCAATCCTTCAATCCAGTACAATCGCAAAATGCAGAGAGGTTACTGTCATAGATACTGTGCTGGCAGATCTCACTGTCTAAAATGCAAATGGATGAACGCGACTACCAGTACATCAACCCAAAACACCAAAACTCGCAAACAGGAACTTATTGGAGCTCCCCACCTATGTAACCTGTCGTCCTCTCCGTGTTTGTGCGAGGCCTAAACAGTCTTCCAAAAATCGGCATTTCATGCATTCCACCGCCGGCTCTCCAGTAATAGATTGGTATACCGGCAATCACAAAAAGGGCAGTAAATAAGGCTTGTAGAGGTGCCGAAAAAATGCCGCGAGAGATGAGAAAGAGAGCAACGCAGCAAAACATGATTGGAGTGGTGATGAAAGTTTTGTAAGGCCGCTCGAGTTCCGGTTGACGGATGCGTAGGACGATGACTCCCAGGACTGTCAGGAAATAAAATATGTACCCGGCAATTCCGTAGAATGTGATCAGAGATCCAAACTCGCCCACCAACACAAATCCAATAGTCAGGCCTGCTTGCAAAAGCAAGGCGTTAATTGGTGTCTCTGTCTTTTTGTTGATACGACCAAACATCGTCGGAAGGAAACCGTCCTTTCCGGAGACGTATACCAATCTCGCAGAGGTAAACGAGATCGCATTCAACGCGCCAAAACAAGATAATGCCACGGCAATAGTAAAGATGATAGCGCCTAACCTTCCAAAAACATGATCTCCAAAGGCAAGAGCGACTGTGCTCGAGCTGGTGAGATCTGACTTTGGCAAGACGACGTAGTATGCATAATTGGCAGCTATATAGCACACAATCACGGTCGGCATCGCAAAATGTATGACTTTCGGTAGATCGCGACTGGCGTCTTTCATTTCTGCCGCGACGTAATTGAGGTTATCCCAGCCGTCGAAAGCCCATAAGCCAGCGTAGAGAGCGAGGGCATAGTCGCCTAGTGAGCTTGACGCTCCGTAAAACCAGCCTTGCGAAAAGTTTCCAGCACCATTTCCCGTAATTGCAACAACTATACCAATAAAAGTGATCGCTAGCAGTGACGCTATCTTCAAGAACAGAAAGATGTCGCCGGTTCGGGTGCCAAGTTTCGTGCTGAGGACGTTGATTAGCGTCACGACGACGATCGCGCCGGCCGCAACCGACTTGTTAAACCATGCAGGCGAGAAGTGGCCTTCCCCTTCGTTTTCTGTAGTGTCGCCGTCATTTTCATCGTGAAATACAAGTCTGCCGAGGTATTCCGCAAACACGATCGCGATGATGGCAGTACTTCCGGGCTTCAAAATCGTGACTGCGGTCCAAGCGAATAGGAAGGCAGGAAGGGGGCCAAATATGTGGTGAAGATATGCTTGTGCTCCGCCGTTCAGTGGTATAGCGGTACCGAGCTCGGCGTAGGAGGCTGCACCGGTCCAGGCAAGCAGACCTGCCACGAGCCAGACTAGAAGTGCAGTGCCCGGTGAGCCGGCGTGGGCGTTGACTTCAGACGGTGATGAAAAGATGCCGGAGCTGCATGTAAATATAATCAGTTAGCACAGCAAACCAAATGTGTTTAGATCAATTAGTAGGAACAAGTACCCAATCTGCAAGCCAATCACTAGACCAAGTCCGTTGACAACACCTAATCGCTTTTGTTTTTCGAGTGGTACCGCGCCGTCTCTATCAGCCGAAGCCTGCAAAGGAAACAAGTGAGCACCATAGTCAAAAACCATCGATCCAGCAGCAGATAGTCCTCCGAACGAAGGACGGGGCAGTGAATCGAACGAGAGATGCTGCGAGTGTAGTTCTGAGCGGACAGATCTGCTAGAGACCGAGCCGGCGTCCTCTTCCTGCTCGGTCGAGACGAGAGACGCCAGCTCGAACGAATCGTGCGAAGGGCGATTTCGAGACATGAATAACTGGCTGTGATCTTTTTTCCCTCTATTTACAAACAAACTTGAGAAAAACACGAGCGGAGATCAAGTCACATTTTCCAGCGGAGAAAGAGAAGCACGAACAAGGTTTGCTGAAGTGGAATAGAGAAAGTCACGTGAATTTGAGCCGTCGACGCGTAGCTCTCAAAGTCGCGTCTCTCCCGCGTTCTGCCTCACAGAATACACCAACATCAACAACATCAACATCAACATCAACAGCAAGATGTACGGCGATCTGGCAATGAAACTGGCGCAGGACGCGCGGAGAGTACAGACCCTCGAATCGCTTCCTGCGTATCAAGTAGATCTCGTGGCCTCGATCGTTCGCGAGATTCGAGACTTGAATCGCGATTTCAATATTCTATTAAAAAAGCAAGGTCCCGACTACGATCCCAGACGGCATGGCGAAGCTTCCTGTGCGCTTTTTATTCTTCAGCTTTGTGTTCAACGGAATAAGCGATCACTGCTGGCATATCATCGGTTACGAGCTAAGCGGATAGAGGAGCTAGCCTGGGCAGGCGTCGACGCTGCGTCTGCGGGCGAGGAGAACAGCGGTAGTGGTAACGCAAATAGCAGCAGTGGTGCTGGTGGGACCCGCGGTAGTACTTCGTTGACTGCAGGATGGCACCCGGATGAGGACGAGTACTTTAGAGGATTCTCGGACGTGCTGGCAGAGCTGAAAGGAGAGTGGACAGATATTGACCTCGTCGGCCCTATGGACCCTCCGCGGGACCTGTTCATCGATGTGCGTGTTTTGAAGGATGCAGGCGATATTCAAACGGAATATGGGTTCGTATACGCTTTTTCTCTGTTTGTTTGTGTGCGTTTGCAGTAGAGCTGACATGAGTCTTTTACAGAATGATCTCACTCACGAGAAACAGTCAATTCTACGTACGTCAGGCAGACGTCGAGCGTCTGATTCAGCAGGGCTACTTGCTGAAGATGAGCTAGCAACGGTGCAGATTCATCCTTCTTTGTTTATTTTTCTTGGGCAGGCGTTCTTCTTCGACACCACTTCAATCATCTTTTTATATCTCAGTCTCGATGATTTAATATGCATATCATTAAATATTTGTAACTATACTATTCTTCACCCTTCAATAACTATTTCACAAGAGCAATCAACACAAAAAATCGCTTAAGGAGCAGGCGGCGGAATGTAACGCGGTCTCTTCTTAGCACCCTTATGTCCTCCTGTCACCGTCGGTAGCTCAGGCAATCCTGTCAAAGAAGCACTCGACCCACGAAGTGGTGGTGCCGACCCCGGCGGCGGAGGCGGTGGCAGCCCGCCTCCGGTGATAGGTGGCGTGCCTGCGTTAGATGGCGGAAGCGACGCAGAAGTCGTTGGTGGTAGCTTCGATGAGCCGCCAGGAGGTCCCGCTGGGTGCAACGACGGGGTGCTAGGTCCCGGAGTCGAGCTAGCGGGCGCGGGCTTCCGACCAGGTGGTGGCGGAGGAGGTGCAGGAGGTTTGCCGGCGTCGGGATCCTAAATAAATCAGTCAGTCGCAAATTACAAATTGTTACAAACGTAGACAAAAATCAACATACATTCGGGTTGACCCATCGCTTCTGCTTCTCATCATATACAAACTTGATCTCTTCTCCAAGTTTGGCGCGGATAGGTTTCGGCTTGTTATCGGCTGGCTCCTTCGACCTGCGTAGCCAGCCCGAGAGCCAACCACTTTTCGCTGCACCAGCATGCTCATCTACACAGATTGTTAGCTATGCGATAACCCGAAAATAAATAATACACGACACTGCTTACCGTTCTTCTCTTCCTTCTTTTCTTCCTCCTTCTTATCTTCCTTCTCCTCCTTCTGCTCTCCATCATCCTTCGGAGCTTTCTTCTTGCGCAAAGAGCTATTTCCAATTCCGAGATCATCGTCGTCAAAGCCATCATCATATCGGTCGTTATTGCCATTATGACCACCATGCCCGTTTTCGTAGTCTCCCGCATTGTCCTCGGGATCAGGTGGCATATAACCCCCGTTATATCCTCCGGATTCAGGTTCCTGCTCTGGCGGCTCATAGGACGACGATCCGTAGTCACCCATCACGGGCCCGCCGATCATAGGCTCGTAACTGGGAGGCTCATAGCCGTAACCATACGAAGGCATCTCTGGCATCTTGGGGGATGGTTCTTCCTCGGCTTGCTCTTCGGTTTCGGCTTCCGGCTCATACGTCGGTGTCGGAGGCTCATATGTCATTTCGGGTGGCTGATAGCCCGAGCTCACACCCCCCTCAGGATCATATGACTCGTTTCGATCCTCTGTCGTCGCTTCCTCACCATATGACGGATAACCGGAGAGCTCATCGTCACCGTAACCGCTGCGATGGTTGAGCTCCGAGTACTCATCGTTCTCCGGTGCTTCATACGTAGGCTTTGGTGGCTCGTACCCAGAAGACGCTCGGGTGGGGTCATATGCGTTGTTGGAGTCATACGACGAGCGTCGAGACTGGAATGCCGGACGCGACGGCGGCCCCTGTGTACCCGATGCGGGAGTGGGAGGCTTCGAGTAATTCTCTGCTGGCTTGACTGCAGTAAGCGGCGCCAAAGCCGACGACCGACCGCCTTGTGAAGATGCAGGTCGGTAGGAATAAGCAGATCCCGGGCGCGAATAATCCGGCTGCATACGCGGCTGCGAGTCATATGACGATCCTGTGGGCTCGTACGCGTTCTGCGAATAGTTCGACCGCGGGATATCGACAGCAGCAGTCGAAGGAGCGTAAGGGTTCGGCGACTCTTGACGAGGCGCATACGGGTTCGAGTGTGGTCGCACCGGAGGGTAGTCGGATGCATACCCGTCTTGGTAGTTCGAGTACGAGGTATTGCCACGATGGGAGGACGGCGATGAGCCATGCGAGCGAGGGTTATACATTCCACTTGCATTTGCCGAGGGTGAGTGCGCTCCACCTGTGTTGTTGTAATAAGACTGACCCATGGCCGAAAGATCCGCAACTGACTGGTTCCTCGACAATGTCGGGCTTGAAGCCAGCTTTTGAAATCTTTCGTCTGTGCCTTCTTTGTTGCTAGCCGTAGCGTTCCCACTAGCATTCTCATCGTCGCCCGCCACAAACTGGGCAAGCTTCTTATCGATGTTACCCCACATGTTACCAAACGTAGGCTTCGACACAAGACCACCGAGCCATTTTCCTTCCGCATCAGGTACACCTGACAGTCGGGCCGCCAACTCGCGGACGCTGACGAGGAACTCGGAGTTGTACATAAAAGAGGTTTTGGGCGTAGCCTTCACGCCTGCCAGAATCTGCTCGCAGTATTTCTTGGCTTCGGCCACCAATCCGGACTCGCTGAGCATGAGTGCGTGCTGATACTTGAACAACTGCAAGTGGGGATAGATGGTTCCCGCTGGAACTTGGTCGCTCTGAGATACCATCAGTTCGTAAATCTCGCTGAGCACAATTGCGTCGAGATCTTTACTGAACGACGACGGGTTCCGACTGAAGTCGGCGCCAAGCAAAGTGTAAGATGCAGCGGGATCGTCAACAGCTCCAAATACAGCACTGGTAAATATGTAGCAAGTGTGAGCAGCATAAGTCATGCCATACCGCTCCAAAGCCGTCCCGAGCTTTAAGATAGCATCCAAGTCGTTAGGAGGAGAGCTGTTGGAGATGATCATAGCCAGAGTCTCACGCCACTTGAGTAGGTCTTGAGGTACCTGATCGCGCGTACTGGCAGTGGGAAGAAGGTCAACCGTCATTCCCGGGGGTAAAAGTGAATCGACTATAGATCTTTGTTAGTGTCGTTCTCTTTATGATTGGTAATATCAGCAAAAATAACTCACCTGCTTCACCCCCTGCACCTGCAAAGACGTTGTATACCACAGCCAAGCTGCTAGCCTCAGACGTCTGGATACCTTTGATTTCCGTCTGCACAAACTCATGAACTGCTTCAGTCCATCTTTCTTTGCTGATTGTATTCGAGATCAACAGCGCATGACCCCACATCTTGTTATCGAGTGAATACATGAGAGCCGCCTCTCTGTTTCCTTTGAGCAGCGACTCTCGGATCTTTTGAAGCGCTTGGATCTTTTTGGCAGTATCAACTGATCCAGAAGCCTCTACAGATCCAGAGCTAGCGTTGCGCACATGGCGTTGGTAAAGATCGGTAGCACTGCTGAAGTGTCCAACCTCATCAACCTGTGAGTCATCGGCACTCTCCGGTACGAGCGCCGTTCTGATCTCTTTGATGGCTTCAGCGTTGTTGGCAAAGCGGTAATCATGCTCAAGTAGAATCTTGACACACTTCCACAAGCTGACCTTGTCTTCAGCTTCGTGCTTTGCGTCGGCACCAACTGCGTCGTAAACCAACTTGCTCAATTCCTCGATCTTGCTTTCCATCCACTTCGCAGCCTCCTTCTTCTTGGATTTGTTTGTGCTCTTGCTCGCAACATGGAAGAGAGGGCCCGGGAATTTGGTGTAGACCAAGTCATGGGCGCGATCGGTAATCACATCCTTCGCATTGTGCATCTTGATCGTGGAGTGAGTAAAGTCCAACTCTGTAGATGTGTAAGCCATCTGCGGATTCTGGGTCGGGAAGATAGTGGCAATGCGTCCATTGGCACCCCATGACACCAACGGATGTGGCTCGGGCCTTGCACTTCTATTGGGTCGCGGCGTATGCGATCGTTTGGCGCCGTTGAACGATGATCCGGGAGATGTTTGGAGATATGCCGCCGACTGCTGGGAGTTATTATTCTGAGGTGGCGAGTATGGTGCATACGAAGATGCCCTTGACAACCCTGATGGAGCGTGCTGCGACGCTGCGGCCTGGCCGTATACAGAGGGAGGTGTAGACTGTACCGCTGTGGGAATATGCTGCATGGGCGGAGGAGTAGACTGCACCGGTGGAACGGCCGACGAAGGGCGGTATGCACCCGTCGGTGGCGGCGGATACTGCTGAGACGGTGCGCCTTGCGTATAAGCCGGCTGCTGAGACTGCATACCTGGATAGGCCGGCTGCCGATTCTCCGGTTGAGGCGAGTAATTCGATCTAGGAGGGGGCGGAGTAGGCCGACCTTGCGGAGGTGCCTGCGAGGCCCGAGGAGCATTTGACGCCCAAGTTTGAGACACAGTCCGCTTCGGCGGCGCGTATGTTGAAGGAAGAAATGGGGGATCATATGCGTCTGTCCCGCGGCTATTGATTTGAGATCGAGGCGGCTGCGTCTTTGGAGGTGCCACAGGAGGTGCCTGAGGCTGGCCATAGTATTGTCCACCCGGCGGCTGCTGCGCACCATAGCTATTATTGACCGGCGCAGCAGCAGGCATACTAGGCTGCGAAGGCGCGTATGCGTTGCTCGGCGAAGGAGCGTAGGCGTTAGTCGCAACCGGAGTGTACGGATTGTTGACCGTAGGTGCATAATTGCTCTGCGCGGGAGGGGGCGGTGAGGTGTAATTCGCCGGTGCCGGATACGCGTTGCTCTGAGAGGTCTCAGCAGGAGCCAGAGTCGCAAATGCGGTCCCTGGAGAAGGAATGAAGGCATTTATGCTTTTCTGAGCAGTCTTGATAGGTGAGCTAACAGTTGTCATCGGAGCATATGGGTTTATCGGAACAGCAGCAGCAGGCTGAGGGGAACCATAAGATGCCTGCGGAACCTGCGACGGCGCCGTACTCGATACCGGGGCATAGGGGTTTATGGCGGGGAGGAGCTGCTGCTGCTGCGGAGAAGTATATGGAGCAGCGTATTGATTCGGAGGCGAGCGTATAATGGCTGGTGGAGGGGTGCTGCTCATATAGTTTGCAGCAGGACCAGGTGGCGGAGGGGTGTTGCTCATATAGTTTGCAGCAGGACCAGGTGGAGGAGGAGCGTATGTGGTATGGTTGATAGCATGTTGCTCATACTGTTCGATTCTTCGCATCAGCTTCGGCTGAGGCAGCGTAGGTAATTCGGAAAAGAAAGGTTTTGGCTTGTAAGCATCCTGAGAGGTTTGCGAAGCTCCCGTGATACTTCCCGTAGCAGAAGCCGCGTACGGCGCCGGGTTATAGACACTTCCACCATAGTTGGAGGTAGGCTGGCTGGGGACTGCTGCCGCCGGAATGTAGCTGGATGTCCTACCCTGAACGGGCGCCTTTGTTGTGGCTGCAGGAGCTGGAGCAGGCTCTTCGTCGGAAAGAAAATCATCATCCTCTAGTAAAAAGTCGAACGAGTCCTCTGCAACAATTTCAATGTCTTTATGAGCTGGCGCACTCGATTCTGTTGGTGCTGCAGGTGTAATTGAAGAAAGGAAGTCATCGGTCGCTCCCGCTGAATCAAAATGGATTTCTCCCGAGTCATCTGCCATAATCAGTACACAGTCCCTGTAGTTAAAGCTTGGAAATACAGAATACATACTTTGCTCCGATGCGCCGATCTGGTCGAAAAATGAGGTTTCAGGCTCGTTCTCGAACGACAATGATGGTCCAGCTTCTTCGCTATCCTTTTGCTCTACAGTTGCTTCAGAGGATCCCAGATTGTCAAAGATCGAGGGCCCGCTCGCGGGGAAAGACAGCACAGGCTCTGCAGGAGCCGCTTCGGGAACAACCTGAGAAGACTCAAGAGTCGTATCGCCTACCGCTGGTGTACTTTCGGCGTCAGGAGCTTTCGCCGTACTGGTTGAAATCTCGTCGAAAAACGACGGTTCGGATGCTGTAAAGGGGTTTGCTGACGTCTCAACCTCCTCCTCAGCTGGCGCGGGTTCTTCTGACTTCTCCTCGACAGGAGGAGTCGCAATCTGATCAAAGAACGAAGCTTCAGTTGCAACCTCTTTCTCTGTCGGCGCGGGTATTTCTGTCTTCTCCTCAACAGGAGGAGTCGCAATCTGATCAAAAAATGAAGCTCCGGTTGCAATCTCTTTCTCTGCAGGCGCAGATTCTTCGGTCTCCTCGGCAGATGGAGTCGCGATCTGATCGAAAAACGAAGCTTGAGTTGCAACCTCTTTCTCTGTCGGCGCGGGTTCCTCCGTTTTCTCCTCAACAGGAGGAGTCGCAATCTGATCAAAGAATGAAGCTTCAGTTGTGCTTCCAAATGGGTTCTCAGATTCAACATAGTTCTCGGGCATAATCTCTTCGGGTTCATGCTGGTTCTCCGTAGACTCTGGCGGGGAAATGGGGTCGGAAGAAGGAGCATCGTCGCTGTTGAACTGCACCGAAGGCTCGTCAAACGAGAAGTCAGGCTTAGGAGGCGCGATCAGATCGTCGAATGCAGAAGGAGCGGAGCTAGTGAAATCTATCGTGGGTTCGTCCGCAGGGACTTCGTCTATGTAATTGTAAGTACAAATGTAGCTTTAGGATCCAGAAAAAGACTTACCACTAGTAATTTTGTTCGTCTCGGGCACTTCGACATCCGCCGCAGATGACACAGGTTCGCTATCAAGAGGCTCATCGAGAGGCTGAGGCGAAGGATCAGAAGTATCAGTTACGGGTTCTGAGGATTCTAAAATCGAAACACAGTGTCAGTTTAACAGTCGTTATAAGAGTTTGGTATGATGTCGATCGTACCTTCGGTGGCGGGAACTTCTTCTGCTGCAGAGATTTCGGGGACAGTCTCCTTTTCCTTCTCAAACGCTGCTGAAGGTTGCTCCTCTGAGACAGCTTCACTGTGATCTTCCTGCTGCATAGCTGCAGGTGAGGACACGTCGTTTACTGGCTCTGCAGAAATAGCTGGCTCGGTAACAGTCTGGGGACTCTCGTCTGGAAGCACGGAGTCAATTGACAAAGAGGTCTCCTCGACCGCAGATGCCTCCACATCTGCAGAGTCTGTTGTAGGTGTCGGGATGGCTGAGGCGTCTTCGGGGCCGGTAGCGGTATCAGGAGAGATCGGCTGCTGAACAGGCTCATCTGGGATGACTGTAGTTTCGATTTTCTCCTCAACCGGGTCCACATCAGTAACTTTTTCGTCTCCAACGGGGACTGAGGCCTCGATTTCTGGCTGCGACTCGGTATGCTCTGTTAGCTCTGATGAGACTTGTAGGGTGGGGTCTTCCGTTGGAGTCTCGGACACGGGTTCAGAAGGCAATTCAAGAGCTGGCTCGACAGAATCCAAAACCACAGGCTGGACCTCCAAATCCCCAGAAGCTGATTTGGCTGAATCGATAACCTCTGAAGAAACCGCATTGTCGGTAGTCTCAATTGCAGTTTCAGAGATGTTATCGGCAGGGGGGTCGGAGGTATCCAAGGATTTGGTAAGGACAATCTCATCCCCTTCCGTGGACACCAATTCGTTCTGTACGGACGGCGGCGTCACTGACGTTGCCAGATCAGGTTCAGAAGGTGTCGAAACGGTGGCGGTGGAGGAGATAGGCTCCTCAGAGGGAGGGTTGTCGGTATCTGGAGACGCAGCTGCCGGTGGCTCCTCAGAGGGCACATGCTGCTGCGCGTCAATGGACGACATGGCTGCTGCAAGTTAAATGCAAGAATGCACTGTAGCTGCTGCGAGAATATGACCGCAACAGGCGGATGATGAACACTGGAAGAAGGTCGATGGAGACAGCGCGGTGGATCTCTTGATGTCGATTTGTTGTGAACTTTCGGTCTCGCGCTTTCTTTCAAAGATGACTAAGATATTAGGTAATGTTAGTGTATATGATTAGTCATATCTTACAGGGGTAAAACTCTCCAGTTCCCAAAGTTTACGACCGCCAGATACAGCAGCTTTATTCCGGAAGACCTGATATCTGCGCAGGACTGTGAAATGGCAATGAAGCGTTTTCAGTCTTCATGCACTGCCTGCTGGCATCTGCCGCGACGGGCAGTTCTGAAGAGTATGCGGACTGGGGACGCGTGTCCGCGGATAGAGCTCAGATCATTGACCGTACGATTCCCGATGCATATTTCTTTGTATAATTGACTTCTAACGCGCAATTATGGTCTGTTTAGAAGGCGTCCGGTGTAGCTCATAACAGACTGTCGAAGCTATATCTACCATCTGGGACAGTCTCGGCTCGTGGGGAATCCAAGGAGAGCTCGACAGATGTTCTGATACGCGCAGGCTATATTCGCAAGTCATCGGCTGGAATATATTCACTCTTGCCATTGGGTACTATCATCCAGAGGAAGTTGATGGCGATTATTCACCGAAGCATGTCTATGATTGGAGCATCCGAGGTGTCGCTACCCGCTCTCCTGACTCCGACAGCGTGGCAGGCTACCGGCCGTTGGGCCAACACTGAGATATACAAGCTAAAGGATGCAAGCGAGTCAGAATTCATGCTGGCGCCCACACACGAGGAGGAGATCACCACAATCGTCGCAGACGAGGTCAGCTCGTATAGACAGCTTCCTGTACGGCTGTATCAGATTGGAAAAAAGTATCGCGACGAACTCAGGCCTCGGGCCGGAATGATGCGCGGACGGGAATTTATGATGATGGATCTGTATACTTTCGACACAACAGTTGAGAATGCAATGGCTACATATGAAGATGCCAGAGGGGCGTACGATTTTATTTTCAAGTCTATCGGTGTCGAGTACGCCGTTTCGGAAGCAGATTCTGGATCTATCGGTGGAGACCTTTCTCACGAATACCACTACATATCGTCAGCTGGCGAAGATAAGCTCATCAAGTGCGACTCTTGTGATTACGCCGCCAACGTCGAGGTTGCAGCTTCTTTTCCACCAGAAGAGCACGCAGGGAATCCGTTTGAGGTCGCTGTGACTTATGGGCTTTTGGACGATGGAACATTGCTGGTAATTTATCATCCGCCTGGTCGCAAGGTCAACGAAAACTTAATCAAGAGAGAGCTACCGACTTATCAGATGGGAGAAGAAGATCCAGTCGGCTCGGTTGTTGCAAATGGTGACATGATGCTGCAGAAGATGATCAGGATATACGACGAACGAGTGCCAGAGAACTCTTCCCTGCCTGATCTTCCTATACAGGTTAACATTGGAAATATCACAACCCTGCGGTTTCCTTGCGTCGAAGTCGATCCGGAGAACTTCCCGAATGAACAGTGTCCGAGCTGCGAGGGTGGAGTGTTGACCGCCTCGAAGGCTGTTGAAGTGGGGCATACTTTTTACCTTGGGACAAAGTACTCCAAGCCTCTGAAAGCTACGTACCAATCGAAAGACGGAACACAGCAGATTATCGAAATGGGATGCTATGGTATTGGCGTGTCTAGACTGATTGACGTGATTGCGGATGTCACCAGAGACGAGCACGGTCTATGCTGGCCAGTCTCTGTTGCTCCCTTCGAGGTTGTTATTGTCACCAAACCGAAATCTGAAGAGATCAGCGATGCAGCTACGACTCTGTACCAACATCTGACAGATGCAGGCTGCGAGGCGATAATTGACGATCGTGAGGATAAATCGTTTGGCTGGAAGCTCTCGGACGCACGGTTCTTGGGATTTCCGGCGAATGTGATTATCGGAAACAAGTTCTTGAAGACGGGTTTGGTTGACGTTGAGAGTCGACGGACGGCCGAGAAGGTTGAGTGTAAGATTGATGAGGTTCCAGAGCGCATTTCGTCGTTGCTGACTGCGGAGAGAAATCTAGTGCGGTCTGCGCGAGTAGAATAAGCTAATATAGATGAGCTGATTGTACATAGTCGAGATTAATCACAGATTAATTAATTGTAGATATTTACAAAGGAAATCAGCAGATCTGATATACAATAGAATACACAATGACTAACTCCGACGAACCATCTCCTCATACAAACTCCAAGCGATAGCAGAACTAAAGCCCTTCCGCACGATCCTCAACGACAGCCCGTCGAACAATCCCCGAATCCCAGACTCTTCCCTCGCCATTCTCGCAAACGCAGTCCACATTTTCGTGCCGTACCTGTCCGGAAACAGCTGCATGCGCGTCTTCACCGCGTCAAATGGATTTGTGACGGTTGTGGCGAGCGTGGCGGCGAGTGCTGCGCAGATGCCGTTGACGCTGGCGGAGACGGGAGAGGACATTACATTCGAGGTTGATGAGCTTGTGATGTTGTGTGCAATAGGCGACCCCGCGATGACAAGAGGGGCGACAGCCTTTGCGTGTTCATAGATAGATACATAGAGACCAGCGTATGGCACGTCTCTGACGAAGGTTGCACCAAAACCGTAGAAAAATCCACGAATTCCGTTTTCTTTGTAAACAGATTTGACGGTGTCGAGTAGTGAGGCACGTGCATAGCGCGTTGATTCGTATCGAACTTTGAGGACTGTGATTGGCATCATGATGAAGCCGACTGCGCCTCGGGTGAACGAACCAGAGAAGAGGTTTGCGTAGCCATGGAGTTCCGGTAAGACTGAGGAGCGCATTGCAGTGTTGTTTGGCGAGGTTTTCGAGGTTTTGGCGGTGTTGTCATGGATTGCTGCGCGGATCGAGTGCAGAGCTGAAAAGTAGAGACCTGATCCGACTGAGGTGCGCAGGACAGAAGGCACGGTTCCCCGCCATAGTTTTGGTATCAGAGCTAAGTTAAGCGGACTCGAGGACGGTTGTTGTAGACTTGTAATCTCTCGTAACGTCTGTCGGAGAGAAGAGTTGGGAGCTTGCTGGACCCGAGTCTTTAGCAGATCCAAAGGCTGCAGCAGGATCGAGGACGCGAAGCCCGAGACGAAGCCTGAGACTATGCGGAGGGACTTTGAGCTTGGCTCTGGCGCTACAGAAGCAGCTGACGAGAGAGTAGTCATCGAATGAGGAACCTGAGCAGCAGGCGCATGTCGATCCTGCAGAGACGGCCGAGTTTGGGTTCTGGATGTTCGCGGAGAGAAAGATGACTCGGCTGACGTAGTGAATGTGCTATGTAAGCACTGACTAATATTCAATTTATTCAACAATACTCTCAATTGAGTAGCTACAACAAGTGTCAAAAAGCATGCAACATGGTAAAACAAAACAATCGCAGTAAAACAGATAAAAGATTAATAGTAGAGCAAATGGTGAAACTTGGAAATTTACACAGATTAGAAAATATTAAATAGAAAGGAAAAGCAGGACAATATACGACTTTTTTTCTCCCTCTATATCTAGAAAGACTTTATATACTCCTGGGTATTCAGGCCGTTTAGGCGAATGTTCGCGCAACAAAGACCTGGGTGGCCTTCAGAGCGTTGTACTTGACCTCAGCATCGGGGTGGGCCATCATCTCCATGATCTTAGTCTTGGTGCCCATGCTGTTGAGCACGATGAGACCCTCAGGCAGCTCGCCGACGATGTAGGAGATATCGTTGCTAGCGACAGCAAGCACAGTGTTGTCGTCAGAGGTGGAGATAATCTTGGCGAGCTCCTTGAGCAGCTTCCAGTCGTCCTCCTTAAACAACTCGGCGTTCCGCTTCCAAAAGTCAACGGACTTGTGCGCGGGCGACCACCTCAGACGGCCGGTGGTCAGCTCGGTGAGGTACTCGTCAAAAGTCGACATCTTATCCTGGGCCTCCTGGAGAATGGACGCGAGGTTGGTGAGGTCCTCCTCGAGCTCCGAGTCGGACCACTTTCGCTGGGCCATGCTCTTGATCACCGGCAGTCCGCCGACGACGAGCAAAGAGCTCACGTTCTGCTCGGGGGCGAGGGTGATGAGGTTAGTGAATAGTAGGGTGCTGACACGGATGATCTTCTCCTTGATGGCGACCTTGAGGATCTCCATGACGATAGCGATGATATCGCAGGTCTTGTTCATGCTCTCGGCCGGCTCCTGCTCGAACGACAAAAGCCAAAAGACAAGGACAGAGTAGTACTGGAGCTGCAGGCCGCCGCGTCCAGACTTGAGGTTCTCAAGCAGGGGAGGGCCGTAGGTGGTGATCTTGGACCAGAATAGAGGACGCGTGCATTTGACTGAGAGAATGGCGCCGTACGCTTGGGCGGCGAGGTCCTTCAGGCTGTATTCGTCCGAGGTGGCGAGCTTGCTGTGCGTGCATGCAAACAGCTTCTCGACTATTTCAACTGAGGGGGACTCGGATGAGCTGGGGTGATTATCAAAGTTAGCAGGTTTTCTTCCCATTTTTTTCTCTGGTATCGGATAAAGCCGCTTACATGATCATGAGGATGATAACCTTTGCTGCGAGAAGGGCAGCAACGGCATCCTCGCTGTCGAGAAGAGCGGTCAATGGAGAGCAAATGGTGGGAAGGCCGTTGAGGGCGGCGGCGAACGACTTTGAGTCTAAAATAGAAATTCGATATCAGAATTGAGTGCAAAGTAGAGATAGACAAGGGGGTGCAGCGTACCGAGGAGGACGGCCGAGGTCAAGGCGAGGGCATATTTCAGGACGTCGGTGCTGGTGACCTTGAGGAGAATTGTGCAAAAGACAAAGGCATACAAAGTGGGGTTCTAGACAAGTTATCAGCTGGCTGTGGTTCGATGGCTCGAGGGAGGAGAGGGTCTGTTATACCTTCTCGACGATGGCGATAGCCTCGGAGATGGGGACCTTGTCGATAGCCTTCAAGGCAGCGACGTGCTCTTCTGAGAGGCCTTGCTGCTCCCAGGCAATTGTCTCGCTGCAGACCTCGCTGACTCTCTCGTCGATGTAGGCATTTGAGAAGATGACGCTGTTGGGCGAGGGGACCTGGCAGACACGGTGAGGTTAGCTTGAGGACAGACAGCGGTTCTAGACCAAACCAAACAGTAGCAGACCTCTTCAATGGCTTCGGTAGACATGCTGAATGAGTGATTCTGGAGACGAGAGGGAGTTCGACAGAGAAGAAGAGTTGAGAGAGGCTTCAGGGCTGCCGTCGAGTCGAGGAAGATAACGATCGATAATAGGCCCGCAGCCTGCTCGGAGACCTAACCCCGATGCGGTCAGTGTCCGCCGAATGCGGAAACCCTTCGCCCTGATTTTGGTCTTCCTCCTCGGGCAGCGCCACGACTGCCGGTGGATTATCAGATATCGCGGGTATTTGGTTGTTGCTGGTTTATATCGACTGTTGATTGTTTGTTCTATTTCACTGCTCTGACAATATGCCGACCGCGAATCCTTTGTCAAAGATTATCGTGCTCGCCACCGTGCTTGCTGCGGGCTTCCTGCTTATCATCCTCTCTTGCGCTCTCTTTGATAACTGGCTGCCTTTGTTGGTTGGTAGGTTTCAGTATCTTGTATTTAGACATATCGTGCGAATAGTTGCTAACTCGTCACTGCACAGTCGGTCTGTTTTTGATTGCACCGCTTCCGAACGCCATATGCGAGAAATACGCTGCGAACGATGACTTCATGCAGGAGAGCTCGGGGTAAGCCGCCGTCATATTCAACACTATCTCTCATTCTTGATCCGCTTCTAACAACCATCACAGAAATGCGGTCATCGATTTTGGTCGCTACATCACCGGAATCCTTGTCGTCTCGGGTCTCGCACTCCCGTGCGCGCTCGCTCATTCGCGAGTCATCGGTCTGCCGGCGCTGTTCATGTCCATCACCGGCGGTCTGCTCGTTTACGGAACCATCATCACCTTCACCATGTTCTTCAACGAGACCGAGGAGTTCTAGATTGAAGCTTCTTGCTGTGTAGGTGTGTTTTGAAGACGTTACAAGCTACAAAAAAGAAAAGAAACAAGCATTGCATACTCAGTCCAGCTATCCTGCCATGTACAGCGTTTATTATTCTGTGTGGCAGCCATCAGAGGAGTACTGAATAATACTGTTGGTCTTGCTATTGGTTTTGTTTTGTATTGTATTTATTTTGGTTTACTATAGGAGTTTGTACTTTGCTTGTTTTCCAGTTATCTGTCTATGTTGTCCTTCATTTGTGCTGTACTTGTGTTTTTAGTGTAGGTATACTCGTTGAATCTATACGCAAACTGAACATTCTGAATATCTTGATCTACTCTACATTACCACTTCTTTGTATCCAAACTTACTGCAAAGCTCTGTCCCGTCCAAGACAGCTCCATACTCTAGACTCGAGTTCTGATGCATATCAATGAAACTTGGTAGGCCATTATCAACCAAAGCATCGCGACCGCGGATTACAGGCCAACCTGGAACCGGTTCGACATACTCTGTAGATGATTCCTCCACCAGCATATGTGATCTGTCCGAAGAAAAACAGCGGAGAAAAGTGTGAGCTTCGATGCATCTAAATAACGGCTTGAATCGCCTGAATTCGGGAATGTCTAAGTCAAATCTGAACGTCTCGGAAGCGTACTGCGAGAATGGAATTATTCGTGCCGTACAAAATCCAGGTTTGCTTTCGTAAGACTGCGACAGACTAGAGTCGTAATCCAAAACCTCGTAGTCATCCGACAACTGACTCTTTAAAGCTCGCCGGATCAGGATGACATGGTAATCCCAAATAACAAACGGCTCACGTTGTCGCTGACAGAAGAGCTGTACAGTTTGCGAGTGGTTCGAAATAAACAAGACATATGCTTCTGAATTTTCTTGCGATTTCAGAAGTCTAGCTGCTTGATATATGTTCTCCTCGCAGTAGCTGGCGACATGTGAATATATTTCGAATATCGCGAATATCAAGAGTTTGTACGTACAATGCCTGATAAGGACCTTCGAAGAGATCCGCTGGGTGATCCAGTGTATTTTCACCGTTCATCTGCCTCCATAGATTATCCAACAGAGATCATTCCATCTATAAAAGAAACAGCATGATATCCACTAATAAAGACTATCGTAAACACCGAGATAGCCACCGAGGCGGTTAAATCTGAGCCGCAGGGCTGCAAACAGTTGGCTGGAATTATATCAGCGCAGCACCGGATCCACATATTCGTCATATATCTGCCTTTCCTTGTCTCTGTACCGCTTTTGTTTGGCTCTCGAGCTATAGGATTTATTTTGCTTGCTGCTCTGCTGTGGCAGTATTGGTATTTGACTGCTGCTGTCGACAGACGTGACCGCGATGTTTTCAAGTGCTATAAAGTCACGTATGATTTATCAATCTCTATTTATCTTGCTCCTCCATCTTCTGACTTACATATGACTAGTGTCGTCGAATATATCGTCTCACTACTCGGTCTCACAGCCAGCGGTTTTCCAAGCTGGTCCGTGGTCGGTGTTTGACGCAAAGCGAAGAAACACAGGAAATCAAGTATGCAGCACTCTCATTAGATCCTTCTTCCTCTATGCTAACAGAGCTAGGTTTCCGTCTTTACGTTCGACAAACGAAAACTCGAGTCGCTTTTATCCCGAGGAGGAGGCTCGAGCAGTACCCTACGACGCGATGTCGAGGAGACGGTTGTGCGGTTACGCCAGGAAGCAAGCATGCTAGCCAAGCTTCGCCATCCTGCCGTGCTCGAGCTCGTCGAGCCCGTCGAAGAAGGCCGGTCGTCGATCTCGTTCGTGACCGAGCGCGTGACTGCGTGTTTGACGTCGGTGATTGAGCGCAAGGCGAGCGGACGGACGGGCTCGGACGACGAGGTCGATGAGATCGAGATCCAGAAAGGGCTGCTGCAGTTGGCCAAGGGACTTGAGTTTTTGCATTTCAGTGCCGGTATTGTGCATTTGGGTCTAGTTCCCGGTGCGGTGTTTGTTAACGCAAAGGTAAGTGCTTCAAATCTCATATGCTTGAGACTGTGCTGACATAGCTCCAGGGCGACTGGAAAATCTCCGGGTTCGGCTTTGCGCAAGACTTTCGGACGCAGGGTACATCAGAGTACTTTGTTTCACCTTACGATTCGCGACTTCCAGCTTCGATGCAGTTCAACATAGACTACGCAGCTCCCGAGCTCGTGCTCGACCATCTCCTTGATCCTGCGAACGACATGTTTTCTCTCGGCTGCATCATTCACGCTATATACTCATCGCGCCCGCCGCTTGCTACAAACCAGAATCCATCGACTTATCAGAACGTGGTTAATCAGGCGCTGAGAATATCGAGGGACTCTCGATTTCCCACCTACCTGTTTGAAGTCTTGCCACAGTTACTCACGCGGCGGCCAGCTGAGCGGATGTCGTCGAGAGACTTTCAGAACTCAAAGTACTTTGACAATATCCTGGTCAACACGATCCGATTCTTGGACGCGTTCCCTGCCAAGACGACCTCCGAGCGCCATGCGTTCATGCGAGGACTTTCAAAAGTTCTTCGGCAGTTTCCAAACTCTGTGCTGCAGAAGAAGATCCTGCCGATTCTCGTGGACGAGCTGGATAAGGACGAGTCGCTTGTAGGACCGATCTTGACAAACGTGCTTGAGATCGGGAAGGATATGTCGCAGCTTGGGTTTTGTACGAGGATCCTGCCGAGTCTGAAGACGATGCGGGATTCTCCAGCAGGTCAGATTGTGCTGCTTGACAAGATTGCGATAGTACAGTCTAAAGTGAACGGGACGCAGTTCAAGGACGATGTGATGCCGCTGGTATACCAAGCCCTGTCGTCGCAGTCGCCGTCTGTTCAGGAAAAGGCGTTGAACGCGATGCCGGTGATCGCAAAGTCGCTTGATTTCGCGACGATCAAGAACGAGGTCTATCCGCAGGTAGCAGGGGTGTTTTCGCACACCAACAGTTTGGCGGTAAAAGTCGCGTCGCTGCTGGCACTGTATGGGTTGATCAAGTCTGGGCTGGATAAATACACAGTGTCTGAGAAATTGGTGCCGTTGCTCAAGGGGATGAAGACGCGGGAGCCGACGGTTATCATGCAGGCGATGCAGGTATACGTGCCTATTGTGCCGATGGTTGACGTCTCTGTACTGGCGCTAGACGTGCTCCCTCACTTATGGGCGATGTCTGTCAGTCCGCTGCTGAAGGTTGAGCAGTTCAAGCGGTTTATGGAACTGATCCATCAAGCGGGGGACAGGGTGGAGAAAGAGCATTTGAGGAAGCTGGTGGAAATGGATCCTGACCATGGACGAAGTCGGAACGGTGATATTTTGCCAAACACGGGCGACGAGGAGGCTGATTTCGAAGCACTCGTGCTTGGCCGACAACCAGCCGCAGCTGCCACAGTATCACCGGCTCGCGTGAACGGTGGCCACCAGCAGCCGGTTAGCAACAGGCTTGTGCCGAATGACAACGATGAATTTAGTTGGAACGAAGAGGAAGAGGTACCTCCAAAGCCGGTCCCGAAGTCGAGTCGGAGCACTGCTTCGTCGTTTGGTGGCATGAGGAGTCAGAGCGGTGGGTTGAAGCTGCAGCCCACGCGAACGCCTATGAATGCGATACGTGCTCAGCAACAACAACAACAACAACAACAGCAGCAGCAGCAGCCTGTATTTTCATGGCAACAGAAACAACAGCAACAGCAGCCACAAACGTCACCAGTGCTGACACCAAAAGTCGTGTCGCCTCCATCAAGACCGAATCGCGTGCCGAGCATGAGCGAGAGCAATGTATGGGCAAATCCGTCCGCGACACCGGGTGCTGTGAGAACCACCTCGTTTGGATCGGTGGGGTTGGTGAACGGGTCGGTAGCAGGCGGAGGAGGCGGGCTCACGCAGGCATCGTTCATTCAAGCGTTGACGCCGTCGACGACGACGTTGACGCCGACGATGGCGAGCGCGACGGTGAATACTCCGGACTTGAATAATCCATGGACGTCTTCTGTCTCGTCGCCAACTGCTGTTAACAGCAGCGGTAGCGGTAGTTCGTTTCCTGCACTTGCGCCGCCGCCGAAGAGGACAGCTTCTGGGAGTGAGAGTTTTGGGTTTCCGCAGCTGGTGCCGCAGAAACCACCTGGACAGCAGAATGGGTCGAGCGGGTATGCTAGTTTACTGTAATATGTAGTGGTTTATAGAGTAATCAAGCATTTTGCTTAGAAATGAGTATTTGCTTAGAACTGAGGCTTATCGGGAGAGTAGAGGAAGAGTAACGGAGAGTAGAAGAAAGACTCGCATAGATTCAACTGGTATAATATGCGACTAGAGAACACGGACGACGATGAAAGGCTACATACAAAAGATACAAAAATATAGACAGAAAAATGTAAAGAAAGGGAATTAATGAGATGAGCAAATCCACACGACCAAAAAGATGACGAGCAAAGAATGACACTAGAGGGGGAGGTTCTTTTGTATTAAATAAAGATAAAAGGCAGATTAAATAAACTTGAGAGATAATATAATATGTAAAAAGAAGCTTTAGACAACGACGATGTCGTAGATGACAAAGGCTTCGTACTCTGTGTCGACGATGCTTGCGTATTCCTGTAGGCCAGCGTCCTCCTGGACGACCTTGCCCTTTTTGTCCTTGGAGAAGGCGTTTCCGGCCAAGTAGCCGTACTTTTGGGTGAGCGCGGTCTTGGCCTTTGTGATTGAGGCCACTGGGGGCTTGACGAGGACGGAGATGAAGTCTGGTGGGAGACCGTAGCGGAGGACGGACTCGACGAAGACGCGGATCGATTTGAGGTGGACCCAGGCCATGAAGGCGTCTGAGTAGGTTGCACGCGCGAGACGGACGACCTCGCCCTGGATAAGAAGTTAGATGTGGTTTTATGGGAGGGTGTAATATATAAGGAAAAGAACAACTTACCCATACTCGTCGCTCCTGCTCGATAGCTCTGTCCTTTTCTTTCTTCAAATCCTCGATAATACCATCGGTCCACTTGAACTCACGCGGGAACCACTTGTTTTCTCTGCACTTGTGGATGAATTCGGGGAGAGACTTGCGGAAGAGGGTGGGGTTGTAGAGCACGAACTCGTCGTCCTCGGCGATGATGGTGGCCGAGCGCGGGACGACCATGGGCACTAGGGTCTCGTATACTTTGACAAAGGTCTTGCTCATCGACTTTGGGACGGCAACGAGGACGGTCTCGAGGTACTCTGAGCCGAGAACGAAGTGCTCTTTCTTGACGACGTCCTGGAGGGAGCGGGTTGACAGCGCGCCGCTGGAGGGTCGAGATGTCAGATGCTGTTCAAGCAAATAAATAAAAAAAGTACAAATACGTACGTCTGTTTTCGGTCGACGGCAGCAAGGTTGCTCTTGGCAATCATGTAGTTTGAGTAGACGGCCTTGAGGTCGGCGTCGAGAGCAAAGATTTCTTTAGAGAGGGTATCGACGAGTTCAGCGAGAGGCTTATCGACCCTGTACTTTGCGGTGTTCCATTGGAAGGACTTGAGGTATGTTTCGGGTTGTTCTAGGGAGGGAAGATATAAAGTCAGCATTCAGGCTGAAGATTGAAGGCAATTGAAGTGCAATTGACAAGAAACGAAGGAGCAGACGCACTATCAGCGACGACCTTTGCGGCGGCGACTTCGTCCTTGGAGTCGTAGACGCCCTTGAGGACGTCGACGGCGCGGCCGACGACGGCCTCGAACTGGCTGTCGGCCTTTGCGAGCTCCTCGGACTGCTGGACGAGCTGGTCGAGGGTGCCGATCTTGAAGTGTGGGATGAGGAAGGGGGAGACGTCGTCCTTGGAGGGGAGGTTGAGGGTTGAGGAGAGGTCCTTGACGAGGGAGGACTCGGCGTCTCCGCCGGCGGGGGCGACGGAGGAGGGGAGGGAGACGATGTAGTAGAGGGGGCCGGTGGGAGCTGAGAAAGCCATTGTGCTGCTGAGAGAAGGAGGAGGGCGGAGGGAGAGGGAAGGGCAGGCAGGCAGATAGAGGAAGAGGAAGATGAGGAGGAGGCCGAGATAGAGGACGAGGCCGAGATTAGAAGGCTGCGGGCCGGGTAACTGACTGCCCAATCAGACAGAGCAGCTAGCCCAATGCGGACCAGATAGATACTGAGGATTGTATGTTCAGCTGTTGTTTGTTGATATAGAGACGATACAGTATAAGATACAGTATAAGATACAGTATAAGATACAGTATAAGACATACAGCAGCAGCACAGAAGAACACCAACATCATGCCCTCTCCCATAGAAACACGCTTCCGCAAAACCAAACTGTCGTCGTCGGTCGTGACCCACCTCGCAGACGCCCGGGCAGCAACAGTTCTTACGACAGCGGAAACCAGCCTCGAAGACGGAATGACGAGTCTGACGCAGACATTCATTGCAAACGCTCAGGACGCGCGACGGATGAAGATCGGGACCACAAACAGCATCACGGTCGGGCTGCGGAAAAAGGCCGGCGTGGTGACGCAGTCGGTGGTCGAGGGACGGCTTGGAGGCAGCGGGGTGATGAATAACTACGACAAACCCCGGGAGATTGCGTTCATCGCGACCGTCGCCGGGACTGGAGAGAACGCGCTGTTTGAGACGCAGCAGGCGCGAGCAGAGGTCGAGAACGTGGCCGAGATCATACTCGAGAACGTCCGACGGGAGAGCATTTGAGAGTTGTGTTTATTGCATTTCCAGGCGTTTGTTTGTAGTTGTAATTATTACATTGTTATTATATCAGCATGTTCACTATCTTGTTCTATTCCACTTATATTCAGAAACCCATAAATGAGTAATAGTAATAGTAATAGTAATAGCAACAGTAATAGTAATCGGTATCAGCCGAGCCGCTCAACAAGATTTGCCGTTTCTGCCGCCAAAATAACAACTTTGCTCATCTTCGTCTTCGTCCTCGCCCTCTTCACCACTTCCGCCTCCATTCCCTTCTTTATATCTTTATATTCTCCTCTCATATAAACCATGCTGAAGACACTCTCCCGCCGACTCTCGTCCTCGGCCGCCAAACCCCAGCAGCTCGCCCAGCGCCTCATCTCCTCGTTCGAACTCCCCGAGCAAACCGGCGCCCCTCTTTCCGTCGCAAAGCTCGCCATCGAAAAGACGACGACACCAAAGGAGAAGCTCGCGCCCGAGAAATTGGTCTTTGGCCATACCTTCACCGACCATATGCTGCAGGTCCCCTGGAGCGCGTCCGAGGGATGGCTTGAGCCTAAGATTGTGCCGTACCAGAATCTCTCGCTCGACCCTGCCACCTGTGTCTTTCACTACGCTTTCGAGTGCTTCGAGGGCATGAAGGCTTATCGAGTGCGTTCGCGCTGCTGTTTATAATCTACAATACAAGCACGTTATCTAACAGCTCTCTAGGACAACCATGGCAAGATCCGCATGTTTCGACCGGACAAGAACATGGAGCGCATGAAGAAGACCGCGGCCCGCATCTGTCTGCCGACTTTTGACAGCGACGAGCTCACAAAGCTGATTGCCAAGCTCGTCGAGCTCGACTCGGAGTGGATCCCCTCCAACCGCGGCTACTCGCTCTACCTGCGCCCGACGATGATTGGCACGCAGGCCTCGCTCGGCGTCAACCCACCCTCGTCGGCGCTGCTGTACGTGATCATGTCCCCCGTCGGTCCTTACTACCCCACCGGCTTCAAGGCCGTCAGGCTCGAGGCGACCGACTACGCCATCCGCGCCTGGCCCGGCGGTGTCGGAGATAAGAAGCTCGGCGCCAACTACGCGCCCGGAATCCTGCCGCAGCGCATGGCTGCCTCGCGCGGGTTCCAGCAGAACCTCTGGTTGTTTGGCGAGGAGGGATACGTGACCGAGGTCGGCACTATGAATGCCTTCTTTGTGTTTAAGAACGGCGACAAGAAGGAGCTCGTGACTGCGCCTATCGACGGCACTATTCTCGAGGGCGTGACGCGCGACTCTATCCTCGCGCTCGCGCGGGAGCGCTTCGATCCTGCCGAGTGGGACATTTCCGAGCGCAAGTTTACGATGAAGGAGGTTGCCGATCGGGCCAAGGCTGGTACGCTGCTGGAGGCGTTCGGATCAGGCACTGCGGCGGTCGTGTCGCCGATCAAGGAGATCAACTGGCATGGCGAGGCGGTCAATGTGCCGTTGCAGGAGGGGAAGGAGTCTGGGGTTGTTGCGGAGACGATGGCGAACTGGATCGCGGAGATTCAGTATGGTGAGAAGGAGCACCCGTGGAGTTACGTTATCGAGTGAGCTCCTCCACATTTGAGATGTAATCTTCTTCTTCTTCTTTTTGTCTATGCATTGCTTTAGATTTTGGCGCATTTCAGTTATATAAAATGTACAGCAGAGCTGTGTGCGTCCAGTAATACATAATAAACGATAATATACAATAACGAGAAAAATAGTGGTTAAGAATATGTACTAAACAAGCAATCCAGGGTTAGGTTGACCGCGCGTAAGCAACGTGGTCTTAGAAGGGGGATCGCAGGGAGTTTGATATCGACGACACGCCGAAGAAGACAACGCAATGGCACCAAAGAAGCAGGTCAAGCCGCCAAAGAGCGTAGTAAGCAAGAGCGGAACAGCGTCGACGAGTGCGGGAGGAGTGAGTGGATCATCATCGCCGACGGTGGCGGACACGAGCGCGATCATTGCGGATGTGGTGAAGACGTATGTGCGGGAGACACCGCGCAAGTTGAAGCTCGTGGATGCGTTTATGGGGTTTTTGGTCGCGGTCGGGGTGTTGCAGTTTGCGTACTGCGTTGTTGTGACTAGTTATGTGAGTACTCTTCTTTGAAGTGGTGATGGCGTGGTGGGGAGGAAGAGTGCTGATCTGATTTAGCCGTTCAATGCGTTTCTGTCTGGGTTTTCGATCACGGTCGGTCAATTCGTGTTAGCAGGTGTGTTTTAGCTGTTTATTTGTAGTGAGAGGTAGTGTGTTAATGAGAGCAGCATCGTTGCGTGTACAGGCAAATCCCGAGAACAGCAGTCAATTCGACAAGGTGTCGCCAGAGCGGTATGTTGTTTCTATCGAGATGTTCCCTCTATCTAGATGTACTTCTATCTAGATATAGATAAGATGCATCAAGGCTAACAACTCTTACAGGGCATTCGCGGACTTTGTGTTTGGAAGTTTGATCTTACATTTCTTTGCATACAATTTCATCAATTAGATAGTGAATCAAAGAATGAGATGAATATTTATAGATTATAGATGCACCGTACAAAACAAACAAAACAGGAAACAAAAGCCGATTAGTTCCTCCTAGATCAGGTGCATACACATGCACGCGTAGACACGTTGAAAAGAAGGAAAGATGAATGAAGATACTCCGCTCTACTGATAACAATGAGGCTGTGGTGAGAGATGTCTCTTTTGGTCTATGTCGCGATCTCGGGTCTATATTGAATCAGTCGAGAGGGATGAGATAGTGAGGGAAGATATGAGGAGATGGGGTGTGGAGATGAGAAGAAGAGAAGAGAGACATTTACTTCTCGTCGTGGGAGATGAGCTCGTCGTAGTTTCCGGCGATGATGCGGTCGACGACGATGAGCTGCTTGAGGTGCTGCTGTTCGGGGGTCAGGCTGTTGTAGAAAGCGTCATCCTTGAGGTATTTCTCCTCGGTCTGGAGACGCAATTCCTCGAGGGCCCAGTCACCCATGCTGTGGAGAGTTAGTATTGGAGATAAAGAGATGAGATAAAGAGATAAAGGTGACGTACTAGTTTTTGGAGCCAAACAAAAAGTAGACACCAAAGACACCCATCATAGGAAGGAAGAGGTAGTACATAAGAGGTTCCCAACCCTCTTTCTTTCGCTCGCGAACGACTTCCCATTCGACGTTTCCGTGGTGGTCCTTGACGGGGATCTTATCGACGATAGTCGCGTCGTGGGCGTGGGCGTCGTCCTCTTCGATGGTTTTTTGCTGCTGCTCGGCCTGGAGAACTAGAATATCTCTGAGCTTCTGCTTCTCCTCGGGAGACTTGTCAAAGTATCCGGCGATATCGATGCCCTGGGCCATGAGTCTCTTGAGGTCGACGATCTCGTAGAACTCAGGCTCGGTGAGGGGACGGAGGTCGCCGTCAGGGCCGGCGTAGTGTTGGAATGCGCCGGGGACGGTGGCGACGAAGGTGCGGAGCTGGGTTTCCCAGTCGAGAAGGGGCTTGGAGGGGTCGAGGGGCTTGAAGTAGTCTGGGAGGTCGACGCGGGAGAAGGCGGAGGAGGAGGAGGAGGAGGAGAAGGGGCGGATGTAGCGGGGGGAGAGGGTGGAGGTGAAGGCGGATCTCCGCGCGACGCGGGCGAGTGTTCGTAGGGCGGACATCTGTGATGCTGCGATGATGCTGCGATGGAGGCGGAGTTGAGGGCGTGGAGAGCAGCGGTGGTGAAGCGCCGGGCCCGGAGTCGCGAATCAGGCAGCTGCTATTGGTTTGGCATAAATAGAGAAGTAGAGAGTGAGTTATGTACACGTGATATTGAGCTGAATGTAGGGTTACATAGTGTAGGGTTATTAAGTGTGACTGCTGCTGGGGCTCAGCAACACAACGCCATCTCCAACTCCTCGCCAGTCCAAAGCCCAGCAGCAGCAGCAGCAGCAGCAGCAGACCATCCGCACACTCAGCAGCAGCACACTCAGCATCATGAAGTACATTCAGTCAGACGAGATCCTCGAGATCCCCGAGGGCGTCACCGTGTCGATCAAGGCTCGGTTTGTCGTTGTCACCGGTCCCCGCGGCACCCTCACCAAGAACCTGCGTCACATCAACCTCGCGTTCACCAAGATCTCGGACGCCGCCATCAAGCTCACTGTGCACCATGGAGACCGCAAGCACGTCGCTGCTCTGCGAACCATCAAGACTTTGATCAAGAACATGATTACCGGTGTCACCAAGGGTGGGTTCCTCTGAGCAAAAGACAAGTTGATAGAACACAGATTAACAAATAATACAGGCTACCAGTACAAGATGCGTTACGTCTACGCCCATTTCCCCATCAACGTCAACGTCGTCGGCGACGGCAAGGAGGTCGAGATCCGCAACTTTTTGGGCGAGAAGCGCGTGCGCAGCGTTGCGGTGCACGAGGGAGTGACTGTTGCTATTTCGAGCGCGCAGAAGGACGAGCTGGTGCTGACCGGCAACTCGCTCGAGAACGTGTCGCAGTGCGCTGCGGACATTCAGCAGATCTGCCGTGTGCGGAACAAGGATATCCGAAAGTTCTTGGACGGAATCTACGTTTCTGAGCGGGGAACTCTTGAGACCGAGTAGGGTAGAAGAGGATAAGCAAAAGGTGGACGGAATATAATAAACAAAAGTTATCATGAGTGCAGTCAAGATGTTATCAGATGGTTGTATATCACAATGCAGTGTACATGTATATAAAAGAGTAGAGTGTAGTGCTAGTAGCTCGTAGTTGCTAGTTGCTAGTAGCTTGCGTATTCATAGTATACTGCATGGGTTCATCCATGGTATCTACGTAGATGTCAAGCGTCAAGCTATTGAGATGCGTGATATGAGTAGGCAGTCACATATCTGCAAGAAAGGAATGAAGGTAGGTACACAGGCGGACTATGGACCATGGATGAGGAAGATATCACACTTTTCTTGGTGTGTGAAGAGAGAATAAGAGAGAATTAGAAGAAGAAAGATAGAACAAATAAGAGAAGAACAGATAAGAACAGATAAGAAAAGAAGAAAAGAAGAAGAAAAAGAAAAAGAAAAAGAAAAGTGGTTTCAAGTAGATTGTTTGAGCAGCAAATGTAGCGCATTTAAGAGCAGAGAGAGTTGAGGCTACTTCTACTTCTATTCTACTTCTACTTCTACTTACACATAGACTTGGATCACTAGACTCTAGACCACACAGACTCTAGACCACAGTACTGACTACTGTACAGCTACTCGCTGAACCACAAACAAAGTTGTGAATGGCAGGAAAACAGGAGACAAGGTTGACTGAAGCCTAACCTGACGTTGGGAGATGACCTGACAAGAGTTGAATATTTAACTGTAGTTGTGGACTATGATATGATTCTATATGAAGACTATATATGAATAGAATATGACTATAAACTAGCTAGGATATTATAACAATAACAACAATACAATACAATACAATACAATAGAATAACAAAAGAACAACTCACAAAACCCCTCGGTCCCACTCCTCCCTCCTTTCTACGCCCCCTCGCCTCCTCTCGTCTCAGGTTAAAAGTCCTCGAAACTAAAAAATACGCAACTTTGATGATCTACGCTGCTGAAACGCGCGGTCTGTCAATATCCCGCATGTACCTGTTTCTATTCTATTCTGTTCTGCTATGTTTATATCTCTATTATCTCTATCTCTATTCTATTCTATTCTAACTCGTCGAGTACGAAATATCGCTCGTATAGCCGTTCTTGCTAATCTTCAGGTCGTCAAAGCTCTCCACAAGGTTCCCCAGCAAGTTATTGATCCACGTCAGTATCCCCGACAGAATCGAGTACGCGCTCGACGAATCCCCAAACGTAACGTTCGTAATCTCAACATTCGACACCGTCGCGTCCTCGTCGTAGCCAAGAATATGCGCCTCCCGGCCGCCTAGATCCTTCACAGTGATGTCCTTCACCGTGATGTCCTTCACGTTCGCAACTCCGGAATTGCCCTGCCGCGTCATGATCGCCATCCACCCGCCGTAGTAAAGACCATGGCCCTCGACAATCTGCTCCACCGCAATCGACTCGTACGTGATATTCTGAACCACCGACGAACTGCTCGACTGCTTCGAGTCCACGCCAAAACCAATCGCGCCCTGGTACAGCGTCGAATGTGTGACCTGCGAGTTCACCACGGGCTCGTACGTGCCGTAGCCAATCTTCCACCCGATACACCCCGTCCAGGCAACGGTGTCGGTGATCAGGATGTTTGTGTCAGACGTAAACAGCGGGTCGTCGCCCGGTCCGTCGCCCGCGCCGGCCGTCTTCGGCCAGCTGTCGGCGACGTCGGTGGAAGGGTTCCAGGTCTTGAGCGAGTACGCGTCGTCGCCGGAGATGATGAGCGCGTGCTCGACCGTCACATCAGACGAGTGCATGATGTCGATTCCGTCGTTTTCTGTGGTAGTCAGGTTGTTGATAATCTTGAGGTTCTTGATCGTGCCGTACTTGACCATCGTCGGCGTCATTGTCCAGAACCCAGACTCGCGAATCATCGGCCCGTCGTAGGTAAACGACGTCGTGCTCAGGGGCTGGATGACAATCATCTTGAACGGCGTCGCAGCCGCAAGACAGTCGGCTCCACGCGCGTCAAACATGCCACGCCCGTAGATTGAGATGTTTGACGAGTCGATAGCAGTGCGGATCCAGTGCACGATCGGGTATCCGCCCTTTTCAAAGTCGAGCTCGTAGTCGTCGTAGTTTGCCGTCGAGCGCACGAACGCGCCTTCGTCGACAAAGAAACGCGTGTTGCTGGGCAGGATGAGGGTGCCGACGAGGTACTCTCCGGCAGGGACGTAGCAGACCGCGCCGGACGCGGCCGAGTCGTCGATGGCGCGCTGGAAGGCGTCGGTGGAGACGGAGGTTGCGTTTGCGTCGGCGTTGTAAGAAGAGTCGGTGACGGAGATGACGGGCGAGCCGTCGTCGTAGGGGTTGTGCAGCTCGGGCGGGTCGGCGAAGATGACGAGTTCGCGCTGAGACCCGATCTTGACGATGATGTAGTTTGTGCCGGTGAGGGGGAAGGTGAAGGAGTAGTGGTCGTCGGAGAGCGAGCAGTCGATGGCGAGGGAGTTCGGGGAGATGGAGATGGAGTCGGTGGAGTCGATGTAGTCGGGCGAGGAGACGGTGATAGTGTAGGTGACGTTGTAGGCGCCGTTGGAGTAGTGGGCGTAGTCGTAGTCGATGTAGGAGAAGACGGGGACGGGGGTGTCGTCGACGTGGAGGCCGAAGGAGGAGAGGGAGAACGCGGAGGGGTAGGAGTAGGTTGCGGTGATGGAGGGGTTGTCTCTGGGGAGGAGGGCGAGGGGGCGGGCGGCGATGAAGGGGAGGGAGAGGGAGAGGGAGAGGAGGAGGAGGAGGAGGAGCATGGTATCGATAAGGAAGGTAGAGAGGGTAGAGGGATGAGGTTGAGAAAGAAGATAGAGGACAGGAAACCAGAGCAGGAGAGAGCAGCAGTATTTATACGCACCCGCAGCCAAAAGCAGCAGGACAGAACCAGAAACAGGAGAAGAACAGGCTGGGACCGGGTCGAGGTACCTCAGCGCAGAGCTCAGGTACGCGTTTGTAGATTGTGCGCAGCCGAGCGCGTAGAACTTTAATGTACGCAGCCTGCCTCACAGTGGAATAGCAGAGTGATGTGAAGTAAACAAACAGACAGATGATAGACAAAAGATAAACAAACAAACAAACAACAACAACAATAACATCAACAAACATGCGTCTCTGCACCAGCTGCAGCTGCTTCCAGATTCCTTCTCTGCGTCGCGCTGCTTGGTCCTCGTCCGTTTGTGACTGCGGCGCGCCCTGTCACACTTATGAACTGTCACCAGTAGTAAGAGCTTATGTAAGATATATTAGTAAGAACTTATGTAATGATCTACTCTACTACTTCTCTACTACTTCTCTACCACTCTCTACCACTCTCTCTCTCTCTCTACTTCTACCACCCCCCCCGCCCTCCTCCCATTCACCGGCCTCGGTCCCTGACCTCCCGCACTTCCCGCTCCTCCCGGATCCACCCGCCGCCGCTGCAGCTTCTCCCGCACCCGCGACTCGCCCGACGACCGCCTCGAGTCCACCGTATCGATCGATGCACGCGGTCCGCTTGGCGCAGGACTCGCGTGACTGCGCTGGTACACATCCTGTAGTGATGGTTTAGGTGTCGTTCGTCTCGGGCTCTGGCTTGGGTTCGGACTGTAGCTCGTAGGTTGTTGTTGCTGCTGCTGCTGCTGCTGCTGATATTGGTGTGGATGTGGATGTTGCGGTTGCAGATGCTGCTGCTGCTGCTGCTGCTGCTGCTGCTGAGGCATCGGCTGCTGCGCATACTCAGGCTGAGGACTGTAGTATTGCTGCGATTGCTGATGAGCAGACTGCTGCTGAGCACTTTGTTGATACTGAGCACTCTGCTCACTCGACCCATGGCCAAACCCGCCCGGCATCCCTGGCATTCCCGGCATATTCATCCTCCTCCTCGCCGTCGGCTGCACAGGCTGCCCCGTCCCGCCCAGAAACGTCGGCACCATCCCGTACGTGTCCAAATAGTACTGCACCAGCACCTTGTGCACATGCGTCTCGTCCTCCGTCTCCCCGTCGACGTCGTCCCCGAACGCGGCCACCGTCGTCGCTCCGTATCGTTTCAGACGCGACCATAGTCCTCCGCTGGGCTGTTGCTGCACTGATGCCATCTCTGCTCTGCTGATGCTCTGCTGATGCTCTGCTGCTGCTCTGACTGAGTGCTGGCTGCTGCTGACTTCTACCGCGCTATCAACTATGGTGAACTACGGTGATCTAGGAGATCAGCGTCCGCCACGCAAGCGCTGACGGCGACGAGGCGCAGTGTTCTGGGTCTTCAAACACCCCCTCCGCCCACCACAAAACCCGCACTTTCATCCCCAACTCAACACCGCCCGCGGTCTACTCCGTAAAGATCAAAGATCGCCTCCTCCAGTTCTTATCTTCACCATCCCCTCATCCTCACCAGTGCCTGCGCCAGCGCCAGTGCTAAAGCCCACGTCTGAAGATGGCCTTCTCGGCTTCTTCCTCGCTGCACTCTTCCCGTGTCGCCCGGCCCCTCGCTGCTATCGACACCGCCCCGCCAAACTCATCCAAAGGCAAACTTCTCTTTGCCAAATCAAAGGTCTACGTCCACCCAACTCCCTCCGCAAAAGACAACATCCCCGGCTTCATCGCCCTCGTCCGGCCCCCGAATGCCTCGTCCGACAGAGAGATCCTGCTCGCGTGGATGCCAGAGTCCCTCCTCAGAGGCGACGACTTCCGCGCCTACTCCAAAGTAGATCTCCATCCCGAGGACGGCCCGGCCTCGGACGTCTACGTCTCGCTCCCTCCCATCTCCTCCATCTCGACCTTTGCCTTCGCCATCCCGCTCGCCCGCCTCTACTCCGTCATGCTCCGACCGCCTTCTCTCGGCTGGTGGTGGGGCTCCATCCTCATCCACACCCGCGACGAGGACGTCGTCCCCGCGCTCTTCTTCCACGACGCAGAGTCCCAGAGCACAATCCTCCAGCAAAAACAGCGAAACAAGAAATTCACCCCCTTCGCCCCCGACGGCGACCTCTTCTGGGGCGGCGACCAGTTCATGAAGTACCTCAGACGCTACTCCTCCGTCGAGAAATCAACCTTCGAACAGCGCCTCTACCTCATCAACCCCGACCCAGACGACCTGCTCTCCTTCTCGCCCCCCAACGCCCGCATCGAGCCCGTCTCCGACCGCGACTCGCTTTCAAAACTCGTCAAAGACGCCCGCTGGAACGTGCTCGAGCGTCTCGCCCGCGTCACCCGCTTCTCCCGCCGCACCGCCCAGGACGTCATCGGCAACTCGCCGCCGGCGGTGAGAGCCATGCTCAACGTGCCCGAGGTCCGTCAGCTCGGCGACGACTTTGATTCCGCGAGGGTCTATCTTGCGAAATGGGCAATGACAATCTCGGAGGAGGCGGAGCGGAATAAGACAAAGATCGTGTGGACCGACGTCGTCGGCGATCATATCGGTTCTGACTTTGGTGTTTTGAACGTCGACGACCGCGTCGAGCGACGGAATGAGGTCTCTAGTGAGGAGTGGAAGGCCTTCTTTGATCATTCGGGGAGACTCTGTATTACTGTCAGTGAAGTCAAAGAGCGAATCTTTCATGGTGTATGTCTTTTCTTTTCTCTTCTTTTTGACACTGCTAATTCTTTCTAGGGCCTGGCTCCTGATGTGCGCCCCGAGGCGTGGCTGTTCCTGCTCGGTCTCTACCCCTGGGACTCCTCCCAGCTCGACAGACAAGTGATAATGGCGTCCAAGCGCGACGAATACTACCGACTAAAACGGCAATGGTGGGACGACGTCGAGCGGCAAAAGTCCGATCCGGTGTGGAAAGACCAGCGGAACCGGATCGAAAAGGACGTGCATCGGACGGATCGCAATATCCCGCTGTTTGCGGGCGAGGACACGCCCCACCCGGACCCGGACTCGCCGTTTGCAAACATCGGCACGAACGTGCATCTCGAGCAACTCAAAGACATGCTCATTACCTATAACGAATACAACACCACGCTCGGGTACGTGCAGGGCATGTCTGATTTGCTGTCGCCGATCTACGCCGTGATCCAGGACGACGCGGTCGCGTTCTGGGCGTTTGTCGGGTTCATGAACCGCATGGAGCGCAACTTCCTGCGCGACCAGAGCGGGATGCATCGCCAGCTGCTCGCGCTCGATAACCTCGTGCAGCTGATGGAGCCGAAGCTGTACACCCATCTCGAGAAAGCAGACTCGACAAACTTCTTCTTTGTCTTCCGCATGCTGCTCGTGTGGTTCAAGCGCGAGTTCAAGTGGGATGATGTGCTGCGGCTGTGGGAAGTGCTCTGGACCGATTACCTGACCTCGCAGTTTGTGCTCTTTGTCGCGCTCGCCATCCTCGACAAGCACAAGGACGTCATCATGGAGCATCTCGAGCACTTTGACGAGGTGCTAAAGTACATGAACGAGCTCTCCAAGACGATCGACGTCGAAGAAACCCTGACGCGCGCCGAGGCTCTTTTCTACCGCTTCCAGCGCACCGTCGAGGCCATCGACCGCAAAAACAAGGAGCCGCTGCCCTCCGGCGGAGGAGGCTGGAGCTCGCCTATCTCGGCGGTGCCGTCGAATAACAGCAACGGCGCGTTCCCGGACGGGTTGCCGGATAAGACTTTGCCGTTGAAGCCGGACGTGAGTGGGCGGATTGTGATTAGCGATGTGCTGAGGGAGTTGTTGTCCAAGGAGATTATCGTGGTCAAGGACACGATTCCGATGGAGGATTACGAGAGTTGATTTTATTTGCCTATTTGTTTACTTTGTCTACTTTGTTTATGGGATCGGCTGGAGTTATTCATATTCATGTTTCTGTTTGTACGTTCATTCTATCTTGATGATAGAGCGGTGTTTTCACGTAGCTATATACATAGGACGTTTTGAATGGCATAGAACACATAGTATTTACATCAAAGATTAAGTATTTACATCTAGGATCAGAGCAGTTATAGTTTATACACGTTCGACTCGTCCCATCCTTTACTTTTCAGCAACCCACCAACCTTGCCCTGCTCATTACCATCGTCCTCCACCGGCCTCGTCCCAACCGGCGAGTTCAAAGTCGACACGTCCGCGCGTTTTCCCGCGACATACTCCACAAACCCCTCCGGTCCAGAGACGATCGCAAACATCGGCCGCGCAGGCGGTTTCCCGCGAAACGCCTTATTCCGCGCGTCCGTCCACTCGACCGCGTTTGCAAACTTGTTTGCAGCGCTGTTTTCAGAGTAGAATCTGTCGCGCTCGGATTTGCCTTGCGTTGAGGCCGCGTAGCGTTCGAGGTCGGTTGCGGAAGTCGGGCGCGGGACGTCGGAAGGATTGAGACGGGTGCGTTCGTCGTCGACGTGCAGGTGGACTTGGGCGCGACCCGCGCGCTCGAGGAAGAGCAGGATGCGGTTGAATGCGGAAGCGTCGGCGCGCGTGCGGACAGAGTAGTGGATTATTGTCTGTCCCGGAGGCGGGTTTTTACTGAGCAAGAGCTGCAGCACGGGCGCGATACCCGTTCCCGCGGCGAAGAAGACGATGTCGGCAGGGACCTGGGGCCGAGCGAGCGGCGGCGGGAGCGAGGACGGCGAGTCCGACATCGGCGTGAGCAAGGGGAGGATGAACGGTGCTTTGAGCGCGAGATGGCGGCGTTTGGCGTCGGTTATGCTCCGAGGCTGGACGGATTCCGGGAGCGAGAGTTCGGTGAAGGGCCCGCGGACGGCGACGCGGGAGTTGATGGGGATGCCGCAGAGGTAGCGGGAGAGTTCGCCGTCTGCGTAGCGGCGGACGACGAGCACGAGCTTGCCTTCGTCGTCGTCCGGGGTCGGGCCTAGGATGCGGAGCAGGGCGGTGCGCTCGGTGCCTGACGGCGAGGTGGATGACGGACGCAGGCCGAGGACGTAGTAGAGCGGAAGGGGAGTGTACTTTCTCACGACCTGCAGCTGCGGCTGCACGACTTCGATCGACCAGGTCCGGGACCCGTCCCAAACGCCAATAAGACCCGGATCGTTTGCGAGCGGGGGGTCGCGCGGGTCGTTTTCGGGCGTGCGCTTCTTGCGGGACTTTTGCAGGTGCTTTACCTTTTCGTAGGGAGGCGAGAGCTCGATGATGTAGAGGTCGTCAGCGACTTTCTCGCGGTGCGTGAGGATAAAGGTCGAGAACGCAGCCGGGTCAAGCGCGGGGGCGGATGGGAGGTCGGACGGCGGGATGGTGTGGGTGTCGTCGACAAAGTGCGTCTTAAAGAGGTAGGCTGCGTAGAGCGCGCCGGCGATGCCGAGCGCTGCTTTGACGGGTGTGCTGGGGCGCCAGCCGCGGCGGGTGTTCTTTGTAGAGGAGAGGTCGAGAGGGGGGAGACGTGGAGGTTCGTATGATATCCGGCGGGGGGCGGATTGTGTGGTGGTGTCTGCGTTGGGGGTGGTTGGCGATGAGGAGGAGGAGGAGGAGGAGGAAGAGGAGGAGGAGTAGCGGAGAGAGCGGAGGAGGTTGCGCTGGCAGTGTGTTCTTCGGATGAGCAGCATGATGGAAGATAATAAACAAAATGCAAATGATAATAACAACAGCAATTAGAACAACAAAACCAAATGCAAAGACAAAGAACAATTGCAGAATTGTCAGAATATCGGAATATCAGAAATCAGAAATAAAAATTGAAGTTTTCAGGGGTCAGCAAAAGTTTACTTTCAGATTTTTTTATTTTTATTTTTTATTATTTTACCCATCGCATCTCGTCATTGCACCATGGCGAGCACACGATAGATACCATGCGGCCTCTGTTTCTCAATAATGCGGTTTCTTTATTTGTAGGGCGACTGTATAGCACGTCTGTGGCTGCTGGACCGCACAAGCCGACGATCTATGCGCTCTCGACCGCACCTGGCAGAGCGGCGTTGGGTGTTATTCGACTATCTGGTCCGCGGAGTAAACTAGTGAGTTTGATCTAATAGATCTTATTCAGGAGGAGGCTAATAATGTAGATACTGCAACGACTGACGCGGACAAATTTCGACCCCAAACCGCGGCTGGCGTCCCTGCGAAGGCTGTACTCTCCTACCGTGTCCTCCGCCGGCTCCGCGACCGAGATCCTCGACGACGCACTCACGATCTTCTTCCCCGGCCCCCGCTCGTACACGGGCGAGGACATAGTTGAGCTGCATGTACACGGCGGCCGCGCTGTGATTGCTGCCGTTTTGCGCGCGATCGCCAGCTACGGCCAGGATCCGGCGCTCGACTCTGGCAACGACGGCGACGTGGCGCCCGCCGTGCGCTACGCCGAGCCAGGCGAGTTCACGATGCGCGCGTTTACAAATTCGAGGTTGGATTTGACGCAGGTCGAGGGTGTCGGTGGTATGATTGATGCCGAGACCGAGGCGCAGCGGGTCGCGGCGGCGGCGAGCGCGGGCGGGTATATGAGACGGGTGTATAACGGGTGGCAGAGCGAGCTGCTTGAGATCTCGGGTCTGATGGCCGCGATCATTGATTTCTCAGAAGAAGGCTATTTTGACGAGCAAATGAGCGACACCGGCGTCGACAGCGACATCTTCGCCGACTCGGTGGCGAAAGTGCGCGGGCTGCTGGAGAGGATACGAAGGCATGTCGAGCAGATCGAGCGGTCGGAGATCTTACTCGGCGGGATCAAGCTCGCGTTACTCGGCCCTCCGAACGCGGGCAAGTCGTCGCTTTTGAACGCGCTCGCGAGGCGCGACGCCGCGATCGTGAGCGATATCCCGGGCACGACGCGCGACGTCGTCGAGGTCGGGCTCGAGCTGGGCGGGTATAAAGTCGTGCTGACAGACACGGCGGGTGTGCGCGGCAGTCTGACGGCGGCGGACGCGATCGAGGCGCAGGGGATTGTGCGCGCGAGGCAGAAGAGCGCCGAGGCGGACGTTGTGGTCGTCGTTGTTCCTGCGATTGTCGAGAACGCGGAGTGGCATGCTTCTGTCAGGCGCGAGTTGCAGGACGTGTGTAGCGGGAAGAGAGATCCGCTTGTGCTTGTCGCGGTTAATAAGATTGATCGGCTGGAGGAATCAGAGGAGGTGCTCGAGGGTGTTTTGCAGAGGTATGCGCGTGAGTTTGGGGTTGCGCGCGGGAACGTGTTTGGGATCTCATGTACGCACGAGATCGGCCTCTCCGAGCTGACGGAGCGGTTCGCGGCCAGTTTCTCTACATTACTCTACGGCGACGGCGAGGAGTGGACTACAGCGGAAAGCAGCGCACCAGTAGGCGCGTCTGCGCGGGTGAAGGAGATCATCACGCAGGAGGTCGTGCCGGGCCTGACGCGGTTTCTAGAGAACGCGCGGTTGGACGACGTGGTGATTGCGTCCGAGGAGATCCGGTACGCGGCCGAGTGTGTGGGGAGGATCACGGGTGAGTCGATGAACGTCGAGGATGTTCTTGGAGTTGTTTTCTCGAGGTTTTGCGTGGGCAAGTGATGATGTATATAGTAGAATAGAAACAGTTGACAAATATATTGTTGTAATCGATTACATAAAACAATCAGCGCAGGGTTCGTTCTGGGGTTCCGGGGTTCCGCCTTCGGTGGGCTGGTTCCGAGAGTCTAACCCTCGGTCGGATCCGCTTAAAGTCTGCTTTTTGTCCATAGATAGTTTTATAAGATGATGATAATTGCATCTCTGTAATCAGAAAAGCAGCAGTATTCTACCAGATCTAATCCGAATACTATTCAATCAACTTCAGCAGGCTTGAATCCTCCCCCATCTCCGCTTCCGAGACATCTAAACCGTAATCGCAGAAGCCGAGCCAAAGCTGCCCGCACAGTTCAACCCCGGCTGCGGTGTTTATCTCCAGATTTCCTCTTTGAATATCGCCCTACAATGCAACTCTCCTAGCCAGCATCTTGATCTTCTACAGCTCCAGCAGCGCTCTACTCACAATGGACCTGCCCGACCCCGAGGCCCGTCCGGAGCTCTTCGCCTCGACCGCGCAGGAGTGTCTCTGCGTCGTCATGCTCGCCTTCGCGCCCATCATGAACTCCGCCAACCAAGGCGCCATGCAGCTCGCCCTTCCGCACGTCTCGAAATCGTTCAACATCGACGGCGGCCAGCTCAGCTGGACAGTCACTTCCTACTCCCTCGTCACCGGCTCGACCATGCTCGTCATGGGCCGTCTCTCTGACATCCTCGGCCGCAAGCGCATGCTCCTCTTTGCCTTTTCCTGGTACACCATCTTCTCGCTCATCATCGGCTTTATGAAGTCTGACATCGTCTTTGACGTCATGCGCGGCCTGCAGGCCCTCGCCGGTGCCACCGCGCCCTCTGCCGCGGCCGGCACGCTGGGCACAATCTACCCCAACGGCCGGCGCAAGAACAAGGCCATGGCGACCTTCGCCGCCGGCGCCCCGCTCGGCGCCATCCTGGGCCTCGTCGTGTCGGGAATATGCACGCAGTTCATCAGCTGGCGCGCGAACCTCTTCTTCTTCGCCATCGTCTACGCCTTTCTCACCGTCGGCATCTTCTTCCTGCTCCCGAGCGACGAGGCCTGTGCGATCTACGCAAACAAAATCATCGCCGTCGTGGGCGGCGCGCCGCTCATCGTCAAGCGCGACTGGAGGACGAGCTGGGGGCTTATCAAAGAGCTCGATTATCTCGGCGTCGTGCTCTCGACCTCGGGACTCATCTTGTTCATCTACTCGATCGCCGGCGCGAGCTCGGCGCCGAATGGGTGGGGGACGTCCTACATTATCGCGTTGCTTGTCGTCGGAGCTGTGTTGATTTGCTCCTTTGTTGTCTGGGAGCATTATGCGCCGAGACCTCTGATGCCTCTTTTTATTTGGAAGAAGAAAGGGTTTGCGCTGGTAAGTTCATCTCTATCGATCAGCAACTTGATTTGTATCAACATGAGCTAACATCTACAGTGCATGATAACTGTTGCCTGCGGATGGATGGACTTTCAAGGCGTGCTCATCTACTTTGCCTCTCTGACCTTCCAGCACATCAGAGGCTACACACCGATCCTCACCACAGCAGCCATGATGCCGCAGACAGTCTCAGGCATCATCGTCAACATCATCGCCGCGTTCGTGCTCCACCGCGTGCCAGGCCGCATCCTGATGATCATCGCCATGTCCGCGTTCGTCATCGCCGCCCTCCTCTGGGCACTCGACCCGCTCGATCTCACCTACTGGGCCATGACCTTCCCCGCGCTCGCCATCGTCGTCGTCGGCGCCGACCTCGCCTACAACGTCGCCAACCAATTCTCGCTCTCCTGCGTCACCCCGCAGTACAAGTCCACCGCAGCGGGAATCTTCAACGTCATGACGCAGGTCGCGTCCACCATCGGCGTCGCGGCGTCGACCGCAATCGTCACATCCCAGATCGGACCCGATATCGAGAACCAGGACCGCGCGATCCTGCACCGCGGGTACCGCTCCGCTTATTGGTTTGCGGTCGGAATGGGCGGCGTCGGACTCATCTGCTCGTTTTTCTTGAAGGTCGGCACGCAGGGCGGGAAGGACTCGAGACCGGTGCCGAAGAAGGTCGAGACAGAGCCTGCTGAGGTCGACGAGAGCGGCGAGAGCAACCCTCCAGCGCAGGCGCTGACCGAGGAGAAGTCATCGACTGAGAAACAGACATCGACCGAGAAGCAGACAGCTGTATGATTTCAAAAACAGAAGACAGTATATTGCTGTTTGTTGTTTGTTTGTTTATTTGTTTATTTAGCGCAGGCGCTGACCGAGGAGAAGTCATCGACCGAGAAGCAGACATCGACCGAGAAGAAGTCATCGACCGAGAAGCAATCATCGACCAAGAAGCAGACAGCTGTATGATTTCCAAAACAGAAGACAGTAGATTGTTGTTTGTTTGTTTGTATGTTTATTTGTTTATTTGTTTATTACACGTTTATTTTAAAGTAGAAAACGGCAACCGCAGACGCGTCGCTATCACGTGGATCACGTGACATCATCATAAGATTCAGTTTAATATGGGAAGCAGCCACCGAGGCCAAAGTCGGTGTAAATAGTAGCAACAACTCGGTGGTTCTCGTTGATCTCTGCGTTTGTGTTGAATTATAACATAGTCAGTGGTCAAGTTGGACTGTTATAGCGCCCAGAAACTGTTTATTTGTTTGTTATTTGTCTGTTGTTCTCTGTATAATCTCAAGATGTCGGTACCGCCTGCTGGATCATCGCCCCCCACACCCCCGGCAACCACCCCGGATCTCCGCCTGATCCACTTCAACGACGTCTACCACATCGCGCCGCAATTCCCGAAATCAGACGTGCCAGGCGGCGCGGCGCGGTTCGTGAGCCTGGTGAAGGAGTACCGCAGCGGCAAGAGCTTCCGCGAGCAGCCGGAGCTGGTCACGGTCTTCTCCGGAGATGCGTTTAATCCGTCGCTCGAGTCGTCCGTCACGCGGGGGACGCATATGGTTGGTGTTTTGAATTCAGGGAATATTGGCGTTGACGTAGCTGTTTATGGAAACCACGGTGTGTCATCCCTAATGCTGTATGGCGGTGTCTTGATGGCGGAACGCGTACTAACCGCGACGCAGACTTTGACTTTGGCGTCGAGCAGCTGATCAAGCTCAAGAGCGACTGCGACTTTCCGTGGATGATGTCGAACGTTTTTCACAACGGCAAGACCTTTGCCGAGGGGGAAGAGTACGTCGTCAAGGACGTGTCTGGGGTTCGGATCGGGTTTGTCGGATTGGTTGAAAGGTGTGTTTTCTTCCATCTTTGGAGAGTCATGATCGCGGCTAACAATATCATGAATGAACAGGGAATGGCTGGAGACTATCGTCTCGCTACCTGAAGGAATTGAATATAAACCATGTGCAGAGATTGCCATCACGTTGTCAAAGCTGCTGCGCGAGCAGGAGCACTGCGATCTAGTGATTGCCGTGACGCACATGCGCGAGCCCAACGATATCGATCTGGCAAACAGTGTTCCCGAGGGAACTTTAGACCTCATCCTCGGCGGCCACGATCACATCTACAACCACATCACCGTCAACAACACGCCCGTCATCCGCAGCGGCTCCGATTTCCGCCAACTGAGCTACCTGCAGGGCTTCAAGCGCGACGACGGGAAATGGACATGGACAGTCACGCGACGGGACTTGACGAAAGAGATTGAGGAAGACGCCGAGACCGAGAAGTTGGTCGAGGGGATCTCGGGCGAGCTTAATCGGAGGCTGGATAACACGGTAGGGTACACGGATGTCGAGCTCGACGCTAGTTTCCAAACCGTGCGGTCGGCGGAGAGTAATATTGCAAACTTTGTCGCGGATGTGCTGAGGATGTGGTACGGGGCCGAGATATCTTTGCTGGCTGGGGGTATGCTATATTCTGTTTTGTTGCAAAGTGCTGCTGCAAAGTGTTGTTACAAAGTGATTAGGGCTTACATTTTCTTCAGGTACTCTACGATCGGACACAGTGTATCCGCCAGGACCGCTTCGGATGAAAGATATCGTGCTGACGTTTCCATTCGAAGATCCCTGCGTAGTAATCACCGTCTCCGGCAAAGAAGTTCTCGACGCGCTCGAAAACGGTGTCTCCAAACTCCCCGCTCTGGAAGGCCGATTCATCCAAGTCTCTGGGCTGCGATATACCTACTGTCTCGACACCGAGCCGCGGATAAAGTCCGTCGAGATCAATAACGAGCCGCTCGACCTCGAGCGCATGTATAGCTGCGCCACGCTCGGGTACATGGCGAACGGGTATGATGGGTTTGCGTCTTTACAGGTTCCGGCTGAGCGGCAGCTGGTGGATGAGGAGCAAGGGTTGCTGCCGTTGCAGATGCTGCGGATGTGGTTTACGTCGCTGCGGTTTATTCACAGGATGCGGAGTAAGAAGAAAGGCGAGGAGGAGGGAGATGGCAAGAGAGCGGTGGGAGAGGTGAGCGGTAGTGATGCTGTTGAACCGCTTGCGAAGGTTGCGCGCAGTAGCAGCGATGGTCTGCCTTTAGAGCGGCATCAGGACGGTAGAGAGGTTGAGGAAGAGGACGAGACAGGGTCGAGCAGGCCCGGATCAAGAGAAGGAACGCCGCGACCGGGAAGGAAAGAGCACATTGGGCTTGACATTCTGCACAAGCGAGACACGGCGATTGAGCAGAAAGTGCTAGATCTGTGGCAGAATAAGGGGGTGCATATCAGTCGCGGCAGCGCGATCGCGCCAAAGGTCGAGGGGCGGATCGTGAAGGTTGATAGGGAGGGGGTGGTTCTTGTCGACTAGAGGTTGTTTATAGGTGGGTTGGCGAGGGATAGGCGTTACGGTTCACTCTTGACTGTAGATTTATACAACACTGTAGTTCTATAGAATTTGCGCTGTTTTACTCTACTTTTACGAGATTATTCGGGGTACCGGTAGATTGATGAGATTTTTAGTTGCTGACGTAGATATGTCTAGCATTATATGAGCGCATTTTTTATCTTATATTTTTTTAAAATTACCGTATCTTCATAGTACTTTCTTGATAAATAGTATTAGCGTATCAGAGGTTTCTTGCTACAGTAAAATATCAGAGAGAATTACGAAACGGGCGGCGCGTTAACTGTGTTTACTTTCGGCCGAAACGAGAAACCCCATTACAACCAGACACGCGCCCGCCCGCCCGCCCGTCTCTGAATCCGCACATTTAAGCGCGCCCGCCCTCTTTCCCTCTCTTCCCCCTTCTCTCTCTTACCTCACCATGGATTTTCCGGCTTCCGTCCCACGACAACCATCCAGTCTATTTCCTAGCAATAGATCGAGACGAACGACATTCCGGCTCTCTCTCTCGACGGCGAAAACATGGGGGTGTAGGCGGAGAGAAGCCTTTGATCTCCCTCTCTTCTCTCGCATGCATGGCACCTCGTGGAGGCGCCAGAAAGCAGCCCACTGCGCAGGTAGCACTGTTAGAGGGTGGCATATACCGCAGTGGTAGCATTCTCAAGCGGTAGCCTACACTGTTCCATGTGCATCTCCAGAGAGGTCTCTATACCGCGTGGGTAGCGTTCTCGTACTGAGAGCAGCCTACACCGCATCAGGTAGCACTCTCTGGGGGTGACTATCACTGGGACAGATGGCATTCTCTTGAGGGTAGCAAATACCCAGGCAGCCACCTCTAAGAGTAGCATATACCACAGCAGGTAGGACTAGCATTCTGGCGACTCCACAAGGTGCCGTGCACGCGAGAGAGGAAGGGGAGAGAGAAGCTAACTCGACCAAGCGGTCTGGTATATGACCTGCCCGCGCAGATACCGGGTGAGCGCGTGCTCAAAGGAACTGCTGTTCCGTTGTCGGCCCGGTCCCTCTGCGTGGCCGTCTCATGTACGCGCCGAGGATCCTGCCGAGTCAGGGTGGACGCGGTTGGTCAGGGCGGTCAATCTGATGAGCTTCTTCTTTAGCCAGGTTGCTCATCGGATTTAAAACGTCTTCGTTGTCGCGTCTCTTTAACAAACGCACTTATAAGTTGCACCGTCGCAAGGGAGCCCCGAGGTGACGGGTGTTGAAAGAGAGTCCGCACGACCAAGCGGTTCAAGCGCAACGTTGACAAACCCACCAATACGGGGGGCGGTTAATGACTGCTCTTCTGGGTAAAGTCGGGTTTTAGTGGGTATGGCGATCTCGAGAGAGTCGCAGAGTCCCACATAACTCTTGGATAAGAGCTTCTTTTGTTCAAGAGTATGCGTAATGCATTCTTCCCGATCCTGGCACCAGTCGCTTTATGCGCGCTCTTACTGTCTCTTGTCTTTTCTGTATCTGCTTCTCTGATGTCGTTCTGTTGTGCTGCTGTGCTGACAAGCTGTTGTGCTGTCATGCTGTTTTTACTGTACTGTTGTATTATTGTTGTTGTATTATTGTTGTGCTATTATTGTTGTGTTATTGTTGTTGTGTTATTGTTGTTGTATTATTGTTGTTGTTGTATTATTGTTGTTGTTTTATTGTTATGTTGCTGTATTCTTATTTTCTTTATTCGTTATTGTTGTCTTTTTGCGTTGTGTCGTTTTGTTATATTTTTGTTATATTTCTTAGCAGAGAGCAGACTTGTTTGATGTATCTTCGATGTATCAAGAGCGCGCGGCGGTACCGTATTGAAAAACCAAGAAAGAAAAAAAAAATAAAACTTCTCTTATTATATTTCCAAAACTGGTTCAGATGTCAAGATCGAAAGATCACAGACGATTGTGTAAGTCGACGACACAAGAGTTCGCGATCTATTGTGCATAACAATTCAATCCTCACTACTGACTATCTTACTCGCCCTTACTTATAATAATCGTCCAACGACTATATACAATTATGAAATATCAAAGGGATCAGGATATGCAATAATTCCTGCAGGGCTCTTAAAAAAGTCGAAAATGTATTGACCAACACCTAGATTCACACCAACGCACATGCTTCTAGCAATTTTAGAAAGAAAACTATACAAATGTACAACAACCGATGCTGTAAAGGACTGATGAGGAAGGTTTTTATAGATGACGAGGTGAATAAAATATCTATTTAGAGATTTGACGCGCGCTGTTTTTGTTTAGCAAGATAGTTCTCCTTCCAGGACCAGTACTCCGACAAGCGCTGCTCGGCGTATTTGGAGTAGTCAAAGTCGATTGTGGAGATCACTGCTTGGATCGTTGCCCAGATGCCCCTGTGTTACAAGTTAGTTTGCTGGTCAAGAGAGAGGAGAGGGGAAGGAAAGGGGAGGTACCAGTAGAAGCCGGGCATGCCCCACCAGGCGTCGACTTCGGATATCGCGCCATCGATGGCTTTTTCGGATATTTCTGCAGCGTCGATGGTAGTTGTACTTGACTGTTTGCTGTGTCCGTTTGAAGAGGAAGAGGGGGAGGAGGATGAGTATGTATATGTGCCGGCGAGATATTCAGCGACCCACTTGCGCATGATAGGACTGCCGACTTTAGGAATGCGCGACACATCGCAGTCAAACCCTTGCCATTCCATAAAGTGATTTGCGAGGTCGAACGCGCGCGGGGTGGGCAGTGCGTATTCGTAGTCTATAAATGTGATAGGTGGCGAGGCGGCGTCAGTGTCTGTAGAGGAGGAGGAGGGTGGTGGTGGTGGTGGTCGCCAGTCTTTAGGGACGATGACGTTGCCGCTGAGGAGGTCGCAGTGGGCGACGACGGTCGTGCCGCCTTTGTGCTCGATCTCGGATTTGGCCCATGTGAGTTCTTTGAGGAGTAGTTCACGGCGGGAGATCTGCTCGGGTGTGTCGGTCGGGAGGTTATTTATCCATTTGCTGCAGAGCTGCCATATATCGTCGACTGCCTCTGACTGCTGTTCTTTGTGACTGTTGGAGGATGAGGAGGAGGAGGAGGAGGAGGAGGAGGAGGAGGGGGGTTGTTCGGCCATAAGCGACTTGATCGAGGCCGCGCTGAGAACGGTGTGCCAGCGCGCGAGCATTCGGGCAACGCCTTTCATGATGAGCGGGTGACTGAGTTCCTGGTAGTCGACCGCGCGGCCGGGGATGAAGCCGTAGACGAGGCCGTTTTTGAAGCGGGCGTAGAGGGGCGGTGCCAGGCCTTGTGAGTGGAGATGGACGTGCGTGCAGAATTCCCCTGTGACTGTTAGCTCGAGTGCAGAGGAGGTGTATGGGACAGGGAACGTACTGTTTCTGTCGATGATGGAGCCGGTTCCTCGGCCGTAGGCTCTGACGAGGACTATCTTCTCGGCGGGCGACCCGGCTTTGTAGATGCATTTGAGGAGCTGTAGGAGGTTAGTAACGTAGTTACAAGTCCGAAGAGCTAGAAATACGCACGCAGTTGGTGATTCCACCAGTCAAGGAGGTGACCTTGATATTGTCGATATCCCACGCCGGGAAGACGACGCGCAAGACCTCTTTCGTCGCCCGTGTCTGCGCGTCGAGGTCAGCCAGCGGGATTACGTGGTCTGCAAGTATAAGCGGGCCCGTCATCGTTATTCTCTTGAGCTCTCGTGTAATAATCAGAAACCAGCAGACTGTTTGCAGCAAAGCGAAGTTGTCCTGGTCGTGTGCGCATCGAGATATCTGAGCCCGAACCGCGCCTTGTCTCCAGGGTCAGGGCCGCGCCGCTTTCACATGACAATAGTGATTACGTCATGGATTATAAATAAATCATGTCACATTGAGTCACATGTGAGGTCACATTGTGATTCACTGCAGGGTCGCGAGAAAGGTCTGCTGGCGAGCGGAGGAGGATCCAGGAAGGAAGGAAGAGGACGACGACGACGACGACGACGAGATGAATCAGCCAGACAGATTCGAGCTTTTCCTGCTGCCGGATGGCGTGAAGAAGTGAGTAATTGCTTGAGTTATGAAGTAGATGCAAAAGAGACTACAAAGAGACTACAAGAGACTACAAAAGACTACAAGAGACTACAAAAGACTATACACATACTGACAACATATCTAGACTGAACATCACTCCAGATTCGCGGATCCCAAACACAGTCAACATCAAGTTCGAGCGTGAAGACCACACGCTCGGCAACCTGCTTCGTTCGTCGCTGCTTCAGGACCCGCGGGTTCTGTTTGTGGCTTACAAGATCGAGCACCCGCTGTTTGCAAACTTCGTGCTGCGACTGCAGACGGAGGAAGATAGTCCGCCGTTGGAGGTCCTGAGGGATGTGATTATGGTCGTGATCGGTCAGCTCGAGGAGCTCAAGCAGCAGTTTCATAAGGAGTGGGAGATTAAGCATATCGCGGGGGATGATTATGATTAGCGGATGGTGAGGAGAATCGCGGGTTTCTGCGTGTATTATATGTCTGGGTATTTAGTTATGTTTTAGTTATGTGTTATTGGCTTACGGAATAGGAAAGAATTACCTCTACTTATATAAAATCGTAGCATAAGACACCAAAGTGCTGTATTAGAAACATCAACAACAGACAACAAACAACATTACAGAACAAAACAGCAACCATTAGATATTCATTCGTAGACAAAAACACAAAACAATGTACTCATAAAATATATAAAGAATTAGATAGGGGAAGAAATAGGATCCTTATGCGCCACAGAAATGTAGATGTTGGTCTTGATCTGATCGTATAGTCAGATATCAAGGCTAGAGATGTGGCAGTGTTTGGCGTCGACATTAGTATAAGTATCGTTCAGCTCATTCTTTCTACTACAGCTCGGTCGACTGCGCGTTTGCAAGCGAGAGGAAAGTGTTCCAAAACAGACCGACGGTGGAGCAGAACGGAAGCTGGTAGTGCAGGGGGATCAGGCGGAAGTTTATGATTTGGGCAGCGGGCCAGATTGTGAAATTTGTCTTCAACGTCGGCACGAGCAGGGTCGAGAGTTTGCGCTTGAGGCCACCGACGCCGGCGCCTTCGACGAAGGACATGAATGCAAAGAAGCCCGAGAGAGCTGTAGCTGTTGTTAGCACGCAGAACGAGCGAGATGAAGAATAAGGGGAAGCAAGCCTACCGATAGGAGTCCAGACAAGCTGGTCGACGATAACACGGCAGAGAACGGGGACGATGACAGAGTCGTCAGAGATCGGTAGCCAGGCATCGAGCAGCTCGAGCCATTTGTACAAAAAGATCGACAGCACAAAGCCTAGAGGATCAACTCATGTCAGACAAGAGAACAGCTGTTAAGAACAGAGATACGTACCCCATGCGGCGAAGCGGATCGTGCGATCAAACTTGAAGTTCGCAGGCGGGAAGTGCGCTGCTGTGAAGACGTGCGAGGTTGCGCGCGCAAAAGGCGTTCCATCAGAAGCAGGCAGCTTCTCGTTGTTGTAAAGCCCGAGATTTGTCGACCGCTTCGAGGAGGCGTAGTTCTCGGCCATGGTGGTGACGGTCTGCGCCATTGTGTCTGAGAGGCCGTAGAGCAGGACGTTCGAGACCGACATCATGACGACGGGGGCGACGGCAACTGAGTCGGTGAATATGATTGCGAGACGGATGATGAGGACGAGGAAGAGGCCGATGATCGCCCAGTTGAGGAGCGGGACGTAGAAGAGGTGGTGGGTGAGCAAGGTGGTGTGGAGGCGGGCGACGGCCGGCGGCAGCGCGGCGGGGACGAGTCCGCGGGCTGAAGCGGCCTGCATCAAAGGCGCGGGCATTGTCGGTGTGTAGGAGGAGGAGAAGAACGAGGGCGAGGTCATTTTCCAGAGCAATTGGCAGAAGGTCGGCCGCCTGGGGGTTGATATCAGGATCCGAGGAGGAGAGGATGCTGCAGCCACTCCCAGCCAACTGGAACGGAACCGGTGGACTGAACTGGTGGGCTGAACCGATGTACTAAACTCGGCCGGATCTGAACCAACTGCCGACACCCGCTCCCCACCTCATCTGCTCTTCCCTACTTCTCTTATATATCTACATTATACCACTACTCTTTCTTCTTCTTCTTCTACTGAAAGAATCATGGCGGATCTCCGCGAAGACCTCCTCGACCAGGCTGTCCGCTTCCTCGCAGACCCAAAAGCAGCCGAATCACCCCTCGCCCAACGTCTCCAATTCCTCGAATCCAAGGGCCTCACCGAGCTCGAGATTGCCGAGGCCCTTAAACGTGCCTCCAAGCCGTCTTCTTCCTCTTCTTCTTCACCTTCTCAGAGTAGTCAGGCTACAGCCTATGCGCCTCCGAGGCCTGCTTATTTGCCTGGCCAAGCATATCAACCCGCCCCGCCCCCGCTACCCCAGCGCGACTGGAAAGATATCTTCGTCATGGCCACCGCCTCCGTCGGCGTCTCTTACGGCCTATACGTTCTTGCAAAGGTCAGTGTCCTCTTCTCACACTCTTCCTACTCTTTCTAACATTCCCCCAGCGCTACGTCCTCCCTCTCATTACCCCGCCAACCCCCGCCGCCCTTGAAGCCGACAAAGAAGCCATTACCGCCGAATTCGACCGCACCGACAAACTGATCCAGCAGATCCAAGCCGACACCGAAGCCCTGAAAGAAGCCGAGCAGAAACGGCTTGACGCGCTCGACGCCGCCGTCGAGGAACTCCACAAAGTCATGGACGAAGCCAAGAGCCAGCTTTCGGCACGCGAGACCGAGATGCGTCAGCTTCAGACTGATATCGAGACCGTCAAGACCGATCTACCAAAGTACCTCGAGCGCGTCAATGATTCTCAGCGCCGCGATCTGCTCGAGATCCAGACTGAGCTCAAGTCGTTGAAACAAATCGTGTCAAACAGAGTTAAGAGCTCAGTCAGCAGTCCGCAGCCTCCACCGCCGACTTCTACATACTCTTCCGGCACCAGCACGCCTGTCGAACCTACCGCCAATGGATCTACATCTTCATTGTCGTCGCCACATATCCCGCCGTCGTCGCTCAAACCACCTTCGCGATCAGGTATCCCGGCATGGCAACTTGCTGCCGCAAAGAGAAGCTCTCCTTCTCCCGATTCGGCAGCCAAACCCGACGAAAGCACCACTACGACCGAAGTCTCAGCATCTACCAGCTAATCAGAATTCTCTACATGCCATATGTCTCCAAAATCAAATAAATTATCCAAATCAAGCTAAACTACATGGCGAATTACGTAAACCGCATCACTGGCACGAAGCACAACCGTTTCCGCCGCATTGATCGCAACATAAGAGTACCCATCCATCTCCCGACGAAGCCCTAGCGGAATACCCGGTTTGCCGTCCAGCATCATCTCTGACGGACTACCCTCGCGGGGTAAACTTCCCCGTAGAAGCAGCGACACAAGTGAGCCGTATGATTTCCCCTGCATAGACTTCGGCACGGGAAGCAACAGAACCTGCGAGCTGGAGCTCTCGCTGTCGCGTAAGATGAACGTCTCAAAGATCTGTGCGATGAACGGGTTATAAAAGCTCTGGGAGGTAAGCACGTCGACGTGCGCAGGGCAGACCACGTTCCCGCTCATAAAGCTCGGGCGCAGGAACTGCTTCAGCCTGTCGTCCGAGCACTCGATACTCCGCGTTTGACCGATCAGCTTGATTGTATCCTCGCGCAGACATTCAATCACCATCATGCTCCCTGCGCGGTCGTTGATGGCCTCGAAGTTTAGCGCGGTCAGCAGCACCCGTGCGTCGGCTGTGATCTCGGCAGTGTCGGGCGCTTGGGCTTCGTCGCTTAGGATCAGACATCTGGATGCGCGTCCGGCGCCTGCTTTCTGGAGGTCATAGACGTCGGTGGGGTTCCCAGGTATGTAGATGACGCCGTTAGCATGCTCCTCGTCGTCGGCTGCTGACGAACAGCTGCCGTCGCTATGTGAGACAATCGAAGGGTTCTTGGTAAGCACGACGATGGGCTGGTTCCTGATCTGTGCGTCAGGCGAGTTCCTGATTGAGTGGAACAGAACATCAAAGCTGCGCGTAGTGCGATCGGAGCAGTCGCAGATCAATACGTGGTTTTCAAATCCGTCCTTGCTGATGCTGTTGCTGCTGCTGTTAGATTCAGACTTTTGACGACGCGTAGGGACCGGCGATCGCGATCTGGAGCGCGCGCCAGGGGGAAGAACGCGCGATCCGTCGTTGCTGTCGGAGCGGGAGACGGGGATTACCAACGGATGCAATTGGCGCGAAGAAAGTACTCCGTCCATGCTCTGTGGTGTGTTGTCGGCTTCTCCTGATACGACGACGACAGGATCATTAACTCTCGCGTTGAGATCAGCAGGGGTGAATGTCTCGTCGGTGTACATCGCCGACCGCAAATGCTGCGATACGTCAAACTGCGACACGCGATCTGCATCATAAACATCTGAGGCAATCGTGATACACACTTCCTCGCCCATGAGCACGTACTCTGGATCAGACGAAATCTTGACTGTGTTCCGCCTGATGTTATCTTTTTGCTCAATTCCGTACCCGACCACAAGCACACCCAGAAATCGATGCACGAGCTGGACCGCTTCAATGAACTTCAACCCCACAAACGAGCTGTGGAAATCCGAAGTATAAAACTCCTGGCCGAGAGAGTTTAGATACTCTCTCATCCACGGCATGTGGCTGCTGGCAGCTACCTTATGCAGCTGTTCGAGCGAGTCATCGCCGATAGAGGTCGCGAGAAGAACAAGAATAGTCGAGAGTCCTGGGACAAGCACGGACTGGGCAAGAAGACCGTCGACTATGTCTTGTTTGCAGACCACGTTTTCGGCTAGGAAATCAAAGTTCGCTACGTTCTCGCGAAGATGCACCTCAACTGCATGCAAACACCAGTTAGTTGTCCTTTATTTCTGTTAGTAAACTGCAGAGAACATACCAAAAATCCGCAAGTTACTGTTAAACTTGCAAAGACTGAGCGCGCGCATCATCTGCTGCGCGTCCGCGTCGTCAAGATTCTGCCCGTGCGTCCTCGACGCGAGCAGGAACGCGGCGCAAGCTTCAGCTCCGCGTGCCTTGGACAGGGAACGGAAGGACATTGCGGTACCGACTAGGTATGATACGCGGGACGAGAGGTGTGGGTCGAGTAGAGATTGCTTGAGTATCGAGCGGGGCTCGACTGGGCGCAGGACTGTGCATTTGAGGTTGATTGACTGCATTACGCCGTGGTCGATGCTACTCGTGTTAGATCTCTGTTTCACAGCTAGAAAATCAAAATACTTACTGGAGAAACTCGTGCAGAAAATTTGCGAGACGCTGCTCGGTGAGCTCAGGTTCACCCGAGATAATCACGTATGTGTTTTCCTTATTCGTCTTTGACACCTTTCTCTCGTACGGACTCTGCGAGTTTATAACCGAAATCAACTTTGCGAGCTGCTTAGGCAGCCACAGAAATCCAGCTGCGATGACAAATAAGTTGACGACGCGTGTGAAGCGCGTGTCGGGGACGCTGGTGGAGCGCATGCCGGTGACGGTGCCGATTACGGTGAAGAAGAAGGAGTCGAAGAAGGTTGAGTCGGGGGGTTTGTCTTGAGCGGTCAGAGCTTTATACGAGACGATGTGCTAGCTCACTTGTTAGCATACACAGAGTTATGAAGATGAGTGGGGAGACTCACGATGACGGCCGAGATTGTGAGGACTGCGGAGAAGAAGGTGGTTGCCAAGCGGAGAAGTTCGCGACTGAGCGGAGATAGCTCGAGATAGACTGTTTTCACGGGCTAATAGTGGAAACAGTTAGTCAAAATCGCCAATTCAAGTAGAAAAAGGCAAATATACCAACAGAGTCTGAAGGATTGAGAAGCTGACGCGAACGAATCGAGCTGGATAGAGAAAGACGAAATCGCCGGCCGACATATAGCTGAGATCGATGTCTGGTCCGATCCTGGTATCGTCGACTATCCAAGCGAGCAAGACGGAAAACACAGAGAGCCAAGTAACGACTGATTTGATGCTGAAAAAATAATCGAGCTTGTTGCTGTAGAAATAGTAGCGGGGAATGTACATGAGCAGCATCAGGATGGCGAGCAGCCGTTCGCAGACCTTGGACCAGAGCGGAAGCGCCTGGTAGGTGTCGTCGACCCGGGCATATCGCGTGTTCCAGAGATATAAGATGCAAAAAAGAGTCGAGACAACAGCGTCAACTAGATCGTAGATGCGGCCTACGCGGGTGGCCTCGTAGATAAACAGGGCGCGGTCATGCGCCGAGGGGGTCTCGCGTCGCTTATCCAGATCGCGCTGGTGCAGAGCGAGTGCAGAGACCTGCTGCAAAGATGAGTCTGGAGTGTATGACGAGAGTTCTAAAGATGCTCCTGCGTGCCCGCCTGGACTGCCCGCATCGGTACTGATGCGGTGCAGGGTGCCGGCATGGGTCTGGGTGATGGGCGAGAAGGACTCGAAGCTGCGGGGGATAAAGAGCGTGTCGAGCCGTTTGAGCGTAGGGCCCCGACGCGCAGGAGGATTCATGATGCAGACAACTACTTGATACACACCAGGATCCTGATCTGTTCAGAGCAGCCAGAACCAGAGATCTTATGGATATCCGTATCTGATACACTCCACACTCTCTGGCGGTGTGCAGGGGCATACGCACCCCTCATCAGCCACTTCAGCCACATAAGCCGTCTGCGGCTCATTCAGCCACTTTGAGCCGCATCTGCTTAAGGGCATCCGGGCCCTAACCACGAACCTTATTCCCGTTTGAGCCGATTAAATAAAATAAAAAATAAAAATAAAAATAAAAATAAAAATTCGCTCGCCGAGATCCCAAAGCGCAGAACAAAGAAAGGACGAAGACTTGGGCCACCACCGTCGATAGAAGACGAAGACGAAGACACACACAGAGCAGCGACGATATGTGGAATCTTCAGCAGATACAGCGTGCGCGTGTCCCGGTTTCCTCCGCCGCGGTGCCGGATTTACCGCTCACAGCGGCGTTCATCGACGCTGTCTCCGGTGATCTCATCTGTGCCTTTGGACCCTCGACGCCGGTCTCCGACAGCAGCTCTGGTCTTGAGCCCGATGAAGACGATGGGTTTTCGCTGCCGCCGACAATCGAACTGCAGCGGATTACAAAGGACGGGCGGGTTATCCCTCTCGCGTCCTGGGAACCGGCATTCTCGGATGATCACGTTCTCGATCTGCGGTTCTTCCCTGACGATTTCTCCGCCGTCGTCGTCTGCGCAAAAGGCGATATAGTTCTGGTCAGCAGCCCTTCGCGCGCCAATGCAGGCGCTGCTGCTGAAACAGACTCGAATCTCGACGTGTCCGTCATCGACGACGAATTCCTCGAGCTCGCGGTCTCGATCGTGGGCTCGATCGACGCCGGCATCGCGGCCGCCTGCTGGAGTCCCGACGAGGAAGTCCTCGCGCTCGTGACTGCCGACAACAACCTTGTACTTCTCAACCGCCACCTCGACGCAATCGCCGAGAAGTCACTCACATCGTCGGACTTGAAATCCTCGCAGCATGTCTCGGTTGGCTGGGGAAAGAAGGAAACACAGTTTGAGGGCAAAGGCGTCAAGGGTATGCGCGATCCTACCGTACCCGAGAAAGTTGACGACGGCGCTCCAGGTGCGCTTGATGACTCGAAAACTCGAATCTCGTGGCGGGGCGATGGACAGTATCTCGCAATCAATTCTGTCGACACATTTACAGACGACCAGGACAGTGCCCTACAGAGATGTCGACGGACAATCAGAGTATATAGCCGAGAGGGAAATCTCGATAGCGTATCAGAGCCTGTCGATGGACAAGAGAGCTTCCTTTCCTGGCGGCCGTCAGGAAACCTGATTGCATCAGTCAAGCGGGAGATTGACGGCGACGAACGCAGGCTCGAAGTCATATTCTTCGAGCGCAACGGCCTGCGCAGAGGCGAATTTACCACTCGACTATTTTCGGATCAAAAAGTGCTGGATCTGCAGTGGAACAGTCAGTCTTCTGCCCTGGCGTTGTTGCTGAATGATAGACTACAGATCTGGACGATGAATAATTATCACTGGTATCTGAAGCAGGAGGTGCATATGCTTAAGAATGAGTCTGTCAGTTTCATGAAGTGGCATACCGAGCGTCCGCTCACTCTGATTCTTGCCAGCAACAGTGAGTCTCCAAAAATCATCTTCCCAATTATAGAAATCGTTTTGCTGACAGATTTAGATGTACTCGAAATCCACGAATTCTCATGGGACTTATTCGAGGGCACAAAGAACCCCCCCTACGATATAGGAATGACCCTCGTCGCCGATGGCACCAGCCTGAAAATCACCCCTCTCGGCATCGCAAACACCCCTCCGCCAATGTCATTCAGAGACATCGACCTCGCGGCACCGGTAGTCTACGCATCCTCCAACAGCAACAACGAACTGATTGCGATTCTAGAGCACGGAGCACTCGAGCTGGCGAAATGGAAAGTTGTCGACGAGCGGCTCAAGAGCGGCACGCCTGTGGTTTGCAAGACGACACCACTGGCTGAATTTGTCGGTGGTAGTCAAGCTGCGGCGAGGATTGTTAAATTTGTTGGACGCGACGTCGCGGCGTTGCTAGTCGACTTTGAGAAATCTTGCCGGCTTGTGCTTTTGAGATTCAAGTATGACCACGAGAGCGAGGTCAGCTACTCTGTGTTGTATAGCGAGGACTTTAAGATCCCGGTAACTACCCTAACACCCCGGGTAGACGACAAGGCTGTCTGCATTGAATTGGCAACAGGAGAGGTTCGGCAGGTTCTGATTTCGTCTGCTGGTGAGCCGATCCTACCTTCTGCAAAGATTGCAGAGCTTCCAGAGAGATGCGTGACTATTTCTGCTGCTGTTCTGCGACAAGAAGCATTTGACGACATCGAGAATGTGGCGGCGGAGGAGAAAATCGTCGTCTTTGGTCTGACGGCTAGCGGACGGCTCTACGCGGGACGACAGAGGCTTAGCGCGTCTTGCACGTCATTCAGCGTGACCGAGACGCATCTCGCGTTCACCACCGCACAGAACCTGTTAAAATTTGTGCATCTCTCAACGTCATCCACCGCCACCGGGTCCGATCCCGAACTCGACGTACCGGCCGACGTCGCAGTTGGCAGCAACACCGCGACCACAATCGCAGACGAGCGGTGTCGTGCCGTCGAGCGCGGCGCAAAGATCGTCACCGTGATTCCGTCAAAGGTGTCGGTTGTGCTGCAGATGCCGCGGGGGAATCTCGAGACGATCTTCCCGCGACTGCTGGTGCTTGAAGGTGTGCGGAGGCAGATTGAGAAGCTCGACTATGCGGGCGCGTTTTTGTCGTGCAGGGTGCATAGGGTCAATTTGGATATTCTTTACGATTATGATCCAGAACTTTTCATCAATAATGTGGAAGGATTTGTTGATGCGTTGGGGAAGGTTGAGTATCTTGATCTGTTCCTGTCGGGTCTAACGTATGTTCAGCTAGTTGATGACGTGGCTGAGAAACTACTAACAATCAATAATCTAGCAACGAGGACGTCACAAAGACAATCTACAAGGAAACCCTTCCATCCGCTCAAAAGTCACTGCCAGACCAGATGTCTGGCCTATCACTAGACCCCACGCCAAAGCCACCCGTCGAGACATCGTCAAAAGTAAACAGAATATGCGATGCGGTGCTGCAGGTTTTGCAGGCAAAGTACAGCCAGACGCATGTGCAGTCGATCATCACTGCGCATGTGTGCAAGGATCCGCCTGATATCGACGCCGCTCTTAATCTGATTTCGGGATTCGCCCGTGACGACAATGCTAAACTGACATCCGCGGTCGAGCACCTCTGCTTTCTGCAAGACGTCAACAAGCTTTACGACCACGCGCTCGGTCTTTACGACCTGCGTCTCGCGCTCATCATCGCGCGCCAGTCGCAAAAGGATCCGCGCGAGTATCTCCCGTTCATGGAGAACCTGCAAAAGCAAGTCCCACTCCGACGACGATTCTTGCTGGACACGCATCTAGGTCGGAACGCAAAGGCGCTCGTGCATCTTGCTGATCTGAAGTTTGACGAGGACGGCGCTGATATCTTTAATGAAGTCGAGCAGTTTGTGGTCAAGCATAACCTGTACAAAGACGCTATGAACATATACAAGTACGAGCCCGTGAAGCTGTATGCGATTCTCAAGCTCTACGCCAAGCACTTGCGAGCCAACAACGAGTTCAAGGAGTCCGGGTTGGCGTTTGAATCGTTGGGAGACTACGAGGACGCGCTGGAGTCGTATGTTTTGGGTTTGGACTGGCGGGAAGCTTTGGCGGTGTGCGAGCTGGGTAAACATCAGATTTCGTTTGACAAACGACAGAGCACGGCGCTGCAACTCGCAGAGGCACTGCATGAGGCGCGGAGGTATCAAGAAGCGGCGACGGTATACGTCGAGTACAGACGTGATCTGAAGGAGGCTATTGCGTCGCTTTGCAAGGGATTTCTGTTTGCCGAAGCGATTCGACTTATCTTGCTGCAGAACGAGTTCAAGTATCTGGAGGACATCATCGATCCTGCGTTAGTCGACGGGTTTAATCAGATCTCTGAATTTCTGTCCGACTGTCGCAGCCAGATCGCCGCGCAGCTTGCCAGATTGCGCGAGTTGCGCGCAAAGAAAGCTCTTGACCCGCTGGCGTACTACGACGGGATCGGCGACGGAGACGCCGATGTGCCGGATAACGTGTCGATCGCGGCTACGTCGCAGGCGTCGACGTCGGGCCAGTCGCTGTTCACGCGGTATACAGGCAAGACAGGCGGCACGGCTCAGACGGGGGCGTCTCGACGAACGGCCAAGAACCGACGACGGGAAGAGCGGAAGCGCGCGCGGGGGAAGAAGGGGAGTATCTATGAGGAGGAGTACCTAGTAAACTCGATCCGACGGATGATTGAGCGCGTGAACGAGACGCGATCGGACGCGCGGAACTTGATTGAATCACTCTCGCGGCGGGCGATGCGCGAACGGGGAGTCGAGATCCAGAGACGGTATGTGGAGTTGGTTGAGGATCTGCGCGGGTGTGTGGTTGAGGTGTGCACGGTTTCAGAGGCGGATCGGACTAGGTATGACGACGATGGGAATCGGTATCTGATTCCGGAGGTGCCGGTGCCGGTGGTGGAGGTTTTTGAGAAGATGCATATTTTAGACTATAATTAGGCTACGCGTTAGGGAGAGTAATTAAGGTCTATTATTTGAACATATAGAGTCGTAGAGAATTATTATGTAGATGCGTGTATGCTGTTATATTTACAAGAGATTCGAAAATAGATTATCGAAGCTGGACGCCGAATTTCTGAGCAACCTCAGATCTGATTGTCTCCTGAAGCGCGTTAATTTCGTCGCTTTGCAGGGTTCTACAACAATACTCGTTAGCGATGTTCAGGTTCGTAGAAAGACAGAGGGGGGGGGTTACCGTTCCATGGATTGGTAGACGACTCTGTAGCATAAACTGTGGCGGCCGGATTTGGGGTGTGTGAATTTATCAATCTTCTGGCGTTAGTCTTTGAAAACAACAAGCCAAGATAGAGTAACAATGACTTACTAGCTTTACGTCCTCGACAAGATCCGCAGCATGATCGCGGACGATATCCATGAAATCGTTATCGTGAAAGTCCTCAGGCGCAGATCCATCCTTCAACCAGAACGCGATATCTCTATGCGCGCTAGGGTATTTCGAAAACTTCTGGAACCGGTTAATTTTCCCCTCGCTAAACTGGCCGAGAAACCGTTCGTCAGTGGACCAAAACAGACGGATGTCTGGGATACCAAAGAGAAGCATGGCGAGACGTTCGAGGCCGAGGCCAAAGGCCCAGCCTACGTGGTTTGGCACCTGCGCCATGTCAAAGACCGGAGCTTCAGTCACGCCGCTGCCGAATAGTTCGAGCCAGTCGCCGTCCCAGTAGACTTCCATTTCCCAGCTAGGAGCGGTGAAGGGGAAGTAAGCGTTGATCCAGCGGATCTGGACTTGGTCTTTGTTTGCGGACGCGGGGTCCATTTCTCTGATTGACGAGAAGATGCCGCCGACGACCATCTCGAGCGTGCGTTTGAGGTGGTTCGAAAGCGCGATGCAGAGCTCGGGTGACATGCCAGGTTGTTTTGGGTTCTCGGACTTGTCGAACTGCTTGTCGCTGTCGAGGATTTGCAGGCCAGGGCTGGGGATCTTGAGGGTATCGCTGTTGATCTTTGCAATCAGGTCTGCTTCCGATGCAAAGTCGTCGCGGTTCCACGCGCGCGCGCCTTCCATCTGGTGAAAGACAGGGTAGTGCGTCCGGTCGATTTCGTCGCGGCGGTAGACGTCGGCGGAGATCAAGAAGCCCGGGGTGGGGATCGTGCGGAAGCAGTGGCCCTGGTGCGCGGAGGTATGTGTTCGCATGATGGTGTCGGAGTTGAGATAATAGCTGTCGCTTTTGCTGCGGCCGGGGTGGTCGGGCGTGAAGTTGAGCGAGTCGAAGTTCTCGTAGACGGAGACCGCGGGCTCGGGTGGGTCGTAGACAGTGTACTCGTCCGCGGGGAAGTTTGACTCGATCAGTTTCTTAATGATGGAGAGCGGGTTCGCGGGCTCGTGGAGTAGTCTCCGCGAAGTGCGCTCTGCAATTGAGGGGGAGATGTTTGTGAAGTCGTCGGCGAGGTACGTTTTGCCGAATATGTTGAGCAGCTTCTGTTCTTTGCCGTCGGGGGTGGTCGTGGTGGTGAACAGCGGAGGAGTGGTTTTGGTGGAGTTGTGTCTGACGGTGCTTCGCAGCGCGGACACGCTTGCTCGGCAGCCATGGCTCGTGAGTAGAGACAGGCTCCTACAAGCCGGCATAACCTGCATTTTGTCTGCGACTTTTCTGCGACTTAAACAAATAGAAAAAGAGACAATTGAGTGAACAAAGACGGCTGAGGTGCTGAGCTGCCCCGGAGCAGGTCGGCCAGAATAAGGTTTGAAGAGTCCCGAAAATTTCACTTTTGCGGTTCCGAGACTCGGTCGTCTTCTCGCATTCATTGTTTCTCGACACCAGAACGCAGAATGAACTCGCTGCGGACAATGTTTAGCCTTGTGCGGAGGACGGGTATGTGGCTCTTTTGCAATTGATGGCTTTGTGTTTTGCGCTTGAGAAGCGGTGTGCTGACGAGATGGGATGGGTAGTGATGGCTCCGCCGCCGACGATGCGGGTTGGTGGTCGATACACTCAGGTTCGGTTTCATCAGTATGGTAGGATTATCTTTTTCTTTGCTTCATTATCTGTATCAACTCGAGTCAAAGGCTGACGACGGAAAACAAAAGATCCCCAACGCGTCGCGGTGCGAAAGCAGCACAAAGGCCGTGTGCCGATTCGCACGGGTGGATCAACCAAAGGCACGATGCTTGAGTTTGGCAACTACGGACTTCGGTTACTTTCAGATGGTGTGCGTATTTCTGCCAAGCAGATGAAGGAGGCTGAGAACGTCATGATGCGCCTCGTGAGACCGTTGCCGGGCGTGAGCATCTTCCCGCGGTTGACGACTAATGTTGCTGTGTGCACGAAGGGAAATGAGGTGCGTTTCTTTTTCTTCGAGAAAGAGGGTGTGATAAAGAGGTATAGGGTACTGTGATTGCTGACTTAGTCTTGATAGACGCGTATGGGTAAAGGAAAAGGACCGTTTGACTACTGGGCAGTGCGCGTCGCGACAGGCAAGATCCTGCTCGAGCTCACGGGCGAGATCCACGAGCAAGTAGCCAAGCAGGCGTTCAAGCTTGCTGCGCAGAAGCTCCCTGGCAAGTACGAGGTGGTTACGAAAAAGACCAACACGGCGATGATGGGTTTCATAAAGACAACGCCGGCGCCGGTGGAGAACATTTTTGAGAAGCTGGATCGCGAGCCGACGAAGGATTGGGCGATAAAGCAGAAGGGCAAGTCTCCTAGCTTTAAATGCTTCCGGCCTTGATTGTGTTTGTATTTGATGATTGCATGTACATAGTTTCAAGAATCTATCTCTATTTAGTAATATCTTACGCCATTTCCGAATACGGCAAATGATTGCTTACACTCCTGAGGGCCCTGTGTCTCGGCCTTTGATGGCAAAAGGCCGACAGCAGCAGGAAGTTCACCGTTTTGTAGACCATTCTCTCGACAGAAGCAGGAAACAGCGCAGGTGCGGCCATGCTGCAGACCCGCCAGACCCGAGGATGGACAGATCATCACCACGCGCGTGCCGGGCGCCGGCCGTCGACCGATAGCAATCTGCTGCTGCTGCCGACCTCGTACTTTGTAGCCGAGGGCACGACGTCGACGTCGCCGCCTGCCAGCACCACCGAGGACGAGGACGGGAAAGCGCGGCGGAAGAAACTGTTTGTGAGCAGCCAGCAGAATGTGAAGGCGGTTGCTGTGCTGTCGCGCAAGTCGTCGATGCGCGCGGTGACGCATATCCCAGAGCTGCCGCCATCGTTCTTTAACTACTTTGAGCACATCACCTCGCTTCGGCTCGGCTGCGGGTTGCGGCGGCTGCCTCCGCATATTGCTCGGTTGAAAGAGCTGAGGAGCTTGGATTTGAGGGGGAATAGACTGAAGGCTCTGCCGTATCAGATCAAGGCGGTGAATCTGCAGCAGCTTATCGTGGACGATGTCGTGACGGCTGATTTCTCGGAGCTGATGCTCACTGACTTTGTGCGGAAGATACCGTCGGATGAAAGTGCAGAGAGCGATGGAAAGGAAGAGACAGGAGACGGACAGAGGCAGCAAAAGAGGACGCCGATGTCGCCAAGCTTGCAGTGGCTAGGCGGACCTGCGACGTTGAAGGAGACGGCGCTGCGGGTTGTGCTGAGCTCGATCGCGCTGCCGGAGCTGGACGTGCCGGGTGAAAGCGGCACGCTTTTGTCGTTTGTGCCGCCCCATCTGCGACCGCGAGTGCTTCCGCCGGACGAGTGTGCGTTCTGCGGACGGACCGTGATCGAGCTGCTCGACCAGGCCGAGTTTTTCCACAGCGACGAGACGCACACGACGCATACGAGGCGACGACCGCGTCCGGCGCCGAAGAGGTACCGGATTGAAGTTGTCGCGTTAAGGAAGGTGGTGCTTGAGTCTGTGTTTTGCGGGCGGCGGTGTCTGCTTGAGATGGAGAAGCGGTGGCGGGATGAGGATCTGGGGGAGCAGATCAAGGTCATTCAGCGGGGGATGCGGTTTATGGGGGTTGCGCATGTTGCTATGGCTTAGCTGATGTGCTTTGTGCTTTTGTATTGTTTGTATTGTCTGTATTGTTTGTATTGTGCTTCATGATGTATAGAAGGGATCAGTTTTGGTTATGTGTCTGGATAGAGATGGTATGGCGTTTGTGGATCAGGCTGGGTCGATGTCGGGAGTTTGAGATAATTGATGTGTTTACAAGATGTCTGTAGTTTCTATACATCTATAAACCACCAACAGCGATATTCTCTATATATGCTTCTAATGCTTATAGGTGAATAGGTGTAGGTAATGCTACAACGGTCTCCAAACAAGGTTCCGTGAGCCGCACAAGCACGTTTTTATCACGTGTCTGGGTTAGGGCGCAAGATAGTTCCTCGCCCTCCTCACTATCGTCTCCACCATCGCCTCTTCCCCTTCGTCCCGGTCTTCGTCACTTCTTCTGCTCTCCTCCTCCTCCTCCTCCTCCTCCTTCTCTACAATGCCGGCTCCCCCGGCGCAGTCGTCGCTCCGGGTGGACGTCGTCTTCTCTGACCCCGTCTACTTCGCCGGCGAGGACCTCGTCTGCCGCATCACCTTCCGCAACCTCGCCCCGGGCCCCCAGCTCCATCACTCCTCCGCCTCAGACCTCCAGCGCACGACCTCCGCTTCCCGGCTGCGCAAGTCCTCCAGAGCCTCTTCCGTCTCTGATGCTGATCGTCCGCCGACCTCACCGGCATCTACGCCGCCACCGCCGCAGCCGTCGCTCTCCGCCGCGCCCTCGACTCCTCGCACGCCCTCCTCCTCCTCCTTCGGCCCACCCCTCGCCCCCTCCTCCCCTTCCTCCTCCTTCTCCTCATCCACCACCACCTCGCCCTTAGTCGTCCAGACCGCCTCGCAGAACGGCTCCTTTCCGAGCCCGTCCCCCGTCCACGCCTCGCCGCACGGCATGCTCCACTCGCGTAGATCGTCGATGCGCGTGCCCAAAACACGCGGCGGCGAGACCCTCATGATGGGCTACGCGCAGCTCTCCGGCCAGTTCACGATCGACGAGAGTCTAGTTGAGACTTCTGTTTTCAACGAGGCAAAGAAACTCGGCATCGTCGGCGGGAAAATGGGCGGCGGCGTCGTCGGCCTCGGCGCTGAGAAGTCTGATAGCGGGATTTGGGGCCAGCTTGGCTTTGGCATCACCAACGGTCTCAGCAGTCTTTTGAACGGCAACGAAGTCAGCTCCATTGCTGAGATGAAGTCAATAGCCAGTGAGTACTCCTACTTCTTTCTTTCTTCTACACACCTAGCTAATTAGCAGGCTCGAACGTGATTTCAATCATCTCAACCCCTCAATCACTACTCTTTGTCGACCTGCGACTGAGTCCAGGCGAATCAAAGTCCTACAGCTACCGATTCACACTCCCCAAAACACTCCCGCCATCATACCGCGGCAAAGCGCTCAAGATCAGCTACAATCTCACGATCGGCACCCAGCGCGTCGGCAAAGGGTTCCAGGCTCCCAAGACCACAAAGTTCCCGTTCCGGGTATTCCAAAACATCGACGCCGGCGGCCATCAACCTGTACACTCGCTCACCTCGCCGATCGTCATTCTTCGCGACGAGGCGAAAACAGAGGTCATAGACGACGGGCCAGAGCTGAATCGCGCGAGCAGCGTCAGCAGTCTGAGCGGGCTCACATCCAACAGCGAGAGCAAGCGGCTGGCACGCGACAATCCGCAGTCAGAAAATAAGGAGACGTTGGAAGATTTCATGGCCTACGTCGACGGACTTTTATCATACAAAAGCAGCATCGCGGTCGCGATCCATCACATCCGGCCCCCGTCGCCTTCCTCACCGCCCGAGTTCCCGCTCTCGTCAAGCGTGACGAGCGCGCGCTCGTCGTGTCGCGAGTCGGTCGATCTCGCCATACAACGCAATAGTATATCCGCCGACGGAATCGTGCTCAACAACATGTACGAGATTGCGCGCAACAAGCAGAAAATTGCGTCGCTCGTGCTCTCGAAACCCGTGTACAAACTCGGCGAGACCGTGGTCATGATTCTGGACTTTGCGGGCGCGGTCTTGCCTTGCTACCATGTTATCGCGAGTTTGGAAACGACGGAGATCATCGACAACTCGATAGCGCAGCGGTCGTCGCAGTTTAACGAGCGCGCCACGCGCAAAGTATACGTGCAAAGCTCATTCTCAACAATCTCATCCCAGCGCGCGTCGTTCTCGTTCTGCATCCCGACGACCGCGACGCCGCAGTTTGATACTTCGTACATTTCATCGCGATGGAGCATTCGAATCGAGTTCGTCACCAGCCCGATCGAGATGCCGGCGAATCTGCTACCCGCGATCGACCTCGACGAGGAAACAGATCGCAGCTCGGCGCCGCAGTCGCGGTCGGGATCGCAGGGAACGATAGATATTCCCGAACCGGCGCAGACGCCGCCTTCGGCGCAGACGTTCAGGAATGGACAGCCACATACGCCATCGACGCCGATTCACGAGCGCACGTCGTCACTGAACGCGACGGCGTCGCCGGCGCCGGGGAACGGCACGCGCGCGAGGGCGGACAGTCAGCAGCTGCAGGCTGTTTTGCAAGTCAGCAGGACGCTTGCCAAGACGACGTTGAGTGATGACGATTTGTCGGTGACGGATGACGAGGATGTTGAGGATGATGACGAGCACGACGATGAGAAAGCAGATGTGTTTCATGGTCTTTCGGTCGCGCGAGCGCAGCGCCGTCCGTCGGCAACGAATACCCCGCCATCCTACGCGGCGACGAAAAGTCATCGTCCGGAAATACTGCGAGTGACGCATAAGGATGAGCGAGGGGTAATGTATTCGCTCGTGGACGATCTGCTGTCCGAGACGTTTGAGTGCCGGATCCCGATCAAGGTGTTTCCGACCAACCAAGATATTGCGGCGATGTCGTTTCATATCCAGCCCAGTGGCGGGTACGCTGTTTAGGAGTCTTTATGCCGAGAGATGATTGTCGCAAAAGAAACGACGAACGATTGCATGTACAGTTTTTTTTTTTTGATGTTTGTTTATCCGTCTCTGTTTGTAGGAGTTTTCTTTTTGTTTGTTAATCACATTTTTGTAAAATCGTTTGTCGTTCCAGTTGCTTGTATATTTGAATTCCTGTTCAGCAAGGTCTATGCAGACGAGGAAAGAAAAGGAAAGCAACCTTCATGATGCATCACTGCTTTCTTTTCCGTTTTGTCTCATCCTCTTGGTTTGCATGCATGCGCTTTTTTACTCTTGATGATTGGGTTGTCCTTATTTATTCTTCGTTGTAAATATACAGTCATATATATAGTTATAGTCATCATCTAGCTGATTAGGAGTAGGAGATATGGATAACTTTTGAGCGAGTAATGATACAGTAGATGAATAGCAAGTATGAGAGATGTCCTAGCTGGCAGGTTCTGCCTCCGCTGCACTTGCACCTGCAGCAGCTCCTCCTCTATGTCTTATCCGTCCCCCGCGCCCGGCACGACTGGTTATGTTTGGCCGACGATTTCCACGGGCCGGCGATTCACGGCCGTAGAATTCATTGAAGGACGGGAAGTGTTGCTGTTCGTCGACGGGTAGGGCAGGTGGTGCCACAGGTCTCTCGCGGCGGGAGCGATGGGGGTTGTGTCTAGTGTGGGAGGAGGTGTCTGTGATAGAAGAAGCGGGTGGTGGGTCGGAGGAGGATGCGGAGGAGGAAGGCGGGGTGTTGGATTGGCGTTCTGTGAGGCCCGAGATTTGCGCGTCGCGGCTATTCTCGACCGGAGCTTTCGCGCCTCGCGCACGGTGCCCGCCTCGGCGAGGTGCGTATCCCTCCGCAGAATACGCGTTCTCTTCACGCTCAAATTCGGGCGTTGCGCGAGCACGATGCTGGGCTGACATGAAGTTGTTTTCCGGATCAGGACCAGTAGCCTGGCGCGACGGGTGGAACTGGGTATTCCCGCCTCTTCCTGAGCCGCGGCTGGATCCGCGACCGCGAGGGTTGCGCCCGCGTCCGCCGCGATGGTGGGAAGAGGTGGGATAGTCGAGGCGGTCGAAGCCGAGGAGGGCGTTTAGGTCTTGTTGGAAAGCGGTGTCCCATTCTGTGTCGTCGTCGTCGTTTCTGGATGTGGGAGCGGTGGTGGTGGTGGTGGTGGTGTCGAGATGGCTTGTGGAGTCGGAAGGGGGTGGTGGCAGATCAGAATGCGTCCTTTGTGTTTCTTCTGAAGTTTGGGGTTGTTTGCGGGCAAGTCTTCGAAGGGACGATGGTGGTTTTCTGGACCGAGAAGAGGTAGGTGGGTTGTGTGCAGGATCAGATTCGTCTTGATCTAGCTGTGAAGGTGGGAGTTCTGAGGAAGTTGAAGAAAGAGTAGGCTGATTATCGTCCTTGATCTGCAGCTCAGATTTAAGGGCCTCGGCAAGCTCATTATCGAGATCAGGCTCTGAAGCAGCAGCAGCAGCAGCAGCGGCCTCCTTCTCGGCAGCGATTCTCTGCCGCCGCAGCGCAACTCTCTCCGCCGCGTTGTACTTCTGCACGTCCTCAGGCGGAGTATATCCCGGTCTGACTTTGATCTCGCGTCTGCGTGTGCCGTCTTTGCGCGCGGAGGAGGGGATCACGCGCTCACCTGAGTCTTTCTCGACAATGCCTGCTGCGGTGGAGGAGGTGGTGGAGGGGCCGGGAGTGGATGGGGCGGAGAAGGTGAAGGTGGGGGAGGAGGGTGGGAGGAGAGGTGATTTGGATGATTCAGAGATCACAGCAGGCGCTGTGTCGGCCATTGTGCTGTTGCTTTGCTGCTGTTGCTGTTGCTGCTACTGTAAAAAGGTGTAGATGTAGAAGTAGAGAAGTAGAATTGACTTTGAAAAACACGTGACTGTCACTGCGGAGGGGTTTGTAGAGTATCATGTGACTATCAGCAACGGGCTTTGTACTATTTCAGGCCAATCAGCGCACGGCAGAAGGAAAGCAGAGGCTTCCCGGGAAAAGGCGCGGCGGCCCTGGGATTTTTGCAGGCAACTTGCATTTCTCTCGTCTTCCTGTTGCTTTGCATACTTCTCGGGTTTATTTACTCTTGTTGAAATCAAAAATGGTGAGTTTTGGGTTTGGTGGTTTGCTTTGCTGCGGTGATGTTTGTTGGTAGGGGAGGGGAGGGGAGGGGAGGAGGAGGAGGTGGTGGTCGCGTTGGAGATGTGCTGCAGAGGACAGTTGCAGAGGACTTTGAGGTAGACATCGCAGAGGACAGTTGCAGAGGACTTTGAGGTAGACATCGCAGAAGACAGTCGGTGGCTGATGATGGAGAATGAAAAGAGAGAGTTGGATTGCGAGTTGTGTGGTTTGATGTGCTGTGTGCTGTGTGCTGGACGCAAGTCGGCTTCGATACAGCTTCGATCTATGTGCTACACTGGATGGTCGGAAGGCATGGATGAATTAATGAGTGAAGAGTGAAGAGTGAAGAGTGAAGGAATGAGGAATGAAGAAAGAACATTGCAGCAAAGCAGTTGAATTGATAGAGCGCATACTAACAATCTCGATATCAGGCCATCTCGTCTGTTATCTACAACACTATCTTCCGCCGGAACTCGATCTTTGTCGGTACCGTTCTCGCCGGTGCTTTCGCTTTTGAGATGTGAGTGTGCTGTTCTGTGTGAAGTGTATTGTGAGTTGATTGCTGGGTGGATGCTGATTGATGAATATAGTGCCTTTGACTCGACTGTCGACAAGTACTGGGATGCCAGAAACATCGGCGTAAGTGTTCTTCATGCTGTTGTTGCACGCTATAAGCAGCTTCTATTAGAGGATGGGTTAGCTAACAAGATGGATTCTGAAATATAGAAGCAATGGAAGGACATCAAGTACAAGTACGTTGAGAAGGATGAGGAGTAAATAGTTTGGGGCGAACGACGACGCGGAATGAATAAATACAGATAGAAATCAATATGACGATGGTTTAGTGATTAAGAGTAGCAGTGATTATGAGTAGCAGTGTCTAGTGTCTGTAAAGGATGCTGATCATATCTATTGATCTGATAGAATAGTGGGCTATTATGTCTGCTATGTCTCAATTATCTATTATATCATTCATTACACATAATCCACAATAATCAAAAATGCATCTCTTAATGCTCATAATGAAAGATCATATGAAAGAAGACAAGAAGTAATCATAAGAAAGAATCATAAGAAGAATCATAGGAGGCTCTGAAGCTGCTGTAAATAAGCTTTTGTTGTGAATGATTTCGACGCTGCCTCCTCGTCGCGTCTCTGCCCGTCTTTGATCCACAAACACTCGTCATTCAATCTCTCATCCGATCTGCAATAGTCAGATCAATTGGTTTGGTGGTATTTTAAAGAGGAAGAACTGTTTATTGTAGAGCAGTACAGTCTTTTAGAAGATACGGGGGAACAGATTTATCTAGCAAGCAAGCAGACACTACAGCACACATCATGGGGTCAACGAGGAATAAAGTGAATATCTAGTATGACCCACGTTATGGACTGAGATCATATAACTGAATCAATTACTGAAATACTGACTGTATCCAGTGCGGTGCCGGATCTGAAGAATGCGACGGACGACGAGATCAGCAGGGTGTGTTTGATACCTCTGCATACAACTATATGCATCCACACACTACTAACACAACATAGATCATGACAAGCCAGGGATACACGCAAAAATTCACACTGATAGACATCCGACTGGCGCTTGGGTTTTCGTCTGTGATTGTGGCCGCGGCCGCGAGCTACTACGACTTCAAGGTCGGGTTTGAGGCGGCCAAGAAGTACACGGCGATCGGGGTTACAGTCTATTTTGTTTTGAACGCGTTGTTGACGCTGTGGATATGGAAGGGCGAGAAGGGGACGGTGTATGAGGGGGTTAAGGATGATGTGAAGGTGAGTGTGCTCCTGCTCCAATGTTGGCTGGGCTGTGAGCGCGGTCTGATATGACATAAAGAGCTAACAGCACTAGATCTCGCTGCAGTCGTCGGCGACAAAACACGTGGCGGTGTACAAAGTAGAGGTGAAGAATGGCAGGACAGGAAAGAAGGTCGAAGGCTGGAAGCCGTTCACAGAGTTTTTCGACTCCGAGGGATACCTCGTGCCCGAGCCCCTCGAGCGCTGGCTCGAGACCGTGCTCGAGGACGCGCGTGAGGAGGGGGCAGAGACCCGGAAGAGCAAGTAGGAGGATCAAGTGTGGATCTAGAACGCGGGCATTCCTTCGTCGAGCGGGCCCAGAACAGAATAAGAAGGAGAATACGAAGGATTATCAGATCGAACGAGCGAATGGCAGCGGGCGAATAACTAAGAATCGCTCAGATTAGTAAAGCGCACTTCACGCACCGACCCGGTCGAGGCGTCTGTCGTCACAACTGAGCATTGGCTCATCGGCAGCCGAGTGAGTTGTTAGGAGTTCTCATACTTCTCATACTTCTCATACTTCTGGCTGGACTGTCTACGAGTTGGAGACAATATCTGAAGAGTACCGAGACTACAGAGACTATTGAAGAATTCTGAGACTACTGAGACTACTGAGACTACTCAAGTCCAGCGACTGCTCTGGTTCAGCACCGGAATAGGGCTGACATAATCACTTCTTTTCAGCCAATCAGCTTCTCGCTAATTCAGTGCCGTAATCAGGATCAAGATCACGTGCCGCGGCTCACCTTCAGCTCAGAAGCATCTGCGGGCAGCCGCCGCCGTCTGGTCATCATCGCCGATTATCTTCTTCACATCAAAGACTCTTCTTTCTTTGTTCTTTGTTTCTCTTCTTCTTCTTCTTCTTCTTCTTCTTCTTCCTCTTCATAGTCTTCTTTCTCCTCCTCCTCCTCCTCCTCTTCTATCTCAAGGCAATGCGTGGTCCGCTTCTCGCGCCCCCTCCGCGCCTCGCCCTTGCAGACCACCCCGATTCTCCCGCGTCCTCCTCCGCCCGTCTCCTCCTCGCGGCCGCTGACTTTGTCCACTCCTCCTCCAAGCTGCCTGCCCGCATCTGGGGCGACAGCTCTGACGAGAGTGAATCCCGTGCGCCGCGAAGTCCTCTGGCGACAGTAGGTAATCGCCAGTCGCAGTCTTCTTCGCCTCCTGCGACAGATCCACCGCAGCAGCACCAACATCAACACCAACACCAACACCAATATCAACATCAACAATCACAACCACAACCACAACCACAACCACAACAACAGCAACTTCCTAGAAAAACTCCACCCTCCATGGAACGCGAAGTCGGCCAGGTCTGCTCAAATTGCGGTACGACCCGAACCCCGCTCTGGCGCCGCGCCCCCGATGGAACGACAATCTGCAATGCCTGCGGGCTCTATCTCAAAGCCCGCAACACCTCGCGGCCGACGAGTTTAAAGCGGCAGACGCAGCACGCTACAGCTTCAGAGGCAGACATTGCTCGCGCTTTGGTGGCCGATAATTCGATGCCGGGCACATGTCCTGGCGATGGCCACTGCAACGGCACCGGTGGTTCGAGAGCCTGCTCGGGCTGTCCTGCCTACAACAACCGAGTTGCGAAATCTGTTCAGCTTGGCTCGGGGTCGCGTCTTCCATCTCTACAACCGCAGTCTCAGGCTCAGTCTCCGCAGCAGCAGCAGCAATCACTGCCGCAGCAGCAACAACAACAGCAGCAACATCAACATCAACATCAGCAATCACTGCACTCCCCTCGATCTCCTACGTTGTTTAATGAGCAGGATCGGAGCCGAACGCCGTCGACTGAGTTTATGCCGGTGAACGGGGAGGCAGCCGGCGGCGTCGTTGCCTGCCAGAACTGCTCGACCACTATCACCCCTCTCTGGCGGCGGGACGAGACCGGAAATACGATTTGCAATGCATGCGGTATGTCTATTCTTATTATCACTACTTAGAGCCAGCTCTGCAGACATCTCTAGAGCTCTGGAGTAACCTAGGCCAGGCCATCTGATAAGAGGGCTAGGCCGCATCACGTGACGGGATACTAACAAGCGGGGTCTAGGCCTTTACTACAAGCTGCACGGAGTCCATCGGCCAGTCGCGATGAAGAAAAGCGTAATCAAGCGAAGGAAAAGGATCGCGCCGCCGGTGACGCCGAACATGCTTCCGCCGCTGAGACCGGCCCAGGTCACGACCGAGTCACCCGACGCGAAGCCAGATTCGGACGACGAGCAGCACTACGAACAGCAGCAGCATCAGCAGCAGCAGCAGCACCAACATCAGCATCAGCATCAGCAGCAGCAGCAGCAGCAGCAGCATCAGCAAGTGCAGCATCAGAGATCAGAGTACCAGCTACCTCAAATCAGACTCGCAGAACACGGCCAAGCGCACCCCGAGCCTATCTGGTCTTCGATCAACATACGACCACTCGGAGTGCCTACGTGGAGCAGTGCCGCAGGCTCGGCCTCGAACGGACCCCCACCGCCGCCGCCATCGATTGACTTTACAGGAGCTTTCCGGTCGACGTCTCCTTCGTCGGGAGCGATTCCAATAACACTACCGTCAATGTCGGATCGTTCTAAGGTACCCCCGCCAGCGTCGCAGGCTACGCTTGATGCGCCTGTCGAGCCCGAGGAGAGCACGCGACTGCCTCCTATCCAGTACGTCGACCAGCAGCACTCGCCAGCCCCGGAGCGACCTATGTCTCCTGCGTCGGTGGCCTCGCGCAAGCGGAAGTCGTCTGAGGAAGCGAACGATGCGTTGTCGCGCGTGAACAGCATCAGCTCGATTTTGAACCCGTCGTCAGCTGCAGTTGCTTCTACAGATGACAGTCCGGAGCAGACGCGAGCAGCGTTGCGAGTGAAGAAGCAAAAATTGGTGGAGGAAGTGGAGAGATTGCGAAAGGCGTTATCAGAGAGCGAGACGCTGCTTGCGGTGTACGACAAGGAGCTTTCTGAACTGCCTTAGCATTTTATAAAAGGCGGAAGGTGCAATAGAATAATGAGTCGAGATGAGAGTGATTGAAAAGACCGGATGGTTTTTTAATGTTCTAATTTTGCTTTGATCTGGAAGTACGGCGTTTTTTTGACGATCGTGTATTACTTGAATTTGTTTATGTCTGCGATGATTTGTTTGTTTACTTGGTACATATCTCTATTCTTCCTTATTTCTCTCTATCTTGTCTGTATAATACACGTTGATTGTTTAGATCTTTTAATGAAAGTCTTCTGCAAGACAATGTGTTTGAGTCACGTGGTGTGTCATGTGACTTTTACCCTAATCCGCTGGCTGGAATTTTTTTTGGAAGTTGAAAAGAGAAGAGAAGTAGAGCAACTGAGAGAGAAGAAGAGAGAAGAGAATAAGAGAAGAGAAGAGAGAAGAGAACAGAAGAAGAAGAAACGGTGCGCTCTTTAAGAAGAATTGCAGCTGAGTTCAGGCTTGCAGCTGGAGCTCGAGCTGGTGCTGGTGCTGTCTATTTGATACCTGCGAGTGCTGTGAGTGCAGCTTGTCGAGTGAGAGGAATTACGACGATGGATCAGAGTGAGAGAGTGCTGCAGACGGAGGAGGTGCAGAAGGAGCTGCAGCAGAAGGAGTTGCAGGAGGTGCAGAAGGAGGATGGTGGAGATCAACTTGCTGAGAAGACGGAGGATGAGGAAGTGAAGAGCGCGAGTTCATCAGACGCTGCCTCAGACGAGACATCGCCATCGCCCCTGTCCAAGAACGAGCGCAACCGCCGGAAACGAGCAGCGCGGGAAGTAGTCCCCCACTCCGGCCGCACGCGCCAGAACGTGCGCAAGTTTGATTCCGCCGGGTTCAGGCTGCGGCAGCAGGTGCTCAGTTCCGCGCGCGTGAGCCTGCAGGACGTGTTAGGCGAGACGCCGGACGTGGCGGCGCTGGACGCGGCGGATAGGGTGGTTACGATCGAGGATGATATCGCTGTGGGAGCGCGGTATGTGTATAAAGGCGACGGGCTGAGGCGGGTGCCGCCGTATTACTTCACGTACCTTACCTTCTGCAAGCAACGATGGCGGGACCGGAATCTTCTCGAGATCTTCTCGAGCGAGTTTCGCGAGAAGGAGCCGGCGTATTATCGCCAGCTGATCGATGACGGGAAAGTCACGATCAACTCTGAGCGCGTGGGCGTGGACGCCATCGTGCGGAACGGGGATCTGATCTCGCATCGGACGCATAAGCATGAGCCTCCGGTGCCGGATACGCAGATCGAGATTGTGTATCAGGATCAGGAGATTGTGGTTATTGATAAACCGGCGGGGATCCCTGTGCATCCGGTGGGACGGTTTCGGTTTAATACAATCACAGAGATTATGAAGCATGAGCTGAAGATTCCTGTTCATCGTGAGTTCTGCTGCTATACTAGAGTGAGTGATAGAGTCGTGCTAATAAGAGGAGTACAGCCGCGCACCGTCTCGACAGACTAACATCCGGCGTCATGATCTTTGCCCGCACAGGCAAAGCCGCCAACCAACTCTCCGCCAACATGCGCAACCGGACAATCTACAAAGAATACGTCGCGCGCGTGCTCGGCGAATTCCCGCTCAACGACGGCAACGACGTCGTCTGCGACCTGCCCGTCCTCACAGTCGACCCGCGTCTCGGCCTAAACATGGTAAAAGACGAAGGCAAGCCCGCGACAACGATCTTCAGACGCCTGTCGTATAACGGCAAGACCAGCGTCGTGAGCTGTAAACCGCTCACCGGACGCACACATCAGATCAGACTGCATCTGCAATACCTCGGCCACCCGATCGCCAACGACCCTATCTACGCCAACCGCGCGGTCTTTGGCTTTCATCTCGGAAAAGGCGGGGAGATCGACGAAGCCGACGTACGCACGAAGCTGTCGCGGATGGGCAAGAACGAGCAGGCGAGGAGCGCGGCGTTCGAGGAGCTTGCGGAGCAGCAGAATCGCGAGCGCGGGGAGAAACTTACGGGCGAGATGTGTCAGGTGTGTCAGTCGCCGCTGTATTTCGATCCGAGCGTGCGGGAGTTGGAGATTTGGTTGCATGCGTTGAAGTATTGGTCGACGGAGGATGGGTGGGAGTATAAGACTAAGCTGCCTATCTGGGCGGCCGAGGATTTCCAGTAGTTCTTGTTTACTGAATGCACTACATGTCCTTTGTTTACTAAATGCATTACATGTCCATAAATACTTCATAATCATAACCATACTCCGTGTGTGCATACTAACTTGATCTCCTTCATCAACCAGACTCATTCGCGGGAGCTAACTCATCATTCGCGGACTAACTCAAGCTCATCCGCTGAATCCGATCATACGTCTCCTGCATCTGCTTCATACTCTTCTTCCCCGCCACCAACGACGCGCCAGGCGACGAGCTAAACATGCTCGACAGCGTCGGACTCGACGCCCCAGGCGTCACCGTCCCCGAATTCCCCGTATCTGGAATCGCAATCGCGCCGACGGACGAGGAGGAGGAAGTGGTGTTTGCCGCTGCGGACGCGGCAGCTACGGCGGCGGCGGCGGCGACGGGGGAGACGGCGCGGCGCTTGATTGAGTGCGCGGTCTCGATCGTGTCGTCGACCGGGCCGCGGCGTTTTAGTTTGCGGTCGCGGTCGACGGGGGTCGCGGGGAAGGCGGGGTACATGGGCGATGACATTGGCGTGGAGGGAGGGTATTGCAGCGCCGAGACAGAGGCGGCGGCGGCGGCGGCAGCAGCAGCGGCGTGGGTTGGCGACGCGGACCGGGATTTTGCGGTGAGTTGTGGGCGGTTGGGGAACGCGGATGCGGCGGGTCTTGAGAGGTTGGTTGTAGTGGAGGGAAGATCTTCTGGCTTGGGCGTGAGCTCTTGGTCTTGATCCTGATCCTGATCCTGATCCTGCTGTCTTCTTTGCCGTCTTCTTCGACGGCGCCGTCGTCGTTTGCGAAACGGAGGGGACTCAAGAAGACCGTTGGTGGGCGTGGAAGCTCCCGACATTGATCCAGAGAACGGAGGCGCGATGCCGGGGTATATGGCCGCGTCGGGGGTGGTGGAGTTATGCCGCTGCTTGAGTTTATAAAACCCGTATCCGTCGTCATCGTCTTCTTCGTTATCGTCGTCGTAGTAATACTGCTCGTCGTCGTCGTCGTCCTCATCGTCGTCCTCATCGTCGTCATCGTCATCATCGTCGTCGTCGTCGTCGGTGGTGGGGTACTCCCTGAACGCCATTGTGATCTCCGCTTCATGCTTTATCTCCGCCTCCGCGGGTGCAACCTCGTCAGCTAATTCCCGCGTGATGCGCATGAACGAGCGGGTCTGCGGTTTCAGTGATCCGCCGCCGAGTCTGGAGAACACGACTGCGCGGCGGGGAAGGTCTTCGCCGGATGTGGAGGTGGCTGAGGAGAGGTATGAGGACGCGAAGGAGGACTGGTCGGTGAGAGAGGGGCGGGGTGGGAATGGAGAAGAAGAAGAAGAGGAGGAGGAGGCGCGGAGTTTTGCGACGAATGGGTTGGCGTAGAGGGCGGTGGGGGGCCGGGGGAGGAGTAGTCTGTGTTCATGGGGTCGGGATGAGCTTGAGCTTGAGCTTGAGCTTGAGCTTGAGCTGATCTGGCGGATGACGTAAAAGGAGCGTTTGCTTTTGGAGTAGCAGCAGCAGCAGCAGAAGAAGAAGAAAAAGCAGCAGGAGTCGCGAGAGAAGGGGTGGCAGAAGGGGTGGATGGCGAAGGCATTGATCCGTCGGAGGAGAACGCGACAGAGGCATGGCGGGGGAGGAAGGCGGGCCCTACGTCGGGATTGAGGTTATCGTGAAGCAAAAGATCCGCAGACGCAAGATCCTGATCATCGTCGTCGCCATCTGTCGAGGAAGAAGAGGAAGAAGAGCGGTTCTGGGCGGAGGAGGTCGAGGGCGCGGAGGGGGAGGCCGAGAAGGAGGCGCCGAGGGAGGAGACGGAGGAGGCGGATTCGCGGACTCTGGAAGCGAGCGAGAGACGCGGTTTCATTGAGTAGAGAGTTGTATCATTGAATAGTAGAGAGTAGATATGACTTATATATAAGATATAAGATATAGAGATGGATATATGTTATAAGATGGAGGACGATCAGATATCAGACACAGACAGGAGCCGCACCACGTAGTCCTCAAATTAGTCATCTCTTAGTCATCCAGTCACATGACATTTATAAGATCAACAGGTATTCGACAGCCAGACAGAGACAACCAGCAGCAACCAAGACATGTCTGCATCCACGTCTGCTTCACAGGCTTATGACCGCGAGTCGCAGGTGAGCAGGTGCTGTTAGAAGAGAGAAAGAGAAGAAGACTGGCTGACCGCAGGATGTGAGTAGAACGACCGGCGGTTGAATGACCTGGCCTCGAAGCTGTCGACGTTGAGGCAGGTTACGACTGATATCAACACCCAGGCCTCTGATAGTTCGTTTATTCAGTCATCTGTGGGTGTTCTTGTTACTCTATTGAATTTTATTGTATATTCATTTCTAACTGTACCAGACCGAAGCCTTCTCAAACCTCACCGCGTCGATAAAACACTCATCGCAACGCCTCTCGAGATCGACCGGTGTCTCTCTTCCGATCTACAAAACAGTCTTTTTGATTCTCGCCGTGATCTTTGTTGTGTATTTTGTTTATAGGCTTGTGTAGTGCAGAGCAGACTGTCTGCAGTCTGCTGCTGGAGGTCTGTAGAGAATAGCAGGATGCTGTGGTGTATACTTACTTACTTGGACTTGGCGCTGGGTGCATTTTGTATTGATTGTATTGATATTGATCTAAGACTATCATTGATCTAACACGATCTTAACTATCATTGATCTACTTTTCATCTCTCCGTCTCCTCATCTCACCTCAGTCCATCTCAGGATACTGATCACTTCGACCTCCCCCCTCCGATATCCTGCCCAAGACGGTACGCACCTATAGACTTGCCCCACTCAATCTTCGACCTCGTCACCGGCAACTGTCTGCGCAGACTCTTAAACGCGCCATCGCTAAGCCCCGCAAACTCGCGATTGATGTCCTCCTGATACCCGCGCTCCGCCGCCGCAATCGCCTTTGCGATCCCAGCGGTGCTAGTGTAGCTTGTTGAGATCGGCTTGGATGTCGTCAGGCGCACGTTGCCGTCTTCGTAGTAATGCACGTCGAGCGCGATCGTGCCCGTGATTGACTTGGACGATTGGTCGACGACGTAGGAGGAGCGCCAGCGGCCGTTCCAGAAGTTGTGCGGGCTGTACTTGTTGCCGACGATGACGACCGCGAGGGTGCCGTCGGGGGACTCGAATACGCCGTAGGAGGAGGGCGAGGGGTAGTGCTCGAGCACGTAGCTCTTGATCTCGGAGGTGAGGGAGGTGCTGTTTTGTTAGAACAGCTGATGATATGACGAAAAGAGGAATAACTTACATTGATTCACTTCCTTCGTATGATTCAACATCACTCACTTTCTACAACCAGTCAGTCGTCATCCTCATCATAATAATGAAACAACAAAAACAATAGACATACCAGCGACCGATGATCGAGCTTAAACTTCTTTCCCACCTCGGCGTCGTAAAACCCGCCGTCTTCAAGCATATTATACCTACTGATAACAACCTATCTCAATCATCAGCCATCGTCTCTTACCTCTCATCTTCTCTTAACAGTCAAAAGAACTCACAGTCTTGTCGGATCCGGGAACTTTGACGGTGACGAATTGCTCGAGATTGTATTTCTCGAATGCGTCTGCTAGTCCGTCCAGCACGTCCTCGTCGTCTTCGACCAGGGCTTTGATGTCTGTACTCTTGTTAGAATCTATGTATCCTCTAACTGCAGATGCACTGTAATAAGTGTAATTGATACCCTCGTAAACATCCTTGATCTGTATCATAAGATGGTTAGCATAGGAACAGAACAGATCACCGGGTGATCCGAGGGTTCCTGCTCACCTCGCCGGGCGGTGCATCGGTCAAGAATGCAGAGGCCGCGTTTATCTTTGCTGAGACCGACATTGTCTTTGTCTGTCTGTCTGTTTATCAGTAAGTAGTTGTCTGTATCTCTGTCTGCTCTGTCTGTGGTGTTTGTGGTTATCTCGGAGGTGTGGTGAGGGCGAGGGTGGCTTAGGGTGCTGCCGCCGTCTCTTTCTTTACTCATAGAATACAACTCTACTACAGTCTACTCTTATAGATGATTATACAAGTTATATAGTTGTATAGATATATGGTTATAGTATAGTGTATAGAATAGAATTTAATAACCTATATGGCTACAATGGCACAACTTGACTCTATCGAGCATACTGCTTCACCCTTACATAACCGCAAGACTGCCAAACTTCTCTGCGTATCCAGGAACATCCCATCTACCCTTCTGGACCATCTCCTTAACCTTCGTCTCGAGCTCCGGCTTGGCCGCAAGCACATCATCGACCGTAAGCTCGCTGAACGGCCGCGCAGACTCGATGTTGTCGAGCGTCTTGATCAGATCCGCAAGCTCGGCCTCGACCTTTGTCTCCGTCGTCTTTGCGTTCTCGAGCGCGGTGGCCTCGAACTTCTCGATCGTCTTGAGCTGCGCAGTCACGTCGTACGTCGTCGGCTTGAACTTCTTGAACGCGCCCTCGATCTCGTCGACGACCTTGGTGTTCTTCAGGACCGAGCGGTAGTACGCAAAGTCAACCGTAGTGGGCTGGCTAGACAGCTCGACAACCTTGCGACGAGCGTCCTCGTTGCGCTTGCGGAACGACTGGAGAGAGCTCACTGTCGCGCCTTTAAGACCGAGCGAGGACGAGACCTTGGCCCAGTCGAGCTTCAAAGCAGCAGAGCGCTGTGTAAACTGTTAGCATGTGTTATATAATCCTCCTCCTCTTCTTCTTCTCCTTCTTCTTCTTCTCCTTCTTCTTCTTCTCCTTCTTCTTCTCCTTCTCTCCTTCTCTTTCATCTCTGTCGAGTGGGTGGTGAGTTCTGATAGAGTCTCGAGAAAGTCGGTCTTAATCCTCCTTATTATCATCGCAGCTCCACCACTCTCACTCAATCAATCAGATCAATCTTGAATCCAGACAATCAGCGAACCTCATCAGATCCTCCGAATGACTGTAGATTCTGATCAATTGTGAGAGATATCATCCATCCTCCTCCCTCCCCCCTCCTCCCTCCTCCCTCCTTCCTTCACCACTCCTCCCCCTCACATCTAAAAACAAAGAACAACTTACACCAACAGCAGACATTCTGGATATATTCTAGTGATAGTCGAGTCGTGGATTAATAGAACCTGTTTCTTCCAATTGCGGATGTGCAGCAACAAGAAACAAATCTGCGTCCCGAATCCTCTTTTTCCTTCCCGCCGCCCGCCGCCCGACCTTCCAGCCAATCCCGGGCCTCTACAAAAAGTCACGTGTATGCAGTCACGTGGATGTAGTCACGTGGAGACAACTGCCGCTTCTGGTATCTTGTTTACTTATTATACATCAACTACTACTTATCCCTTCTGTGAAGGAATCTGTAAATCTTCCTCGCAGGCTCCTCGCCCACCGTCCGCGCAATCTGCCGCTCGCTCATCCCGCACAGCTCCTTCACATTCGTCACATCGACCATCAGCGCCCTGTAATTCTGCGCGTTCACCCCCGGCAGCGCCCGCAGCATCTTCACCGCCGACTGATTCACAATCTGCACCTCGCCCCGGTCCGTCCCTGCCTCAACCGCCGCTCTCAGATCGGGTTCCTCGTGCCCGCGTTTCAGCTCGGCGAAGATCTCGGCGGTCTGGAATGGGCTTGAGGACCAGACTATCCGCAGGTTCGGGAACGCAATCACCAGCATCACCAGCTGCGCGTGCAACTCGGTCGTGTTTTCAAAATCCGCTGTCGTCTCCACTCGGTCCGTAGATGAATTGATCCCCCGTGGTCCTGCTCCTCCTCCTCCTCCTCCTCCCCCTCCCCCTCCCCCTCCCCCTCCAACTGCAGCCCCCCCAAGCGCCTTCGCAAGCGTCCCGGTCTCGTACTCATCCAGCGAAAAACTCTTGCCCTCCTCAAACTCAATCAACAGCACCACAATCCTATAATGCGCGCTCATACTCTCCGTCTGCGCATACAACCTCCCATCTTTAAACGACCCCGCCAGATCAGGCAACGACTTGCGCTCCACGCAGATATCCCGCGCGATAATGTAATCGCCCACCGACAGCATCGCCGGAATCAGCTTCATCTGCCGCGCGTGCAGAAGCGACGGTAGAGATGATCGGAACTCGCGCATGTCGACAATCACTCGCGGTTGCACGCTGCTCACGTCGATCCGGCCGCCGCCTGCTATCCGCGTGTTGATCCGGCTTAGGAATGCTTCTTCGGGTGATGCCAGCTTGTCCACGTCCGTCGAAAGAACCATCGCCATGCTCTGCCGTATGTTAGTCTCGCAAACAAGATAAAATCAACATACAAAACATACCCCTCGCTCCCGTATAATCTTTGAAAAAGCATCCTTCTCCCGTCTAACCGCGCTCAAATACCGCTGCTCCTCAACAGAGTCTCCATAGTACATAAAATACACCTTCAACTCCCGATCCCGATTGACCGCTCTGTAGACCTCGATCCGTCTGATAAACGCTGGATCGGGCTCGTACATGATTATATATCGCGGACTCAACTCTTCCAGTAGCGCGTCGTCCAGATCCTCGTCGTACACATGCACCGTGATTGCGTCGTTGCTGTCCAGCAGGCCGTAATAATCCCCACTTACCTGCTCGCCAATCTCAAACTCATCTTCCTCCTCCTCCTCCTCCTCCTCCTCCTCCGTCCCATTAACAGAAGTAGTGAGCAACCGCACGTCATCTGCCTCGGGATCAACAGCAATCGCCGCCATAGGACCATTAACATTCCTCGACGTCGCGCTCGCAACCGCAGACCCACCTCTTGTCCTCCGTCTTTTATTTGGCGGAGGCCGGCCTCTAAACTCGTTGGTGTTGTTACTCTCTCGTGACGATGGCTGCGGTGTCTGCTGCTTCTCTTGCTCCTGCTGCTGTCGCTGGAACCGATGAAAGTCAGTAATACCTCTCTTCCAGTCAAGGTACCGTCTAAACTCCCTCTCCAGCATCGTCCTCGCCGCTCCTTCTTCCTCTGCTTCCTCCACCTGCTGCTGCGACCACTTTGCTCGTGACGAAAGATACCGCGAGACCTGCGTCATCGTCCGATACTCCGAGCACATGATCAACGTATTCCCCGCCTGGCCTGCGTGCGGGCTCGCAAACAGCTCCGTCGTGATCTCGTCCAGGATCTGGCCTAGCTGCTCCCACTTTGGCTGCTCTTCCAGCACGAGCGAGATTCCCTTTGGCAGCCATGTCGCTGGTGCAGATTCGGTGGTCTCGCTGGCTTTCTTCTGGTCGTGCATGTACACCCGCCTTTTCGCGCGCTCGACAATCACATTAGCCGGGTCCGAATAAAGCCAGTACGTCGTGCTCGACTTTGACTGGCCCATCTCCGCTGCGCTATTCGACACCACCGAATCCAAATACTTCCAGAACGTGACGCAATCCGTCGAGATCAGCATCGCCAGCAACTCTCTCAGCGTCCTAAGATCGTTCAACACGACTTTCGTCCTATGACTAAGCCTGTGTCGAACCGGACTCAGCTGCGCATTCAACCTACCCAAAAAGCTCTCCTGGATCGCGTTCTCGACCGTCCACTCGTCGTCCTCGAGGTCGAGGTACTTGTTTGTGAACTTGCGCAGTTCGCGGATACAGAGCTCGATGCATTCGAGGATCGAGGTCTGGATCTCGCGCATGTACGGCGTCAGCGCGACTTCGATCTCCACCACGTCTTTCCGACGGCGGTGGTGCGCGGCGCCGGTCTCGAGGCTTTCTGCTACTTGCATGTGGAATCTGAGAATCATTAGCCTTCAGTAAGTTTTGAGAAGAGTAGAGTAAGTATACCTAGGCCAGATCGAAGCCTTCTTAACAAAAAGAGTCTTCATAAACTTCGTCAACGGCGCGAATCCCCTCGTAAACGCCTCGGGAACGTCCGAAAACGCATTGATGAACCCATTCTTATTCTTCTCTCTGTACGCGCGAATAATGAACGCCTCCATCGACGTCGGCGTCACGCGCTCGGCATTCAACACCACAATCCCGGAGATCTTGTCGACTGGGATATTATCCGACAAGATATCAACAATCAGAATCCGCGAGGTAATCGCAAACACTCCGCCTTCGCTGTACATCAGCTCGCGCGAGGTGATTGTCGACTGCGCATCAGTCTTGACGATCGTCAACCCCGACCTGCTGCTGCTGCGCTGTTTTCCTCGGCGTTGCGAATCCAGCTCGGCAAGTCCGGTCCCGAGCCATTCTAAATCACGATCGCGCGCGCCGATGACGATGACGAGGTTACTCCCTGCCGCGTTGAACGCGTGGATCAGGTTCGTGACGATCTGCGGCATCGCGAGGCCGCGGGCGAGGATGACGAGCGCATCTTCGCCGATGAGCTCGTCGATGAGGGTTTGTTGGTAGGTGAGCGGAAGGGATAGGTGGACTGCGTCGTCGTCGTCGTCGGGGGGTTCTTGTGTTGAGGACATGGTGGTGGTTGGTGGGGAGGAGAGGTGGTGGTGGTGGACGTAGATCAAATTCGAGGTTGGGAGTTTATTCTTGCTTAAGACCGAGGAGATTATTTGTATTTTTATTACTTGTTCTATTCAATATTTGTTATTTCTACTATTATTGCTATTTATCATCTTAACCACTACTCTTTAATCTCCACACCCTCCACCTTCTCCGCAACCTCATTCGCAGCCTTCTCGGCCTCTCGCTTCTTCTTGGCCTCCATGGCTTCCAAGTACTTTGATCCCAGCACCTTCTCCTTCTTCTTCTCCTTCTTGACGGAGACAGGGGGTGGGTAGGCTTGTTTCGCGAGTTCTTGGAAAGACGGGTCGTTGTTGAACTCTGTGCGGATCGGTTCGAGCAGGGCGTTGAGGGCGTCCGTGATGCCCTGCTTGAGGTCTTGGGGAGAGAGCTGAGATTGTTAGTAAGTGAGTAAAGTGACTAATTAATTTGAAGAAAGGACATACCTTCTCCGCAGCATATGCCTCCTTCAGCTCCTCGATCGATCCGTAGACGACGTCACCGCCGTACTGCTCCGGCCGCTTGATCTCAAACCTGGCAGGCTTATCCGTCAACACGACCGATCCATCAGGCCCGGTCGTGGTCGCGATGCGCGAGATCGGAAACAAGACGTACTCTGCAAACGACAGCAGTCCGTTCCCCTCCACCACACCAGGCGCACAGAACGCGGATGCGATTTTCTTCTTGACGGCCTTTGCGTCGTCGAGCAGGTCGATTTTCGAGTTTGGATCGGACGAGCTCATCTTGCCGCCCTGCGTCAGGCCCGGGACCATTGGGTTCATCAGATGCGCGCGCTTCTTGTATCCAATCGAGGGCAGAAACTCCTCTGCGAGCGTGAAGATCTTGCGCTGGTCCACGCCGCCGAACTGCGCGTCGACGTCGAGATGGGCCTCGTCGAGCGCCTGCATGAGCGGGTAGATCAGGCCCGAGAGCAGCGGCGACTCGACCTGCTTGACGACCTCTGCGCCCGCGCGCTTGGCGTCGTTCATCGACACGATCGACGACATCTTGAAGATATCCATCGTGTATTTTTCCGAGAGCTGGTAGGACGAACCCACGACGAACTCGAGCTTGTCGATCGGCACGCCGATGGAGGTCAGCATGGCCTTGACGATGCGCTCGTAGTACTTTGCGCGGTAGTTGACGAGCTCGAGCGGCGCTTTCATGTTATCCAGGAACGCGTGCAGGTCCGCGAGCAGGACCTTGACGTGACAACCTGCCTGCAAGAAGTGCGCGAGCTTGGTCATGGGCACCCAGTAGCCGCAATGGGGACGGCCGGTGGGTGCGGTGCCCCAGTAGATCTTCAGCGGCCGGTTCTCGACCTCGACCACGTTCTTCACGATCGGAAGGTTGAGGACCTCCTGCAGGCCCTGTGTGATGAGCTCGATTTTTTTGTCTGCGTCCGACATTGTCTGGAGGAGGGGTGGATGAGCAATTCAATATCGCAGACAGATTTGAATCGAGTTGAAGACGAGTTGATACAATGATTTGTATACAAATAGTCTCTGAACATATAAACAGTATATGAACAAGCAGATAAACAGAATACTCACTCAATTACAGCCAAATATATAACAAAAGCCGAACAAAGACCCGATTAAACAGAGCTTTCACTCTTTTTCTCTCTTTAATCTCAGGGGTCAATCGACTGAAGAACATTTCATCCCGCAGCAGCGTATTTCTCAGCACTAACTCAAACCCTCTCGTCCTCGATATCCATCTCATCTCACCTCCATCTACTTCACATATACATATTCAGTCAAGATGGCTCCGGAAAACCCAGACGCCGCGATGCAAATCGAACCCGCGACTACCGCGCCCGCGGCAGAGTACGATCCAAAAACCGCTGATCGAGCCGAGCCGTTTTACGTGCGTTACTACTCTGGCCATGCCGGCAAGTTTGGCCATGAGTTTCTCGGTATGCAATGCTGCTGTTTGATGAGATAGAGAAAGATAAAGATAGGGTGTAGTAGCGACTGACATTGTTCTTTTTGCAGAGTTTGATTTCAGAGTACAAGGAGACGGGCGGAGCGCACTTGCGCGGTATGCGAACAATTCAAATTACAGAAATGATTCCCTGATTCGAAAAGAGAGTATGTTCAGACACTCATATTCTGACCGTTGAATTATATCCACAGACTGGATCTGACTTGTTTAATAGTGTCTGTTAGCGCACTCGTCGTCCAGCAACTAAAGCAAATGATAGTCGACGCCGAAATCATGAAGTATGATCCCAACTCCCCCTCCCTCTCCTCCTCCCCTCCTCACACTAACAACCCCTCCCCACCCACAGAGAAGACGACTCCAAATGGCCAGAAAAGAACGCAGACGGCAAGCAAGAACTCGAGATCAGACTGGGAAACGAGCACATCTCGTTCGAAACCTCGAAAATCGGCTCGCTCAGCGATGTCCAGAAAAGCGACGACCCTGAGGGATTGCGGGTGTTTTACTATCTCGTGCAGGATCTCAAAGCGTTTGTGTTTTCACTTATCGCGCTTCATTTTAAGGTATTTTCTCCTTATTCTGCTTTTTATAGAGTTGTGTGAGTATTAACTTGGGTGTAGATCAAACCAATCCAATAGTCTCTGATCTAGAGCAACCGTAAAAGTGTGTACGATAGAGCAAAATATATACTTGTTATTCATCAATCAGCCTCACTCCCACTATTCTATCCTATGCCACTCCATGTACAGACTCCTTCCCAAAACCACACAAAAAGCAAAGAAAACAGAAGAGAAAACAATAACTTAAGAGTAATAATCTACAATGCAATCTTGGACTTTATATCATAATCCGGCGGCCGCTGCGAAAACACTACCTTCCCATGCTCATTCAACCCCGCTCCGTCCGACGAAATCAACACGTTCGCAAACTTATCCCGCGTCGCCTTAATCTCGTCCTCCGCAATACCCAAGTCATCGTGCGGGATCCAGATCACCGGCGTCTTTGCCCGCAGCGACGAGTGCTTGAACGCCCGATTCACAAGGTACTCGCGCTCCTCGCGCGAAATATCCTCGAGATCCTCGGCCACGCCTTCCAGCAGCATCGCGTCCGCAGAGTTTCGCAGAATCTCAGCCTCCACCTGCGCCTGATCGTTGCCGGTATATATCAGCCCCGTCACATTGTTAAGCCCCAACCTCCCCGCGGCATCTCCAATGTGCGCTCCGATATGTGATCCCACGTTCCCCACAATCTGACCGACTTGTCCGACCGGTGTGGCCGTGCCCAGCGTCGTGATCGGCTTCTTGAACGATCTAAACATCTGCGCGATAGGCGACTCGATCACCGGCGCGCCCATGTCGGCGTCATACGTGCCGTCCGCTTTCGACGCCTTGAACCGTTTCGAGTCCACGCCCGCAATCTGCAGATACTCCTCGTCGTTATCGGACGACGACGAAGAACCTTGCGTCTGGAGCTCGAGCTCGGAAGCTACTTCTTCATCGAACCGCTTCTTCAGATCCGCCTTGGGCAGGCCGGCTGCAGGCTGCTCGCTGCTGATCGACCGGTACCCCTTCTGCGGCGACGAACCAAGCAGCGGGGCAGTAGCGCCGCTTGCGACCTGGTGATCGTCTTCGTCTTGGTTATGGCTCTGCAGCCAGGCTCTGAACGCTAGCCGCGCACGGCCCTCGAGCGAGACGGGGAGGTAGGTGAGCAACGGGCCGAATGACCGGTTGAGGATGTACTGGTATCCGAACGTGATGAAGAGCACGACAATCATGATGATTGCCTGCGCCGTGCACGTGGCTTCTTCCATCTCGTTGCGCACGAGGAAGAAAAGTCCGATAAGGCAGAGTTCCATCACGTAGATTCCCGTAAAGAGATGGTTGATCGCCCTGGGGAAGTACAAACCAGAGGAATCAATAGGGTTGTACGTGCAGTAAATAAACTGGTACCGATACGCGATATAAAACAGCGTGAACGCAATCAAACACATCGGCATGATCAGTGGCGCGATAATCGTATACACAACGCCAATCGCTCCCAGGTTGGTGTAGATCGGATAGAACGTACCCCATCGGACAGGCTCGAGCTGCGTGATGCGATGGAACTTCTGCCGCGCAGTCTTATCCAGCACCGGTCCTACAATCTTCATCATCACCAACGGACCCACGCGCAGCAACGCCGCAGCGCTGATAGTCAAGCCTTGAAGGATGAGGTAGGAAAAGAAGAAGTTTGCGGCTTTGGGGAGATTCTGCGCCAGAAGCTGGGGGACCGAGGTCGGATGCGACGTGAGGTCTTGGATGACTGTCGTGACTGAGCTCGAGATTGTGATGACCAGAAAGACTTGAACAAAGAGGAACGCAAAGTACGATGACTGCACTGTCAATTCAGATTGTACACCAGTTGAGTTTCCGCGAAGAAGAGCAAACACTAAACTTTATGTTAAATAACGATCTCTCGAATAAATGTTCTCACAGAAATTGATCATACCTCTCAATATGATGGGCAAAACAGCCATAAGAGCCGCAAGTGCGGCAGGTGGAAGGATACCAGCAATAATACCCTTGATCGCAGCCGGCAGATCGTTCAAGAAATCCAAGAACGGCAGCGCCGAGGTCAAATAGCTCAGCTGCGAGATGATACCCACAAACGCGACCGGAAACGCCCAGCCAACGACAAGAGCGCAGGTCGTCAGGAAAACACCAGTCGTTCGCAGTTGCGACTCCCACCATTTGATGCGCATATTGGACCAGATGATGTCGTTCGGGTTGATCTCTACTATGCGCGGAGCCATGTACTGCGCCGACTCGGAGGCCAAGGACTGACACGCCATGTGCGCCGCGATCTGGTTGTTGAACTGGATAAAGCACGAGTGCATGTGCTTGTAAACCGTCTCGTCTTGCTGCATATCCGCAATCTCGAGATTGAGCTGCTCGAGCTGGTCGCGCGCCCAGTCGATCGTGTCGACTTTGTACGATAGACCGGGGAGAGGGAGCGCGGGGAGCCAGGAGACCTTCGACACGCGATGACGCGGTCTGTGTTTTGGCTTGATGTACTTCTTCCAAGCTGCGTCTTCGTTGCTTTGAGATGACAGGGGCTGGCTCGCAGTCACCTGAGAATCGATCGACGTCGTGCGGTCCATGCTTGCAGTTTCCGCAACGTCGCTTTGGTTTTGCTCGTCGTCACTTGCCAGTGCAGAGGTAGCGGTCTTTGCCTTCTTCTGCTGTTGCTTGTTGTACGCCTTTACGCACTTTTGGATCAGCTCGGTTTCGGCCGCCTCAAGCTTGTCAGCGGCTGCGTTGCGCAGGTTGATCTTGTCCTGAAGAGGCTGCATGTTGCGATTAATCCAGACGTTACGCACGCCACCTGGGAAAACAGAAAACACGGTCGCGATGCGCTGGACGTCCAACAGCTTCTCGGGCACGGCGCGGATCAAAACTGTTGTCGCCGAGGCGCGCAGGCGGTGGGTGGGCGAGATCAGGTAGTCCTGACGCATACGGACGTAGGCCGATAGTTCGTGGTGAAAGACAGCGCAGAGGAAGATAATAAACAACACCGCGAGAACGAGATGGGCCCAGTATCGCTGCGTGTCCGTGGCGCCGACGTTGACCCACGCGAGCTTGTCGAGGCCGGTAGCCGATCCTGAAGAAGTGTTTGCAGAGTTGACGGGGAGCAAGACCGGAAGGACGACGATCGAGGCGGTGAAGAAAATAAAAATGAGCATGGAGAGGTAGCGCATGAAGAAGTATGCGTCCAGGCCGCATTTCTTGATGAACTCGTTCTCGGGCATGAACAAGGTGGGAAACAGCCAGTCGATAAGACCGCGTCCGACGGGAGGCACGCGCTGTCTCCGCGGCACGGCGTACGTCTTGGGCTCATACACACGACGCAGACGTTTTCTCAACACTGCAAAAAGCCAGAGTTCGACCCCAAAGACAATGAGCGATGCGGTGATGGAAGAAACAAAGGTCGACAGCGACTGGCCGTACTGCTGCTGCGCCGATCCCGCCGTGCCGTCGACGGTCGAGGACGAAGCTGCTGCAGCCGACGACGTCGCTGTCGCCGCTGAAGATGTGAAAGATGTCCAGGTCGAGGACATTTTTGCGAGTTTTGGAGGAAAAGAAGAGAAGACGAGCGGAAGCTGGAAAAATGGCGAAAAGACGAAAGGCTGATGCCGTGTAAGCCACCGCCGCGCCACGGGCGCCACAGATTACGTCATGGCGTCGACCCGTCTTTCTCGAATTTGTGGTTTGTAGAGAAGAGAAAAGAGGATTAATGGATTTGGGCAGTGTGTTTGAGTGTATTCCTATTGAATATCGTGCTTAAAACAGAAAGTAGCAGGGCCGGCGCTCGTGGGAAGCGGTGATGGCGATTTGCAGAGTTCAGAGCCTAATTCTCCTGCACCAGCTCATCTTCACCGGTTTTCTGCAGCTCAGCAGAAGAAACAGAGTGAATCAGCTGTTGATGAAGCAGATATCAGCAATGTGATCCTACTGAAGTCTTTAGAAACATTTGAAGATCTCTCGACTGGCTCACACGCGCAGAAGCAGGAATAACAATGCGAAACCCAATCTACCCGATAAGCTGATAAGCTCTGCGATAGCCTTTCTATTACAACATATCAACATATCCACATATTCAACTTAGCATATATATACACCTACACTCTCTTTGGAAACCACACCTCCTTTGCATTCTTAAACAGCCCGCCACGGTCGTAGATATTCACGACCGCATACAGCCCCGGCACAGTCGCAGTCTTGACCATGCCCGCCGGCGGCAACCGATTGAACGAGCCATCATCGTAGGCGTAGATATGCACTTTCCTGCCCTGGTTCTCGGGCTTCGGTCTCGCGCTCTGCAAAGCCTGCAGCCGCGGATGCAGCGCTCTCGTCTCGCTATCTGACCCGCTTCCGGACGCACTGCTGCCGTCCTCCGAACTATCCTCGTCCTCTCTGTTTTCGTACACCTCGAGCATTCCGTTATTAGCCACCCACTGCACCTCGCTCCATTTCTCGCTCTCGTTCGTCGTCATTCCCTGATGTATGTACAGAATGTGCTGGGCCAGGAACGCAATCACGAGCGGACTCACGAGCGTCGAAATCATACATAGCGACGTCACCGTCGCCGTCCAGCTGCGCGAGTGGATCAGAAGGATCCAGAAGCGGTAGTTGGCCCAGTAGTATTTCGGAGCAGAATCTGTTCCGTCGGGGAAATGCTGCGCTTTGTACTCGTTGAAGAGAACCATGAATGTGAGGTAGGAGCCGTATATCAGCACACCTAGGTTACTAACCAGAAAGCCTAGAAAGAAGCGATAGTTGTAGTATCCCACGCAGTTATTAATCCACGCACCTAAAGATCTGTCAGCCCCTATCCACCCGTCCTGTCGAGTTCAAAAAAAAGCTCACAGTGATGATCGTTCTTCGCTATACAGCCTTTACAAACACTACAGTGCTTACTCCTCGCCGGTTTCTTAAAGTGACAGGTCCGGCACTCTGCGCTATCAGAGTAGAAAATGATATCATCGTACGGAAACAGCTCGAGATATCTCGCAAGGTTTGCCTTTGTGATTGTGCCGGGGTCTGTGAATGCCGAGAGGTAGAGATAAAAGTAGGGCTGGAATGCGACCATGGGGATTATCAGGCGGTGAAGCGGGTTGTAGATTCGTGGCCAGGCATCTTTAAAGAAGAAGAAAAGAGAGACTGTTAAAACAGTGCTGTAGAAGATCTGTTCATTATTCGAGTTAGTATGTGGTCGGTCATCAGAGAACCTCAGGTCATTAAATAATAGCACATACAGCAACAGCCCAATTCTTGTCGTTAACGAGATAATCCGCCCATTTAGAAGACGCAGCGTATAATTTCCCACCCGTCAACTTTCTATCAATTGCCACAAACTTCGCCGGAATCGTTTTCCATAGCAAGATGTGCGCTTTGCCGACTATCGTTCCTCTAGATGATAAGGGAGGTTAGTGCGTGCGCTGTAGAGCAGTCAGATGATGTAGCAGTCGATATCACGAACTTGAATGCAGGCAGTCGGCCGAATAGAACGATGAATACTAATGTCGAGAATATGACGATGAAGGCGACGACATAGTGAAGTATCGACAGCTTCATGGTCGGTAATTATATAGAAATTGATCGTAGCAAGTGCCTCCCAACCGCGCTATACCATGCAGAAGACCGGGATTGAGTAGTATAGTAATAATTCAGCAAAATATATCTGAATAGGTATCAGCCCAGTATCAACCAATTGACGACAAATTGACGGTAAATATGGACCAAAACCACACGTAAATACTCAACAAGGTCGAAGTAACTGTACGCAAACCCAAAACCAAACGAGAAGAAATCTCCCACCGCCTCTGCTCATCACCAACCCGTAAAACACCCACAAAACACCCACAATCGCCATGTTCACCTCCACGCATCTCAGATCACCAGTCTGCAAGGCCAGCTCGACTATTCTCAACTCAGCCAGGCTCTACCACGCTGTTTCGCATCTTCCGCCCTCGCCGTACACTCCCGCGCAGGCTCGAATCCTCTCTTCCGCACTCACCCACGTCCCCGAACACGGCTTCGTCAAGGACGCGCTCGTGCTCGGGTGCCGCGATCAGGGATATCTTGACTCTACTCACGCGGTTTTCCACAACGGAGTCTTTGATCTGATCCAGTACCATCTCTACAGCGAGCGGACGAAGCTTGCGCAGCACAAGGACAAGATCGATGCCGAGACCAATGACCTCCACGAAAGAGTCAAGCGGTACTGCGTCGAGCGTCTGAAAGCCAATGCGCCTGTTATCAAGCGTCTACCTGAGGTATCTATATACATTGTACTCACTTACAGCGCTCGCCGTTGCTAACTGACCATAGGCACTGGCTGTCATGGGACTCCCGCCAAACGTTCCTGCCTCGCTAGAAGAGCTGGCCAAACTTGCAGACGAGATCTGGTACCTGGCCGGCGACAAGTCGTCGACTTTTGACTGGTACACTCGACGGGCCTCATTGTCTGCTGTTTACTCCGCAACTGGTGCGTCTACTACTTCTCCCCTGTTCATCAGTTCTTCAAATATCAATTTCTAACACTGCTTTAGAGCTTTACATGACTCAGGATAACTCGACAGACTTTAAGAATACCTGGGAATTCCTCGACCGCCGCTTAGAAAACGTGGCGCATCTCAAATCTACTCTCGGCAGCTCCTCCACCTGGATCGCTTTCACCGGCATGGCGAGCATAAACTTGCTACGATCTCAATTGGCTCGCGGGTAAACTCACCATACAGCTCACTAGACAGAGCATACATGTAAATAGGTATATACTAAGTGGATCATGGAAATCGGTATGAATTGATATCGTAATGTACAAGTAGATAAAAATGACAAGCGCACTATACATTAAAAATGATGCCTACACCTCGACCATGAATATTCAATGCTTATTTACTTTTTACCCCCCGACCCTTTCTTCGGCCCGCCTTCAAACCCAGGCCGTTTCTTCTTCTTCTTCAGACCCGAAGACTTTGACTTCTTCTTCGATCCGCCCTTTGCTTTCTGTTCTCTCCTTGCCGCGATGTTTTCCTCTCTCTTCTTTTGCCGCGCTAGAATTCCCTTTTGCACATTCTCCTCGCGCTCTTTCCATTCCCTCGCCGATTTCTTCTTCTGCTTAAACTGCTTCTTTAGCGATTTCTTCAGCAGCACCTCGTCATCACGCACTTTCTCTCCCTCCGCTTGCTTGATCGCACGCTTCCACTTCTCCTTCTCTTCGATCGTCCTCCGCTTCTCTTCGTCCATGCTCGCGATCCGCGCTTTCTTCGCCTCGACGTGCTTCAGCTGTCCTAGCAGATCCGAAGGTCCTTTCTTGCGCTTCTTCGGCTTGATTTCACCCGCGGCAGAAACTTCATCGCCGGTGTCCAGCAAGACTTTTGAAAACATCGCGCCAGATGTGTCGATGTCTTCCTCCACCTTCGGAGCTTTGCTCACAGCCACAACACTCTCTTCCTTCTTGACCAGATCAGTCGACCCTTCCTCTTCACTAGCCCGCTTCCGCTTCAACGCCTCCTTCTCCTTCCGATGCGCCTCCTTCGCCTGTCTCGCTTTCAGTATCTGATCCCGACTAAGCGGCGCCCCCGGTGTCCCGCTCCCCGGCGCCTTCCGCTGCGCGCGGAGATTCTTGATCTTCTGCGCAAGTCGCTCGCGTAGTTCGTCGATGCTGGGCGAGGATTTCGATGGCGATTGCGTTGCGTCGGCGTGCGAAGTCGTCGGCTGTTTGCTGGACAAGGTAGGTTCTGAATGACCATTCTCTTGCTTCTTCGGTGTCGACGCATCTTCCTCATCGTCGTCTATATCCTCGAAATCCGAGCTTCGTTCATCATGTCCATTCTCCTCGTCGTCGTTGACTGCACCATCCCCATCCTTCTCCTCCTCCTCCACCTTACTTATCCCATTCTTCTTCACCGCTGCCGTAGTAGAGCCATTAACTGCCTGCTTCTTGCTTCCAGCCGGCAATGCTTTCCCGCCCTTTATAAATTTCGCGCTCCGAGCCATGATTGACCGTACCCGTCGCGCTCTTCTTTCTTTCTTTTCTCTTTCCTTACTCCGCGTAAGAAACCTTTCTCAGAGTAACTGCTACTACTTCCTTCTTCTTTCCTCTCTCAAGATTCTATACTGAGAAGAATTCACCGCAGCAATTCAGGAAAACAAGAAAAGACAGAGCAACCAAAAGAAACGAGTAAACCGGGTCTTGATTCAAATTCGCAGAAAGTCTCGCAGGATTTTCTTTTAAAGTTTTTCCTTTTTGCTTTCTTTTCCCAATAACTTTGTTGAAAGTCCCAACTTATGTAATGCAGCTCATTTAGATTAGTAATCGTATATTCTCAGTAGTAACTAGAGATCTGTATATAGAGTAGAGTAGAATCGACAAACGCCCTCATGATCAATGACAAAACAAAGCAGACAAATTGTAGAACAGAAAGGAACAACACAACACCTCACATACTCTGCCATCCACCAACATCGACTCCAGCCTCGATCCTGCGCGCAATCTGCGACGCGAACCCGTTCTGCAGCCATACGTTTCTGATTAAATGGTCGTATCTCTTCTGCGATAGGAAGAGTGGACGGCCGCGTCTGTATTAAAGTGTATATTGTTAGAAAAGGAGATTGGCGGAAGGAGAAAACAGGGTACTCACTTTAGATACTGGTCGACTTCGCCGTGGACATCGAGATATGGCGCCGGTGCAAACATGCCTTGATTTCGGCGCAGGTACAAGATCGAGGACTTTTTGATCAGTAAAAACACGCCAAAGTACTTTGCGCATCTAAATCAAAAGAATAGTTAGCACACATTCTGCAACAGCACAAACAAGTTTGTAATCAATACTTTTCCATATGCTGATTACACTCGCCGCACTCCTTCGACCGACAGCAATACTCCTGACAACACACCAACTCGCCACAAAACAGACACACCGCAGGCTCTCCAGGACTATTCCCGCAGTTCTTGCACTTCATCCGACCAATCTCCTGGAAGAACGCATGCAAGCTCAGCGGAAGTCTCAGCAGCCGCAGTATTCCCGGATACTCAAGCGTCATGCGCACAGACTGCAGCGACTGCGGACGTCGGTTAGTCAGCTCCAAGTGCCGGCACCAGCGCGTAATCACATCCTTCACGCGCACGTTCTGCTCGAGATCGCAGCGGTTCAGCGACGCAAAAATCTCGTCGATCGTAGGCAGCTTGAGCAAGCTTAGCAATCTTGCCGTCTCGTCGCCGTCGATGTCGAGCAGCGCGTCGCCGTTGTACTCCATCGGCGAACTGGTATAGGCCAGCAGCGCGGCCTTGCGCAGGAACGGAAGCGTGAATCGGTTGATCATCGTGTAGATCGCGGCGCCGGGGAAGACCACGAACGGGCTTCCTCGGAGGTTCTCGGGGTCGTCGCCGCAGTTCGCCAGCACAAAACACAGGAAAATATTCATATTCTTCAACGTAGACTGCGGAAGTCTCTCCTCCGATCCCAGAGCCTGGATCTCGGGTAAATGAATCCACTCCCGATCTCTGTAGATCTGATCGCCGAGGTGATAAATGACCTTGACGACCTGCGCGATGTAGCATAGCGTCATGATATTATGCAAATCCGCTCCCCCCATCGCAGGGATCATTATGATTGAAGAATCCGCCAAGAATCCAAAAATGTCCTCCATCAGCAACGGATAGACAATATCTGGACTCGACACCGAGTTCTTGTCGTACATGCACTCTTGTCCGAAAAACAGCTTTCCAATCTGCTGGTTGAGCGCCATGCTATACGCCGCTCTGACCTCGTGGAATGACTTGTCTTCCTGGATACTGAACGAGGCTACTTGAAGCGCGTAGGCGCGCAGCGTTCGCAGTAGCGTCATCGTGCGCTGAGGAACTTGATCGAGTATACACGCGCCGACGTCCAATCCACTTCCAGCGCCATTCGCGCCGCGGAGATAGATCTCTGCCGACGAGATGGTAGCAGAGTACGTATTCAACAGCCGCTGCAGCAGCGACCTCTCTCGGATCACCTCCAATCCGCCACAGACCCGCGGGAATCGGTCAAGAACTTTGGCGTTGTCCGAATTAATCTTCGCCAGCGTCTCGAGCTCACGACTCATACCCCTGCGGTCCTCGATCGACATGAACGCACCCGGAAAATGAGGGCCAGGCGGGATCATCGCTTTCTGGTAGTGCACCTGCGACATGTTGTGCAGCGCCGACGCGCGGATGTTTCGGACAACCATATCGCTCAATGGTGCAGCGCCCGCACGCCCGCCTTCGCTGCATACCTTCATATTCGTGATTGTCTTCCACACGTCGCCCGCGAACCATTCCGAAAACTCGGCGCCGTCGCTCAGTTCCTTTGTGAGCGACTGATCCAGATTCTTGTACAGCAGAGGGAAGAAAGCGTTGTTTAGAGATTTGCAGAGCGGGCATAGAAACTCATTCATGCTGGTGTCCTCCGGAGGATTCCGCGTGATCTGCCCGCGATGACGAGTTTGAATCTCATCCTTGTAATCCTGCAGACACGTCAGATGAATGATATGTCCACAGCTAACAACAACCGGCTCCATTATCACCGACTCGTTCGGAAATCCTTTCCCGATCGAGTTGTCAGACTTTGGATCTTTACTCTGAGGCGGGAACGATGCCGCAGGCGTTAAACTCGGACGGTCAAGCTCGGCTTCATCTGCATTCAAACCGTCGACCATCATCTCGTTTGAATCAAACGGCATCTGACGAAACACATTCGACTCTGTAAACAAGCCAATCGTACCATACAGCTGACTATCGTTCGTCGGTTTCCGGCACAGAATGCATCCTCCCGAGGGAAACTTCCACGACTCGCCATTGCCATCTTCCATCATATCATCATCGCTAGCATCTTCCTCCTCTTCGATATCGTCCTTATTCTGATCCGCAAAGCTCTGCTGCTTCTGCTTGAATTCAGCCAGAATCTTCGCCTGCCGCTCCTTTGCCAACCTCTTCTTCTTCTCAGCCTCGGTTTCTTCGTCCTCGCCGGCTTCGTTCATCTCAACATCGTTGGGCTCGCCAGGCTCAACAGACTCGGTGAAGGACTCTAAACTCTGCCGGTACGCGCTAGGTTCGTTCGTCTTGATAATCTGGATAATCCTCTCGGCCACAAGCGAGCTCTGGCCAAACTCAGACTTGGCCTTCTTGATGTAAAACAGTATTTCCAAAATCGTCTGGCAGATCCCATCAACCGGCGCCAAATCCTTGGTCACAAGCTCGCACGCATTGTAGCTAAACGTCCGCAGTGATCGCGCGGGGTCCGGCGCCGCAATCTGATCCTCGAGCACAGCGACATGGCAAAGATAAAGCGTGAGCGTGAGCAACGACTCTGCGAGCGACGGCGCATGCGACAGTCTCTTGAAAGCCACGTTACCCAACGTGACGTAAATCATCTGGGCAAACTCCGGAGTACCCACGATCCAGCCCAAGCGAGTGAACGGACCCGACGTGATCGGTACCAGACGCGGTTCAACCACAATCTGATCAACGGGGACCTTACTCTTCTTGTGCATCACCTTCTTAATCGCCGTCTCGGCTTCGTCCCACTGCGTAGCTGTATAATGGAAGAAATACGGGTCCACTTGGTCAAAGTACTCATCCTTGAGCTCGTAAAGGCCGACGTCGTTCACGCCCTCGGGAGCTTTATGAATAGCTGTCTCGCGGAGGATATTTTCGAATTGCTCATCGGCAGTCAAGTACTCGGGGACTTTCTTCACCAGATCGGAAAACGGCATGGGCTCGATACATAGCGCCTGCACAATCTCACGGCGGATCAGCGCCGCGTTGAGCTCCAGACCTCGAAGACCGATCAACCGCTTGCGTTCACAAAGAAGGACAATCATGCCGTGCAGAAACTCTTCCATGACCGCTAGGTGCTTTACTTCGTCAAACACGTTGTGGGAAACAGACCCTTTAAGCCACCCCATGAGACTCCAGCGGTCGATAATCGTCAGCATGACGGCCGATGGTTCACACGTAGTCATCAGCGTTTGCACACCAAATATATCCCGTGCGTAACCGTTCTCGCGCATGGTAGTATCGCGATAATGAAGTTCATGCGTACGCAGAGTATATCCGTTCCGCACCCAAAGCCCTGCTCTGATCTGCGCCACAACGACCAGAGTGCGCAGGGGATAGTCAAGCATAAGCCGGAGCATCTCTTCCGGTTCGTAATCAACCGCGCGTCCGGGCATCGGCGGATCCAGCAGCGCAAAACTCATGAGCGACTTTAGTTTCTCTGGGCTCTCCGCGTGGCCAAACTCGATGAACCAAGTCAGGAACGAGTGTAGTGGGTGGTGCATGCTCAGAATGTAAAACTCAACCGGGAATCTGACGATGTTGTATGCTTCCGTACTAAAATCGTCGCACCCGCACCAGTCAAATTTAGGCTCATCCGCAACTTCATTGCTAGGGAAGCGATCCCGCATATACCCCAACGCCCACGCCGTGAGAATCCGAGCAATCGACCGGATAGACTGCTGCGACGAGGCAGGCGACCCCTCGCTGCAGCCGCTCGCAATCAACCTCGCGAGTTTCGACAACGGCGTCAGGATATGGAAGGACGAGATCCATTCTGTCGACTCATACTCGACGTGCTCGTTGATCTGACGGATGAACGGCGCCGATCCTTCGAGTAGGAGGAGGATATCTGCTACCTGACGCACTTTGTTGTTGTCGCAGGATATGCGTTGCTTGACCAAGTTACGCGAAATGATATGCTCTAACTCGCTATAGACGTGATAAACCCTGCTATTCTTCAACGTGCTTCTATCGACCGGCACACAGGTCAAAAAGTCAACCGACGACGGCGATCCGACTTTTCCTTTTGTGAGCAGAGTGTAAATGATTGCGGCAAACACGGGGAAATAAAGCCTGGCGACCTCGGTTGCGATCGTGGGACATGTGTATAGTTGCGTAGCTAGCTGCATTATGCTGTATTCAGGCTCTCGATCTGCCAGGACGAACTGCTCGACCAAATCGGGATATGCGTCGGCGTAGTGCATGCCGAGCGTCATTTTGTAGTCGAGGTTTGATATCATCGTGGCCATAAGCAGATCTCGAATACACACCCGGGCTTTCTTCCAAAACCGCATGTCAAAGATCATGAGATAGTCTAGCCTGAGCCGGTGCGACTGGTCGGGTGGGATGTACTTTGAGTTCATCATTTGCCATTCGGTGTTGTTGGCCGCCTCGCGCGCCGCCAGCTCAACCGTCGGATCGTCCTCTGCGGTCTCGGTCCAGTAGTTTGGTGCTTGCGTGGCTACAGGTGTGCCGGCCCTCACCGATTGCTGGACTGAGCTTTCGAACCCGGGAACATGTACTGCACCGCCGGCAGTATTGAAAGCACCGGCAACCATATGCAGATCGTCGTCGCTGTCTTCGAGGTGGTCGGCGATGGGATACAGCGTTTGGTGGATTCTGGTAGCTGTAGATCCGACTCTCCACGGTTGACAGAGCGCTTCGCAGACGGCGTCTCTGAGAACAAAATCATGGCCCTCGAGACTAGACATTGAGATATCTTTGAGAAAGTCAAGCATGGTCCCACACATATCTTCACGAAAGGTATCGCGCATCGACCGTATACTACCAGCTAACGCGATCGACTCGAACTTTGACAGCACGGCGATCAACCTCTTCAAGTCACTGGACGTGCTGACAGTCGTTCGGCCGATGGTGTCAACCTCTGTACTGATGAATTTGCCATACTCGGTCCCCCTTCTCGTCGCGCGCGCCACCGTTTCAATCACGGCGTCGAACGCGTGCTTTTCGTCGTTCCAAAGAACAAGCGCGTATTGGCCGTTATGCTTGTCGACACCGTCGCCGCCGTAGACTGATGGCAGGAGCGAGAAACTCTGACAATCGGCTTCAATAGCCGTCTCGTCTTTACAGTCCTGGTAACTTTGCGGGGCGCAAGAGAAGACGTCGAGGATGTAATCGAGAACGCGCGCAATTGTACCTTTTATGCAATCGATAAGGTCTTCTGGAAGTGGCTGTGAGGGTTGCGAGTAGGACTGGAAGTACTGGCAGGTAACCTGACGTTTCCAGGCCTCGGGGTCGCCGCAGTCGCAAACTCCGCCGTCGTCTTTCTGGGAGATCGAGACGGTTACCTGGTGGCCAACATGGTCTGAAGAGTTGAAACATTGCCAGCACAACACACAGGTCTCGTCGACAGCACAGTCCCTAGCGCAGGTTAGCAAGTGCCAAATTGTAAAAAGCAATATCTGGAGAGATGAATGACGTACTTGCACTTGTATGTAGGCTCGCCTTTCTCAAACTGATGCATACAGGGCCGTCCTCTATGCGACGGATCCAAATCACTAGAATGCATCCGCCAGGGCACCGACATGGACGGCATGCCGTGCGGGAAGAAGTACGAGCTGTACTTTTCGTTTGCCGAAATTGACAAGAAAAGCGCCCGCAGCAGCGCCCGCTCGCTGTCTGCGGAATAGAGGTAGTTATACCTCGAGGGCATTTCTAGCAATGTCCGGCAGAGGGCGGCGTCATCGTACTTCATCTGGGCCAGGGTGGTGGGGGAATCAGGGTGTTCTGTAGGACTTTTGTAAGCAGATTATCTCGAGCCGCGACGAGCACTCCGAGAGTAAGACTGACCTTGTACTAAGTTTACTAGACAATTCTAGTAGCAAAGCAGTATTGTCCTGTATTCAGTACGAATACTATCTGCAATTCAACAAATGTTAGCACCCGATATGCTCTCCACCAAACTTATCGAGCACGACGCACGTACAGATCTCACACGTATACCGCTCAAGATTTGCAGCACAAACCAGGCCAAATCAACCAATTAACAAAAACAACTAAAATATCGAGCGCGAGTACCAGAAGTGCGCTGTGGTCGAGAGATATTCTGCTGATTTGGAATTCGGTCTGGTTTGAAATCAGTCAGTCCCCGATGGCGACTTCTTTTGAGGGTTTGGGTTTGCTGCGAGTGATACCTGACATCAACTGCGATGAGATATAGTCAACTATCTGTGTTTACTATAGTTTACTGTTGTTTACTGTTCTTTATTTGTATTTTCAATTAGATGATATCACAATGTTAAAAAAGATCTGACACTAATTGCGCAAGACAATTCTCGCGCCACACTTTCCCAACACTCCCGGCGCAAACGACGGCCTGGGATTACTGTTTCTTGCCCTGTTCCTGCCCGAGTCGCTACTCCTAGCTCTCTCCTTGCGAACGTTCTTGTGGGCATCCTGGCGGATACCCGATCTAGGCATTGTCGCGTTGTTACTCTTCTGGAATGTTTGTGATGAGTGCTGCGAGTTTTGCGAGTATTGACGGTTATAGTCCGACGATGCTTTGGACGAGCTGACTGGGTCGAAATGCGAGCTCTTGAGGACATAGTGCTGGGGGATCCTTGCTGTTTTCTTACGCAGAATGCGCTGCTGCTCGTCACTGATCCGGATCGGGACCGGTTCTGCTACCTTTTCGCACTCCGGCGTGACCACGGTGGTGGTGATGACTGTGATCTGACCCGGGGCCTCTGAAGAGGAATTTGAGTCTTCGTTTCCAACTAGAGGATGCGGCGATACCGGAGGAGTCAGGATTGCAGGGACAGTTTTACTCTGTGGGAAAATCTGTACACTGTCTGCCGAGTCAGAAGGCGTCAAGGACCGGCAGTCTAAGGTGAGACTTTTGGGCGGGGAAGGCGAGCAGCGTGCCGAATGAGCCTTCTCAGCGTGGTATGCGACAACACGTGAATGCGCAGGCGTTGTCTTTTCCAACCGTCTAGATCCGGTTACGGCGGAGTAATCAAAGGGCAAGAAGTGGGTCTCGATCAGGGCGTACTGCTCCTCGTCCTTTTTCTCGACATAACTGGGGAATAAAAGCCTGCTTCGCTTGTCCGACCGGTTCTCATATTGCAAGCCCCGGTCATCGGCCAACAGAAGCTCTTCCACTTCATATGTCTTGTCATAGTTCAAGGTGTCACTCGAAGGCACAAACACCGGCTTGAAGATTTTCTTTTCAAGGCCCTCGCGAGTATACTTTCCAAAAAACGGTTCCTCGAAAAAGGTCGCTAAGCCCGTGGCTCCAAGCCGTGCGCTCGGATCGGCGGTCAGCAGTTTTTTCATCGTCTGCAAAGCATCGACCGACACCGGCGGACTCGTTTCGGGATACGCCGGCCTCGCGCTCCTGATTTGCTCCACGAGTTTTTCGCGGTGCTTTGACGGGAACGGTTTTGTGGAGTATATGCATTCGTACAGGACGACGCCTAGGGCCCACCAGTCGATGGCAGTGCCGTACCCCGAGCCCTCGTAGACTTCGGGGGCAAGGTATGCGACAGTTCCGGAGAGGCCAATGAGAGGCGGGGAGGAGGTGGAAGATGACTGCGATGAAGAACCCGAGCTGCTAGAAGAGGAGGAAGTCGAGTTTGCGTCGGATTTGCGCGACGGCACACGGATGGCGACGTTAAAGTCTGCGAGGGAGACATGGCCGTCGGCGTCGAAGAGGACGTTTTCGGGCTTGACGTCGCGGTGGGCGACGCCCCGTTCATGGATATACTCTATAGCGCAGGCGAGTTCAGCGATGACGAAGCTGATGGCGTTCTCGGTGAAAGTCTGGCGACTGAGATGGAAGCGCAGGTCGCCGCCGGTTTTGAGGTCGACGACGAGAAAGAGGTGGTCGGAGGACAGGAAGGCGTAGCGCAGGCCGCAAATGAAGGGATGGCGGAGCTGGGCGAGGATCTTGCGCTCGCGGACTATGTTCATTGCATTTCCTGCTTTGGCGACTGCGGGGGTTAGGAGAGGCAGGGGAGAGGTGAGGGGGAAGGAAGGGTGCTTACTCTGCTCTTTGCTGAAGTATTTGAGGGCGTAGAGCTTGCCGGACTGTTTGTGTTTGACTATTCTGACCTTTCCAAAGGTGCCGCGCCCGACGAAGCCGAGGAGGATGAATGAGTTGAGGGAGACTGGGAGGTGTTAGTGGTGATGGTGCAGATGAGAGGAGTAAGAACAGAAGGCGAACACTGACCACTGTCCGATGAACAGGGAAGCTGTTTTGTGGAGGAGTTGGAGTTGCCCATGGTGGACGTGTGATGAGGAAGAGATGCGTATGCGAAGAGATGAAGAGATGAGATGACGGAGATGCAGAAGAAGAAGAAGAAGAAGAAGAAGAAGAAGAAGAAGAAGAAGAAGAAGAAGAAGAAGCAGAACAACGACTCTACGACCAACTCAGAGTATCAACCAACGACGAACCTCTCAACGCCCTTCAGACCAGCGCGGGACCCCAGCGGAAGGGATGGGCAGCCATAAATACAAAGCTCCGGGCGGTTGGCAGATGGGGCTCGCCAAGCGCACGGGCCGAGCCACGTGGAATCTTGTGGCTGCCACGAGGCCCATGCGCCGCATCGCACCGCCACAGGCCCGAGCCGGAGCCCCATTTCCTGCTCCTGCTCGCCTCTTATTGTTGTCCGCTGTGTAATTATCAACTATATTGACGTACATACTAGCTACTCCTTGTCTGCTCGCAGCCGTACGTAGACCAATAACAACAAACAAATATCCATAACTCCGATTCTGGGGACCTCCTTCCGGCCGTTTCAACTGCTACTGCTGCGGCAACAAGACAGGAAGAAACAATACAACCGACGACCAAGAAACAAGCACTCAGAAGAAATGACCTTCGTGAATGTGGTGCAGTCAAAGAAGCAAGGGGATGGTGATTGCGCGAACCCTACACAAACCCCCCGGCAGCCAACCAGGCAGGGCCTAGTTCAATCTGCCTCCTCGCAGACCTCAAACTAGACCTCCATCGCACCCGCCAGCTCCTCGTCCGAATCATAAGCAGCAGATCCCACAGAGCTCATTTCCTCGTCGTCTGAGCTCTCATCCTTGTCTTCCTCCATCGCGTCCGCGCTCGCATATTTGTTCACATAGTCTAGATATCCCACCGTGTCAGCCTCGTTTTGGTCTCATTATTCAGGGAAATTGCTGCGTCGCATCTGCTCACCCTTTACTCGGTTCTCGTATGCCTTTGGCTCTCGCATCAGCAATGCGGCCGCTTCTCCGTTAAGCGGGTCTGTCGGGTTCGGATACCGCAAAAGCTGTGGAAGAAACACCTCGAATATATTGATCATGTCTGCTTATGTTTAGTAACCCTCAAGATTGCCAGAAGACAAGTGCTCACTTACCAAACATAGGACTCCAAGTCTGATTAATCACGTCCAGGCACACAGATCCGCTCCTATCCTCCAATTAGCCGCTGCTGCAACTCCACATCTATCTCCGACCCTTACGTACAGTTCGTCAATGTTGGGATGGAAAATCCGGTTCATAAAGCCAATCGATGGCGACTTGTACGGATACTGATCAGGCAACTCAACCCGGACTTTCCAGATTCCGGACTGGAACGGAGCTGTTATTGCAGACTTAGCTACTTGAAACAAGATGCTTGCCAATCCGCACACAGTTGCTTACTCTCATCGGGTCCCTTAAACCGCACATAAAACTCTTGCCTAAATCACTGTCAATATCCAAATTCAAGAAAGCAGACACAGGAACCGACATACATGCTTCCGTTCACCAATGTGACCTCATAGTCGCTCATGAGCCTGCATGACGACGTTAGCATTGCACTGCAGATCATCAATGCACCCATTCACTGAAATACTCACAACTTCATGACATCGGTCTCCATACGACGCTTAGGCGAGCTAAACAGATCAAGAACATAGTCAGAATACCAACCGCTCAACAAACCAACATGAACGATCAATTGGTAGCCTCGGGATCGCATCGTCACGCAACCAGCAAGGCCCACACTCCTTCACAGCAACCCACCTCATTTCGTTCGACCGTATCAAAGTAAATCAAACAGTTATCACTATCTTTGTCGTAAACTCCTGAATATCACCACTTAATCACACGGACTGCGGGCGTTTCTGTAGTTCTCTGGCTGTGGCAAGTTGGACCGGCCCAGTGGTGCAATTGCTCCCAAGTCGGATCGCAGGCCAGGCGCCTCCCGGAACCACGTGACTCTTATTTAACCGCCGAATTCGGTCGGTCTGAGTCACGTGAGATATGATGACATAATGCAGTGTGTAGTTTCTGTAGGGTTTATTGCTTCTATTGCTTTGCCTAAATCAGGATGGTTCCCTCCTCCGGGGGCCAGTACTGGCGCACCTTCACGCCTCCTTCGCTCAGGACTTTGAAAGACTTCTCGTCCATGCTGTATGATCTCGAGTAGACGACCTCGGTCAGACCCATCTGCACGATCTTGATGCTGCACGTCAAGCACGGACAAGTATTACAGTACAGCACCGAGTCGTCGCCGATCCGTTCCCGCCCACTCTCTAGCAACGCGTTCTCCTCCGCATGCAGACACAAACACGTTCCCAAGTTGCTGCCGTCGACGCCACCGTCGTTGCATCGCGCGCAGCCGCCTTCGTTGCAGTTCGTTATGCCGCGCGGCGTGCCGTTGTAGCCCGTAGAAATCACCCTTTTCCCCCGCGCAATTACGCAGCCTACCCGTCGCTTCATGCAGTTACTCCGCCGCGCTGCAAGATTAGAAAGCTGCATAAAGTAAGCGTCCCACGACGGGCGCAGACGAGACTCGTCCGTGAGATTCAGGTTGGACAGACGGAGGTAGAGGAGTTCTAAACTCTGGGATACGTTGAGGATGTGTAACGTCGCCTTGTGCATGATCGGAGCAAGCGCGTTAGAGCCTGCATACATCTCGGTATCAGACTGCGCTGTGAAGTCTTCAAACGACAATTGCGTTTTTGCAGTTCTGAAGGAGCATCGTATTAGCCTTCAACATTAAGAGAACAGGAAATAAATATCGCTTACTTCATATTGGTCAGATATCTCTGATATCGCACCGTCACCGGCGCCTGGACAGCAAGCAGCAGAAAAAAAGGTCTTGTAGAAAGCGTTTCGAGAGTATCAAGAGTATGAATATTTGTCGTCACGAATTTCTCGCGCCACCGTTTAGTCACATACTCAAGCAGTTCTTCTGCCGAGTTGAAAACTACATGGCTCGACCCTTGATCTTCCGAGCTGTCGATATCCGACAACGCAGACGACTCGCGCTCAAACCTTGAATTTTTTGAGAAAGCCAACTCGTCTGCCGACCCATTCTCCTTTTGTGATCCTGCTTCGATCTGGTTCTGGTTCTGTGCCGGATCACGGACTGCGTCCGGAGGGCTGTGTGTTTTCGGGGTTTCCCGGGACTGGATGTAGAGTCTTGTGAAGCCCTGCAGCAAAAGATAGCGTGCTATTTCATTCTTGCCAGAGAGCGATTGCCCACAGATGCCGATCAACATCTTGCTGCTTAATCAGACGAGAAAAGAGAGCTGCAGACAAAAGATTCTGAAGACGCGTAGAGACGCGTGCGAAATAGAAACTACAAACCCCTCAGCGCTGAGCCGCCTACAGGAAGCCTACGCAGCTGCTCATTCGATATCGATCCAAGGCCATGCGACCAGATTCTTCATGTCAAATGAGATCTCTGCTCTGTTGAACAAGCTGAACCCGCGCGCGGGCGTCCAGAGTGGGTCTGCTGCCGAGACAGCCGACAGCAAGCCGGCCCGGAGCGGGACCACAGCTGACGGGAGCAAGATCACGGACGTGGACGAGGCGGTGCGGTATATCAAAACAGTCGTTGCCCGGGACGAGAATGCGATTGCGCGGATCCGACGGATGAAGAACAATCAAGCTGAGCATGAGGCGCAATGGTCTGTGGTGCTAGTTTGCTGTCTCATAGGAGAGGTTGCTAATACGTTGAGAATGAAGGTATCAGCGGAGACTCGAGCTTCTGGAGAAACATAAGGCGCGCCGGGAGGGCCGCAAGAAGTTGGCTGAAATGCTGCAGCGGATAGGCGGTGATGCCTCAACGGCACCATCAGAGGCAAGTGACTATGAGATCACTTCAGGGGACCGGAGTACTGACACTGACTATGAATTCTACAGGAGGCGGATCTGGAAGCAGAACAAGCCGATCTGCGAGTTTACGATCAAAAAGTTTACAATGCACAGATGGCGATGCTCAAATCGTTATCTCTGGAGTTGGGTGATCTAGGCATTCCTTTCTTTGGCGGAAAGATCTCTGATCCGGGTGAGAACGAGGGTGCTGACGAAGAATTACTTCAAAACAGACGTATAGTATTGGATATTTTAGATGAGATAAGCCGGTGATCTCTCTTTCACATTGAACCCTCATAATTTATCACACACACAAAGCTACGCCAGTCCAGATCTCCGACTTATTTAGCCTTCTCCTGGATAGGAACCGGCAGCTTCTTACCATGGATCGCCATGTGGATCTTTCGGAGAGTGAGATAGATCGAAAACAGGATGATGATCGAGACGGCGAAAATCCCGATGCGTTGAGGAGTCGTGACGATCTCGAGAAGGGGATAAGGGTAAAACCCGTTCATTGCATATGTCTTTTGAGTCCAGAACCTAGAGTTTTATCTCAGTATCAGCGAGAATTGTTTGCTTGAGCTTGAGGTGTGAGCACGTACCAGTATCCCACGCCGAGACTGGAATAGAGAACAAAAGTGGCAGCAGGGTGAATGATCCAGTTACTAGTGAATACAAAGTAATCCACGAGCAACAAAATAGACGGAGCGCCATGCAGTCCGAAATCCACCAGCGGCGGAAGCACGGCGTCGATGTTGTCGGGCACGAGAAGTTTTTTGTCGTAAAGAAATATTGAGCCGTAGAGGACGCTGATCAAGACCTCGACCGGGGCGGCGATGAGGAGGAAGCGGTTCTTGGTCGCGATGAGGGATTGGGAGTCCATGATGTGGCCCATGAGCCCGATGGTGACTGTGATGTAGCTGAAGACGACGCCTAGACAGGTTTGAGGTCAGCAGCTGAAGAGTATACAGACACATGAGAACATCGGGATAGAAAACTCACCGAGGATGGTCAAAAACTGCAGCTGACCACTGAACGAGGATACACATTAGCAAAGCCGATCTTCCCTCGACTTGGTGCCTGAACATACCCGTATGATCTGTTAATGAATGTATCCAACTCAAACACGTATTTGAGATCCAGATTGAGGATCGCCGCAGTAAGCGCATAAAGCGCAGTCGCAGGAGAAAGAAACGCGGTGCTGTCCAGTTCCAGCATTGCTCACTCAACAAATCTCTGTGCAGAACGGGGTCAAACCGAGAGGGGTTCCGGACCGAGAAGAGGAAGAGCGGAAGGAATAAGAAGCCGCACCGAGTTAGTGCGGCTCGGCCGTACGCCATCTCATTTGCCTCCGTGTACGCAACCGCGCTACGCGTCGCGACTCGTCCGCCTTCTGCTTCTGCTGTTCTGCAGCTGCGTTGCAGAAGAAGTACGGCCTGGATGAGAAAACACAAGCGTAAGCTGGCGCGTCATGAGTCCGAGATCGCGACCGCGAACAGGGGCATCCAGACCATCAGGTCCGCGTACTCCTACGCGGCACCGTTACGCGACTTTCTTGCGCGGTTTGTCGGATTCACAGTCACAGAGGATACTAGCGAGAGTCAGGATGATATCCTTGGTGATTTATTAGAATATGCGATTGTTGCTGTGGAAAATCTGGAGCAGACGGAAACGGCGTCGGTGAAGCTGCGGGCACTGGCTCCTGAAGATCAAAGGGATTCGGCTCAGTTCCCGTCCATGACACAGGTAGGTCGCGTGGGGTTATGGAGTTTATATGGTTTGATGCTGATTGAAACGCAAGGTCATATTCCGGGTCATTCATGCGCTCTCATCAACATCTGGCAGATGGGACCGGAGCAACGTGCTAGCAACAGGATTCACCTCCGTATGTTCATCTACAAACCCATCGCGTATGACCGTCGACTGACAAACATCTTGAAGCGAGACGAAGAAGGTGCTACGATAGGAAACCCCGTCGTCCAAAGGTATGCGAGCGACCACTATCGTCTTCTCTGTGGCGTGCAGTGGCAGCGCTTGCTTGAAAGGTATCGGTTTTGTTCCAGACTTGCTTTTGCGGGGCGATCGGGTATCTGACCTTGTGCTCTGGATCTAGGATTGGAGGGCACGCCATGATGTTTTTGCTCCGTTACGGGAGTATTTATGTGACTATCGACAAAAGCGTTGACTCTGCTTTTCATCAATTATCCGGTATTGAACCCTCTCTCGACTTAAGTACCATTTCTCTGCCCCGTACTTGTGTCTAACATCACATCTCCTCCAGGACGCGCACTGCACGATCTGCAATTCTTCGGAAACGCGAAGCGGCAGAAGCGAAGAGCCGGAGACATTGCACAGCAGAACATCGCTCCTCCGTCGTCACCCGCCAAATTACTTTCGTCGCCGAGAAAGGAGAAGGCTGAGTTGGAGCCGGCGAAAAAGTTGTCTTCCAATGCGGATGATCACGCGGGCGATGCGAATTGGAAACGATTGGCTTTGTGCGTTTGCTTTCCATGAGAAGTCTATGCCTTTGAAGTGAAATGACTGACTATTTATTATCGTCCAGATCCAAGCTGAATACAATCTCCGTACCCCGCCACGGCATGCTTTACTCTGGACCAGGCACAAACACCGAATCCATCCTCTCAAAGACACTCTCCCGCAGATCATCGCTCTCTCGAACCGTAAACCCAGAGCAAACGAGCGGTACCAAGCAGCTCCTGAGTCTGATATTTCGAAAAGAATATCACATCCGAAATGTTTTTGACATTGTTTCCGCCGGGAATCCACTGCCCAGGACGAGTATCCCGACACCACCGCTGGACGAATACGCTAATGACCCGTTACCAAGGGCGCTTAAAGGCACTCCGTTTGCACTCATCCAGCAAATCCAGCGACGATGCAAACAAACCCGTTTCGATGGCTTGCTGAGATACTACTGTCCATCGAAAAGAGTACAAGTTCGCTCTGAGCGGTTGAGTTTTTCAGAATCGCAGGTCGAAATGGGCGAGGGCCAGGATATGCTCGCGAGCGCGACGCCGTATCATTCTGTGATCGCGTTTGTATCTGCTGCTCTGAATCGACTTTTACCTCGGGCAGCACTTGGAACGTCAATGAACTGGAAAGTCTTCTACAAAAGTACTCAGACCTTTATTTTGACGATTGATCGAGTGAGATGCTAATGATTGTTTGTGATAGATGTGGAGCTGGAGGTAGTTCTGGGCCGTTATGAGACAGTCACGATTCATCGCCTTCTCCAAGGTATAAAGATCCTCGACATCCCCTGGCTCGGAAAACCCGTCGGCGAGCGGAAACTATCCCGCCCGGAATACGTCAAACGGCAGATTCTATTTGCGCAGTTTATATACTGGGTCTTCAAGGACCTGATTCCCGACATCATATCTTCCTTCTTTTTCGTGACCGACTCTGCCACGTCGCGCAACAAGCTTCTTTATTTCCGACATGATGTCTGGATGCGACTGTGCAAGGCTCCGCTGGCGATGATCAAAGACAGCATGTTTGAGCCGGTCCATCCGAGCGTTGTGAAGAGACTTGCTGAAGATCCGAGCAGGACGCTGGGATTTGGATCGATCCGCTTGCTGCCGAAGGAGACCGGAGTTCGGCTTATTATGCGTCTGAGCAGCAAGAATCTCGCGCGCGTATGTACCTCTTTGCTCTTTTTATATAAGTTTGATACTGACTCTTATAGGGCATAATTGAGAAGGCGACCTACTCAAAAACAGATCGGAGCATCAACCAAAACATGCGACCTGTACTGTTAGCACTGACCTTCGAATACCATATGAACAGAGCAGCGCTAGGATCTACGTTATTCTCAATAGGCGATGCCGAACGCCGTCTTATTGAGTTTCGAAAAACGCAGGACTTTACAAGACAACAAAAGTACTATTTCGTCAAGGTCGACGTGCAGGCTTGCTTCGACTCGATCCCTCCGGCAGCAGCATACCGCGCTGCGAAGCATTTTCTCAAGTTGAGCGAGTATCGTACGCGACGGTACTCAAAGGTCACAATGAGAAACGGCGTTCCCGCGCGCCAGTTCCTACAGACAGCTTATCCGGGTTCAGTCGACGACAGCCTTGGCGACATGGGGCAGGAGTACATCGACAAACTGGTCTCATTAGTGCAAGCTCTGAGCGGTTCGGACGAAGACTCACAGGACGGCGGGCCGAGGTCTGGATTTGGAGAGCTGGTGAAGATGAGGCAGCAGTTAAAGAACGCGGTGTTTGTGGATGGCGTGCGCTTTGACCGGCATGAGAAGAATGCGCTGTTGACTTTGTTAATTGAGCATATTGCGGGGCATATCGTCAAGGTGAGTACTCTTATAACATTCAAGTCGGCTTCCTGTTATGTATTAACGGCTATATTAGATTGGAAACCAGTACTACAAGCAGAAACGAGGGATTCCTCAAGGCTCTACAGTCTCGTCATTCCTCTGCAATCTCCTCTACGCGACCCTCGAGCGCGAAGAACTATCCTTCACAACCGAAACTAATGACGGCCTTCTAATGCGTCTGACAGATGACTTTCTTTACATCACATCCGACCTGTCCAAAGCGCAGAAATTCTTCAGGACGATGCATATGGGTAAATCCGAGTACGGAGTGCAGATCAACGCGAGCAAATCGCTCGTGAATTTCGATATCGGGTTGCCGGATGGATCGTGTGTGCCGAAATTGGAGAATTCAGACGAATTCCCGTTTTGTGGGTTTACGATCGATGTGAGGACGTTGGAGGTCAGAAGAGATCTGTTGAAGCGCGTTGCGATTGGTATGCTGCCGACAATTCTCCGCGTTCTGCTTTGAGTGTGTTTTGCTGACGGTGTATAGATGTACGATCGGTCATCACAGTGGAGTCCAGTCGCCAACCACAGAAATTCTTCATCTCGCGCATGGCAAAGTAAAGTCCCCATTCTTCCAACACAGTATGCTCAGTACTAACCCTGCTACTCCAGTGCGGTCTCGGTTCTATTCCCGAAAATATACGGAAACCGCGCGCTGAACTCACACGACACGATCCTCATCAACTTGTTCCGCACGTATATAGACCTAGCAATGCGGTATGCGCAGTATGCGCGCACTCTGAGGCGACAGAGTAGACGTGCGTGGGTGGCTCGGCCGCGGTCGAGAGGAGATCCTCGGGGGAAGGCTGTGAGAGAGAGTCTCTCTACGGATTGCATGAGACGTATGTTATGCTCGTGCTGGACTGCAGAAGACTTCGAATGGCTAACGTGAAGATATGGCAGGCGCGATCTCGAAAATAATCTCCAAATCTGCTTCCTTTGTCGAATCCTACGACAGCCGCGTCACCATTCTCGAAATGAAATAGTAAGTAACTTCTCTTTCACTCTACTCTCCGACTTCTTCTCTCTAACCTCGTGTAAAGTCTCGCGTACCACGCCTTCATCATCGTCTTGCAGCGAAAACATACAAGTTTCAAACCCATCCTATCCTGGCTACGGACGGAGATCAAACGCGTACCGCGCTCGTTGCGGCGGTCTATGGCGCATATTTTGCAAGATACTGCGGTGGATGTTGTTATTAGACGAAAGTACTAGAGCCTATAATAGAACTATTACTGAAGATTTATTCTCGAATCCACCCTATCAATACACTAAATGCCCAAAACCAGAATTATAAAAATAAGGACAATTTATCATACACTAGCAAAGAAAAAATACAAAAACATAGATGACAAAATAGCAACACCTCACTTCTCAATACACTGCTCCATTTCACCCAGATACAGCTCAACGTGCTTCTCAAGCTTGAGCAATTTGTTCGTCGCCGAACGCACGTCGTTCTCCAGCTGCTCTCTTAGTTCCGCCTGCTTCTTCTCCACGCCGGCGATTATCGACTTCTTTTTCTCCATCTCTTGCGTCACGACACTTCGTTCGGCTACTAGGGCCGCGTATGCCTCTTTGAGCTCTTGAGTGCGCTTCTGAACGCTGTCGCGTTTTTGAAGACGCTGTTCTTGAAGTCGTTGGATGCGTTCTTCGGCATTTGCGAGTTGTCGTTTGAGTTGCTATACAGTTCAGTTAGTCGTTGAGCTCAGAAGCTATGTTTACGTAAGAGTACTCACAGTTGACTTTCGTTCGACTTCGTGCACTTCAATCTGACGTTGGTCGTGTAATTCCATCAATCGGGCAAGTTGTCTACCCGCCTCTTCCTGCTTCCCGAGCTCGTTCTCAGTCTCCTCCATAAGCTTCAAGCTGCCGGCAATATCCTGCTCAATAGTCTTGAACGACTCAATAGAGATCTCCAGCGCCCGCAGTCTTCTTTCCAACTTGTCGATCGCCGATTTGCCTGCTTGCACACTCTCACTCATCTCCTCGTTGATCTTGCGCAGGGTACTCGGCGAGTCAAGCACATACGGCCGCAACTTCTCACACTCTTTGCGGATCTGCGTCGTGAGAAAGCTCTGGTCTTCAAGTTTTCCAACAAGCCGACTTTTGTCTCTCTTATAAGCCTCGTGCTCGTTGTGATATTGGTCCTGAATCTTCTTCAGCTTCCGTAGCTCCGCCTCGACCTGTCGGTTATGTTCCTGTGCTTCGCGAATCTTTGGTGCATCCTGCTCTTTCTGCATCTTCATATCCTGGAGTCGTTCATTATAAGACACAATCTCCTGATAGCCTCGTTCTGTAGCCAAAGAAGTCTCCTCGCTACGCTGGATCAAATCTTCGCAGATACCCATATGCTCCTCTCTGAACCTCGCGAAATTGACCACCGCCGACAGCAACCTGCGAATCCGCTGCGTCTCCGGCTTCATAAAATCCATCATTGAAAAATCATCAATCCCGCAGATTTGCATCAACTTGGCCGACGCCCGCACAAGCGCAAACATACTCCGCGCTGCGCGCGCCGAGTCAAACGTCTCGCGCCCTTCACAGCAGGCCTCGAGGATCGGAACTTGATTCTCGTACGTGATGCCGAGGAAAGAGGCAATCATTTGCTCGTATAGCTGTTGCACGAATATCGCGGTCGGTTTCTGGAGCATCTCTTCTGCGACGATGAATTCGCAGCCGCGCAGGCAGATTGCAATCTCGGCAAAGTCTAGAAGGGGGAAGATATCGCCCTGGAAGGAAGGTTCTATAGCAAGATTAGCACAAACGAAGTGATTCAGCAACTTGAATAGCATCGCAAGACGTACGGGAGCGACCGGTGGAAGATCCAAAGCCGCCCTGTTTGGCGACCAAGGACTTGCGCGCGCTAAAGTTAGCGGTCGACTTGCGCGCACTGAATGCCATTGTATTTTTCGAGCAAAGACTCTGCTGAGCGAATTTGTGTGGTGGTATAAAGATATAGACAGAGAAGGGGTTGCAGATGAAGAAGGAGTCAGAGAGAATGAGACGTGGGATGCGCGTTTGGGAAGAAAGAGAACGCCGCGAGAGATGTCTTTGTTGTGGTCTGTCAACAAACCTACACACGCTAAGCTAAATACAGTTGTCACGGCAACCACTTTCCGAGCCGCAGCTGAATAGTAAACACAAACCCCACAAAATCATCCATTCACTTTACGATTAAATACAGATACAGCAGTCACCGTGGCATATTGTCTGGTGCAAACGAGTCAGGGAACTTGTATGCACACTCATTCTATCATATTACTCATACATAGGCTCAAAACACAAGCTGGTCAAATACAATTCACAATATTGCAAGCAGATCCTTCTTCATCGTCAAAAAAGGGTGATGAACAAAACAGCAACGGCGGATAGCGCTCCTGCGCTCAGGTAATTGCATCCTATCTGCGCTCCTGCACTGGTAGTGACGACAGCTGGCGAGGCTGAAGCAGTTGCATTTGAAATCACAGGAGGTAGAGTCACGTTCTGGACTGGCCCGACAGGACTTAGAGCTGGATTCGCTGTTTCTGTTGCTGCTGCTGTTATTGTTGCTGCTGTGGTCGTTCTCGATGAGCTATCAGAATCCCGCTTTTGGTTTTCGTGTCGTAATATCTCAGCAGCCTCAGGATCTCGTGCCAACAGTCTCGAAGTACCGGTGGAGTAGTCTTCGATATATATACCCTTCACAAAATAATCGAACGGTGCCTGCGACATATTCGCCAACCCTCCAGCCCACCCGATGGTGCCTTCGCTGTTAGACGGGCTTCCTGCGACCCAGGATCCGACCTTGAATTGGGAAGGTGAAGAAGGAAATCCCTGGGCAGAGGCGGCTGATAGAGTGCGCACGGCCACGCCATCGACTGACCAGACGATCTGGGAGGCAGTCCAGTCTATCGTGTAGGTGTGGAAGGAAGACGTTGCGGCGCTGACAGAGTGAATTCCTCCACGGTTCCAGGTGGTGGTGTTGCCCTTTGAGAAGTAGTTGCTCTGGACTGTTGTGAATTTTAATGAGATTAGTGATCGATCTATGCGGGTAGAACGAGGGCATGGAATGTTAATACATACAGTGTTCAGAGTCCACTCCTACCCATTCGATATCGATCTCGTCCCCATCATCAGAGAGCAGAACGAGTGCGCTCACAATACCTCGTCCTGGTGCAGCTTGCGCGAACGCCTGTACCTTTCCATACATTATCGAAAAGTCGGATGCCAATGTAGGCGCGTCGTCGATGCCTGTGATTGAGATTTTCATACCGCGGTCGGAGCTGTAGGATATGTGATCGGCCTGGTATGTTGGCGAGATCTGAGCCGCTGCAAGGCCGTCGCCGTAGTCATGGAAAAAAGTGCCGTGTAGCTCCGAGGGAATCGCGCTGGCGGGGAGGATTGTGAGAAAGCATGTGAAAGTCAGTAGGGCGAGAGAACGCATATTGCAGACCGATGAGCTGATAAGATCAATGACCGGTGTCTACAAGAGAGGAGAATAGACAATCAGAAAAGTCGTAGCGGCAGTAATCTGCTGGGTTAAATAGATATACATCTAGAAGTCTGGTGCGGGTGCGGAGATGATAAATTGCCGAAACAGCCAGCCGCGAGCCAGCCGTGCGAACCGCGTGTCTCGGACGGAAATAGATGATAATTATAGAAATCAGATATATTGCGTCATCTCCAAGGCCATTTTAAGTACATCCGCCTAATAATCAATCCAATCGGATGAATAGCGCAGAACGCGCACGCTGCCACGCGACAGGGTTCTGGTGTTCCGAATGAGATCGAACGCGAGAGCCACGAAGCTCGGTTTCTGTACCTGTGACAAGAAGCCAGGCGATGCATAACATCAGCCAAAGAACATGTTTGGCCGGTGATGAGGAGAAAAGAGGGAAGATCTGCGGTCCCGCAGTGGTTTTTTTTAGATTTGTTTATTGTCTTCTCTGTTGGCGATAGGGTTTTTGGATTATTCGTCGAGAGGGTGGACCGAGGGTTGAGGAGGATTGTCTACGAGTTGCCTAATCGAGAGAGCACGCGCTCGCTTTAAGTAGAACTGGTGCTGCGCCTCTCCAAGTCTACGCGCAGCGTCTTTTTCACTACGGGTTGAAATAGATTTTATAGTTGATCAGTGAATTGTATGATACTATGTACAGAAATGCAAAGATTTTATGAGCAAACAAAAGAAACTGTCTCAGCGCAAAACACACAGAATAAAAAACACCCAGATAGCCATTAACCATTTATGAAGAAACCCATTAATACAAAACAAACTCGGAGGCAGCAAACAGGAAAAATAAAACGCATACTCACAATTTCCACGTAGAGATCATTTACAGGCCCAAGAACAAAGCTCCGACGAGACCGGCGATGGAACCGGCGACGGCGACGTTGACGCGCACGCCGGCGGCGGCGTTGGTGGTCACCGAGGCGATGCCGGAGGAGGAGGTCGAGGTGGCTGAGGTGGTCGAGTTCGAGGAGACGGTGGAGCTGCTGGAGGAGTTGGAGTAGCCAGTAGATGCGGATGCCGAGGAAGTGAAGGTTGTGAAGGTGGAGGCCTGCGATGAGGAGATGGGGGTAGCGCTGGTGGTGGAGTTGGCGATCAGAGTGGACTGCGGGATGTAGAGAGATTCGGATGCGGATGCCTTGGAGCTGGTAGCGGAGCTGGAGACAACGGGAACACCGACCGCGCTGGTGGCGGATCTAGCAAACGACGACGACGACGACGACGACGAAGAGGAAGAGCTAGGCTTGACCGAAGTCGAAGAGGACGAGGTAGAGCTAGGCTTGATCGAGGTCGAAGAGGACGAGGTAGTGCTAGGCTTGATCGAGGTCGAAGAACTGGAGGTGGAGACCTTCGACGAGGTGGGAGCCTTAGACGAGGTGCTGCGCACAACCGAGGACGAGGACGAAGATGAGGACGAAGACGAGGACGAAGTCGAAGTGGACGACGAGGACGAGGACGAGGAAGTCACTGAGCTGGAGGTAGTGGCAGAAGAGGAGGTAGTGGCAGAAGAGGAGGTAGTGGCAGAGGAGGAGGTAGTGGCAGAGGATGATGTAGTGGTCTCGACAGTGGAGGTCGCGCTAGAGGCAGCAGCCGAAGTCGAAGAGTCGGCGGTCGATCCGCTGACGATCGAGATGGAGTCCGAGTCGCCGGTCTGGTCAGTGTAGACGTACTCCGATCCGGATGAGTAGTCGACGACGTACAGGCTCTTGACGTAGAAGTTGAAAGGAGCGTTAGACAAATCAGCCAATCCACCGGCCCAGATGATAGTGCCCTCCTCGTTGTCAGACGAGCCACCGATCCAGGAACCCATCTTGGGACGCATAGGAGTCTGCGGGTAGCCCTCGGAGGTGGCGGGGGTGAGCGTGCGCACGACGGTGCCGTCGACGGACCAGGTGGTCGAGTCCTCAGTCCAATTGAGCGCGTAGGTGTGGAAGGTCGAGACGGCGGCAGAGGCGGTGTGGTACTCGCCGCGGTCGTAGGTGGTAGTGTCGCCCTTGGAGAAGTAGTTACTCTGCACGCTGTCGACCTCGCTGCCGACCCACTCGATGTCGAGCTCGTCGCCGTCGTCGCTGATGAGAATGGCGGAGGAGACGATGCCGGTTCCAGGAGCGGCCTGGGCGACGACTTCCATGTATCCGTAGAAGATGTAAAAGTCCGCGGCAACAGTGGGCGCGTCGCCGCTGGCCTCTATCGACATGCACAGTCCGGTCGTGCCGTCGTAAGAGATGAGGTCGCTGCCGGCGGTGGCTGAGATGCGGTCGTTAGCGCCCGTGGTGAAGTCCGCCTGGAAGCTGCCGCCGAGACCCGGGTCGGGATCGCAGGAGGTGGATGTGAGCGGGTCGCAGGTGGTGGCGGAGGCGATGGAAGCCAGGGCCAGGGCGACGGTTGAGAAGAGGGCCGGTCTTGAGATCATGGCAGCTGAGATGACTGGGTCGTAGATGCGTGGAAAAGATGGATCTTGGTGCGAAAGAGAGACGTGAGCCGGATTGATGGAGAATAGAGAAACAGCAAGAGGCCGGGAGAAGGGATCTAAATAGTCGGGAGGCGAAGGAAGGGATGGCCAGCCACAGTCGGAGGAGGTCGAACAAGACGCGTATAGGAGCTGCCTAAAACGGTATGAAGAGGTCTTAAAATAGTGGGTGGCTGGGTTCTGCTGGGCGCATGACGTCGGCCGCGGCTCGCAAAACTCAGGGGGCGGCCTCTCTGCTGTTCGCTTAGCTCGGTGCTCGAAATAGCACCAGGTTTGGGACGTACGACCGCTGTGCTACTATACAGCCGTTATTATTTACTATTGAGAAGATAAACGGTTTATAGATCCTGTGTTTTTAAGAAGCGTAGCTTGAAAAAGCGGATTTGAATCATCTACATTCGAATCTCTAAGACTATACCACTCGGAAAACACCGCGAAGGCCGACCAAGCCCCAGTGCTTGTTACTCAGCCAGCCGTCAGCCAGCCAACCACACGGCCAGCCATCGATCGGCCCGACCGTCCGCACGACCACGCCATGAATCATCCTTGTAGACCGATATACTGTTCCAGTTTCCTTCTCTGACAGGGATCTTGATTACCAGCCTCTAATTTTGATACTATTGCAGCTATTGTGTGTTCAATCCACTCGCATTCTGCATCGTCGAAACAAATCCTGCAGCCCGACGCAAGGGGTGGCTGGCTGGCACAGAAGAATCCAGAGCAAGCCTCAGCTTGCGTGGCTCATTCCTCGGCATTGACTCTCGTCCATCGCCTACGCGCGTCCTTTCCTCTTCCAAATCACTGCCTCATTCGTATTCTTCCCTTCCGTTAATCGGCTCGAAGAATGAAGGAGAGGCGTTATACTATGGCGCAAGGATATTGGCAATCTGCCCGCCCCCTGGTTCTTTAGATTAGACCTCGCGTCCTGCACGCGTCCCGGTCGCGTCTGAGTGATTTTTTTTACTCTGCCTTGTTCATGTGCGTTATTTTTATTTTTATCTGCCTTATTGTGAATCCCCCGGCTCTCGCATGCCTAATCGACTATTTTCCAGGAGCTGTTTGTTTCGCTCTTCGTGCTCGTAAAAACAAAATTCCGCGCACTCAAATTTTCTCAACAATGGAACAGCGGCATGCCAGTCTCTCGTTCCTCTCCGTTGCTCAGCCTGTTTCCTCCATGGATTTTATCTAAACCGCTGGAATACGCATGCATGCGATTCGGGCAACATCGGTAGCGGGCATTTGGTGTTCCGACTATTAAATCTTCTCTCAAACGCGAACTGCGCCACCCTCCTCCACGCTCCTGTCGACTGGCGCTGGCGCCCCACGTCTGCCAAAAATAGTCTACTCTACTGATATCTACGACCTCGTAGTTCACTAACAAAACGATACAAAATGATATATCCATATATTCAAGTATTCTCTCTAGGCCTGTATGCATAATTTCTAACGCCCGATTAGTAGTCTCAACAGACATCTTTTACCACACCTGAATCACATAATTCACCAAGACCGAAAGCACAAACGCACCGCACATAAACCCGGTCCCGATCTGATCATCGTACCGGATCGCGCGTCGCAGTCTGATGGCCCGCAACCGCCAGAGATACAACCCAATACTGTAAAAGACCATCAACACCGCCGTGATCATAAAGAAAAAGCTCGCGTAGGCGGCCCGCTCGTTACCGAACGCACGCAAACTTCCAGAGATGGCAGACAGGTAGATGCCGATCTCGAGCCAGTTCAGGAAAGTACGCTCGTTTGCAAAGTAGACCTTGGGCTCGATGCGCACTGGGATATGAATCAGTTTTCCCGGCGGCGCATGGAACACGCGCTCCTCGATCGCCGGCACGGTCGACGTGCCGGGTACGGGTCGCTCGGCCTCGAAAATCAGCGACTCGGTCCACGAGCGCATCGTCTGGCCAATCTGTCGCACGGTCTCGTTGAAGTTGTGGAACTGCGCCGTCCGGCGTGATCGGGACCGCGATCGGTCGCGCGAGATTCCCATGAGCGGAATGTGCTCGGCGTCTTCGTCGTCAGAAACGTAGTCGTGGTGCTCTTCCTCGTAGTTGTCGCCGCCGTGTCTCTGCGCAGAAGCGCTCGATCCGTCGCCGTTATGCGCCAAAGCTTCCTCCTCATCCATTGTAATATCGCCCGAGTTGGAGCTCAGGATATCGTCAGAGTTAGACAGCGACGAGGTAAGATTGTTTGGTCGTTCGATGCCAAACTGGTGCGAGATCGGCTTGCGGATGTCGACGTCCATCTGCGGGAACCAGTACGGGATAAGCTTGACCTTGCTCGGCAGAAGCGTAGCCGTTCCATGGATGAACTTTGAGAACTTGGGCACTGCCTCGACCAAGTGCGAGGCCACGAGGTCGCGCACCCACTGCGGCGGCTCCTGGCCCATCTGCGTCTGCAGCTTGACCTCGAGCACGGCGTACGGGAACCGCTCGACGTCCTTGTCCGGCAACTGGTTAAACGGCCAGTCGATGCCGATATCCATCCTTCGCCAGTTATTTCCCGCGCGCCGACGCCCGTCAAAGTCATCCTCGCGCACCATCGTGAGCTCGGTATCGAGCGAGATACGCACGCGCGCGTCGCCGGGAAGCTGGAACGCTGTTCGGTTGTAGAACGAGCGCACGACTGGTTTCAGTTTTCGAGTAAGCACAGAGTACTGCACTTCGCGCGCCAACTGCTCGAGATCCTCGATCTCCTTTGGCGACTTCTTGCCGTCCTCGCGCATTTTCTTGAAGGCCTGGTCGACGGTATAATCACCCCGCAAGAACGCATTCACGTTCTTCTCCTTGAGCGAGAAACGAGCCTTGACAGACTTCTCTCCCGTCCAGTCTTCACGATGCGTCTTTCGCTCGACGAATACGGTGTCGGTCGACATTCCACCGTACCAACGCAGACGGACGGCCTCCGCGCCTTCGGATTTCTCAAGTCGGCCGCGGTAAAGCTCGAGGTCGGCGTTGTCATAGTAGATCGAGGAAATCGCCGAGTCCTCCTTTTCGAATTCTTTCGAGGCGTTGAAGACGAGCACGGGCAAATGCTTGAGAATGAGCAGCTTGAGCTCGGTGATGTTGTCGGGATGAACCCAGTATTTTGTCGTCTGGCGTACAAAGTTCTGCTGGCCACCGCCAGCCGAGGAGTCACCCTGGACCGGGTTACCTCTAGTGCGCACGAGATCGTACAGCTTTGAAAGTTTGACGACAAGCGGATCGTAGTCGTCTTTGAAGAAGGGCTTTGCGTTCAAGCGGGCGGCGAAGATCGGTCTGAGGATCCAGTGCGTGACCTTGTCGTGCTTCTTGATGATTTTCTGGAAACCGGTATAGTTAAGCTGAGTGAACTTTGCGAGATCGTGTACGTCGGAGAGAATCTCCTCGAGATCAAACTCGAGGTCCTCGAAAGCCTGCTCAGAGAGCGGAGAGGAGGTGTCGATCGAGCGGATGGCGTCCTGCACCTTGACGTCCATCTCTTTCACGCGCTGGTTGATGGAGTACGTCCGCAGCTTCTGGAAGTCGTACACTTTCTCGAGTTCTTCCTCGAGAGCCTTGACAAAGGCTTCCTCGGACTCCTCCGACCACTCGCCATCAGCGCCGCGGGCGTCGAGCAGGTCCTTGAGTCCCTGGTAGTCAATGTAGTAGTAGTAGTAGTCGCTGCGTGCAGATAAACGCTTGAGTTAGTATGACAGTGTGTAGTAAGAGCATTGAATGTTTAGAATAGTAGCATACCGAATGAGCGAATCCTTGAGCTGCTGTCCGAAACGCATGGCTGCTGGAAGTATGCGGTCTGATGTTTACAGACGATAAGGTGACGAGGGAGCAGGTACGAGAGAGAAGACGCACAGCACCAAGAGAAATAGAATAGCAAATAGACAAAAAAAGAAGCGGAGAAGACGAAGAAAAGAAGAAGAAAAGGACAGCACCGTTGATCCGCGCGTCGGCCTCGAGTTGGTCTTCAGCTGGTCGTTCACGAGTTTTTGTGTGGCCCACTCCGGCTGGCCCAATGAGACCTGCATCACCGCCGCACGTGTATCTGATTCTATGTAAACATTTACTAAGCAGCTTATTTAACTTATTAGTAAGCCTGCAACATCTGTAAGGGCCTCGTGAGATGGCGGGACGAGCTCTACGGCGGATAATACATCACGTCCGCTCAAGCCAATGACATATAAGAGCATAGTAAAACTCCTGGAGCGATGCCGGAATACTCCCTTCAGATAAGGCAGAGAAGCACCAATTATGGCATTGAACAGAGCGTCACGCGCATACGCTCGTCGGCTGATGACGATGCCGCCGATTGTCGCGCGCAGCACTGCGACAAGCAGCTGGAGTAGCTGCCGGGTGCTCGGTAAATCAGCAGGCACGAGACTGTACAGCAGCTATCCTACCCCAGAGGGAGCTCCTGCTGCTGCTAAAGCACCTTCCCAGAAGAAGGTGACGCTCCTAGGGCTTCAAAATCTCTACAACTCAAACACTCCCATCACGGTATGTTTATCAGCTAAATTGGCTGCTGTTGTCCTCCACTACATGGGATGCTGACTGTCCCGCCCAAGTCTATAACCGCTCATGATTACCCATCGGCCGTTGTCGCTGAGAAAGCGGGCGTCGACATGATTCTCGTTGGCGACTCGCTTGCTATGGTTGCCCTGGGATACAATGTAAGTCAAGTACACTGATTAGGTGCAGAGATTGGAAAGAATGCTGATGCGGTGGTGCGAACAGAACACAAACATGCTCTCGCTAGACGAGATGCTGTACCACTGCCGGGCGGTCGCGCGCGGCGCAAAGAGACCGCTGCTGGTCGCGGACCTGACGTTTGGAAGCTACGAGATTTCACCGGAACAGGCGCTGGAGTCGTCGATCCGGCTGGTAAAGGAGGGTAATATGGAGGCTGTTAAATTGGAAGGAGGACGTGAGATGGTACCGACAATCAAGAAGATCACGAATGCGGGGATCCCGGTCCTGGGCCATATCGGTCTGACGCCGCAGCGAAGTACGTCGCTGAGCGGTTTCCGCGTGCAGGGCAAGTCGATTGAGGATGCTCAGGCCCTGATTGAGGATGCGCAAGCACTGCAGGAGGCCGGCTGCTTTGCGATCGTGCTCGAGGCTGTTCCGGATGCGCTGGGGAGGATCATCACAGAGAAGCTGCAGGTGCCCACGATCGGGATCGGCGCAGGGGCGGACTGCTCGGGACAGATCTTGGTGCAGCTCGACATGCTCGGCCAGTTTGACAAGTTCACGCCCCGGTTCGTGAAGAAGTATGCGCAAAACTACGAGACCAACGTCGCTGCATTACAAGAGTACGTGAGCGACGTGCGCGCGCGCGCGTTCCCGGCCGAGGAGCACGTCTACAAGATGAACGGCGACATCCTAGCCAAGCTTCAGACCTCTCTCGGTTCATCACCAGACCAGGGAGCAGAGGAAGCGAGCGACGACGCGCGCAAATGAGGAGCTGCGCACGTGTCGATGTCAAAGATGCCAAAATAGAGTTGAACATGAGACGATGACGTAATTTAACTTTTAATTTTTTCGCTTGGCCGGCGCCCTGATTCTGCGGGGAAGCCGCGAGTATTTGATGCGGCCCGCGTGCAGCCCTCGGCGCAGCATCGCGTGCAGCCAGCAGCACTCTGCATGAATCCGCCAGCCTTATCTCTGTTTGCCCTATAAACGATTGGCTCTCGCTGCTCATGTTTGACCTCGCGCCCTTCTCCGTGCCCGGTCTGCCTGCTCTCAGCCGCTCTATAACTAACCGTCTGCGCCGGCTGCGCTCTGGCGACTCCTCCTCCGACTCTACCCAAGTCACCGACTTCCCTTACTCCCTGCCGCCCTCTGCTGCTCCTTCTTCGCACAACCTTGCTGTGGCTCCTGCTCCTGCTGCATCTTCCGTTTCCGAAAAGGGAAAACAACCTGTCCGTCCATCCACATCCAACTGACCCTAAACAAAGCCATGACCTCCATCCCGACCCTCACCGACGCCCAATGGGAGACACTGATCGCCGCCGCCGACACCTTCGTTGGCGAGGTTAGTGCCGATTCTCTTATTCAGTCCCTTGGATCTCATACTTTCTCTGATAACCCTTCCTACGAGTCCACCCTCCGCGCCTTTGCTGTCGATCGTCCGTCGACTCATGTCGACGACTACAAGCGCGACGTCGCCGTCCGTTTTCTGTTCACGCAGACTGAAGCTAACCTTCAGTCTTTGCGCACCCTTCTGAACCTGCTTGACTACCGTGCCTCGTCGTTGATCTTCACCGGCCATGCGTGCGCGTTCAGGAACCTCTCCTTCAAGCAGAGGGAGGCCGTCCTCCTCGGATGGTCCACCTCCCGCCTGCCTCCGCTCCGTATGATGTACAGAACGTTCTACTCACTCAGCGTGTTGCCCTATTTCAAAGTCTCTGGCCTTGCCGCTCCTGCCATGCGCTTTCCCTTGCGCAACCCGGATGCAGACGACCACGAGCGCTACGCTAGCAAGACGTTCTACCGCTACAAGATGATCACGCAGGCTGAACTTCTCAGATCGACCTTTGATGTCGTCATCATCGGCTCTGGCAGCGGTGCCTCTGTTTCTGCTACGCGGATTGCGCAGGCGGGCTACTCTGTCCTGGTCCTCGAGAAAGGCCGATACTATCACCAGGACGAGCTTAACATGACTATGGACGAAGCGAGCGCGGCCTTGTATGAGAACAAAGGCCTGTTTGAATCTGAAGGCCGCAACATCACCTGTCTCGCGGGTTCCACTTTCGGCGGTGGCTCGACCGTCAACTGGAGCGCAAGTCTCAAGCCAAGCGCAAAGGCTCGACACGAGTGGGCTGTCCAGCACGGCGCCAAGTTCTATGCCACGCGCGAGTACGATCGCGCGCTGACCTCGGTCTGTGAGTTCATGGGCGTGTCGGACAAACATATTGTTCACTCGCGCGCGAACCAGATCATCCTCAGCGGTTCCGAGAAGATCGGGTCGCCTGCTCATGCTGTTCCGCAAAACACCGGCGGTCATACGCATCGCTGCGGATTTTGCGGCGCCGGATGCAGGTTTGGCGAGAAGCAAGGCGGCGTTGCCAGATGGTTCGTCGAGGCCGCTAAGCACGGTGCAAAGTTTCTTGACCAGGCTTTAGTGCGGAAGATCAGGACTAAAGATGGACGCGCGATCGGCGTCGATATCACTGCTTACGGTTTCCACGAGCTGTTTGTTCCTGCTAAGCTCGTGGTGTGTGCTGCTGGGTCGATGAACACGCCTGTCGTTCTGCAGAAGTCGGGTTTCACAAACAAAAATATCGGACGCCATTTGCATATCCATCCTGTTGTCTTTACATACGGTGTCTGGAAGGACATTGAATTCAACGCGCATGGCGAGGCCATCTTGACTGCAGTATGTTTACTCTTTCCTTTTCTTGTTCCTGCAGTCTTGCTAATTTTTTCAGGTGAACACGGAAGTCGACGATCTCGACGGTCAAGGCTACGGCGCCAAGGTCGAGTGTCTAATCCACCAGCCCTCGCTCATGTTTGCGGGCATGCCATGGCGCGGCGCCGATGATTACAAGAAAACACTGGCAAAGTTCAATAACATTGCGACCTTCATATCGATCGCGCGTGATAGAGGTGAGGGTGAGGTGTATTATGACGCAAAGACGGGCACGCAGGGGTTTAGGTACCAGGTTAATGAGTTTGATCGTCACTCCATTGCGGAAGGTAAGACATAACTTCTAACTGCTTCTCGAGGTGATTGGTATCTAACCAAGTGTAGGAATCATCAAAATTGCTGAAATCTGCCTGGCCGAGTCCGTGAACGAAATCCATGCCGCCGAAACGCGCATCCCGCCCTTTATCGCCACTGCCGAAGACCACGAGCAAGGCCGCCTGAGCCCCCGTTTCCAAGCCTGGTGCGAGACCGTGCGCAGATATGCCGGAACACCGTTCAGTTCGATCATCGGCACCGCGCACCAGATGAGTACGTGCCGCATGGGTTCTTCGCCCGTGACCTCGGCGACGAAGACGACGGGAGAGCTGTGGGAGTGTAAGGATCTGTTTGTCACGGACGCGAGTGTGTTGCCGAGCGCGAGTGGAGTTAATCCGATGATTACGGTGATGAGCACCGCGGAGATTATTGCGGGCAATATCGTTAAGCGGCTCGCTGAGCTCAAGCAGACGGGGGCGGCTGAGTTGGATGTGCCGTCGAAGCTATAACTCATATTTTGAGAAAAATCTCTGTTTAGGGAAGAAAAGTGGAAATGTTTGATCTCTTTGATTTAATGATGTTGTTATTTGATTTCTTTGTGAATTATATGATTTTGGGGAAATATCTAAGTCAGGCCGCATATGTTGAAGTTGCGGCGCTGCATTTCAAATTATGGTCTGATTTTTTAGCATGTGAAGCTACGCGACATTCTCTTTTTATTTCTAGTAGTCTTAGTTTATTGAAGCAGTTGATTTCTAAATGGATCGGAAAGCAGAAAACCTGATATAACACCGAGAATAAACTGGTTAGATAACCTTCCGAATTGGAAACTCACGTTTACACTTTCCTCAAAATGCAAACTAATTAACGACGATGCCATTGGATAAATGACGAGATATGTGATTGATCTTTCGATCTTCATGCATTCTATAACTAACTATAATCTATCTACTATCACTATCTATGCTGCTTTATTTTTTGTTTGGCTATAAGTTCTCCCACCATGTGATTGAGAACTTTCGAATCTTGTCCATTTCCGCGTTCCATCTCAGCTGCTCGAGCGTCTGGCTAGTGAACCGTCCCTGATAGTCGTCGCCAATGAAGGACAAAAACCTGCTTTTCTGCTCCTTCAGGTATGCTTGAAATTGGCTGTTTTCGCCGTACACGCGCGGGATCAGGCGATCCATGACGTCGAGCAAACCCCACAGACAGACGCCGAGATCGATTGTCGGTAGATCGCTGGCGAGTTCTTGGCTCTGCGGGGAAGTCGGGTCGAGCATGACTAAGAGAAGCACGATTGAGAACCGCGCCATGTGTGCCAGGCGGACGGCTTGCATCTCCAGCGCGGGCCAGAGAACGGGGTCTTGGTAGAAATATTCGATGCCGATTAGTTTTAGCGCTATAGCAAGAGATTCCTGTGAGACGTGGAAGGTTAAGAGGCGCTGGATCGAGGTGGTGAACGGTGATCGGTGGAGAGGAACGACTTTGAGGTCGCGGACAAGCGCCAGTTTGGCAAGTAATTTGTCTGCGTCGGCGGTGGTCATTATCGGTGAGCTGTCGTGCAGCTTCAGGGCAGAGATGCGGTTGTCGATGGCCTCGATCGTTCGCGGCTGGTTTCCAAACACGATGCCGCAGTTGGGACAGGATTTGTAGTTGTTGTAAAACCCAGGCGAAAGCACGTCCTGCGAGCGGTAAGGATGCAAAGCGGACCCGCACTTTGCACACACAAAATCGTTTCGATAGTCGGGTGTATCGAGCCCTGTAGGCGGTAAGCAGGACTCGCACGAGCAGATAAAGAAATACCGCTGCGAGAGGGTTTTCAGGCGGTTCGGCAGCGCGAGAGTGTTGTCGATGTAGGACACGCAGATTTCTTCGCCTTGAGCGATCTTGCGGCCCGTACGGACGGTGATTTTGCCCTTCTCAAAGATGAAGAAGGCGTTGGGGTTGCAGGAGTGGTTGAACATTGCGATTAAGCCGTCGATCATGAGGCCGACTGAGTCGAAGAGCGGGTTGACGACCGTAACCGCATTGATGATTGTCTGTGATGGTCAGCAGAGTACATGATAGATAGACAGCAGACATCTTAAAGCCCACCTTTCCGACAATCTCAATGACACCTTCAAGAGGCAACTTCGTGCCCGAAAACTCCTTTGCGCCCTTGGCCATCAGGGCGATCGATGCATACTCCTCCGTCTCGAATTTTTTGTCAAGATGACTGAGCAGTGGGGATTTCAGCCCAAACAAATCGTCGGCATGCGTGCCTTCTAGTATTAGTAGTCGCATAACTAGCACCACAAGCGTAGGCGGGATCCTGGGAGTCAGTTTTTGGAGTATTTGACATTCCTCTTGGTGAAATCGTTTGCGGTCGATAATCTCACAGGACTGCAGGTCAGTTAGCAGTGTCTTGCCTCCCCTGCAATGATAGATGGACATACCTTTGAGCAGTAGAATGTAACGCCGCAGTCTTCGCATGGGAACACGCTCTCGACGGTGGCAGGCGCGATGCCTGGGCCAGAGGCTGATACTGTCTGTAGACACCTGGCGCAGGTGGTATTTCTTGCATCTGAATTTGGTACCATCACTGTCGGATGTTTTGATAGTACTTTCCGACCTATATCAATTAAATAGACACAATCACGTCAGACGACTGTAGTCTAATAGAATCTGCAAATCAAATGAAAACAAAGGAGCTTACCGGCAGGAAGATTGGTTTCTGCGACGATTCCATGGCCACGAGGGCTGCCGAAATCCTTCACTGCCAACGACGACGGTAATTCCGCCAAAAACTCAGACTTCATTTTCAGATTCCAATATCACCTCTTCTCTCTACCCAACAACCATCACAACATATAGCAACACCTCTGTTTGTAGCAGACTGAATATCTTTTTATAGAGAAGATGGTCAAGGGCGCGGGATCAGATACGAAAGTTATCAGGTTAGGGTCCAGAAGTCCCAAACTCCCAAAACTCTAAATTTCTGGAAGGAAAAAAAAATTTGGCAAAGAAAAAGTTGGAGGTTTTAATCTCATTGTGCGGTATTCCTTTTCTTGTCGACAGCCATTTGCCCAAGATGATGCGAACAGTGTATGTAAATGTATTGTTGAGCTTGTGTATTATAAGATTTATTGACGTGTAACTTTAGGAAACCTCGTAATGCGCGGTCGAAGAGAGCGCAGGTGGCTCGCGAGCCAAAGTTGATTGAAAACACAAAGAAGGCGCTTACCGTGCGCGGGTCGACGTGCAGTTTGACTGTTCAGAATGCGATGGCTGATCTTGTGAGTCTTTGTTTGGTTTCGTGTTTTAGAGGAAGATGGTGCTGATTTCAAATGAACAAAGGTCGCGTACAAGCAACCCGATGTGAAAAAGTTCCAGAAGAAGAACCAGATCCACCCGTTCGAAGATGCGTCGTCGCTCGAGTTTTTCTCGCAAAAGAACGATGCGTCGTTGGTTCTGTTTGGTTCGAGCTCGAAGAAGCGACCTGACACGTTGACGTTTTTCCGGTCGTTCAATTACCAGATTCTTGACATGTTTGAGCTGCGCATGCTCACTTACAAGGCGATTTCCGAGTTTAAGAAGAACGCGGTGAATGTGGGCATGAAGCCTATGTTTTCGTTTGTGGGCCCGATTTTCGATTCTCACCCGCATTACAAGATGGTCAAATCCATGCTTTTGGATTTCTTCCGAGGCGAGCAGCTCACCATGCTCGATCTCGAGGGTTTGCAGTACATCATCCAGGTCTCGGCAGCCGGCGACGGCAACATCAGCGTCTACAGCGGCGACACCTCGAGTCTTCCCGACATCAACTTCCGCGTGTACCAGCTCAAGACGTACAAGAGCAAGACGCAGACCAAGGTTCCCCGCGTCGAGCTCGAGGAGATCGGACCCCGGATCGATTTCAAGCTCGGCCGCGTGCACGAGGCCGATCCTGATCTTTTGAAGCAGGCGATGCGCGTGCCGAAGCAGCTGCAGCCGAAGGAGAAGAAGAATGTCGAGACGGATATTATGGGTGACAAGATTGCTACTATCCACGTCGGAACTCAGGATTTGAGAACGCTGCAGACGCGTAAGATGAAGGGTTTGAAGAAGCGACGGAATGGGGATTTTGAGGGAAGCGAGCCGATGCAGGAGTTTGGAGATATTGATATCGTCTCTGACGACGATGATAAGCCAAGAAAGAAGAGACGTTAGACTTTAGTGTAGGCGTTTGGATCTAAGCATTTTTATGTGTTTTTCATGTTGTAAGTACAGTTATAAAAGTTATCACTTTCGTTCAAACACCTGTCTTTCTTCTATTCTATACACAAAACTTTTATAATAATTACCAAAATGCACGCCAAACCACCACCCTCTTACAATACCCTACTCCACTTTTTATGTATATCAACTTCTACACCTTTACTTTAAGCAGACGCGACGGTCTTTGCTTTGTTGTCGATCAGACGAAGAAGGTTACGCATCAGCATTGTGATGGTGACTTTTCCGATCGAAGGAACGTATAGCGCCGCCTTTGTCTTCACTGATGGATCAAAGTTCTGTGATGAGCGTTAGTATATCAGCATCTCGTTATTTCAAAACGACTAACACTGACCTTTGCGGTAGAGAAGTTGACGCACACGGCACCGTCTTTGATAGACTCGGTAGGAAACTTGTATGATTCAGAAGGAACACCGGTGATGATAACGTCCGAGAGTCTGGCAGCCTCTTCGAGTTTGATCTCGACATCAGCCACGCGATGTCTACGGAGCTTGATGCCGTCTCCACGGTTGAACATCTGCACGCCATCAATGTCAAAAGAGTACACGACCGCGCCATCGTTTGCGAGAAGGGCAGCCAGAGGGCGACCGACGATTTCGCTACGGTTGACGATGGTGACGGTCTTGCCGTATAGACGGTTGCCGTAAGGTAGAAGCATGTTGTAGACGCCGAGGTACTCTAGGATCTTGACGAGCGCAAGCGGTGTGCATGGCAGAATGCTCTTTTTGGTCTGTTCGCTATCGAGATAGCGAGTGTTGTGGTATAGATTCTGGATGTATATATGAGAGAGTCCCTCGACGTCTTTATCCTTCGACACGACCTGCTGGAGATACTGATCCTGGCGATTTCCAAAGACCGGGAAATAAATCATGATTCCGTCCACAGCGTCGTCCTCGTTCGCCTGGAAAATAGCATCCTCGAGCTCTTCCTTGTCGACCTCCCGGAGCTCAAAATCGAAGCCGGTCTCTTGACAGGTCTTGCCGGTCCAGTCGGCGTACATGCGAGCCGCTGGATCGGTGTTTGCAAGGAACCCGACAAGCTTAGGCTTACGGCCTAGAGCCTCAATTCCTTTCTTGATCTCACCGGTGTAGATTTTGGCGACCGAGCTGGCGAGAACGGTCTCTGTGGATAGAAGTTGATGTTAGCCTTGATCTATTTGTAGAGTCGTGTACACTGCTGTATTTCGTTTGGTGTTACACTCACTTCCGGCAGGTGCCTCGGTGACAGAGTCTGATCGTCCAACCATTGGCAAGGAGTAGTCCGAGAGGGTATAGAAGTTGCTGTAGAGAAGATATCTCTGGAGTAGAGCTGCTGTATTTTATTTTTTTTCTGAATATGCTCAGCGGAGAGCGATGAGATGGCGCACTTTGGCTTGAGCCGCGTTGGGAGTAAATTTTTTTTTATTTTCTTAACAATTTTTATTTTTATTTTTATTTTTCCTGTTTACTAATTCCAGGAAAAAATTACCAACCTTAAATTTCTGATATCGCCATTCACCATCTCTTTCTCTCTTTCTCCACCGCATCCACAATGAGCAAGCAGACAATAGACCAGTACCTTGTCTCTCTGGGCGGGGTTCCCGACGAGTCTGACAAAATCGCAGATCAAATAGCCAATGGTATCAACTACAGACCTGTATCCTCGCGCTCGATGGATTCATCTGCTAACAATCAGTTTGTCTACCCTTAGATCTCCAATCGGGAACCACACGGCTTGTCGACTTTATCCAGAACCTCGGGCCTTATCTCACAGACGAAGATGTTGGTATTCGAATGAAGTGTACGTCGACATACTCTCTTACCACTGATTGTGTATTTCAAATACTGACATCTCGACAACCAGCTCTGAACTGCGTATCGACCGTCCTCACCAAACTTCCAACACCCCAGCTCAACTCAAGGCAGAGTATGTCATTCAATTCTTCTATAGTTGATTTCCACCGCTCAAGATTATGAACTAACACCGACTGTAATCTCAGTTACTATGTTATCTGCTTTCTTGAGCGAAAAGCTAGATGACGAAGAGTGCACAAAAGAGGCCGCCGACGGTCTTTTGGCTTTGCTTTCCATGGAACATATCGCTGCTTCCTCAGTGAAAGACATGGCTTCTGCGTAAGCTTTCTTATTATATTCTGAATCACCCTGGGTAGGTACGGAACACTGCTCTAACTTTACTCTTCTATAGCGTGTTCTCAAAAATCGACATGAAGAAACATGCCCAAGGTGTTCGTTATCTGGTTTACCAGATCATTGAGAAATTGTTCGAGAAGCACCTCACAGGTTAGCATTTTACAGTTCTAATTACTTTTTATATTTGCGTGGCTGTCCAAGATCTGCGGCTAATCACTCTGATACATTAGTCCTCAAATCGATGAACGACACCACTATAGATGGTTTCCTCCAGTTAGTATCAGGCGAGAAGGACCCGCGAAATCTCATGATTGGGTTTTCACTGTTAAAGACCCTCGCAAAGGAATTTGATATTGAGAAATCAGTAGAAGTACGTTCTCCAAGACTGCGCTGTCGTTGATCATGTTTCTAACTAGTACTACAACAGCCTCTCTTTGACGCGAGCTTTTGCTATTTCCCCATCACATTCAGACCCCCACCCGATGATCCTTACGGAATTACCTCAGAAGATTTGAAGTTGAAGCTAAGGTGCGAATCAACGCTCTTCCTGACTTTTTGATTCAAGCTAATGCTTCATGAATGATTATAGAGAGTCTATCGCTGCTTCGCCATTATTTGCTCCATTCGCTTTCCCCAGTCTGATTGAAAAGCTCACATCGAGCTCACTGAGCGTCAAAAAAGATGCAATTCTCACAATGTCTGCATGTATCGAAAGCTATGGCACCGTCACCGTGAGCGAATACTGGGAGAAATTGTTCAACGCTGTCAAATTCGAAGTCCTGCACGACGGTGAAGAGGATGTTCCCAACCTCGTCTGCGACCTTTTGAAGGTTCTCACACGGACGCTTGCTTTTGGTCAACTACGTGTGATTGACGACTCGCCGTTAGATCTTTTTCTCAAAGCCGTTGTCGCGGAATGCAAACCTCATATGACGAACTTGGATTCAAGACAGGCGAAGCCTGCCAGTAAAATTCTTTCGTCAGTTGCAGAGGCATCGTACATCTCTTTTGATGCCGCAGCCGAGGGAGTCCTTGTTTCAATCCTCAACTTGGTCGACTTTGCTTCGACAGCTACCCTATCTGAGCAAAAGACCGCCCTCGAGTCGCTGATGGCGTTCATCGAAGCATCGGGAAACCTCTACGGTTGGAGAACCGAGGCTGTTCGTACTTCGAAGCGCGAGAATGGCTTGCTTCCGTATAAGGACTCGTTCTTTGAAGTATTTTGCAAAGGATTTGTGAGCGTTCCTGCCGAGGAGGTGTCGTTCAAACTTCTTGCCCTGCAGGGGATCGTAAGGATGTCTCTTTTGCATTCGTTTTTGGACGAAAGCGAGATGGGGCTTGTTGTTCAGTATCTGGACGAAACTGTTTTGACCCAGCAGAATGAATCTCTCTGGTAAGTCAGAATACGGTCTCGTTATATCTTGTCGAACTTTACTAATTATATTTGCAGTGCCGCCGCTCTTTCATCTCTTCAAGCTCTTGGACGCGTCAAAGCCGATCTCATTCTCAACATTGCCTTTCCCGCATTCCTGTCCCAGCTTCCCGACCCTGAGTTGGGTAATATAGAAACTCCAACATCGTCCACAAAGCATTACCGAATAATCCTATCTGCACTCGCAGATCTCTGTATCGACAAAGGAATCTTTGACACACTCACCGTGCGGCTACTCAATCGACTCCCGTCAGCTGCCAAGAGTGACGACAACAACGCAGATTTCACACAGTCAATATTAGCCGCCATTCTTCTAGTTCTGCAGCGGAAGATTGGCGAGGAAGACTGGGATTGGCTGTATTTCTTCCAGACTCTAGTTCCTAAACTATTCTCGGTCGTTATCGCTGCTGCGCTCGAACTGAACACGCAGCTGCATCCTGCGCTTTACGCGCCTGCGTCTGTGGCAATCGCGGGAAAGATCATCAACTTGCTCGTGCGCTCTGTCCCTGTCGAGGCGCAGACTCTGTTCACTCAGGAGTTGTTCAATCTGTTTGTCTCTAGCAAAGATTCTGCGCTGATCTCAGAGCAGTATCGACCACAGGTGTCGATTCTTTACAAGCCGTTGTCTTCCGACTCGACCGGGCCCGAGGGTTTAGTTGAGCTCTTCACGGCCGCGGTGGCTGGTCTCCGCCGAGAGATTTCGCTCCCTGTTTCCAACGCACTTGAGTTTGCGGCAAATATCGTCACCGTGAGCGAGACGCGTAAAAACCCGCAAGATCGTCTTGCGCTTTTGCGGTTGGTCGCTTTGATTGTGAGCAAATGGTTCAGCAAGGAAGATGATGCCGTGTTTTTGAACACAACGGTGGCGCAGTTGCGCAAGACGCTTGCCGAGTCGGAGGATTTACAAGAGCGGATTATTAGTCTCGAGCAAATTTCATGGATCGTGAAGGCGTATGTGTTTAAGAGCAATCGGCAGTCGTTTGAGACGATCGAGCAAGTGATTGGCCTGCTGCGCGATGCAGAGATGGGACCGTACGCTTGCAAAGCTTGCGGGATTATGATCTCCGACGACGAGATCGTCGACAAGGCAAACTACGTCGTCGTGCGACTATTGGCTAAGCAGAGCTACTTCAGTTTCTGCGTAGTGAAGATCGTCGACGGCTTCAGCTCGAGTGTAGACACGGCGTCTAAGCGGCACTATCTTGTTGCGCTGTCGACTATTCTGCAGCATATGCCAGGCAAGATTGTGCTGCCGCAGCTGCAGACTTTCCTCCCGCTCTTGCTGCAGTCGCTATCAGTTGACGACGCACAGGTCAAACTCGCGTCGATCGACACCATCAGCGCGACGATGGCGGACGCGTCCGCGACAATGACGGAGCACTTGTCGACAATAATTCCCCGGCTCCTACAAGCCACCGTTCCCAAGCCTTCGAACCCTGCGAACGTGCGCGCCGCGGCTCTGAGCGCGCTCGCGAGCTTTACAAAGACGATAGCGGCGGACTCGCTGCGTCCTTTCCGGGCGGAGATTATTCGCAAGTTGCTGCCCGTGCTGGATGATGCTAGGCGGGATGTGCGCAAGGCGGCTGTGGACTGTCGACAGGCTTATTTTGCGATGGAGGCGTGAGTTGGAGAAGGGGTTTTGCATGGTGTATATAACGCTGTATATATTCATAAATAATTTGTCATTTTTATAGTATCTAGAATTGTAATAGTATAGTACAGTTTTTATTTCTTTAGTCTACCAGACAGATCTAGTACATCTCGTACTTGAGCAGCAGACGATCTTCGATCTCATCAAGCAGATACTCATGGCTCGCCAACTCGATATTCTCGGCCTCACTGCAATGCAACTTGTACACATCCTGCCCCGGCTGCATACCCGGCAGCCCGCCGCCGCCGCCGCCAGGCATGCCCATGCCCATGCCTCCCATGTCCATTCCACCGCCGGCGGAGTTGTTGCTGCCGAGGATGATATCGTACACGGAGCGGAGACCGAAGAGGCAGAGGAAGTACCAGGAGATCGAGGAGACCCATCTGACGTCGAGGTCGCGGGTCATGACGCCGGATTGCAGGATTGATTTGAATCTGATGGTCAGAGGGAAGGGCAGTTTCACTAATGATATGTCAGTCACGGAGAGCTCCCCAGTAAGTCAGCAGAGAAGGTAAGAGACGTACTTAAGATAAACCCGCTGAAAAAGAAATTGATCCAACTCATAAGCAAAGTCTGCGGCACAATCATCACCATGTTTCCCTTCAGCATATTCATCATCTGATCCATTCCACCCGGCTCCGCGAGCGGATTCGCAGGCGCTTTCGGCTCATCCTTGTTGAGAAACGATTCTTTGTCCTTGAGAAACTCGCCCTCTTTGAACGCCTGCGTCAGGTACTGCTTGCGGGAGAGGAAGGAGTATTGGGGGATGAATTTGCCGTTGGCGCGAAGGGTTGCTCCGCGAGTAAGTGCTTGTCTGTCGCATATGTTAATATCCACAATATCATTGCTCCTCATTCGACTTAAAAGAGTTAACTCACTGCTCGCGAATAGCTAGTAGATCCTGCTGCTTGGGTGTACTCTGCAGCAGCTGGGTAACGTAATGTCGAAGGATACCGACTAAAATCATGACCAACAGAATCGGGAAAAGCACCCAATCTCGCAGACTGGGATCCAAAACAAGATCCGGAGCGGCTGCCATCGTTCTTTTAATCTTCTTTTCTTTTAATTGAAGAAAGAAAGATGCGAATTAGGGCGAAACAAAAGAGAGATGGTGGGCAGGTGCGGTGGTGGGAAGCAGGTTGCTGTCGTTGATGATAGTCGAGATTTGTTAGTGATCACAAAGTCACTAAATAGATCACAGCTCACAACTCTATTATTTAGAGCTCATCTCCGTTGGGAATTTTTTTTCTGAATCGCAATTATCAAGGTCTCTACGCCGTTGACCTTTGATCTCTGAACCTCTTTAAAGTGATTGAAGATAGAAATCAAAGGAACAATAATGGCATCGGCAAACATTGCAAAGAACCAGCTCACAACACCGACGCAGCAGTCGCGGTTTGAACTCGGCGTGTGCATGGCAGTCTACGCTTGGGAGATCTTGACGGTCGCAGTCCAGAGCGGATGGGGAGGTCCAGATGGAGCGGATAAGAGGGATTGGATGACTGGCTCGATTGTTGAGCTTTATGGTGCGTTTTTGGATTTCTGCGTTTGAGGAAGAGAAGATAGGTTGAGAGGGTGGAGACTAACGTCGATTTGGTATAGAATCGCAGGATGAAGTCGATTCTGAGGATATCGAGGCCCGACTTTTGCAGGTTATGGAGGACGAATTCGAAGTTGCAGTCGAGGATGACTCCGCTTATAGTGTAAGCAGCTCCTACTCTACTAAACAATCTTAAAACGCACACTAACATCTGTCAATACAATAGGTGGCCGAGCAAATCGTCCGGATATTCGCGCAATGCAAGGAAAACGACTTTTCGCTTGTCGACAATCTGTATCAGAAATATCTTGCGAAGCAGAACAGTAGGTCGACCTCTGCTCCTGTCCAGGTTGTTGAGCAGGCTGAGGTCTCGGATGAGGATGACTACTAGTGTGACGTGCTGATTCTGTTGCGTGTGTAATTGTATGGTGATTTTCGGCGTTTTGTTTTCTCGTTGAGTGTTGTGAAATTTGTGTGGTGTGCATATGGATAGAGAAAAGTTTTTGTTCTACTTTACTTTCATCTTATCATTGAATTAGTTTTTATAATAAATTGAATCCAACATATCCGATCTAGCATATGATTCTATATTCCAAAGCCAACCAACCGACTACAAGACTCCAAAAGAGACCCATTACTCATTCTCGACTCCCAAAACATCAATACTCCCAGTTTTAACCTGAATCCTCCATCCTTCCGCCGCCAAAGACTGCGAGATAAAAGGCAAAAGCCTAGCTGTTCCCTGCGCGCTATGTGCTCCACGGCCAGTGATGATTGAGAACGGCGCACGCAAGCGCTGTCGCTGGGACTCGTGCCACCAGCTATCGACGTATTCGTGGGCTATTTTGTTTGCTTCTTTGACTTCCACTCCGTGGAGATCGATTGAATATTGCGTCGCACTATAATTTCCACTCGTTAATATCACGTCATCCACAAATATCAACATTAAAAAAGATAACGTACGTTTCTGCAACCTTGAGTCGGCCAAGGTCTAGTCGCAGCTTATCAAGTTCACTGGTAATCTCGCGCGACACGTTCGCGTAGTGCAATGGCGCTGCGGTGTGCAGATCTTTTGTATTCCGTCTCTTGTACAAGTCGCCCGCTTTTGCTCTTGCTTCATCGCGCGCAATGACTTTGTTCCTGATCAGCTGCTCGAGCTCAGCCTTCGACCTGCGAGGGACTGTGACGGTGCTGGATGTGGTGTGTTCGGACGAGGTCCAGGCTGGAGCAGCTGAGGAGGTCTGCACGATTGTGTGATTGGCCCATTTATTGGTGACTTCTTTAAAGTCGCCAGCTGCTGCGCCTTTCGAATTTGCCTCGATCAAGGTCGCGATGAGCTGTAGATCCTCTTTAGCCTCCTGAGCCTTTTCGATCAAAAAGACAGAAAAGGCGACCGCTTTGTCGAGATTGTTGTTGGTGAATAAAAGGATCTCAGAGTATAGAGAGTCTGGAAGATTAGGAATGAGATTCTGGAGTTGCTCTTTTGCCTTCCTACTTTCTTCAGCTGGGGGCGTGCACCAGTCAGTCATCAGCGATCGACGGGAATAGGTGATCAAATGCACGAGAGCCGAGGCAGGTTTTTTGGGATACAGATCCAGCGTTTTGGAAACCGTATCAGCCGGGAGATCGAGCAGGGATGTTACTGTCTCGACGTCTTCTTGACGATCGTAGGCTTCGGCAATAGCTTTGATACTCAATTTGCCGCGGCTCTTCTTAGCTTGCGCGACAGAGGCCCAGTCATGCGGTTTGGCTGCTGATGCCGATGTACTAGATGACGAGTCTTTATCGGTGTCGCTCAGGAACGAGAGCGAGAGAACTTCGTCGATAGCTTTTGACACGTCGTTGTTGCAATCAGTCAAGACTCGTTCGAGTTTCTTGCAATCAAAAGAAGGAAAACTGTTTTTGAGAAACTGAAGCTTCTCATTCCGCGGTTTGCGCGCCATTTCGTTCACCGGCGAGTCGTCTGTTGTCGAAGACTCCAGATCCCAAGACATTGTGCCCTCACAATAATCACTACAGCTCGCGGATGATCCTTCGCTGCTCGCATTGCCAGCAACGTCGGCAGCTCCTTCCACGTCTGCCTTATCAATCAGCGCTTCGTAAGCTATAGATGCACATAGTTCACGGGCTTTGTCGATATCTGAGAAATCTAGGGCAAGAGCTGCGATAAGAGAACTGTCGAGGTCTGGGAACTCTGCTTGTAGGACTTGTGCTATATCTTCAGAGTCTGCCGGTCGCGCCTTCTGTGCCTTTTTCTTTTTCGGCATTGCTGTAAAAATGTAATCCACCGACAAAAGAGTTGGAGGAAGGACAAGCACCGCAGATATATATACTAATTCACAACTGCTGTAGACAACGACCGAGTATCAAGAAAGCGCCATATCAGTCCTTGCGTATCGTACAGACAAAGCCGCCTACAGAACCGGCGCAATAGCACACGCAAAGCACTGCTGCATTATTCCGTATCGTTATCGTCGCTGTTATAAGAGTCGGTTTGTTGCTGAGCGAGTTCAAATCAGTTGATTGTTGATTGTTTCGATTAAAACCTACAGATATCGAAATATTTCAATACAATGACTAATCTACCGTAACAGCATGACAAATTTCACGTGACGCAGACCTGGCCAATGACGCTGCTCTGAATTACGGCGCCCGAGTCCTCTGTACGCTCGTCCCCAGAACAAAGTTCGTGGGAATCTCGAATCCCGCGGTGCCTTTTCTCGCTCACCGGTCAAAGGAAGCAGCCAAAAACATCCTCACTTTCTTCTTCAACATTATAGAAACCACGATGATTCGATCGACCGCTTTACGGACAATCTCGCGGGGTGCGTTTGCGCAGGGACGTACTGTTGCTGGGCGTCGCGCGGGTGTGAATGTCGCTGCCGTTCGGGCGTACTCGAGTGACCACCACGACGACCATGGACACAATGATCATGATCACCACGATCATCATGACGATAGCACTCCTCCTGTTGGTATGTGTATCTGTTGCTGTGCTGGTCATTATGTTGATATCATTTGCTGACCGATCTTGCGTCTTCTTTAGAGCTCTTCGACGTATGTTCTTTCCCATATCCGCACCACACCGCAACACCTCCCACCTCTTCTTCCTGACAACTAACAAATTCTTCTTAAACCTACAGAAAAAGACCTCTCTCTTCCTCGGCGGCGCCGTCCTCTTCATCGCTGCCTCGCCTCTCTTCAAGTACTACCTCGACGCTTACAGCTCTCCCCTGCGATCCTAATCATCCCCGCACCACCACCACCAACACCACGTCGATGTACTCAGTAGTTTGAAGGTATAGAGAGGGAGAAGGTTTCATGTTTGTTGTATATGTGCTTGGGTTTTTATTTTTTGTATCTCTTTGTTTAATGCATCTGGTGACTTTCGCATCATCCACACTCTTATCAACAACATCTATATCAGTGCAGAGCCAGGCAGAAAACTCTGCAGTGTTTATGATTTCTATTCGTCATATTAACTGATCATCAAACGAACCCGCCGGATATTAAACTAATACTAAATGCCACCTTATTTTTACAAATGCCTCCGTCTCTCCATCACCAGCTGTTCCAACTTCTGCAGCGATCCCCGCAAACTAACTCCAGACCGCTCCCCGTTCTCCTCCAGATACTCCTCCATCTTCACCCGGTACTCCTTCAACTTGTGCGTGATCGGGAACTGCTTCTCCGCGCCTTCCTCCGCAACCATCTCCTCGCTTTTCAGCGCAGAGTTGAGAAGGATGTCAAACATCTGCTTCCACAGATCCTGCTGCCAATATCTCTTAAAACTCTCCTTGATCCGGTACCGCTTCCGCCGACCGCTCGCGGCGCTGCTGTCGGCTGTGGTCTCGATGTATTTGCCGAAAAGCATCATGTGGATTATACTAGCGAGACCGTGGTAGTCAACCTGGTAACTCCAAGGCCGCAGCTCACGCATCTCCGCGCAGTCCTGCTCGCATGTCTTCCAGTCGGCAATAAACTGCACCCCGCGCGGGAACGCCGTGATATCAATCGACCGACCAAAATCAATCAGCGTGATTCCCTTCGAGCACCAGCCGTTCTCGCCCTGCGCGGAGTATGACCCCGAGACGGACTTTGATGTGGTAGTAGACGATAGCGAGAGGCCCGCCATCGAGCTCGTATGCCGGCTCTGGACTAACCGCACCATGCAGTTGTCGGGCTTGAGGTCTCCGTGAAGAATACCGACTTCGTGCAGCGCCTCGATAGTTCGAAACAGCTCGATGGTGAAAAACATCACGAGACATTCATCGAGTCCGAGAACAGGCCCTGACGCAGTCTTTATACTCTCGGCCTTGACTAGATTCACTAGATCCAGGATCGTGCCCTGATCGTTGTAATCCAGCACCAGGCAAGTAGTATCTGCAAACATATGAAGTTCGCGTGCTCGAATCATCGACGCCAACGCGCGCTCGCGCATCTCAAGCGAAAGTCCCTCGCCGCTCCAGCGACGCTCAATCTCGCGCATGATGTAAAACTCCCAGGCACTAGGCGGCTGCTCCATCTTCATCGCCACACTGGTTTTATCCTCGCTCTCCAACACGTTCTCGTCGTTCAAGACATCAAAGAGATACACCGGCGCAAACGCACCTTCGCCAAGCTCTTTGCGCAGTCGGTATGTCGTGCCGCGTAACACGATCTCTGCATTCTCAATCGCTCGCTTGTTCTTCACCGCCTTCTGTAATATCTCTGCCTTTCCAAGCTTGCGCCCGTCATAATTGTATAATCCGCGGAACGACCGCAGCGACTCGGTCGCATGGTCAAGGATCGCGCTCCGCACGCCGTCGTTCATGGGGTTCACCATCATCTCCTGCACAACCGGCTCTTTGCGCCAGATATCAACCTCGCGAGTTACTTTCCGCGCGACAGGAGAAAATCTAATCATCGAGTTCTCGTCCTCCGCACCGGCAGCCTCATCGCGGGCAAGAATGTCTCGTCGAGGAGCAGGGTGCTCGATGAAAGGTGAGCTCTCAAGATTCTCATCCATGCACTCGTTTATGAATCGATTATGCTTAGCCTGTGCCGAGCGACTCACGGTAGCTACAGACTCTGTAGTTTCCACAATCGGCGTCATCATGCCAAAGCCGTAGGCCTTTGAGGAAAGAGCGGGACGGTCTGATTGGTGAGGTGTCGCTGGTACACCGAGAGGAATCAGACTGGTAGTTGTTCGTGACTGTTCAGAAGAGGGTTCATCGGAATCACGATAGATGCCAATCTTTTCTTTGATGTCCCGAGCACCGTCTCCAACTTCGGGTTCATCGATGGTGTTTTCAACTTCCTGGCCTCGACGTCGTGGATCTTCCTGATCGTTGTAATGCTGACTATATTCTTCCTCTTCCTCTTCTTCATCATCCTCCTCGTCCTCTTCATCATCATCCTCCTCGTCTTCATCCTCGTCGCTGTCGTCATCGTCCTCGCTGCTGTCGGAAACACCCTCGTTCTCAACCGCATCATCAGTATCACAGCTAAGAGGCTGGTTAAACAGACTGTAAATCTCCTCAGTCGCCGCCCGTGTATGGACAGTCATGGTCGGAGACGGCGGTCGACGTCGAGTAGCATCAGGAGAACCTAGACTACATATTAGCACCTGTAACAAAGACAGCAAAGCAGAGATTCGGCATTGCAACATACCCTTCAGCGGCATGGTTTGAATAGTCATGTTATCGTCCCGCGGTAAACTTTTTCGCTCTTCACGAACTTCAAATTCTGGATGTGCAGCAACTGGGGTCCGATCAGCCATAGGTGTCCGACTGACACTAGCCATGGGAGTCCGATCAGCCATAGGCGTCCGACTAGTGACAGGGGTGCGGTCTACCAGAATTGAAGGCTCGCGGCTCTGAGATCGTAGTGGTGTCGCTGAAGGAACGTCGGCAGACAACTCGATAGGTCGAGCCGCGACGGCCTTGCCGTGGCGTCTCAGCAGGCCTCTCGCTCTCGCTCGGAGCTCTTCGAAGGACAATTCTTCTTCTATCTCGCTTGGATATATAGCCTGTAGGTCCACAACAAACTTCTCCTCTCTCTTGTTCTTCGAGCCAGTCGGTAGAGCCGGTACTTTAAACACAGGTTGCGGAGGTGGACCCGCTTGCTGAAATATCGATCCACCGGATAAAGTTGAAGATGACGAGGTATCCTTGAAAATCGGCATTTTCTCTCGCGAAGCAGAAGACGGCGGTAATCTGCTCATCATCTTCATGGTTTCGCCCTCAATCGGCCTCGACTCCATCGTGTTCTCCTTCCTTCGCTCAGCAATGCTCCCAATCGACTCCCACCCGCCGCTCCGCTCAGGGTTCACACCCGCAGACCCATCCGGGTCGGCAAAGATCGCCATCTTCTCTCTAGGTCGAGAAGATGCGCCGTCAGCCATACCGGCTCCAGAGCGCTGCTGTTGTGGATTATCTTCACGTTCGACGACAGTGAGCTCTTTCGTCGCGAGCGCGGGACGCAGAACGGCAAGTGCGGGCGAACTCGGCTCGTTGGGGTCGGCAGGGTTCGCTTCCAATCGCTCGATGAACTCGGTATACCGTCTCCTCAACCTCTCCGTCGGCCGTGCATCTCGCTCGATTCCCATCCTAAAAACCTCGTCCGCCTGATTCTTGCGGTTGAGCGACTCGAGCAGGTGCGCGTACTGCTCGTAAAAGGTCGCGAGCTCGACGCCGATGCCGCGCTGGAACAAGAACGAGAAGATTTCGCGCGGACTGTCGTTGTACTTTGCGTACTCGAGCCACACCCGCAAGTACCGTGGATCGTTCGCGTAGTGCGTCGCGGACTGGAACTGCGTCGTGCATCGCTCGAGAAGCGAAATCAGACCGCTCTCGACGCTCGCGCCTTGCGGATAGGTCTCGTGCGTCCATTTGAGGTAGTCTAGCCAGACTTCAAGCGGATCGTCGAGGTCGTCGGCTGTCTTTAGTTTTTCTTCGAACCGGTCGCGTGCGGGCGAGGAGACGCCGCGAGGAAGGTCGACGGAGGCGAAACTGAAGGCTTTTGCTAGTGCTGCTGCGGATCTGCCTTCGGGCAGTGGTTGGATATTTTCCTTTTGATGCTCAAACATGTCAAAAGACACTGCCTCGAGTGATCCCATGTTGAACCGAGTGAATCGCGGGTATCTTTGTGTGTTTAAAGAGAAAATCAGCGCTGGGAGAACAGGTCGAGGGCGACTCGAGAACCACAACAAAAACAAAGGAAACCCGCCGTTGCCGCGGTAACACACGAAACTCTAAATTTAATTCACGTGCGGCTTACAATCGACTCATTCTGAATTTTTTCTGTATCTCGATTAAAGACCGGCGACAACTATCTTTCTATTAGCAGCAGCTACGCAAGACAAAGACATGGACCGACAAGTAGTTGGGATTCTGGGCGGAGGTCAGTTAGGCCGGATGCTGGTTGAGGCCGCGAGCAGATTGGACGTGAAGACGCTGATTCTGGACGCGGAGAACGCACCGGCGAAGCAGATCCGGGCGTCGGACGAGCACGTCACTGGGTCGTTTGCGGACGCTGCCGCGGTGCGGGAGTTGGCGGAGAAAGTGGATGTGCTGACGATTGAGATTGAGCACGTTGATACGACGGTGCTGTTTGAGCTCGAGAAGGAGAAGGGGGAGAAGCTGCAGATTCATCCTTCGCCGGCGACGATTAAGTTGATTCAGGATAAGTTCTTGCAGAAGGAGTTTTTGCTCAAGAACGGGGTCGCTGCTGCTGAGTGCGAGAGCGTGGAGAGCACCGAGGTTGCGTTGGAGAAGGTGGGTGAGAAGTACGGATATCCGTACATGCTCAAGTCGCGGACGCAGGCCTACGACGGCCGAGGCAATTTCGTGGTGTCGTCGAAGGACGATATCCCCGAAGCCCTCAAGACGCTGCACTCGCGACCGCTGTACGCGGAGAAATGGTGCCCGTTTACAAAAGAGCTCGCGGTGATGGTCCTGCGAGAGCGCGACGGCTCGGTGTCGTCGTACCCGACCGTCGAGACCGTGCAGAAGGACAATATCTGCCATCTCGTGTACGCGCCCGCGCGGGTGCCGGATTCGGTGCAGTTAAAAGCCAAGGTTTTAGCCGAACGCGCGGTGTCGCTGTTCAGCGGCGCGGGTATCTACGGCGTCGAGATGTTCCTGCTCGAGAACGGCGAGATCCTCTTAAACGAGATCGCGCCCCGGCCGCATAACTCGGGCCATTACACGATCGACGGGTGCGCGACTTCGCAGTTCGAGGCGCATATGCGTGCGATTCTGGGCCTGCCGATTCCGAAGAGCAAGACCGGGTTCGCGCTCTCGACGCCGTATACGAGTGCGATCATGTTGAACGTGCTCGGTGGCGCGGAGCCGGATTCGGAGCTGGAGATTTGTCGGCGTGCGTTGACGACGAAGGGCGCGACTGTGCATCTGTATGGGAAGACGACCCGGCCGGGACGGAAGATGGGACATATCAACATCGTCGCCGGAAGCATGGACGAGTGCGAAACGCGTCTGGCCCAGATCCAGACCGGCGAGTCCTCCTCATCCTCATCCTCCGACGAGCAGAAGGAAAAGCCGCTCGTGGGAATCATCATGGGCTCAGACTCTGATCTCCCGGTGATGGCCACCGGCGCGCGCATCCTTCAGCAATTCGACGTCCCGTTCGAGGTGACAATCACGTCCGCGCACCGGACGCCGTTCCGGATGACAAAGTACGCGACCGAGGCCGCGGCGCGCGGGATCAAGACGATCATCGCGGGCGCGGGCGGAGCAGCGCATTTGCCGGGTATGGTGGCGGCGATGACTACGTTGCCGGTTATTGGTGTGCCGGTGAGGGGCAGTACTTTGGATGGCGTTGATTCTTTGTACTCTATCGTTCAGATGCCGGTAGGTTCTTTTCTCCCCACTGCCATCATTTACACATAAAACTAACATCTTTCTAGCGCGGTATCCCGGTAGCCACAGTGGCAATCAACAACGCGACCAACGCCGCCCTGCTCGCGGTCCGCAACCTGGCGGCGTTCATGCCAAAGTACCAGTTGAAGCTCGAGGAGTACTACGCCTCGATCGAGAAGGAGGTTCTCGACAAGGCTGATAGGTTGGAGACTATTGGCTTTGAGTCGTATCTCAGTAAATAAGAAGTTTGCTTTGAGGGTTGGGTGGGTGGTTGTGGTGGAAATAGGGGTAGGAAGGAGGGTGCTGGTTGTGGTTGTGTACTATAATATTACTAAACTAATAGAGGAATGTTACAAGATCATTAATTGACCGTATTAAGACAGATGAAACAAAAAAATCAAAACCATTAGATAATATTACAGCGTTGGCTCGTGAATAGAGACATCGAAGAATTAACAAAAACTGACAAAAAAAACAAAAAGAGAAGCAACTACGCCCTCCAGACTTGGGAAACCGAGTCGTCAGGGGTAACGTTATCGACAATGTCTTGAGCATCGACGTATTCATGCGCAGGCGTAGCGACAGGCTCGGTGGGGATCGCCGTCGCGACCTCGGTTGGCGGGGCGGCGGACTCGGAAATTTCGCTGACGGGCGACTCGGCGGCCGCGACCTCGGTAGGGGAAGCGGCAGCGACGGTGGAGGCCGCAGGGGCAACAGTCGAGGGAGCAAGAGGGGTGCCGGCGACAGGGATGGCAGACGCAGGGGCCTCAGATGCGGCGACCTCGGAAGCGGGGGCGGCGGAGAAGACGCTGGCGGCGGTAGGAGGCGCGACGGAGCTCGCGGTCGAGCTCATTGTTCCTCTGGGAGAAAGAGGGGTGTTGCCGGAGGTAGCGACCTCGTGGATGATCTGCCACCATTTTTGCAGGTCGTCGTAGGTCGAGGTCTTGAACTCGAAAGTGTGCTTGCGGGTGATGGTACCGAGCGCGTCGCGACCGGTGATCTTGAACTTGTTCTTTCCGGTCTCTTGTGCGTAGGGGGCGCCGACGTTTGCGTCGGGCAGGTAGAGCGACCATTCGGGCTCTGTGCTCTGGTTGTAATCCTTGGAGGCGAACTGGTGCATGTACTTTGACGGGGTGATGACGTAGTATGCCGAGTTGTAGGCTTTGGAAAGGGTCATTGTGCCCTTGCGCTGGAGAACGCCCTCGATGAGAGGGATGGTGGACTCGTGGTTCATGTTTGCGTAGCGCACGCGGTCGATCGAGCGCTTCGGGACGGACTCGTCGGCGAGGACGTCCTTGTTTGCGGTGCAGAACTGGTTCCACTCGAGATCGTCGGGGATGGCGAGGAAGGACTGCGTGATTGCGCCGTAGGCCTGGCGCTGGAAGTCCCAGAACGTGTTCTGGACCTGATCCATGAGGGTGAAGGCCTGGCGGATGCCGCTGACGACGTGGGCCTCGAAGGTCTTGAAGTCCTTCTGGATGGTGAGCAGCGAGTCGGTCTGGGCGTTCTCTTTTGAGATCTGGCTCTCGAGGTGCATGAGTATAGCACGGTTGATGACGTAGGGATCTTTCAGGGGCTCAGCCTTGCCAGAGAAGACTCCGAACGAGGACGAGTACTGGCCAAGGGCCTCGATCTGCTTCTGAGTGAGGCCGCGGGCGCGCTCGACCTCCTTGACGCCCTTGAGGCCGGTGGACTTGAGACCTTTGATGTGCTCCTTGACGTCGTGGGAGAGACGCTCGACGTGGGGGACGACAGAGCTCTTGATGTTGTGCTCGGCCTCGTTTGCGGCGTTGATGAGGGCCTCGGACTTCTCACGGAGAGTGAAGAAGCCGCCGGAGATGCCTTCGCGGGTGGCGGGGTTTGTTGCGGTGGTGGTGGCCGCGGTGGGGGCGGTGGAGAGGGCGGGAGCGGCGGGTTCGGAGGGGGCGATGGAGGCGGTGGAGGAGAGATCGGCGGGGGTCTCGACGGCGTCAAAGTGAGGAGCTTCGAGGACGGCCTTTGAGATCTTCTCGTAGTCGCGGGCCTGGTTGTGGTAGAGGACGCGGTGGGCCTCGACGTAGTCCTCGAGCATGGAGGTTACATGGCGCCATGACTCGAGGCGACGGAGGAGGATGTTTGTGGGGTCGATGATTTCGAGGGGGATAGCGTCTTCGAGGGAGGCCATTGTGGATTAGAAGAGAAGAGGAAGTAGAAGAGAAGAAGAAGGAGAGGATCAGGTAGAGATGGGGAGGAGGAGGAGGAGAGGAAGAGAAGGCGGTGGCTGGTTCTTTATACGCAGGCAAAGAGCCGAACGCGGATCTGCCTGAAATTAGGGTTTTGGACTGACGCAATTTGGGTAAATTAAGGTTCTTTCCTGAAGCTTAGTTTGTTTTTTGGGATCCGCTGTTCGAGATCGATCTGAGCAGTTGCGGTTCTTGAAGAGATGATTGGTAAACAAAGATAAAGAACACTTTTGATATATGTATATTGTGCTTTGTGCTTTGTGCTTTGCATTCTAGTTCTGCTTTTATCAGCCTGTTCTGCCTACTCTTCTTCTCAATACCCTCCTACTCTGGCTCGGCACTAGATTGTTCTTCGATTACCCTGCACGGCGTCTGGCTCGCTTGCATTAGTCGAATGGAGCACAGACACGGACTTGGTATCATCCGACTCTTCTTCTCTTCTTCTCTTTCTATGATATCATCTCTTCTATTATAACAACACCTATCGTATCAGCATCGTCACCATCGTAGACTCTATCTATCGTACACTCCTCTTCTATCACCACCCAAACGTCTCATCAAAGTACTCAACCCGCCCCTTCGCCTTCCCCATACACCCCACCACACTCGCCCGCACCGCATCGTTCATCTGCCCCGGCCCGCTCACCATCACCCCAACACTCCCGCCCTCGTAACTTCCCGCCACCGCCTCTTCCACAAACCCTTCCACCGAAGGGCGTCCGTGCTCGACCCTCACCGCCTCCACCAGCCGCCGCACCTCCTCGCCCTCCGCCATCTCTATCCCGTCGCTTCCTCCAGTCACATATATCTGCACCTCCACCCCTCCTCCCCGCACAAGTGTCTCCATCTCTTTCGGAAGCCACTCAAGTGCATCCCTCTCTCGAATATACCATCGCAGTATCGTTCGCCTCCTCCCTTCTTTTCCCCTCCTCCTCCTCCTCCTCCTCCTCTCATCCTTCTCCGCGCTCTCCTCCTCCTCCGCGACCGTCCTCCGCCCAAGCTCAACCGCCCATTGAAACACAGCCGTGATCCCCACTCCTCCCGCAATCAGCAGCACTGTATCATACTCCAGCAACGTCGGCTGATAGTGTCCATACGGCCCTTCCACTATCGTCTTTAACTGTCCTCGTTCTGATCCATCTCTCTCCCCAATGCAATCTCTAACAATCGTATCCTCACCCCCAATGCTCTTCACCTTCACACTATCTTCCCTCCCACCCACCACATCAGCCTGATCTCCGCCTCCACCTCCAGCTGCTGCTGCCATCGCACGCCTAAACAGCTTCTGCGTGATCCCATTATTCCGCCGCGCCAAAATCACAATCTTGTGCTCTTCATTCATCACATTCGACCGAAACACCGAAAACGGATGCGACTGCCAGAACCCGCCCCACACCATCACATAGATGTACACATGCGCGCCCGGGTACACCCGCATCGCCTTACTGCATCCAATCTCGACCCGGCACACGTCCTTCCCCCGCACCTCCACCGTCGACGGCCGCGTCCACCCAAGCCCAATCATCCTGCATATCCGACAGACCCTGTCGAATACCCAAAACCCAATCGACACCTTCAGCCATGCCGTATACCCGAATCCGCCGTGGAAAAAATCAACATGAAACCAACTCCCGAGTATGAAGACGACCGTAAACACAATATGCACCGCCAAAAATATCTGGTACGCTGCCCGTCGAAGCACATACCACCCTTGTAATAGCATCAAGCACGATATACACAGCGCAACCACTCCGCACAGCCAGTAAGGCTTCACATAGTACGTATGCAGCGCGTCCGCCCGCACTGCGTATATCGTCCAGCACACGCTATGAATCGCCGCATTCAAAAACATCGTCCGTGCCACCCACCGATGATACACATTGAACGTGTTAAACGACCATCCCGTCAGCCACATCAAAAAATTGTTTCGCGACGCAAACAAAAACACCAGCGGCAGCTGCCCAAACGCCATGATCCCCGACCGGTGCGAAAGATAGTCGATCTGCAGCGTCTTCCGATCGATATAATACACGTTCGGGTACACTATCTCATACCCAAAGCACAGAAAAAGGAAGTTCATCAGACAGTGGATCGCAATCACAATCGTCTGCGCTCGCGTGGGGATATACCCTAAAAACCGAACAACCACATTGTGCCGTCTGCCAAACGTCGCTGGAACAAACACCAGCTGCCGTAGTTTATTCAACTTGTAGGACACATACGCCCGAGAATAAAACAGTTGCAAGCCGTGCACCACCATCGCCAATAGGAATACGAGGGACCAGTAACCTATCATAGCCTCACTTTACACCAAGTCAGCAATAGTCATATCAATGAATAGAAAAAGTAGAGCTGACCTGAAATACGTCCCCTTCCCAATCTCGCTGTATGATGCCCGGTTATATCTCAGCGCGGCCTCATATATCTCCTTGTCTGGCGTCACTGGCCGATCTGTCGTGTTCTTGACGCTATCAAGCTCGATATACCACCCAGTCTCCGTCGCGTTCTTGTATATACCCTCCAGCTCCTCCTGCACCTCTTTCTCCGGCTCGATCACCCACGTATATTCAGCACACGTCGTCGCCCACCCGCTGTAGAAATACGGCGTCAGCTTCGACGGCGCAAACGTATGCATGCACTCCATGAACGCCGCGAGCCACGTCGTGCTGCTGCACCGGATCTCCCCCGTGTAGTTCCACAACCCCATCGTCGGCTCGACGTACTCGGTCGCCATCATGCACGCATAGAGCTCGTTGTGGGTTTCGAATGCTGAAGCGCTCGAGATGAGGAGGGCGAGTGTTGCGAGCAGGCTGCCATATCTCTTCATTATACAGCTTGTCGACATCGTCATAACTCCGGAGCGCGAAAAAGGACGAAAGGCGGATAACAAGCAGCTTCAAAAGACTAAAACCATCTAAAACAGAAAGCAAACAAGCTTGTTCTTCTATCGTATAATCCTCTTTTCTTCTCTTCAAATAGCAAAACAAAGAATATCTGCGTGTCGCCGGAGTAAACCACCAGAGCTCAACAAAAGTTCCCAAACTGGTTTGGCCACCGCTGTGCGCACGTGCCGCGTACGTCATGACGTAGTTTTAATTTGGTTGCTTCATTGTGTTATGTAAGGGATTTGTAATCATATCTGAGAAGCCATTGTATTCTATGTTATGACTTGTTTCTATGGTTATATTCTATAGATACATCCTCAATCACTGCCCTCCGCATCCCAGTCTATGCGATGTCGCCGGCTCACCGACGGGTGATGGTCTCGGCTGCTCCTGCTGCCTTCATCTTCTGTTCTGCGCTCTGTTCTGTGCTCTGTTCTGCGCTCCGTTCTGCTGCCAGACCGTCCTTCTGATCTCTCCTTTTCATCTCTATCTGACACATCCCGCGACCGCAGGTGACTATCGTGGTGATGTCTATGCCGATGCTCTCGACTGCGGTGCCGCTCCTCCTCCCCGTCTTTCCCCTCGGTCTCTCCCTCGCGCCGTCGCGAGCTGTGGTGATGTCGTCGTTCTCTATCGCTTCTCTCTCTGTCTTCACCCCTTCTCTCTCTGTCTTCACCTCTCTTTTCTCTCTCCTCGTCGTAGCTCTTGTCGTCTCGGTGCCGTGAACTTCGACTGCTGCTATGGTGATGGTGATGTCGCCGTTCACGACCTTCCTCTCTCTCCTCATCATTCCTCCGTCTCTCCACTCGTGATTCCGTATCTCCCACCTCCTTCCTCTCCCCCTCCGGCTTATCAAACGACATCGCCTGCTGCAACTCCTCCTCATCCCCCTTCGTCTTATAAAACGTATGATCAACTCTAATCGTACGTCCCAGCACCGTCGCGCCGTCGAGATTATCGACCGCCAGCACAGTCGACCGCTGATCTTCGTACTTTAGAAATGCAAACCCCTTCGACTTGCCCGTGTCTTTGTCCCGCATCAGGTCGATGAAGACTGGGTTGCCGTACTGCGAAAAGATGGCGAGGATGTCGCCTTCTGTGAGGTTGAACGGGAGCGATCCGATGACTAGATGCGTATAAAAGTCAGCCCCTTGTTCTAACAACAAACACAACGTAAACAAATACAAGTCCTCTCAAACATCAACATCACAGAACGACAGAATAAAACTTACAAACAAACGCGGTGTCTTTGTAGTCATTATGCCATGATCCAGCCTCGCTAACCCCAGCCTCCAGTTCCTGCTCATTCAGCTTCGCGATCCGTCGCTGCTGCGGATCGTCTCTATTCCTCCGCTCCGACAATCTTTTCATTGTCTTCATCTTGTGCTTGAAGATGCGTGAATGCTTGTGTGTAGTGAAGTAGGGAACAGGAAGATGGTGAGGTGGTGGGTTGATGTGAGAAAGTTAATTCAAATTTTCGGAATCTCCCAAATACACGTCTCTACACGCCCTCCTTCATAAGTGCAGTATCAGTCTGACCATCTCTCTTTTCTATCTGAAGAGATCTATACAGTCATAGTTCTCTACATCTGACTTTGACGAACTCAATGACTTCTCTTCTTTGCGTGCGGTCGCAGCTGCTTCGGCTCCGATGTCAGCCGAGACCATCAATGCTCTTACATTCACGGCTATTCTCAACATCCCACTTCCTACGAAACCAGCAGACTCAAGAACAACAGCAAAAGCTGCAACAAGAGCTCGAACAGCAGAAGCTGGCGCATCCCGAACTGAACCCCGCGTTTCTCAAAAAACTCATAGAAAAAGGTCTCACCGTCGAAGACCTGGTTGACCGTGAAAACGCTCGGAATCGGCAAAAGAACCGCACCGCCCTCTTCTACACCCTCTCCATCATCATCGCCACGCTCGCGCTCTCCTACGCTTCCGTCCCGTTCTACCGATTACTGTGTCAAAAGACCGGATGGGAAGGCACGCCGATGACAGACCTGTCCCGGTTCACGCCGGACAAGGTCGTGCCGGTCAAGACGAACCGGAAGATTACAATCTCGTTCGAGTCTGACGTGTCGAGATCGCTGCCGTGGTCGTTTGTGCCGCTGCAGAACTCGGTGTCGGTCACGCCGGGGGAGACCGCGCTGGCGTTTTTCAAGGCGAAGAATAAGTCGGCCGAGGATATCATCGGTGTCGCTACTTACAAGTATGCATTCTCTATTCTGTTGATTATCTGGTCGGTAGCTAACTTTGCTTAACTCAGTGTCAATCCGCAGCAGGTTGCGCCATACTTTAGCAAAATCCAATGTTTCTGCTTCGAGCGTAAGCTTCTGTCTTTCATATGAGAGGTTGGGTGACCTACAGCAACTAACTGAACCAATGCAGAGCAACAACTACGAGCGGGTGAAGAGGTCGATATGCCGATCTTTTTCTTTATCGACCCCGACTATGACTCTGATCCGTTGATGAAGGTATGCTTGCTTCTAACCATCGTGGCTGCTGAGTTGACAGCTTGGGAGATACAATTTACTGACTCTTGACAATAATGCAGAACATCGATCACGTCGTCCTCAGTTACACATTCTTCCGTAAGCATACCTTCTCTTTTCCTCTGCTTAAATGAAACCACTGCTGACTGACATCTACAGGCGCGAGACCAAACAACTATGGAATTCTCACTCCGGTCGTCGCCAGCCCTGAATTCTCGGCCCCAATCAATGTCAGCGCGAACACGAGCTCCACATCCTCAGCATAGCTGTACTCAATGTTCATCTTGATGTAAATAGTTAATCATATTGATATTTATTCTTACAATATCCCTTTTCCGTATATTAGTTTACAAAAATAAGAGAAACCCATCCTACATTTCCATCTCCGCATCCTGGTCACCCAAAGCCTGCACGATCAGCGCCAGCTTTTCCTGCAACACCTTAATCCCCTCCAACACGATCTCGTTCGGCGGCAACTGTCCCGTCGCCTCGACATCGATATAAAACCTCTCCGGCACAGCGTTATAATCAAACGGCTCGTTCTCCTTCGGCGGTTCCTCCCAGTCCGCGTTCTTGCTCTTTGGCCACTCCTGCTCGGCCGAGACTTCGAACCAGTAGTCTGTATGCCGGAGTTTATTCCAGGGGTCGTATTCAAACCCGATGGCGGCGGTCGGCGACCATTTCGCGTGTTCTTTGGCGATGCCTTTTTTGGCGATGCATTTCAGTTTTAGTTCTTGGTGTTTTCGCAGTTTGCAGATTAGCACGCCTTTGCCTTCCGGGTCTGTTGCAGTACGTTAGTCATCTGATCAGATAAATGGAAGCAGTTTAGGCGTACCGTTGATCACTGGTCGACCGACTTCGGTGTTGTGGCTCATAATCACTAAATCTCTTGTGTACACGTCCATCGTCGCGTCGCTGGTACACCGCGCGTCCAAAGTAAGCGTGACCGAGCAGTTTTCACAGTATTGATCGCAGTCACAGTCCTATATACCCGTCAGTGTTTCTGGACAGACGAAAGAAGTTTCCTGGTGTGTAGTACTCTAGTGTAGCGCAGGGATTCAATGCCGGTGGAAGCTAGTGGGATGAGACCTAGTCTGTGGGCTATGAATTCGTCCGCAAGGACTGATGTGTTGATTTCGATCTCAACCAGGTCGATGGCTGTAATGCCAAATTAGAATGTTGTGTCTTTTTCGCAGATATAAAGAGATGAGCTCTGTAGAAAAGGCGATGCATACCGATGGTAGGAATCTCTGCTATCATAACTCGTCGTATCGAGTTCGCAAGTCTAGCAATCGAGCATTAGTAATTGTCTCTCACATTCATTCTATTCAACAATCGATGCACATCGACAGCAGCTGGCAAAGATGAATGAAACTAGAAAGATGTAGACATACGACAGATCAACATTCGACAGCACAAAGTCAACATTCTCAGACCCGGCCTTTCGAATCGTCACCTGAGGTCCCTGAGGACCGTCTAAACCATCCATATTATTATATCTTCCTTGTCGAGCGCTGTATATCCAGCAAAATCAAGCCCAGTTGCAGTTCTCCAGTGGGATCCTCCTGACAGTCTTCATACGATGACTGTGAGGTTTAGGCAGGTTCACATCCAGGGTTCGGGTAGTAGTTTAGAGTTTTCGACTTTTTTCGTGCTTCGAGGACGGAATCCGTGAAGTTCCCGACCGCGCACTCGATAGCTTTCCGGGGACTACTTTGTTTCTTCTTGCAGTTCTTCTCCGACGCTCTGGTAGTTTGAGGGAGAATTTGCGTTACTGCGTGTTTTACCACAAGTCTGTTTGAGTGGTTTTGATATCGTGTAGCTGAGCGGAAAGCCTCGCGATAGTCCTTTCTTCAATCATCATTTTTCGGTTTCTCTTCCGGTCTTGCCAATCGACGAAAATAATCTGTTTCGCAACCAGAAGCAGCTTCATCTTTCAGACACAGTCATGCTATTTGGTCAATTGTTCCGGAGCCGGGTCGCAGCCCTAGTCCCGACATCGGCGTCGCCAATGTCGCTTCTGCGAAGGACATTCACCTCGACTGCACCTGCCCTGCGCGAGTTTAAGCTGGTGGTCAACCGGCGCGTGAAGCAGCGTCCTGCTCTGAAGGGCAATTTCTGGGTGCGCCAGCATCTCAAGACGGGCCGGAGGATCAAGTATCCTCCTTACCCCTACGGCGACGCTACGGTGTTCAAGCGGTCCAACCGCGGTCTTTTCGGCGGCTTGTTCCCGATGAAAGGACACTCCATTACCGAGAAACTAGAACGGAAAATCAACCGGAGATGGGTTCCCAATATTGTGAAGGCTACGCTGTACAGCGAGGCTTTGAAGACGAGGATTAAAATCCCAGTTGCGACGAAGGTGTTGAGGACGATCAAGCGCGAAGGCGGGCTGGACAATTATCTGACAAAGGAGAAGTCGGCGAGGATCAAAGAGCTGGGGCCGAGAGGATGGAGATTGCGATATGCTGTGCTTTTGCGCCAGCAGAACTTGAAGCCAAGCCAGCTGTAATTATCTAGATATGAAGATATAATGTAAATATTTCCACCCTTACTCACAGTCTGAGTCATAAAAACATATTTATAAAATAGTATATAAATACTACAATCGAATAACAATCAAATAGAACATATAATCAAGAATAATCGCTATAATCGGCCGGTCTCCGGGAATCGGCCGAACCACCGGCTTTTAGACTTCTCCGAGGGCTTTCAGTTTTTACTGATGAGCGCCGGTCAGAGATAATCTATAACCGATGGCTGCACCTCTTTCTTGCCTGCATTCTGATACAGCCTGCTTTTGTTCTCTGTTTTTGTTTATATAATTACTAGATAGAAATAGCACATTCTTTGTTTATTGTTGGTTATTTTTATTCTTTTGGTTTGCGGAAAATGAGCAAGGCAGAAATCGGCGTAACCGCGCCGGCTACAGTACAGAAGCCCATTCATTATCCGTGAGTATTCTCTTATCTGCCAGACACCGCCATTTTTTGAGCATTTACTAACGAGAAAATTACTTGTTATTGTCAGATTTTGGTATGGAGGTCAGTTTTCACAAAAAAATCTATCCTCGACCGAGTAGATACATCGTTTTCCATACTTATCTCCGGTTTTCTTTCTCTGGCTTTGCTGCTAACGCTACTTCTTCCTCAGGATTTGCAAGTGTGGTTGCGGCTATGTGCACGGTAAGCTAGTCTGTTTCTACATCTATGACTACAGCTTGACTGACGGTTGGTTTTGTGAATAGCACCCTCTAGATCTTGCTAAAGTGCGGATGCAAACTGCCGAAGAGCGCGGAAAGTCGATGATACAGACGCTTGTCCATGTTTATCATAAAGAGGGTGAGTATTTTATTCTTGCTTGAATATGTGAATAGAACTAATCCAGACTTTTCGCAGGTTTCTTTGCATTATACAAGGGCTTGACGGCGAGTATCCTGCGACAAGCCACTTATTCAACAACACGATTTGGCGCATACGAGAAGATGAAGGATCTTGCTACCGGGGGTTCTAATGGTAATTGACTAGCTGCTGCATATATGTGAGTAGTGCTAACATACAATCATTCTAGTTGCTCCTCCTTTTTACGTGATCTTGCCCATGGCGATGGGAGCAGGATGGTGAGTAGTAGCGGTGTTTTCTGAAGATGTTTTACTAGATGTTTCTAACGGGTTCGTATAGGATTGGTGGAGCGGTGGGAAACCCAGCAGATATCATCAATATCCGCATGCAGAACGACATGTCGCTCGATCCAGCTCACCGACGAAACTACCGGAACGCGTTCCAGGGTCTCTACAGGATGATAAAAGAGGAAGGCGCGAGATCTCTCGTGCGAGGAATAGGACCAAACACAACCAGAGGAGTTCTTATGACTGCCTCGCAGATGGTCTCGTACGACGAGTTCAAGAAGTTGCTGGTCGGGTTCGGATGCGATCCCAAGGCGATGACGACACATTTCGGATCGAGTATGCTGGCGGGACTTGTGGCGACTACGGTATGCAGCCCGGTTGATGTGGTCAAGACGCGCGTTATGAACGCAAAGGATAGACATGTGAGTGTGTGATTTGCTGAGAGCTGAGAAGAGCACAGGCTGACGAAGTTCTACTTAGCAACCGGCGATTGTGATCATGCGAGAGGCGGTCAAGAGCGAGGGCATACTCTTTGCTTTCCGCGGCTGGCTACCGTCTTTTATCCGACTCGGTCCACACACCATCGTGACATTTGTAAGCTTACTGCTGCTTTACGGCTCTGACCCAGCGCAAGTACTGACATTTATCTAGATTGTATTGGAAAAGCTAAAGGCGCTGAAGATCGGGATGTTTTAAGAGAGGATGATATTACTATGCACAGTTTGGTTTCGGTTGTATTTCCTCTGGCTCACCCAGCCAGAGCACGTTGCATGAAGAGCGGGAGGATAAGATACAGGTTCAATATGAATGCTTAATGAAGACTTACAGTAGAATAGTACACATTTGTAAGCAAAAGGGTTTGGTTTCGTTGGGAATTTTAAAGTTTGCAAGAATTTTTTTCGCGCTGGGAGTTCTTCTTGCTCGGCCCGTCTCGACCTCTCCTGCAGTTGACCGGTCGCCACTTCTGACTAGTTCTGCTTGCTCCTGTTGCTATTCACCGTCTGCGGGAGTAATCGTCAGGAAACCACCCTGTTCTTCTGCGTCTGCTTGTAAACATGCTGTTAGCAGTCGCCAGACGACCCGGCTGCAGAGCGCGTGCCTCGACCGCTCACGCTCTTGCCCTCGCAACCGCCGAGGCCCGACGCACATTCATCGCAAAGCCCTCAAACAACAGCAGCTTTGCTCCGTCGGCCGAGGCGGTCAACCCTTCTGCATCGATCTACGATGTCTTCACAAAGAACGACGACATGCCGATCTCAAACATCGGTAATCGACCGGGCAAGCTCGTCATGATGAACGAGAAAATCCAGACCGACTTCCCCGACATGACCCTTGCCATGCGCAACAAGTTCACCAAAAACAGAGCCCATCTCATCTCTCTCATCGACGCTCTGGTTGCCGGACAGAACTTTGCTCGAGCCCGCAAGGTCCTCATCGAGGCGTACGAGGTCACCTCGCGCGAAGAGTTTGCGCGCCTGCTCAACGACTACTTACAAGAGTACGCGCTCAAAGAGCTCAAGGACACCGGAGCAATCGAGCAGACAATCTCATATCTCTTGCATATCACTGATGACTTCAAAAATAAGCCGCTCGACCCCAGATCTTACGCGATCCTGATGGCCACTGCCTGTCGCATGGAGGACATCATCCGTGGCGACAACAGCATCAAGAAGCTCTTCAAGCCATTCAGCGGACAAACCCTGTCTGGCTACGAAATCCTGCAGCATCAAAACTTGTTCAGCTACTCGGACGCGCGCCGAATCATCGACATCTGCAAAATCCCGGAATCGGACGTCCCGCCCGTGTTCAGGTTCGACGCCCCGCCATCCACTATGGACGTCACATCCGAGCTCGACCCTAACAGCGACGAACCGCTCACTTTGGCACTCATCAAGGCTCAGGCTGAGGCCATGAAAGAGGCTTTTGACGGCATCCCGGCTTCGGTGCCCAAGGCCGGATACGAAGAACTCAACCCTGTTGACTCTATCGGACTCAAGTACCTGCGATCCTCGCTTAAGGGTGTCGCTCAGGTTACCAGGCCCGTCCTGCCAATCTACAACGCCGCCGAGGCATCTGGAACCACCGATGAAGGTTTCCTCAACTTTGAAGCCCAAATCGAGAAGCTTCCCGAAGAAGAGCAAGACCAGTACCGTGAAGCCTTCGAGGTGTATAACAACCAGCGTCAGCGTTTACTCGAAGCTCTAGCGCTCGAGTCTGCAAAGGAGCGATGGAAACACGATTACGAACAGATGATTTCGCGTGGAGATGTGTCGGTCAGCAATATTAATGAGTACCTTTGGGAATGGCACCAAGCCATGGCTGCTCAGGTCGAGTATGAGCTCTACTCTGTCGATCGTGCGCTGGAGAAAGAAGCCAGCACGCCCCATACCCGTTTCTCTGCTGCTGGTATGATTTCGCCCCTACTAGCTATTCCTATCTCCATTTGAGTTACAAAAGTTTACTGACGGGTTTTTATGTTTAATTTAGAAAAAATGCGACTTCGCTACGGTCCTTACATCAAGCTTTTGAATGTGGACAAGCTTTGTACTATTACCATTCTCGAGTTGATTCGAATGCACGCCACAATTGACGCAAATGAGGGATTGCGGACGGCGCGTGCGGTGTTGACTGTCGGCCGAGCTATTCAGCAGGAATACAACTCCGAGCAACTTCTGCGTCATGAGGTTTCCGGACTGGGTGTCTTCAAGCCAACAAAGTCTACTCTCCAGAACCCGCTTGACTTTGGTCGTGCCCTCGCCACAGCTAAGCGTCTCAACGAAGAGCACCAGGTGCTTAAATCGTGGAGACCGGAATGGCCTGAAGATGTCAAGGCCGAGATCGGATCGACTATGATTTCGATTTTCATGCACGTTGCCAAACTTTCAGTCAAGGCCACTGACCCTGTCACGGGTCGCGAGGTCCGCAGTCTTGTGCCGGCTATGAACCATTCGTACCAGTACAACAACGGAATGAAGCTTGGTGTGATCAAGCTGCACAAGGACTTTTCCGACAAAATCTCTTCTGATCGTGGAAACGGCATGATTCATCCCCAATTTTTGCCTATGCTGGTCAAGCCCAAGCCGTGGACTTCTCATATTGATGGTGGCTACATGTACAGCTCCGCCCCATTGATGCGAACTAAGAGTTCTATGGAACAGTCAGAGTACGTCAAAGAGGCGGCCAAGAGAAATGACATGAAGTTTGTCTTTGAAGGTCTTAATGTGCTCGGTAGTGCATCTTGGGTAATCAACTCGCGCGTCTTCCGAATCGTGGCCCAGGTCTGGAATACGGAGGAGGAGTTCCTTGATATTCCTGGCAAGATTTCGGAGAAAATTGAATTCCCGCCCGAGCCTGAAAAAAGTGCGGACCCGGCTGAACGTCGTGATTGGGCGCGAAAATGCAAGCTGATGGTACACAACGCTCGGAACAGTCACTCACAGCGCTGCGACATCAACTACAAGCTCGAGATTGCTCGCGCGTTCATCGGTGAGCGTATTTACTTCCCGCACAACATCGATTTCCGAGGACGTGCTTACGCGATTCCTCCTCATTTGAACCATCTCGGTAACGACATGTGCCGCGGAATCATGATGTTTTGGGAGGCCAAGCCGCTTGGTGAGCGAGGACTTCGATGGTTGAAGATTCATTACGCGAACTTGAGTGGTTATGATAAAGCAGATTTTGAGGAACGAGTGAAGTATGCGGAAGAGCATATCGAGGATATTTTCGACTCGGCTGACCATCCTCTCGACGTAAGTGATTTTGATTTTTATACTGCTGTTATTTCCGAAACTAACAACATATAGGGACGTCGGGTTTGGATGAAGGCGGCAAAGCCGTGGCAGAATCTTGCGGTTTGCTTTGAACTTGCCGAAGCCCTCCGAATGGATGACCCCACTCAGTTCCGCTCGAGACTTCCGATTCATCAAGACGGTACTTGCAACGGTCTTCAGCATTACGCTGCTCTAGGCGGTGACTCTGAAGGTGCTGCGCAGGTGAACCTGATGCCTAGCGACAGGCCCGCTGATATTTACACATATGTCTCCAATAAAGTGAGCGAGATCGTTGAACATGACGCGAAAAATGGCGTGCTTGTTGCGCAGGTTGTCAGAGGAAAAGTTAGTCGAAAAGTGGTGAAGCAGTCTGTTATGACTAATGTGTATGGTGTTACATATATTGGAGCGCGCGCTCAGATTGCTTCTCAGTTGAAGCAATTGCCTGATTTGCATGAGGGCTCTGTTTTTGTAAGTTGACCGTACTATCTTCTGATTCTCTATGTGTTATTGTGTGGCTAACCAAGACTGTTGCTTGTTATAGGGCGCGGCGTCTTATCTCACTAAACTTGTTTTCCAAGTCGTGCGAGATCTGTTCCACGGAGCTCATTTGATTCAAGACTGGTTTGCCGAGTGTGCAAAGAGAATCGCAAAGTCTTATCCACCTGGCACTATTGAGGAGGATTCAACTCAAGCGACGACGGCTGTTGTGTGGACAACTCCTCTCGGAATTCCAGTTGTGCAGCCATACCGAGTTCCGTTCCGAAAACAGGTGTCTACGAATTTGCAGACTGTGTATATTTCGGAGCCGCTTGAGACGTACCCTGTGAACTGGCGAAAGCAGACGATGGCGTTCCCGCCGAACTACATTCACTCTCTCGATGCGACGCACATGCTTCTTTCGGCCGTTGTCTGCGGTCGTAAGGGACTCACGTTTGCGGCCGTGCACGATTCTTACTGGACTCATGCTTGCGATGTGGATACGATGAACACGGCTCTGCGAGAGTCGTTCATCAAGCTGCACAAGGCGGATTTGATTTCCCGATTGAAGGCTGAGTTCGAAGAGCGCTACAAGGGCTACACGTACCAGATCGACATTGACAGGTTTAGTGAGCAAGGACAGGCGATTGTGGCTTGGCGCAAAGCGTACAGGTCCAAGCACGGCCATACGATCAGCTTAATGGGCGAGGTTAAGTTGGAGACTAAGCGCACAAAACTGCTGGAAAGCGAGAACCCTGAGGAGGTCAAGAAGGGCCAGGAAATGGTCACGCCGCTGAGCATAATCGGCGACGCCGATATTGACTCCCTGCGTCCTCCTCGGAGAGCGAAGAAGCAGTTCGACGAGAGAATTGGACGGTCGAGCGAGAACGAGACCCACGGAGCTTCGGACGCGATCATTCGCAAAGCGCTTGGAGTGACTTCTCCCGAGGCTGAGGAATCAGCAACTGAGGACGAGATTGCCGCTGCTAAACTCGCAGCGGATTCGCCGAAAATCAGTATCTCAGAGCTCGGGGCGAATCTCGGTAGCTCATACATGGAAGGAATTAAGATCATGGTCCCGTTGTCTTTCCCTCCTGTGCCGCCGAAGGGCGACTTTGATGTGGAAAGAGTGAGAGAGAGTCTTTACTTTTTCTCATAAAAAGATAGTGGATGTGAAGGTGTAAAAAAGCGTTTGATTTTTCTCCCTTTCTCTCTGCTTTTTTCTTTTATGAAATGCTCTACTGCATAGCAGTCTTGTCTTGTGTATATATGTTGTTTTATAGATTGGATACTCAAAATGTTACATAATCAATGACGTAACCACGCCACAGCGAAGATTAAGGTTTAAATCGGCCGACGGGCTCTGGCTCGCGCAGACCCGTATTTCCCGAGCTCCGTCGCTCTTCTCCACCGCTCATCCTCAACCCAACTCTTCCAGCGCACTGCAGCAATGTTTTCCATAGTCCCACGGGTAAGTAGAGCGTTGAATGGGTGAATGCGGAACGGTGCTGATGATTTGTTTTTGCTTGTTTAGCAGTATTTCCTCGGGTTTCTGCCCTTAGCCGCGGGTGCCGAGCTGATTACGGTCTTTGGTATCGTCAACAAAGCCAGTGGTATCTACGGTTTGCTGTCCATCTTCACCGGTATGTGTTGAGTTTGTTTTTACTATCTACTCGACTATTGAGCAGACGCAGAGCAGGAAGAGCGTGCATTCTAATGGTGCTGAATAGGTCATCCCATAAGCGCTGCCCAATGGGTGCTCAACATTATCTCAATCATCCTTCTTCCCTTCTTTCTCTACGCGCTTTTGAACGTCAGACGGCAAAATGCGCTGCCGGTGATTGCCTACTCCTACGTGTACTTCCTCGACATGCTCGCCAACATCGCCTTCACCACCTACTTCAGCGTGACCTGGTTCCGCGCGTTCGACAAGACGGTGGCGGCTTCCGACAAGGGCGACGCGAACGCGGCCAAGCTCGACACTGCCTCTGAGCGCGGGGTGTCGATCACGGTCATTGTTCTTGTGTTCCTGTTTAGGCTGTACAGCTGTTTTGTGTTGTTTGGCTTTGCGCGCATGCTGGTGCGCAAGGCCGGGCTTCGCGCCGATAACGGGTCCGGCAAGTCGGCGATGCTGCAGTACGTCCTTCTCGGTCTGACTCCTTCGTTCTGGCGTCGCGGAGGACGACGGGCGGGTAAGGGACGGATGATGAACACATTGGAGGAGAGTGGATTCTAAGCTGGCTCTGGACTGAACTAGATTTCTTAAACGAACGGAGGAGAGACACATTTACTACACTTATACGACGAGCTGGATATGACGGACGATGAGAGATATAGAAAAGCCAGCGAGAGCAATGTGCTATAGTATGCTGTGCTAGCTGTGCATTCGAGCTTTTGACAATCTTATCTGATATCAATACAAACTGTAACATTAGAATTGATTTTTTATTTGTCTGCTCGTGCTGTTTATTTGCTTGTTGAAGTTGTTGTTTGTTTGTTTGCATTTTTTGGCATATAGTCGTTATCTTATCAACTAATTCTTTATCGATTGCTGTGTTGTTAATGTTTTTGTTGTTTCTCACACCTCTTTTTACCCATTTCTTTTTTCTTATCTGGTGGCGCTCGCTGGGCTTTCATTCAATAATAATCGTTTCTTCTCTTCTTATTGTCTTCTATCATCTCAGACTTGCCACAACTAACACTCACTTGTTTATATTTCTCTATTTCTTTTTATAATAATTGTCATCATGTTGTTGCTGACATTTGTTCAAGATACCGGTTTGATGACTTGACTGGCAGAGATTGCGATCTGTAAGATCTTACATAATTGCATAACTCACGTGACGTAGACCGACCCTTTGTTCCCCGCCATCTCGAGCCTTGTTCCTCGGCCTGCGACGAAGAGCAATGAGAGGTCTGGCTCGGTGATAGAGAATATTGTTAGTGGACTGTTGTATATCAGAGCAGACAATGTGTATCCTTTTGCTGTCAACCGCGCATCCGAAATAGTGAGTCTGTCCGTCTAAAAACACCTCGAGATCCACTCGCTAACTCCGAGCGCTCTTAGTCCGCTAGTGCTGCTGTCGAACCGGGATGAATTCCTAGATCGCCCGACGAAAGCTGCTGGGTTCTGGCCGGAGCCGGACGCGGACGTGATTGGGCCTATGGATCTGGCGAGGGAAGAGCATGGGACGTGGATCGGGGTGTCGAAGAGTGGGCGGATTGCGATTCTTGTGAATTTTAGGGAGGAGACTGTCTCTGGTGAGTTGTGCTTTTCTAGTGCTTTTAGAGGAAAGAGGGTGGAAGATCTGACGGGAAGATGGATGTTAGATGCTGTTAGTCCGATATCGAGAGGTGCTCTTGTTCGACATTTCCTGGTCGCGCGCGATCAGTCGACTTCAGAATGGGCGCAGTCGGCAATTACGAAAGCAGGTCCAGGCGGTCTCTTCAGTGTTGGAGGGTTCAGCATGGTCTGTGGAGTTCTTCGGAGACGACCGACAGCACAGCAGGGTGATTTACCTGCCTCGAAACCTGTTGATGAAGAGCGATTGGAGAAGATGGCTGTTTTGACTAACCGGTCGACGTCGTTGGATGAGGGCACGTCTTGGCTTTTCTCGCCTGATGAGTGCGCGAATCCGGCTGTGGATCAAGAGACTGAATCTACTTCTGAGAATGATCTCTATTCAACCGTACGCAAGCACACCTACGGCATTTCAAACTCGCTGTACACAAATCCTTGGCCAAAGGTGTATAAAGGCTGCGATCTTTTGAGCTCGTTGATCGCTGAAGATATCGGGAACCCCGGAAGCAAAACGGGAGATAAGGAAGAATTCATTAGCTCACTGTTTGATATCCTATCAACCGACAATCTACCGAGAGATGCGCTCGGGTCCGGCAACCCAGCTTTGGTGTTTGACGCACTGAAGCACAGTATCAAGATCCCCGTTTTCTCCTCCACCAGCGGTGTTTTGAAAGCAGACGAAGACCTTCTCTCGCCGGTGCCGACCGACTCAAGCATGACGACGGATGAGCCAGCGGTAGTCGTGCAGCATGTAAACTCGAGGTTTGAGACGCATACTTCTGATAAGCCGTATGAGTTTAGGCAGGGCAAGTATTACGGCACGCGGACGCAGACACTTATTCTGGTGGACAACGAGGGCCACGTCACGTACGCTGAGCGAGACCTGAATGATCCGCTGCGCAGAGAGCACTCGATCCATGAGTTTGATATCGAGGGATGGAATGAGTAGCAAATAGACTGTAATTATAGACCATAACTATTGTCGACAAACTGCCCGTTCAGGCAATTTCTCAATTTACCCGGCCTTTACAACTTACCCGGCCCGTCGACACCCGCGAGCAAAAGAGAAGAAAAAATAGTTTCGATCAGGAATCTCTGCAGCCCATCGCGAGAAGAAAGGAAACAAGAAGCAACTTCAATCCTTTTTGCCCAGCATGGATAACGAGCAGGTTGCCTACGATTACGATGATTTCATCCAGAAGACGGGTGACTACGATTTCGAGGACGACGAGCCTTTGGCCACGGACTTGATCGAGCCTGAAGCGTATGTTCTATCTTTTTTTTCTTCGTCGGTGCTTGTCAATCAACTGATTGAATGCATTGGCTAACCTTTTTGCAATTGTTTAGCATTGATGAGGAGCAGCTTCTTCAGCAGCAGCAGCTCTTTCAGCATCAGCTTCAGTTGCAGCAGCAGCAAGCCGTAAGTACACCGTTCTTCAGATCCAAGTCTACGATGGTCCCCACCGCTGACCGCAAATTCATACACAGGCCGCCCAGCTTCCCGATGCTATCCGCAACTTCATCCTCTACTTCCATCACTGCTTGAAGGAGAGCAACGTCTACGATCTCCATGGATGCTACGAAAACACGTTCAACAAGTTGACTGAGAAATTCTACAAAAACACCCCCTGGCCGGATCCGCAGACGGTTGTCTCGCCTTTGGTTGAGAACGACCAGCCGTTCGTCTCGCTCTATACTGAGATGTACTACCGTCATCTGTATGCTAAGCTGCAGCCTACTCTCGAGGACCGGTTTGCGTCGTATGAGAACTACTGCTTGTGGTTCAACTACGTGTTTGATCCCAACTCTCCTACTGACTTGGAGCTGCCTACCGTATGTTTTCACTCGTGTCTTTTTCTATATATGCTTGCATCGTGCTAATATTCTATACAGAACTGGGCCTGGGATATCATTGATGAGTTCATCTACCAGTTCAACAGCTTCTCGCTGTACCGTAGCCGCACCGTGCGCAAGTCTCACAACGATGAAGAGATCAGTCTTTTCCGTGAGCGCCCCGAGATATGGAACACCTACAGCGTTCTCAACGTTTTGTACTCGTTCATCCAAAAGTCGCAGATCAAGGAACAGCTCCAGGCCATCAAGGACGGCCGGGATCCCGACGAGGTCGCTGGCGAGGATGGATCGCGCCCGCTGTACAAGACTTTGGGATACTTTTCGCTCATTGGCCTTTTGCGTGTGCACACGCTTCTTGGCGACTTCACGCTTGCTCTCAACACGATGGAGAACATTGACTTGAACAAGAAGACAAAATACTCGCGTGTTGCCGGCGCGCAGTTCACAATCTACTACTATGTCGGTTTCTGCTACATGATGCTCCGTCGCTACTCGGACGCCATCAAGGCGTTCTCGCATATCCTGCTGTTTATCTCGCGGACAAAGTCATTCCACAACCGCTCGGCTCAGTACGACTCGGTCACCAAGCGCTCTGACCAGATGTACGCGCTTCTCGCTATCTGCGTTGCGCTCTGCCCCACCCGTCTCGATGACTCGATCCACACCACTCTTCGCGAGAAGAACGGCGAGCAGCTTGCGCGCATGCAGCGTGGTGGCGAGGAGTCGCTTCCTGTTTTTGAGGAGCTGTTCACTTTTGCTTGCCCCAAGTTCATGATGTTGGGACCTCCCGACTACGAGAACCCGGCTGCCAACATCGACCCCTTGCAGCACCACCTCAAGGTGTTTATGATGGACGTCAAGAACACGATGCTTGCGCCTACTCTCCGCAGCTACCTGAAGCTGTACACGACACTCAACATCGACAAGTTGGCTACCTTTGTCGAGATCTCGCCCGAGGAGCTGCGCTCTGCGCTCGTTGTGTTCAAGCAGAAGAGCCGCCAGGTGCGATGGACCGAGGGCTCGCTTTTGGACGGTGACGTCGTCAATGTGTCGGACCTCGACATCATCCTGGACGGCGACAAGATCGACATTTCCGAGGCGAAGATCGTCCGCAAGTTTGGCGACTGGTTCCTCAGAAACTCGGCTAAGTACTACGCTGTCCAGGACACGATTGCCAACAAGAACTCTGTGGCTGAGGAGGGCAAGGAGAACAAGGAGCATGGAAAGCGACGGGAGCGGAGAGAGAAGAACGCGGAGAAGAACTCAAAGTAAGGTAGTTCTGTTTAGTTTTCAACTAGCGCCGTGGTTCTCTTTCCTTTTTTCATTTTTTTTGTAAAAAAAGTCGTCATTTGTGTATTTTCCTCTTGATTTTGTTGTTGTTTATGTTTGCGTAAAGATACAAGATACACTCTGTCGTTCTCTGCTGAATACTAGTGAATACAATCATCTTTTCTCCTATAGTTTTCCTATATATTTCCAACTCAGGCAACTGCAGGCCAATTCTACATAGGGTAAGGGCCCCTGAAAAGTTAAAGGAGAGAAACTTTAAAAAAGCCGGGAAGCAAAGACTCATCGAGTCGACCAGCCAGGTTTTTCTTCCCCGGTATCGTAGCCATTGACACGAACAAACACAGAGACACAGAGAAAGATGCCGTCGCCGTCGCCTGCTAGTCCAGCACCGAGTGCTCCGAAGGTGTGTTTGTTTTCATATCTTTTAGTTTGACGGAGGTCAAGGGGGGGACTGGGGAGAAGACGTCGACTGACAAGAGGAATATAGGTCGTCATACAACCCGCTGTCGAGACAATTCGGTCACTGCTTGCGAAATCGCCCGACGCCAACGTGATTCCGGTGTATGCGTTTCTGCCGTCTGATTTCCTCACGCCGTCGGTAGCGTACCTGAAGCTGAAAGGCGCCGCGCCGGCAGGCGCGTACTCGTTCTTGTTTGAGAGTGCGTTTAACGGAGAGTCGATTGGGCGGTACAGTTTCCTGGGCGCGAACCCGCGCAAGGTGCTTGTGACTGGCAACGGGTTTGGCGAGGACGTGGATCCGCTGCGACAGCTGGAGAGCGAGCTTGACAAGTACACTGTGCTGAAGCAGAGTGGGTTGCCGCCGCTTTCGGGTGGAGCGATTGGATATGTGTCGTACGATTGCATCAAGTACTTTGAGCCCAAGACGAAGCGGGAGTTGAAGGATAATCTCGGGATACCAGAGAGCGTGATGATGCTCTTTGACACGATCGTTGCGTTCGACCATGTCTTCCAGCGGATCCAGATTATCACAAACATCCACGTCCCGGACCAGGCCGGATTCGATCTTGAGGCTGCGCTCGAGGTGGCCCGGACGGAGATCAAAAACGTGGCGGACGTGCTGTATTCGCCGTTTGTCAACATGCCGGAGCAGCCGCCGATCGTGCCCAACCAGCAGTATACCTCCAACATCGGCCAGGAGGGCTACGAGAACCACGTCAAGCGTCTGAAAGAGCACATCTACAAGGGCGATATATTCCAGGGCGTGCCCTCGCAGCGCGTCGCGCGCCCGACCTCGCTGCACCCGTTCAACATCTACCGACACCTGCGAACCGTCAACCCGTCGCCGTACATGTTTTACATCGACAACGTCGACTTCCAGATCGTGGGCGCGAGCCCCGAGCTGCTCGTCAAGGCCGAGAACGGCCGCGTCATCACGCACCCGATCGCCGGCACCGTGCCGCGCGGCAAGTCCCGCGAGGAAGACGACAAGCTCGCGACAGAGCTCAAGTCGTCGCTCAAAGACCGCGCCGAGCACGTCATGCTCGTCGACCTGGCCCGCAACGACATCACCCGCGTGTGCGATCCCAAGACCACGACTGTCGACAGACTGATGGTCGTCGAGCGCTTTTCGCACGTCATGCATCTCGTCAGCCAGGTCTCGGGAGTTCTCCGCCCGGACAAGACCAGATTCGACGCTTTCCGCAGCATCTTCCCCGCAGGGACCGTGTCCGGCGCGCCCAAAGTCCGCGCGATGCAGCTCATCTCCGAGCTCGAAGGCGAGCGACGGGGCGTCTATGCCGGCGCGGTCGGACACTGGGGGTACGAGGACTCGAGCATGGACACCTGTATCGCGCTGCGGACTATGCTGGTCAAGGATAACGTTGCGTATCTGCAGGCGGGTGGAGGTATTGTGTATGACTCGGACCCGTATGACGAGTATTTGGAGAGTATGAATAAGTTGGGCGCAAACATGCGTACCATCACTGAGGCGGAGAAATTGTACATGTAGATGTAGATGTTTTGGTTCTAGTATAAATAATCAGTAAATTTACATTTTTTATATTACTATGAATATCAGAGCTATAGTATTCCACCTATTCTATGCCAAATTTGACAAAGAATGAGCTACAGAATAAAAGTAGAGAATTGATACCCTCAAAGAAAGCCGCACAGGAAATCGACCAAATCCCAGAATTTCCTCCAACCAGCCATTCAATTACCTTCAGCCCAGGATCGCTACCGACATATAAAAATGATCTATTTATATCTGTATATATCTCTATTTGCTACTAAAACAAATACAAAAAAATCAGAGCAAAGAGTAAAAAGTAAGCAGGAACGAAAGGGGAAAACGATAAAAAATATAACTATGGAGGAAAAGGACAAAACGAGATTTCTAGGCGCCGGATCCAAAGTCAACCGAATGCATACAAAACATGGAATAATGCAAAACCAAGAAAAGGAAAAAAATAGAGACACAAGACGCTGAAGAGGAGGATCAAAGATGTGTTGAGTAGGCTCCTGGCGACGAGGATCTACTGCAAGGGGTGCAAATTGAGTCAAGTCTGGCGACGATCTTCTGCGTTGCTTGAATGCGCATCGTCTCCGTATACATTGAGACTAGCAACCCCCGAATTCATATCACTCATTGCAAACAGCAACTCGTCGTCATCAGCGACAGCGTTCGTGCTCCCACCCGAGCTGCCAGGTGCTCCGCCGTCAGCGGGTGCCGTGCTGCCGGTGCTGAGCCTGTATTTGGAGTAGCCCCTGCCGCGCTTTGATCCGCCTCGGGTTTCTGCGGTCGCTCGGCGAGCGGAGTAGGATGTGAATGAGCCGGTGTGGGGTGAGGAAGTGTACTTGCCGTCGTCCTCGTCGCTGGCTCCATATTGCCGTGTATCGTCATCATCCCTGTCGTCGACGTCGATATCTTCATCCTCATCACCGTCGTCGTCGTCGTCGTCGTCGTCGTCGTCTTCAAATACAGCAGGACCATGATATCTTTCAGCAGTAAGTCCCTCACTCAACCGTGAAGGAATCGCAGGCGTATGCGGCGTGCTCGGCGATACTCCTTTACCACCACTGTTGATAGAAGAGTAAGATCCGACAGCAACAGATCCCGCGCCCGGCGAGCCTCTACTGAGCTGCGGGCTAGCGGCAGTCTGAGACGGCTGATAAAGAGACGCAGACATGCTATCAGATAGCACGGCATGACTTTCCTTCAAGATCTGGAAGCGCGAGAGTGAAGTCTTTGGCAGAGAAGATCCGCCTGAGCCACCGGATCCGGTGCTGCCATAGCTCGAACTACTTCCGCGACGCACGGAGAACGACTTCAGAGGACCTTGAGACTCTAGCATTTGCATAAAGTCATTTATATTCGCGCTGTCTTCTTCCGGCGTGATCGGGCCGTGGGTGCTCGAGACACTCTCGCGTCGAAGAAATGACGGCACAGTAGAAGAACTAGAAGAAGCAGAGCCAGAGATCAACTGCTGCTGCTGCTGGTTGCGAGAACCAAAAGAAGAACTGTATCGTCGTAAGCCCGGCGAAGTCGAAGATCCCATGGCGATCGACGTTGATGACCGGTTTGCGCCGGGCGAGATAGCCAGTTGAGCAACGACATGGGATCCTGACGAGAAACTTCCTCGGGATCCAGCTGGTCTCGCAGATCCGGCTAGAGAAGAGGATGAAGATACTCTGTGATAGGTGTAGCGTGCTCCGCCCATGGGGTCGGAAGACGGGGACTCGGATAGCGAAGGAGACTTGAACGGCTGGATCGATGGACGATTTTGTTGGTCCTAGAACAGTTAATACTAGAAGTAGAATAAAGTGGTAAGAAAAGACCGAGGCCACGTACGAAAGATCTCACAGATGAATGGGAACCGGCAATTCCCACGCTTCTGGCTGAAGATGAGGAATTCGACATTGAGCGATCGCGACGAAGAGCAGAAAACTGGCTTGATCCGGGTATTGGAGTCGCCCTTGGACTAGCGCTAAGTTGGGCATTCGCATTATGAGCACCCAAGCTACCATACGGTAGCGTGCTATCGACGGAATTCACACTGCCTCCTCCTCTGGCAGGCAGACTGTTGGTGGGAGGACTTCGAGATAGACGGGAATAGCGACGAGCGTTAACCGCAGAAGAAGCCGAGGTCGATACATGGTGCTGGTGCTGCTGATGCTGGCGTGTGTGCCGATCCATGCTCAAAAACTCCGAGCTGAGGATCGATTCTGAGTCGTCGACGCGGAAATCGCAGTTCTTGCGGTATGAAACGTTGACTGAAAACGCACCTACGGGAGTGTCCAGTCTGTGCAAGACATGCTGTTCAAGATGCTCATCTTGGTCGGGGAGAAGGGGTACCGAGAGTCCGGTTCGTCCGCGGCTGGAGATGGGATGGGCGCCGTTGAGGACGCGGCAGGACAGGTTCAAGGCAGTCGGGTGGAGCTTTGACTTGCCTATCTTCCGTCTTAAACGCCAGGCGGGAAGCAACCGGACGTAGGTGTAGAGAGATCTGAAGAGGACGATGGCTCTTTTGTATATGACGGGCAGATCGTCAGACCCGACCACGCGCGGATCAAGCTCGATTTTCCAGCGCTCGAGCACGATCTCGCGGCGGCGGACATCCGATCTTGAAGAGCAGGAAGAGTCGACGTTCCAGCACTTTCCCTCCTGATCGAGTATGACGAGGATCTGACTGGGAGTGAGGTCTTTGGTGTCGAGCACGGTTTCGATGACGAGCGGCGGTACTGCGGCGTAGCTGTTGTCTGCGAGCAGGTCGACGGACCGCCACACGCGCAGCTCGTCGCGGAAGGCGTCCGAGCCGTCGAGCTCGAGGTTGAACCACTTGTTTGTCTTTTTGGTGGTCGAGTCCCGGAGGTAGACAGGCGGCAGAGGGACGCGAGACTGGATGACGATGTTGGCGGCTTTTGCAAAGAGGTTCTAGAGCGTGAGAGAGTGAGTCAGCCGATGTTTGAGAGGTCGGATCGCGCTGCAGAGAGCTGGAGGAGGTGAAGAAACAGATAAACAGCAAACGTACCTGCACAACCTGGTTGAGCTTCGTAGTAGAACTGCTCGGATCCGAGCCGGCAGAGCCACGGACAGAGGCCTGGGACGGGGAGCGGGCGGCAGGGGCGGAGACAGACACGCTCATTGCGGGCGCGGATCAACGAGAGCAGGGAGAGTGCGGAGTCATTTGACGGCGGCGAAGATGCTCAACAATACAGAAACAAGCAAAACTGATGAAAACAAAGCCCAAAACAGGCCTTTTGAACAACGAAACAGGGATTTTGGTTGTGAACAGAGACAAACACAGAGATCGATGACGAAGTGGAGCTGTTTCGCTGGGAGTCGTCACTCTTGTGCGGCGCGTTTAGAGTTCAGTTTGTACGACATTGAAACCTTCTTTCGCGCATCGCTTCCTCGCTTTCTTCGGGCAGGAAGAAGTAGACCACGTCTTTCAATCAGCAATGATCCTCTACAGCAGTCGGACAGGCGCAGTGCGGCCTTTGACGGTGTGTGGACGAGCATTGCTGCATACTCGCAGCTCAACTCTCGACTACCCCGAGCTCGACGACAAATGGCGCTCAGTCTGGAGCGAGAACACTGCTCCCGGCACGCCTTCGCGCGGCAAGTTCTACTGCCTCTCCATGTTCCCTTATCCCTCCGGCAACCTACACATGGGCCATGTCCGCGTCTACACTATCAGCGATGTAATTGCGCGGTTCAGACGCATGCAGGGATACGACGTGCTCCACCCAATGGGCTGGGACGCGTTCGGTTTGCCGGCCGAAAACGCTGCCATCGAGCGCAACGCGGACCCGAGTATATGGACAAAGCAGAACATTGCAAATATGAAGAATCAGATTCAGAAGATGCTCGTTAGTTTTGACTGGGACAGGGTTGGTTTGCCTCCATTTTGACCCGTGTTACCAATTACCTGACTCTCTAACACCTTCTACAGGAACTCTCGACATGCTCACCAGACTACTACAAGCACACTCAAAAACTCTTTCTCGACCTCTACAAAGCAAACTACGCCTACCGCACCGAAGCCTCCGTTAACTGGGATCCTATAGACCAAACCGTGCTGGCCAACGAGCAAGTTGACAGCGAGGGCAGATCCTGGCGTTCCGGTGCGCTAGTGGAGCAGAAGCTTCTCTCGCAGTGGTTCTTCAAGGTCACCGAACTTGCTGATGAACTGGAAAAAGATCTCGAATTGCTTGGAGAATGGCCTTCTGCTGTCACCACTCAGCAGTCGAATTGGATCGGACGCTCGCACGGTGCAGAGGTCGAGTTTGAGCTTGACGACGGAAGTGGTTCGTTGACTGTATACACAACCAGACCAGATACCCTCCCCGGAGTGCAATTTCTCGCGGTCGCAAGCACGCATCGCATCTGTATCTCAAGGCCTGAGCTGAGCGAACAAGTCTCGAAAATGATGGTTGCAAATCCCGGTTCCAACGAGGGCTTCCGCATTCCAGATTTACACGCCATCCATCCTTTGACGGGGGAAAAGGTGCCCGTGTTTATGGCTCCGTATGTTCTCGGTGGCTACGCCCAGGGTGCAGTTATGGGTGTTCCCGCGCACGATACCAGGGATTATGGGTTTTGGAAACGAAATATGCGGGGCAAGCCTGTTCGCCATGTGATTGTACCTCTGGAGGATGCAGCGCAGAGCACGACGGACGGCGGTCCGTACACCGCGAAGGCTGGCTCAGTTGCATCTTCTGTTCCCAAGTACGGCGGCATGACCCTGGACGAAGCCGTCACTGCGATAGTCGCTGATCTTGAAGGTCGGGGTAAAGGACGTCTGACGACGAATTTCAAGATTCGCGATTGGCTCGTCAGTCGTCAGCGCTACTGGGGCGCACCGATTCCGATGATCCACTGCGATTCGTGCGGTGTCGTGCCTGTTCCCGAAGAAAATCTGCCGGTTTTGCTACCGGAGAAGATAAAGTCGGAAGGAAGCGGCTCGCCGCTTGCGAGAGATGAGGAGTGGGTTAACGTTGCGTGTCCAAAGTGTAAGCAGCCCGCGAAGCGCGACACTGACACTATGGACACATTTGTCGACAGTTCGTGGTACTACTTCCGCTACGCGGACGCGAAAAACGAGAAGTTGCCGTTCTCTTATGACGCTGCGTCGACTTTTGTCCCAGTCGATCTCTACATCGGAGGTTCTGAGCATGCGATCCTGCATCTTTTGTATTCCCGGTTTTTTGGAAAATTTCTGATGAAGCAGGGGCACTGGAGTGGAGGTGATCTCAATGGCGAGCCATTCAGGAAGCTCATTACTCTGGGAATGGTTCATGGCCGGACTTTCACTGATCCTCATACCGGTCGCTTTTTGAAGCCGGAGGAGGTTGATCTTTCCGGTATGTTTCGTCTTTCGTTACCTTTTCTGAATCACAGCGACTAACACTTGTTGATAAAGACCCAGCAAAGCCGGTAATCAAAGCCACTGGCGAGACGCCACGGATCTCATCCGAAAAGATGTCAAAGTCAAAGTACAACGGCGCCGACCCCGACGACTGCATAAGCAAGTATGGCGCCGACGCTACGCGTGCCCATGTGCTTTTCCAAGCGCCTGTGAACGACACTCTCGAATGGGACGAGCACAAGATTGTCGGCATCCAGCGTTGGCTTGGGCGTCTCTGGCGACATGTATTGAGCGTGTGCGCTGATGTTGAGAAGGAAGGTATCACGGATTTCACGATGCCGGCTGCCGAATCCCGCACAGAGGCGGAGATCAAGCTGTGGAATGATGTGCAGGATCTGGTGGGCAAGACGACGACTGCCTTTGAGGCCGATTACTCGCTCAACACGTCGGTTTCAAACTACAACAAGCTGACAAACAGCATCCTCGACGCGTACAAGAAATCGCGCGACTCGAAGAATGAGGCAGAGAAGGTGAGGACCGTCGTCGTGCTCAACGCTACCGCTAGACTGCTCCAGATCGCGGCACCGGTGATCCCCGCAACGGCGGAGGAATGCTGGAAAGCACTGCTTGAGGCACAGGGCAGGCCGTGGACGTCTGTGTTTGAAATTGGCTCATGGCCAGAAGTTGAGCCGATGCAAGCCTTGTCGCCGCTGACGGACCACGTCGTGTTTGTCAACGCGAAGAAGAGGTTTGTGACTAAGTTGGACGAGAACTGGTCGCAGGAACAGATGGTCGACGCTATCCTGCAGACCAAAGATGGGCAGAAATGGCTGGTTGAGGATGCAGCGGGAAAGACGATTCAGCGCGTGATTGTGCCAAAGGGTCGCAAGAACGTCAGCTTTATTTTAAAATAGTTACGAGTTTAGTGGTTAGTGTATATAGTAAGAACTGTACATAGTCGTAATGCCAATATTTCAATAGTTATCCGTATTCGTGATGGAATATGTAGATATTTTTTGTATAGTTATCCGTATATTCACAGGTAAAGTACATGCATAAAAAATATTACACTAAAACGTATCCATAACTTTTCCCATTTATTTTTGTGCTCATTCTCTAAGCCTTCAACGCGAACTTTCGCTGGGGGAAAGCGGTGAGCTTCTTCTTCTGCTTCTCGGTGACCAAGCTCTTCTGCTTGGGGGTGAGAGCTCTCCGCAGAGCACGGGTCTTCTTAACGCGGAGGTCAAGAGGAGAGTACTTCTTGGTGGAGTAGAAGAGACGGAGCTGGGCGCGCTGCTGCTGGTTGATGACGGTGAGAACGCGGGCGATCGACTTGCGGACGGTGTTCGAGCGGATCAGGTTGGAGGCCGAGGCACCCCGGGCCTTCTGGGCTTTGAGCGAAGCGAGCTCCTGCTTCAGCTCGTCGAGCTGCTTCTCGAGCTCGACCTTGGACTTTTCGCGGAGAGTGTAGGCCTTGACACCGGGCTGGAGGAGATGTTAGTGTTCTGATGATGATAACTTGCTTGTTTCTTCACGATTCCTCTCGTTCACCCCGTTTCTTCTTCAAACAACAGCACCTCTCATCTCTTCTCATCTCTCTCGTCAAAACAAACTACCAGAATGCAAACGTACCATTGTGACTGTTGATGTGTGGTGGGGATGGACGGTGGTTACTGGAGTAGCGACTGCTTCACTGTAGCGACTTCGAGATTGCCGCTGCGTTGCTGCCTTTGCTCTCCCGTCGCTGGCCGTGCGGCGTCTGCGCGTGACTGCTTTTGCTGTCCAAAGTAGGGTTAAGACCTAAGACCAGGTTCTGCACAGTGCTCAGATCTGCTGCGAGGCATAACCGCAGAGCATGTTTCACAAATACGTAAATCACGTGCCAGCCAGCAGGCGGCGGGCGGCTGGGCGCATTATTGATTCGATGCCTCCGCGAGCGCTGTCGAGATCTCCATCAGCTTCCCATCCGCTCAGCTTTTGCGCAGTTCACCAATGTCAGACTTTGGCTCCCACGCCAGTTTTGGCCAATTGCGGCTGCAGGCTCGTCAGCTTGAGTCGCAGACCGAGTCCCTGTTTGTGCAGTACTCGAACGTTTCCCAGAATCCGCCACTGGAGCCGACCGAGGAAGAGACCAAGGTCGTCAAAGATCTGGAAAAGATCCTTGCTCAGGTTAGTCGTTGGTTGTGCAGAGTGATTTGGTGATACAGATTGGGATCTGTGCTAACTGCTGCTGCGTATCTGATATAGCGCGAGGACCTGCTCGCATCGCTCACCCGCATCCACGATTCCGAGCAGCTCGCGTCAGCGACAAAGCTTCATCATTTACAACGCCACAAAGAGATCCTTATCGAACACCAGAAGCAGTTTGCCCATCTAAAGTCTACAGTCAACCACGAGCGCCAACGCGGGAACCTGCTGTCAAGAGTGCGAAACGACATCGATTCCTTCTCCCGCAGCCCAAACTCGACATCCTCCGCGCCCGTCGATCCCCGTCGCGAGGCGGAGTATATGCTCAACGAACGCTCGAGAATCGAGCGCTCTGATAACCTGGTGGATAGTATCCTGTCTCAGGCGTATGCGACCCGCGAGGAATTCGGGCGGCAGCGTCAGGTGTTGATGAACGTGCAGCGGCGGGTGACGAGCACCGCCAGCAGAATCCCAGGCATCAACTCGATAATATCAAAGATCAACACACGCAAGAAACGGGATAGCTTGATCATTGCCACCTTGATCTCACTTTGTATTCTTGCCTTGTTTTTCCTGCGATAGATTCTCGTCATACGGCTGCGATAGCAGAGTCAGCTATAGGTACATACGGGAGGGAGGCTGGGCTGGAGGCGCGATGAAGCAAAGTTGTTTGGGGCAAGACCGTCTGAAGGTCTGAATCACATATGGAAGTATCAGAGACGACACATCTGGTAGTGTATCTGTCGGAGGGTGGAAGGATTGCAGTTACGTCAAGTTTAGTTACAAGCTATTCTGTGCACTTGACTCGACAGTCATCTCAGCTGCTCATCACACACACATCATCATCATCACATAAACTGCAAATATTTCTCTTTCTTCTTCTCATTCTCTCTTTATAGCATAATCTTGATTCTTCACGTTATCTGGCCAGTATCTGATTGTATCTGACTTTAACTTTCGCTGATCCCATGTCATCGCCTTACGTAATCTCCAACTCCCAACTAATTTTTTTTCTCTGCCTGCTCTCTGCCGCCTCCCAACTGCTGCGAGATCCTGGTTTTCTCCAGCATTTCTGATTGATAGAAAACAGAGATAGAACGATAGTCACAGTACCATGGATTATCAGTCAGTATTTGGAGCCACCGCTGCAGCGATCAACGGCGGCGCCACCCCGCTCAGCAGCACCGCGCAGGAGCACACGATGGCGACCGTTCTCTGCTGCAACTGCGGTGTGCCCATCGACGGCACGAGCGGTCTGTCGATGTGCTACGACTGCATCAAGCTCTCGGTCGACATCACGGACGGGATCCAGAAGGAGAGCACGCTTAGTTTTTGCAGAAACTGCGAGCGTTTCTTGAGACCGCCTAGTCAGTGGGTTGCTGCTGCTTTGGAGAGCAGAGAGCTGTTGGCTTTGTGTTTGAAGCGATTAAAAGGACTGCAGAAGGTATTTTCTTTGCTGTGATGTATGCTTGTGTTCGAGCACGTTACTAACTGGTATTTGTCAGGTCCGCCTCATCGATGCATCCTTCATCTGGACCGAACCTCACTCGCGAAGAATCAAAGTCAAACTGACCGTGCAAAGCGAAGCGTTCAACAACACGATCGTGCAGCAGTCGTTCGAAGTCGAGTACATCGTCATCGCGACGCAGTGCCCCGACTGCGCCAAATCCTTCACCGTCAACACCTGGCGCGCGACCGTGCAGATCCGTCAGAAAGTTCCCCACAAGCGAACGTTTTTCTACCTCGAGCAGCTTATCTTGAAACATAACGCGCACCGCGATACGATCTCCATCCTCGAATCAAAAGACGGTTTGGATTTCTTCTACTCCCAGAAGAACCATGCGGTCAAGATGATTGACTTTTTGAGCGGCGTGGCCCCGATCCGGACAAAGAAGTCCGAGGAGCTCATCTCGATGGACACACATACTGCCGTCCGCAGTTACAAGTTCACGTTCTCGGTCGAGATCATCCCGATCTGCAAAGACGACCTCGTCTGTCTTCCCAAGAAAGTCGCCCGGGCGGCGGGCAACATCTCGCAGCTCGTGCTCTGCAGCCGCATCGGCAACACCATCCACCTGCTCGACCCGTTCTCGCTGGACTCGACAGATTTACAACCGTCCGTGTACTGGCGCCAGCCATTCACGTCTCTTACCAACAGCTCGAACCTGACTGAGTTTGTCGTGCTCGACATCGAACTCACTGGAGCTGAGAAGGGAAGAATTGCCATGGCTGACGCGACCGTGGCGCGGTCGGCAGACATGGGCCGCAACGACACGACGTACTACGTGCGCACACATCTCGGAGGTATCTTGCACCCGGGAGACACCGTGCTCGGATACTTTTTGTCCAACGCAAACTTCAACCACGATCTCTGGGATACGCTCGACCAGCGCAACATTGCGGACGTCGTGCTCGTCAAGAAATCGTACGCGCGCAGGAAGAAGAACAAAGGCCGCAACTGGCGCCTTCGTCGCATGGCGAAGGAGTACAACGAGATGGAGGACTCGGCTGCCATGTCGACCAAGCAGCGACAGATGGAAGCCGACCGGATCGAGCGCGACTACGAGCTCTTCTTGCAGGAGCTCGAAGAAGATCCCGAGCTGCGCAGCACGATCAACCTTTACAAGGCGCCCAACTCGCAGAACCCGGAGAGGGTTAGACCTACTAGGCCGACGAAGATGGAGGGCATCGAGGAGGGTGAGGAGCCGGTTGCTGATGCGGATGGGGATGCGGCGATGGAGATGGATGAGGGAGAGGAGGTTGACGATGACGATGATGAGTCGGATGGATCGGCGCCTGATGTTGGTCTTGATGAGTTGCTGGATGAGATTGACGAGCTTACTTTGGAGGATGCATACCAGTCTGAGTAGTTACTCTCGAGATTATATTTTTATTTTTTTGTTTGTAAACAGCCATTGTCACTGGGTTCATTAAGGTATTCTTTGTTCTTACTTTTGTACTTTATCGTTGATTGTTCTGATGATTGTCATTTAATTTTTCAACCATAGGCTAATCTATGAGCATCCCAATTCCTGAGCCTTTAAAACACACCCGACCAGACAATATGAACACATGCACTAAAACAAACACTAAATCACTTTTCCTCTATTTAATATCCTTGTAACTCCACTTCTCCGTGAGGTTCTTCTTATACTTGCGTCCCTTAAACACCTGTACTCGGGCCTCAATCACACCACGCTCTTGCATGCTGATGAACCGATCCTTTGCGAGATTACCCTCGGGTTTCAGCAAGCGCAGCGAATCCGTGAGTTCGTCGGCGAGTTTGAGCGTGATCGGGCGCTCGGCCACTTTGTACTTTCCGAGCTTGTGCTTGCGTGTAGTGCGGGATGGCTTGCTGAGGTCGATCACCTTCGTCGAGGAGGAGGAGGGGGAGGAGGGGGCGTCGGTGGTGGATGAGGTCGTGGCGGGTTGTGATTCTTTCTTGATGGTGTTGTCTTCGTCTTCGCGCTTGATCGTCACAGGTTTTTGCGTCTCTTCTTCGTCCTCGGCGTCGCTGTCGACTTCGTCCAAACCCAATCGTTCTCTTTCCTCGAGCAGCTCACCCAGCTGTCTGATCCGCTCTTGCCGTTCTTCCTCCCTCTTGCGCTCCTTCTCCTGCTTCTCAAGCTTGACGTGCTCCTCCTTCAAAATCGCCTGCCACGAGTCAAGTGACGGGTTATAGGAGATGCCTTCTTTAGGCAGATCCACCGCCCGACGGGACTCCTTGAATGCAATCGGTGGGTGCGACAACGTCACCGGCGGCTTCTCCTTCCTGACATAGCTCAACGTCTTGTCCAGCCCGATCTCCTTCGCATGCGCGTATATGTCCTTCTTATTCGGCACGCCTTTCTTCTCCGGCTCCTGCGCCATGCGCACCTTCAGCTGCGCACTCGGCTCCTGATCCTCGCCCCACGCATCGTAGATATCCCCCACGATATGACTATCCCTCTCCAGATTCGCAATCGACGACTTCCCGTCCGCAACGCGCCCCGCTTTCCGCAGCAGACGCGCAAGGTCTTTATACGACACGCCCTGCACGTTCCCCTTTTTGCGCTCCGCCGCGGCCTCGTCTTCGCGCGCGCGCTTGCGCGTCATCAGCGCGGGAATCGCGGACCGCTCGGCGAGGATCTGGTCGGCTTTCAAGGGCTTCGCGAACGCTTTCGGGACATGGCTGGACGCGCTGTCGTCGACGGCGAAGAGCTTGTCGGAGTCGAGTTTGTCGAGAGTGGTTCTGCACCAACAAGTTGTTAATACGCTGAATCAATAAAGAAGAATAGAAAAGGAACTTACCCAACAAGAATCTTCTCTTCCCGAACATCTTCAAGACCTTGCTCGACCTCCGACACATCAACATTCTTGCGCCAAGCTTTCTTTCCCTTCCGAGACGGCTGAGCACGCAGTTTACTGCTCATCCTGTATATGCAAAATATAGTGAGAAACGAGGAAGCAGAAACAATAGAGTGGTTTCAGACAAGATATCTGATCTTGCTTCTGTGAAAGGTTTTCCTTTTCCTCCAAATTTTTTTTCTGAGAGAAAGTTTTCAAATCTCCCAAGTCGATGCGGCGTCGTTGGGAGTTTTGAGATTCTTAAATTCCCGCACAGAAAGAGGTTTGTGGCTTTAACCGCATATAAAATACCTGTCTTATGCAGAAGTTTATCATTTTTTTCTTAACTGGACTGTGTTCGTCTCTGCATACAAAGAACGAAAGGACAGAGTAGACTACGCCCGACACAACATCACGACAATGGGCACAGATACGCAGAAGCGGGACTGGTTCTCGACCGAGGATAGCGAGGATTCCGATCTTGGGCACGGGTCTGGATCAGAGAGCGAGAACGAGGTGAAGCGGAGTGCTGTGAAAAAAGTGGTCAAGGAGGTTAAGAAGAGCAAGCCTGAGAAGAGTAGGAAGCGGAAAGTGGCTGCTGCGAGTGAGGATGATGACGAGGATGAGGAAGAGAAGGATGTGAGTCGGGCGAAGGTAGCGAAGCGGAAAACTGCTGCGCCTGTGTTTGAGTTTGGCAAGCGGTTTGAATCGTCTGAGGACGAGGATGAAGATGACGACGGGGACGACGACGAACAAGACGAAGACAGCTCAGACGAAGTAGAGCACATGCCCGGCGCCTCCTCCGGCACCGACGGCGACGTCAAAGACGTCCTCCGCCGCCTGTCGACCAAAGAACTCGAAGACAACCGCGCGCGGATCGAAAAGACCGGCGTCGTCTATCTTTCGCGGATCCCACCGTTCATGAAGCCCGGCAAAGTGCGGCAGATCTTGTCGCGGTTCGGGGAGCTTGATCGGATCTTTTTGGCGCCGGAGGATCCGAAGAGTTATGCAAGACGGGTGCGGTTTGGCGGGAATAAGAAGAGGAATTTCGTGGAGGGGTGGGTGGAGTTTAAGGATAAGAAGAAAGCAAAGCTGTGTGCTTCGACTCTGAATGGACAAATTATCGGTATGTACTTCCTATCTCATAATCTCAAGCAGGAACCAATCCAGACTAACGATCCGACAAACATCATGCAGGCGGCAACAAACGCTCCTACTACTACGACGACATCCTCAACATCAAATACCTCCCCAAATTCAAATGGCACAACCTGACCGAGCAAATCGCGTACGAGAACCAAGTCCGCCAAGCCAAGCTCCGAGCCGAGATCTCGCAGGCCACGCGCGAAAATAAGGCGTACATCCGCAACGTCGGACGCGCAAAGATGATTGAGAATATTAAAGCCAAGCGGGCTCTCAAGGCTGAGGCTGCGGGAGCGAACGAGGACGCTTCGACAAGTAAGAAGCAGGGCGAGAGCGAGATTGAGATGAGGAGAAACTTCAGACAGAGAACGGTTAGAGACCGCACGAAGAGCTCGGAGCCGAGCGCGAGAGATAAAGCGAACGAGGCGGCTATGCAGAGAGTCCTTGGTAGCATTTTTTCATAATATAACCTGTTTGATCATGTCTTGTAATATAGCTTCGGTCATATAGAGAGCATTGCACAGTTTGTATGTATAGAAGGCTGCAAATTACTGATAGCTGAAAGTCGTGATTATTTTCCAAACGCCTGCACAAATGACTAAAAAACAACAAGTGCCATGAACAACCGTACTCGAACACAGACACATAAATAAACGAAAAAACACAACAGCCGAGCAATCTCCTCATTAATTTTGATCACCGAGAACCACCCATCAGCCACAACGGAGACTTATTACAAGCACAAGGAAACAAAACGCAAAGAAAAATGGTATACACGCAAAGTCACATTAATTCTCTTCAATCTCAAGCTGTGGCGCACCTTCAACAGCCTCGCCATCGGTTTCATTCACGGCGACGTATCGGGTGCTTCTAATCATATCTCCGACTCGCATACTGCGCACCTCGCCCACCAGCGACGAACTAGAGATGTCCCCGTCTGGACCATGCAGCAAACGGGATTGTTCTTCGGTGTCGCTTGGAGAGGGGACTGTTGGTGATGGCTGTGTGGGGATGCCTGAGATGGGCGCGTACGGAAGGGGTTCGGTGAAGGACTTTTGCAGATTCCGCTGCTGTTGTTGCTGCTGCTGCTGCTGTTGTTGCCGGCGTACAGCCGGAGGAACGGGAGACTTGATGATCGGCGTGAATGTGTTCTTCGGTACAGCCTGATCGACGACAATGTGTGCGCTTGTACTGCGACTCGGACCAGGGGCCGTCAACTCGCTTGCATCGACCGTACTTATCGATTGAACTGCCGCAGCTGGAGCCACCCGCTCTTCATCAAAAGCAGTGAGCGTCCTAAGCGGCGCGTTTCGCACAACAACAAACCCTCTATTCCGATTGCCCACATGCAATCTCTCCGCCGCGCCTTCTATCCGCTTCGAAAACCAGCCTCTAACGCCGGCTCCCACACCGGTCGGGTCCGCGGGCCCGGTACCCAGTTTTCGGGTGTACTTTGCGCGCGCAGACAGCGGTGTTCGCGACTTGGCCGAGACGGCTGACTTGGGCTGATCCGGGTCGAGTTGTGCGGCGGCTTCGGGGTCGTCGCGGTCGTCGTCGGCGTGCAGGGGGAAAGTGTCTAGCCCTGAGATTGCTATTCCAACTGGTTCTCCTGAAGAGGAACTATTTCCAAGGGTAGATGTCTTGGCAAGACCTTGCTGCTGCTGCTGCTGCTGCTGCTGTTTGCGCATGTTTAGATACACATCAGACTCTCGCACAGCATAGTCCACGTTCCGAGTCGGCTGCGCCATCGAGTACTGATCGCTCCACAGCCCATCGTCCTCCATCGTCTCTGCATCATACCAGCTTTCTCTCTCACCCGTCGACGAGCCGGCTTCTCGCGAGGAACTAGTCCATGCTAGCGGATCGGCACCCTTGATCTGTGATGAATTGGACGAGGCTTGTATTTCGCCAGGCGAGACAGGTGTCTTGCTACCATCTTCGTTCGTCAAGGCAGGACTTCGTCCATCTGAGCTACTGCGCAGGCGCGGGCGCCGCGGCATGCGGTAGTACGCAAACAGCGCGTTCGGACTGACAGGTGAAACGGGCTTGCCGAGCTTTGACGAGTCGGGCGAAAGAGTAGCCATGCCTCCTGCGCTCAAGGGCATCGGTAGACTGTCGAGAATGTTGCCACTCATTGAAGGCTGCAGCGAGAAGCTGTAATCTCTGGGCGAGACAGCTAGCGATTGTTCGTCGGGCGATACTGCTAACGAGCGGGTAGCTTCCAGATCGAGATTACCGGTCGTGCCAAACTTCTCCTGTGGATGCCTTCGTCGGGCAAGCTGTCGAAGACCGAATGCTCGAACAAAGGTAGTTGAAGGATCGCTAGTGACGCCAGCTAGGCGAGCGATGGTCTCGACGATGGCCTGGACAGCGTGCAGGAAGAACACAAAGACGAGGACTAGGGCGTGGATTAGAAGGATGGCGTACGCGACCCATCCTTTGACGGTATCGCTAAGGCCGAGAGAGGAGATGAAGCAGATGGAGAAGACGATTGTGATGAATCGGGCGACGGAGATGATTGCATGGTAGATATTCATCTTAGTAACGTGATGGAAGGGACGGAAGACGGAGAGAAAGACTAGATAAACAGCCTCGACAACGAGAAGTACTGTGATTTGCGCCGTTCCCGAGGGCTGGACAGCGCCGACAAAGATACCTCGGATCAGAGTGGCCAGGATCTGCACGATACAAAACATGAACCCTCGCTCGCGGTAGGTGTTATATAGAGGACCTATGCAGAGCAGGGTTGGAAGGTCATCGTATAGTGCTTGCTGCGGCCTGGCCTGACGAATGACTCTGACGAGTAGCAGCGCGGCAACTATCCAAAGCACCAGCAAAACGCCGGCGAGAACGCTGATGTAGACGGGGGAGTCTGCAGCTCTGAGGAGCTGGAAACACGAAAAGGAGACCAACGGTAGAGAAAAATAAATCATGTAGAGCCGTACAAGCATGCCCAATATGCTCGGGATATTTTTGGATCGCAGATCAACCGAGTGGTGGCCTTTGAACTTGCAGATGAGCCACTTGAACCCGTACAAGGACTGCGAGACCAGGAGGACTATACCGGTGACAGCGAGAAGCCAGACGACGAAGCAGGTCCAGATGTCCCAGTCCTTACCAAGACCTACAAGCTGTGCGAGGTTCGACATGCCATATTCGCCATCGACTGCGTATATATTGTCGATGCCGATGTCGCGCGAGTGGTGGGAAGCAAAAGAGGTGTTGAACTGCAATGAGGCCCAGGAGGAAGCCGACATGGCAGGCTGGTAGAAGCCCGGGAAGCTGAGGTTGAGGGAGGCCAGAAGGAAGGCGAACTGGATGTACTGCAGCAGATCACCAAAGCCAGGCGTAACAAGGCGCAGGGCGTTTGGGTCCTGGCCGTAGTTGCTGCTCCATGAGTAGAAATCTTTTGTGCCGGTCCAGGGGTTGTAGATGGCTGAGACCACGATAGAAACGGCAAGAAGAACAAGGATTCCAACAGGGACGTAGACAAGGATATCGAAAGTGGAAGAGCGGAATGTGGGCGTGATTGTGGCGGAGATGCAGGCGACGACGTCAGCATCTACAGAAGGGTCGATGATGGAAACTTCGGAGGTTACTGATACGAAATAGTAAGAGCTCCCCAACAGATAGGACGAGTAGAACGAAGCGTTGGAGGAGGGTCCAAAAGGGCAGTCGCCGTCGGAGACGTAGGAGCAGAAGCGCGTGTAGGTGTTGTCGACGCGGTACTGCATGACGGATGCGGACGTACGTAGGGTTGCTGTACGTTATTGTTAGAGATCAGGAAGGCAGGTGTAAACAATGGAAGACGACGACGAGCAGACGAGGGCCTGGTCGAGGACTCCAAACACAAACAAAGAAAAGCAAAGGAGAATAGCATACTCAGACGGTTGGTATCTGTAGAGTAGTCCGGGAGCGAGCCGTACATGTCTCCGACCACGGAGATGTTGACCTGCCCGAGGCCATCGTCGTAGAGCGCGTCGACGGACGAGGGGACGAAGTAGGTGCCCGAGCGAGCGACTGTTTCCGACAGACAGCTCTCGAACGGAACACTTGCAGAACGGGCCGGAACAGCGAGAAGAACAAGGAGGAGGAGGAGGAGGGGAGAGAGCATCTTCGCTTTCTATATATAGCAACCCGCGCAAGGTACGCGAGAGGGCGCGCTACGCAGGGAGACGGCGGAGGAAGCAGAGAGGTCAGATAGAAGGCAACATTGCCGGGAACAACACGAAGAACCAGGAAGAAGCTGCCGAGCGGGCAGTTTGCGGGCGACGCGGTGGTGAAGCAGCGCAGGCGGAGGCAGCGTCGTCGTTGAACGAGCAAACCGCCATCGGCGAGCGGCGCAGGCACAAGTCCAGCGCCAGAGCGTGCGGCGGTGGCCCGCCTGTGTTCACGTGATAAGTCATGTGACACTCACGTGATGATCAGCATGTAAGCGGTGAGGGTGCGGTGCCCACGTGGAGCGCACAGGCCGCGCACGGTTTAGGAAGTCGTCCTCAGCGTCGGCGCCGCGTGCTGCTGCCACGCTGCTGCTCCTCCTCTGTTCCTGTTCCTCTTCACCACCGCCTTCTTCTGCTCTTCTCCATCAACTCCTTCTGCAATGGCCTCCGCAAACGGTTCCTCGGCTGAGCGCAAGCACGCTAAGAGCCAGAGCACCTTCGTATGTATCTCCTCTCTTCTCCCGTCGGCCGTCCCTGTCTTCTTTGTCCATGCGCGTCCTCCGATCGGCCATTCTTGCGTTTCACGCTCTCTTCTCTCTGCCGTTCTCTGTCGCGATTTTAGTTGTATTCGCGTAGTTTTTTTTAGAAATCTTTATATCTCGTGTTTTATTTCTGTTCTATTTGTTTTCTTTTTCGTGTTTTGGGTTTTGACCGGCTACTCTCCCCTCTCCTCTCCGCTAACATGCCACCTAGCAATTCGAAAACACCTCCACCGCCATCGCCGCCAGTCAGATGCGCAATGCCCTCAACAAGCTCGCCGACACCGTTCCTGACCCAAAGATGCGCAAGGTATGTCTTCTCCACTCTCTTCTACATCCTCTTCCCCTCGTCGCGTCTTTGTTTACCCGATCCCTACTAACACGCACCCCCACCTCTAGCAATTCGAGACCCAAATGGACGCCTTCTTCTCCCTCTTCCGCCGGTATCTCACCGACAAGGCCAAGGGAACCGCCGTGTACGTCTACTCTTCTCTTCATCTACAACCTCCCTACTAACTCCTGTTCAGCGACTGGGACCATATCAACCCCCCCAACCCCGAGCAGGTCATTGCCTACGATGAGCTCGCCGAGGACATCCAGACCGAGTTCCTCTCCAAGCTCGTCGTTCTCAAGCTCAACGGTGGTCTTGGAACCTCAATGGGCTGCGTCGGTCCCAAATCAGTCATCGAGGTTCGCGAAGGCCAGTCCTTCCTCGACCTTGCCGTCCGCCAAATTGAGTTCTTGAACGACACCTACAAGGTCAACGTGCCCTTTGTGCTCATGAACTCCTTCAACACCGACGACGACACGCAGTCCATCATCAAGAAGTACGAGGGTCACAACGTCGAGATTATCACCTTTAACCAGTCTCAATACCCTCGTGTCTACAAGGACTCCCTTCTCCCCGTCCCCAAGGACATCTCGGCTCCCATTGACTCGTGGTACCCTCCCGGACACGGTGACTTGTTTGAGTCGATCGAGAACTCTGGAGTTCTTGACGAGCTCATCGCCCGCGGAAAGGAGGTCCTCTTTGTCTCCAACTCTGACAACCTCGGCGCTGTCGTCGACTTCAAGATCCTCAACCACATGGTCGAGTCCAAGTCGGAGTACATCATGGAGCTGACCGACAAGACGCGTGCTGATGTCAAGGGTGGTACCATCATCGACTACGAGGGCTCTGTCCGACTACTGGAGATTGCGCAGGTTCCCAAGGACCATACCGAGGACTTCAAGTCGATCAAGAAGTTCAAGTACTTCAACACCAACAACATCTGGATCAACCTGAAGGCCATGAAGCGCGTTGTCGAGAACAGCGAGCTCGAGCTCGAGATCATCCCGAACGCAAAGTCGATCTCTGTCGGCAAGGGCGAGTCTGACGTTGGCGTTCTCCAGCTCGAGACCGCCGTCGGTGCCGCCATCCGTCACTTCAAGGGCGCCCACGGTGTCAACGTTCCCCGTCGCCGATTCTTGCCCGTCAAGACTTGCTCCGATCTCATGCTCGTCAAGTCGGATCTGTACTCGCTTGCCCACGGCGCTCTCGAGATCTCGCCTGGCCGATTCGGTCCTGCTCCGTTGATCAAGCTTGGAAGCCATTTCAAGAAGGTTTCTGACTTCCAGAAGCGCATTCCCTACATTCCCAAGATCGTCGAGCTTGACCATCTTACGGTCACTGGTAATGTTTCGCTTGGAAAGGGTGTCGTTTTGAAGGGAACTGTCATTATTGTCTGCTCGGACGGCCAGAAGATTGATATTCCCAACGGCAGCATTCTTGAAAACGTTGTCATCACTGGCAACCTGTCTATACTCGAGCATTAAATAGCGACTTCCATTCTGCCTGGTTTGAAACCGTGGCAAGTGTTTTTTTCCCTTTCAGTTTTTTTTACCACTTTTGGTTGTACATTTGAACGTTTGATCATTTTCTATTCCTGCTGTATGTGAATTTTCCATTTTCCTTTTTTTTTGTTGACTACTCTCTCTGAGAGAGCGGGTTGGTGTCCATAGTTGAGTTTGGCCTTGGAGGCAAGTAAGTGTATGAGTTTGTGACTATTTTTCCTAATGAAGGAAAAAAGAGTCTGAAATTGGACAGTGTAGCAGTGAAGTCTAAGATTAGTCCCAGAGAATGAATGGTTCTCGGGTTTTATTTTGTATTGCTGTTTTTGCGCCTGAAATACATGGCTGTGAACAAGATTTGATAAGTTCTTGATTGTAGTGTAGAATTCTGTCATAGACAGTATCGGAAGACTGGTTTTCTAGATCTCCGAGCAGGTCGGCGAGAGTCGATTGTTTTGTCGGGTTGAATCTCGGCTTGAGCGAGAAGATGCATCATGAGGGAGACAGGCGCGTCTGTGGTGGTAGTAGAAAGGTTCGATGTCGTAGAAGGGGGTTCTGGCTTTGTCTTTCTCTTAGGCTTAGGCTCTGGCTCTGACGTTGTCGTTTTAGCCGTTTCGCGAATGAAGTGATCAATATCACTATCATAATCGAAGCTTTGCGTCGCGGTAGCTGCGACCGCTGCAGCTGTTGTGGGCGCAGGGGAGGTCGACGAGGAGGGAGCAGCAGAAGGCACCGGCGGCGACGAAGGTACCTGTGTGAGCCGGATGATTTCCATTATATCGTCGTTATCGCTGGCGGGTTCTGGGGGAGGACGGTCAGGTTCTGCGAGATGTGTCGCAGCGTCGGCGGGCTGAGAATCTGGGGAGGGTTTGGGAGGGGGAGGTTTTATCTTGGTGGGTGCTGGAGTGCGGGAAGCAGATAGGCGAGGAGCGTGCATCAGCGTTCCTAACGTCGAAAGCGGGACCTCATCACGAACTTCTTCCAGAGGGACTTCATCGTCGCTGCTGAGCGCAGGGCGCGGACTCTCATCGGTATCTTTCGCACCCGCTGATTCAAGCAATCTCAGCTCTGCCTCGTGCACCGCTGCCGTGAACAGATGTACTGTTTCAAGAAACTCGTCTTCGACCATGCGATAAGCCTTGTCGTTTTGCTGCATTAGCTCTGTTGGTAGGAATGGTGGTTTTGCGCGCTTGTGTGTATCGCTGGGGTCGGTATCAGATGATGATGATGAGGGGGAGGAGAACACCTGCGTTGAGGACGGGGGAGGTCGATACCGTCTCGGCTCATGTCGTGGTTTTGTGATTGTCGTATCATCATGACTTTCAGACGCAGTCTCCGGTTCCCGTTTCCTTTTCGAGGCTTCTGTAATATCTCTTTTGACTGGTTTGCGATCAACGGTCCTCCTCGACGCGGCAGACGACGACGTCATCGCTTCCCACGGAAGTACACGTCTCCTTACCATCTCAGAACCATTCAAAAACACCCGCAGTAATTCACATCAGACCCAAAACCTCTGTCAATGCTCCCTACCTATCTATTTCTACTTCACCGAGAAGTAACTGATTGAAGATCAACAATGATCAACTATCAAAAATTAAGGTTCGAGTCGTTGTCCCGGCCGATGACGTTTTTGGCTCTTTTTTGGGTCTTGAAATTTGAGAAATTCAATTTAAATCTGTTATCTTCCTCCCAACGGTCAGATTATTCGAATTGCATCTGCAATTATTGTTTGTGATTGAATATTCTGTTTGAGGTTTTGAGTTTATAGCTGCTGTTTGCTGTTGTTTATAATTGCTTCTATTTGGGGAGGTCTGATTCGAAAGCAGACGATATGGCAGACGAGGATCAAAATGGCACACTGCCTTCTACCAGCACGACACCACCTCCCGCGACCACAGCCTTCCTCAAAGACAGCGAGACCACGACAGAACATGAGACAGACGACGCGATGACGCCGACGCCTCTTGAACCGAATATCCAGAGTCTGGATAGTCTTGGTGTGCGAACGATGGAGCAAGATGATCTTGAACGGAACGTGGCGGCGCAGGTATGGATCAACGCATCTTGACGAGCGCGATGTTTTGATGAGAATGCTAACAGAGTCTTGTACAGGCTGATCAAGCTATTAATAAACGCGAGAAAGATCTAGATATGAAGCGTTTGGAGAAATCTCTCACCCAGAAACTGTTTGTCTCTTCCTTGTTCTACTTATCTTGCTAATCAACGTCGCTAACAACTTGATCCTGCAGAAAATTCGTCGAGAAAATCAACAAACTCGAAGACCGCCTCGGCTCACGCAACACGACTCTTTCCGCACGCGCAAAGATCATCGACGAAATCGAACACATCCGCACCGTCGACCTCGCGCCCATCGACCAAGATATCTCCGACATCCGGCACCGGATCGACGAGCGCGAGCGCGCCGCCGCCGCCATGGCCGGCCATCATCATAACTCAGAAGCAGGTGGTGAAGTTGCGGACGCGGCGCGGTTGCCGAATGAGTCGGAACGCGAGTTTTTGATACGGACGGGTAAGATCACGCCGTTTTCGAAGATGGCGGGTCTCGAGCGCCAGGCGGGACGGGCAGCGGACGCGGCGCACGCGTCGGCGCAGGTGATTGCAGAGGCGGAGAGTAGCGCGCAGACGACGGCGGCGGTAAGCAGTGGTGCGGCAGCGGGGAAGGATATGTCGCATCAGAAACTACGGTTGCCGGGGCTTGAGTTTGATACCTCTGACGAGGGCGAGATTGAGGAAGACGAGGATGATGAGGAAGAGCTTGTTAGTCGGATCTCTGCCGAGACGAAGATTAGACGGCGGAGGTTGAGTTCGTCGGGTGGTGCGAGCGGGCAGCGGAAACGGAGGAGGGTGGATGAGGATGAGGAGGATGAGGATGCGGTCGTCAAGGATGAGGATGAGTCTGCGGAATCTGATTTTGTGCCAGACGCGGACGACGATGACGAGGCGCTGGAAGACGAGGGTGATGACGATGAGTTGCAATATGCCGCCGAAATGGACGACGACGACTTTGAAGACGAGGAACGCAAGCCAAAGGCGAGAAAGAAATCGTCAAAGAAGAAGAAGAAGGAGGAGGAGAAGGAGGAGTTACCGGAAGCAGACGATGGCGATGAGAGTTACTATAAAGAACGTCTGCAGAGATGGGTATCCCGACGTTCCGCGTTCCGGAAGAAAACCCGTCTCCGTCGCGAGCAAGCAGGCGGCAGCAGCAACAACGAGGACGGCTCTGACTCGGATACAGAGGAATGGTACCGTCGGCACCCGAAAATCCGCGATCTGGAGTTCGACGGCGGGTATCGGCTGCCGGGCGATATCCACGCCAGTTTGTTTGACTATCAAAAGACGTGCGTGCAGTGGCTTTGGGAGCTGTATTCGCAGCGCACGGGCGGGATTATTGGCGACGAGATGGGGTTGGGAAAGACGATTCAGATTATTTCGTTCATTGCGGGATTACACTACAGTGGGAAACTTACAAAGCCGGTGCTGATTGTTTGTCCGGCGACAGTGATGAAGCAGTGGGTGAACGAGCTGCATAGGTGGTGGCCACCCTTTCGCGCCGTGATTTTACATTCAAGCGGGACAGGCATGCTGAAGAACGCCGAGCAGGCGGATGAGCTGGATAGACAGCTGAGTAAGCGGCAAGGCAAGCTGATTGACTCAAAGTCGAGCCAGGCGGTGAAAAGGCTGGTGAACCGCGTGGTGGCGAAGGGACATGTGCTGGTGACCACCTACGTCGGCATGCAAATCTATCGAGACGCGATCCTGCCCAAGGAGTGGGGCTACTGCGTGCTCGACGAAGGCCATAAGATCCGCAACCCAGACTCTGACATCTCGCTGGTGTGCAAGCAGGTGAAGACGCCGCATCGCGTGATTCTGTCGGGAACACCGCTGCAGAATAACCTGACTGAACTGTGGAGTCTGTTTGACTTTGTCAGTCCCGGCAGATTAGGCACGCTGCCGGTGTTCCAACAGCAGTTCTCGGTACCGATCAACATCGGTGGCTACGCGAACGCGACGAACGTGCAGGTGCAGACGGCGTACAAATGCGCGGTCGTCCTGCGGGACCTGATTTCGCCGTACCTCTTGCGGCGGATGAAGGTCGACGTGGCGGCCGACCTGCCCAAGAAGACCGAGCAGGTGCTGTTTTGCAAGCTGACGCAGCCACAGCGGGACGCGTACGTCAAGTTTCTAAAGTCGGGGGACATGTCGTCGATCATGTCCGGCAAGCGGCAGGTTCTGTTCGGGGTCGACATCCTGCGCAAGATCTGCAATCATCCCGATCTCGTCAGCCGCGAGATCCTAAGCCACAAGGAAGGCTACAACTACGGCTCGGGCAACAAGTCCGGCAAGATGCAGGTCGTCAAGAGCTTGATCCTGCTCTGGAAGCAGCAGGGCCACCGCGCGCTGCTGTTTTGCCAGACGCGGCAGATGCTCGACATTCTCGAGAAATTCATCAGCGGCCTGCACCCGAGCGTGCGGTACCTGCGCATGGACGGCTCGACGCCGATCGGATCGCGGCAGACGCTCGTGGACGAGTATAACAACACGCCCGAGATCGATGTGTTTTTGCTCACGACGCGCGTCGGCGGGCTGGGCATCAATCTGACGGGCGCGAACCGCGTGATTATCTACGACCCGGACTGGAACCCGTCGACGGACGTGCAAGCGCGCGAGCGCGCGTGGCGGCTGGGGCAGCAGAAGAAAGTGGCGATTTACAGGCTGATGACGTCGGGGACGATCGAGGAGAAGATCTACCACCGGCAGATCTTCAAGCAGTTTCTGACCAACAAGATCCTGAAGGATCCGAAGCAGCGGCGGTTTTTTAAGAATAATGATTTACATGACTTGTTCAGTCTTGGAGATTCGGACGCGGACGGGACGGAGACCGGGACGCTGTTTGCGGGGGCGGAGGTTCAGTTGAATCGTGGGGAGCTCGAGTCGGTGGAGGAGAGTAAGAAGAAGAAGAAGGTGAAGGAGACGGAGGCTATCAAGCAGCTTACAGGCGTTGCTGGTCTCGAGAAGTAGTGAGTGTCTATCTTTTCTTGCTATATGAAAACGAGCAAAGAGCTAACCGATCACGACAGCCGCACCGAGGAAGAAGAAAACAAAACCACAGAACCAACCTCCTCAACAGCCGCCGCTCCAGACGAAGAAACACCCGACCCCTCGTCCACCGGCGCCGACGACGGAATAATGGAAAGCCTTTTCGCGCGCTCGGGAGTCCACAGCGCGCTCGAGCACGACGAGATCATGAACGCGTCGCGGCCGGACGCGATCCTGGTCGAGCGCGAAGGAGCGCGGATTGCGGCGGATGCAGCGCGGGCGTTGCGGGAGTCGCGGCGCGCGATGAGAGCGACGGGGGCGGGCGTCGGGACGCCGACGTGGACGGGGAGGAGCGGGGTTGCGGGGAGAGAAGATGGTGCAGGTAGACGAGCGGTCGGGGCGCGGAGTAGGGAGGGTGGTAGTGCACCGCCTGCTACATCTACATCTAGTTCTAGAACATCAGGATTGCTTTCGCGGCAAACGTCGTCAAGGGTTGGGTCGGGAGGTATTTTGGCCAGGCTACGTGATAAAAAGGCGCTGGAGGAGCAAGAGTCTGCGCGAAGACGGTGATGTGTATGATGATCTATGATGAGGTGGAGAGTGAAAGAGATAGTATTTAATAAATAATAATGCTCTCCACCCCCGAGCCGGACAAACTACCAGACGGACGCTTTTGACTGTTTAATCAGCCCACCGCAGAGATAAGTTTATTTCAGCTATCCAGACTAAAATATCATAGAAAAGACGCTCTTCCAGGAGGATACTCGCAGCTGTCTGAGAATGACTAGAAACACAAAAGAGCATCTCCACCCTACACCGGACTGACAATGCATAGCACATGCGGGGAAAGCAAACACCATCTGCAAAGCTGTAAGGAAAATGCATAAAATTAGCTTCAAGTGATTATCTTCTTATAGCAGCGCGAGGATTCATTTACAGTAAAGTATCCGATCGGGTAGTTCGCCCCGTCCGGCTCTGGGGGTGCACTACAATAATATTTCGCATTTCGCTCAACTCATTCTGCTTCCCAAAAAGACCAACACCAACAACAAAAAAAACAGCAGACACAAACACAAACTCGCTACAAAAGCTACAATACGACTACTGAGTCACGGTCTTCTCCTCAACGACGATCGGCACGTCAGGCGCGTTCTCAAAGTGAATACCGCCGTGCTTGAGCATCGCTTCGGCGACGGCTTCGGCGGAGCGGAATTCCAGCGCGACTTTGTCGCCGAACTTTGCGTTGATTTCTTCGAGCGTGAGGCCGGCGGTCTGAGTATATTGTTAGAATTGCAGGTAAAGAGGAGAGAAAGAATAAGTGAAATACCTCTGGACAGATAAAGATAACAGCAGTGGTAGTGACGAGGCAGGTTGCAATCATCGGGAAGTAATACTTCCAGCCAATATTTGCAAATCCAGTAGTGGCTGGACTGGTAAACGCAATAGCGCACAGGAAGAACGAGCCAAGACCCAAGGTTCCACCGTAACTTCGAAGATGAGTAGGCCAGATCTCAGAGACGTAGACATAGCCTGCGCAGTCGATAGTGGACCCGTAAAATACGATAAACATAAAAAACATCGCAACGGCGCCGTTGGTGCCTGCCTTGCTGTGTCCATCAAGGTAGTATTTCTGCAGAACCGCTTCGCAGATCATGGTTGCGCTCGTGAGGTAGCCTCCCGTGACCAGAAGTTTCTTGCGACCAATGCGATCCATAAGAACCGCGTTAATCATAGCGCCAATCCAAGCACAGACAGTCCAGACAATAGAAAGCGAAAGCTGCAGCACGACTCCGAATCCAAGAGCAGCAAATAGGGTTGGTGTGAGGTTCGCAATAACGAGAATACCAGTGGACTGGCCCATTACCCAGGTCAGGATCGAGCAGATTGCACGATGTCGAAGATGGGGAGTCTTGAAGATATAGATGTAGCCGTGGGGTAGTGTTCGCTCTTCGATGATCTGAGCACGAATCTGAGCCATTTCCGCGGCAGCGATCTTTGCTTCGGGATCTTCCTCGGTTCTGTTGAGCTTCTTGAGAATAACCCACGCCTCATCGTATCGTTCTTTCTCACAGAGCCAGCGAGAGACTCCGGGAGGAAGAAAAGAGAGATGAAAAGACAGAGGGCAAAGAAGGTGAGCATGACGAACTGCAGACGCCATTGATAGGGCCTGTCGACAAAGTGCCAGATGAGTGCAAAGATAGAGGAAGTGATGTAGGCGTATATAATTCCGATTGCATGTTCAGAAACGAGTAAACCTCTTAGATGCGGGGGAGCAATCTCACTCATGTAGACAGGGCAGTTAGCAAGAAGCATACCGGCGCCAATACCGCCAGTTGTGCGAAAGACGGTGAACATGGCGACGTTGACAGATCCGGCTTTGAGGGCGGCAGAAATCATGACTAGAACAGCAGCGGTACCGGTAGCTACTTTGCGACCCCATCTGGTAGAAATGGGAGCTTGGATGACAGCGCCGACGAAACCACCTCCGAGGAAGCTGGAATGCTGTAGTGTCAGAATGGGCAAGACAATATCAAACACAGAAGAGTAACGCACCCACCGATCATTCCACCGATGACTGAATCAGAGTTGCCGTTGCTGAGAAACTTCTCAATAAAACTGGTCTGGGAGAAGGATCCAGCAGTGGCGTTGTTGGCGTAACCAAAGACGAAACTGCCGAGGCCGGCGGCGAGAATTGCCTGCGAGGGTGAGTGACAGGAAGCGAGGTGTTTGATAGAAACGGGGAGCGTACCATAACATTTGCGGTGGTGAGCTTCTGCTTGCGCAGATGATCTAAGGCGGACGCGACAGACTCGAGATCAGCGGGATGCCGGGCGTCTTGCTGGGCGGGGACTTCTGGGTCGGTCATGGTTGCGAGGATGTGCGGAGACGGGGAAGGAACCGGGGGTGGGGAGCAGGGTCCATTTATAGAAGGCGCTATGCCGCATGGCAGACAGGCGTCGAGGTGATTGACTGATTATTAATAGAAAGCAGACGGTCGACGAAAGCAGGAGCTGCTCGAAGCACGCAGTCGCTCGGCATTCGAACTTGGAGCCGGACAATTTATAATTTAATCTGCTTACTCGCTTGGGAGTTGCTCCGCCGCACGCAGCACGATGAGTGGTTTTATTCCACGTTTGAGTGATATTCTGCAACTATTCTATTGAAAACAGAATCAACAAACGTCAGTTCCTTTTTTAGTTGCAAAATCTACAATCGACACCCTCGTTAAGCGACGGGGTGCAATTATCAGGATAAATAGACGGAGATGGTGATTGGGAATAAGCTTTGTGTAAAGCATATCAAAACCTTATACGAGGACTTCAAATCCCGAGCAAAGCCCGGACGAGTGCTCGTCAGCTTTCAGTCAGCTGTGTCAGCTGCTTTGGTGGCTTTCTCTACTTAGCCCAGTTGTCTGAACTACTTATCCTGTCTGAGCAGATGACGTCGAGTCGAGCTAGAGAGCGGGGACAGAACATGGAAAACCTGGGACGGGGAGTATTCGATGCTCAAACGATCGACGCGTCTCGGACGGTGTTCTCCCCGTTCTTCACCTTATCCTCACATCCCAACACGATAGCAGTTTACAGTAAAACTATATATCTCCATGTTGTTTATTAATAATACATGTTGAATATGAAATTCACAGCATAATACCTTCTTCACTGGCTTCTATTCACCTGCACAGATTAAGATTAAAGTTGACAGTTAAACTCTATCCAAGACATTTGCTTGTTCCTCGGATAGACTTCGGATGCCGCACTGTTTTATTCCGCAAACAAATGCGGGGTAAACACTTAAATACGCTCTGCTGCTCCCCGCCTTAGTCGCAAACCCTACAAAGCCCCTCCCAACGCTGTAGGGTTTCTATTCTTATGTAAGCTGACAACATAGATCATGTGATCTGAATCACGTGCACTGCATCCATCCACACACCTCGAGCCTCGCACGTGTTTGCAGACGCGTCTGATCCCAACCTTCTCCAAATATTTCGGTCGTCTGTTCTGTGCTGCTGTTCTCTGTCTTTTCTCGTTCTTTACAGTCCTGTCTTGATGCTTTATTTGCTCTCGCTCTCTTTCTCATGGCTCTCCGCCCACGCTCGAAAGCTGCCTTAGCGCGGCTATTACTCGCTGGCCTCGTCCTCTTCCTCCTCGCCGCTACCCTCTCGCTCTCTGCTCCATCCTCTGCATACCAAACCACTGTCCATTCCCTCTCCGACTCCTCCTGCTCTCCCGTCTGCCACGTCAACAATGCCGTCCTCCTATCCCCCTCTACTTCCCCCGTCGAGCGCGAGTACACCTTCAACGTCGCCCACAAGCAGTCCTCCCACCCCGACGGCGTCATCAAAACCCACGTCCTCGTCAACGACCTCATGCCAGGCCCCACCATCCGCGCCAACCGCGGCGACACAATCGTCGTCCATGTCAACAACAACCTCGCAAACGAATCCACCTCGGTCCATTTCCACGGCGTGCACCACCGCGGCTCGAATTCCATGGACGGCGTTCCGGGCGTAACTCAGTGCGGCATCCCGCCCGGCCATTCCTTCACCTACAAATTCACAGTCAACCAGTCCGGCACTTTCTGGTGGCACTCGCATTCTGCCACACAGCGCATCGACGGCATGGCCGGCGCAATGATTGTCAACGACCCTCAAAACGACCACTACCAAATTGGCAGAGACTACGACGACGAGGCCATCGTCTTCATCCAGGACTACTACCACCAAACAGGCGAGCAGAGATTCGAGTTCTACCTCTCCCGCTCCGGAGCTGGCTTTGAGCCCGTCCCCGAAAACGGCCTCATCAACGGCCGCGGCTACGAAAACCTCTGCTCGCGCGCGCACTTCACGCACAAGTGTGACCCTACCTCCGACACGCGCCCGTTCGAGTTCCGCTTCGTGCGCGGGCGGCGGTACAGACTGCGCGTCATCAACGCGGGCGCGCTTGCAGAGGTCAGCTTCTCGCTTGATAACCACGTGCTCACAATCATCGAGGCCGACACGTCCGAGTCCGAGCCCGCGGATGTGCACTTTGTGCCTATAGCGCCGGGTCAGCGGTACTCCGCCATCGTCACCGCTGCCGAGTCTGGTCCGGACGTGGTCACCATGCGCGCGGATATGAACACAAACTGCTTCAACTACCACAACTCCGTTCTCAATCCCGAGATCCGTGCTCGCGTCGCGCTTGTCGATCCACCCTCGTCGCCTGCGCAGAGATTACTCAAGACCCTCGTCAAACGCGGCGACAGCTCACCCTCCCGACCATGGGACGACGTGCTCTTACCCGACCGCTGCATCGACCTCGACCCATCCCTCCTCCGCCCCGTCGCAGGAGGTCCCTTCTCCGGCGGCCAAGTCCCCGCCATGACGCGCCGCGTCGCGCTGCACACCAAAACCCTCAAACTCGAGCGCGTGAACCTGGCTCCGTTCGGGTTCATCAACCGCACCTCGTTCATGCCCGCCATCGGCGCGCCAAACCTGCACGTCCAACTCGGTCTCGTCAACCCGCTTGCAGAGACAGTCACCGTGCCGACCGTGAGCGGGCGACCGAATACCGATCCGTGGGGCGGCGACCAGCTTATCGAGCACATCGACCTCTCGCCCGATGCAGAACACCCGACCGTCATCGAGCTCGTGATTAACAACCCCGACGAATCAGCCCACCCGTTCCACCTCCACGGCCACGAGATGTACGTCGTGCGCACGCACTCTGCGCGCGCGGGCTTGGGCCCGTGGAAGCCAAAGTACATTTCCGAGTACAAGACCGTCGACGTGCTTCCTCGCGACACCATCACCGTCCCGCGACTCGGTCACGCGGTCGTGCGTTTTGTCGCTGATAACCCGGGATTCTGGGCGTTTCATTGCCATATCCTGTGGCATTTGCGCGCGGGCATGATGATGCAGTTCGCGGTCGGCGTCCAGCAGCTTGAGCGGCAGCTGGTGAATCAGGAGATGATGGAGCAGTGCAGGGTTGAGCGGGAGATGGGCGAGAGATTGGTGAAGGAGTTGCCCGGGAGCGCGTATAAGAAGGGGATGATCCCTGCTACGTAGAGACCTTTTATTGTATATAGAGTTATAGAGATGTATATTAAAGAGTGATGTTCATATGCATTTGTTTTTATTTACTAATAGAATCTGTACAAAATCCAGATCTGTCACCATCTTGTATACCTTATATAACTCATAATCAATTTACAGCCTCACATCCCTTCTCCCACGACTAACCTTCACCAGCGCATCCGTAGCAGGCCGACTCGCCTCCTCGACGCTCAGCAGCCGTCTCTGCTTCAACCTTCTCCCCGCATCATCCGCGAGCGCAAGCACCCGCACACTCACACTAGGCGAGTCGCGCCGATTCTTGCCCTCCCGTCTAAACACTGAAATCCGCTCGACGTAGTCCCACAGTCTACCTTCGGGCTTTATCCGCGACGAGCGTGAGAACGCGCCGGGGTCATGCAGACCGCCTGCGGGGGAGCCTCCGGCTGCCGCTGCTGCTGCTGCGACGGCGGCGTAGCCTGCGTCGTGGTGAAGATCGGCAGGGGAGCTGTATCGCGTCGGCACCCACTCAGGAGAAAGCGACATGATGGCGGGCGTGCGTCCTGACTTTGACCGACGCACGACAAGGATTCCCTCCGCTTCAAACTCGTTGAACGCCGAGCGCAGGACTTCCTTGTTCACGGCTTCAAAGTATGAGAGATCGCCCTGTGCGTAGACGGTCTTGCCTAGTAGCTGCGCTACCTCGAGAAACTCGTTTACTTCTACCCAGAGTGTTTCTGCGCCGCTGCTGTTGTTGCTGTCGTTCGTTTGCTGCGAAGAAGCGATATCGGCTGCGACGGGCGTCAGCATAAACAGCGCCGCGGCAGCAAACCAGTATCCGTCGCAGAACGGCCACAGCAGAAAACAGTAGAAATCAAAAAACTCCCGTCCGCGCGCTCGCTCTTCGAGGCTCAACTCGACCGACCCGTCCTCAGTCAGCGAGATCACGGCCTGGTCGCGCAGCACCTGGATCGACTCCCAGAAGTTGGCCTTGATGCCGCCTGGCTGCTGGATATATACAAATTCGCCGGCGAGCAGGTGTGAGAGCCATTGCGTTTGCTCAAATAGGTATTTGATTGGCACGCGCTGCATCGCAGGGCCGCCGCCTTGCTTGATCTTTGTATACATCGCCACCGCGACGATCGCGTCCGACACAAAGAGATGCATCGCCATGTTCCGGTAGAACGAGAGCTGGAACCGGTCGGCGGCGTAGTAAGTTGGCTCGAGCAACTTGCCGTCTTTGCCCGAGATCCCGATAAGCGGGCCCAGCACTTCCAGCCCGCGATCGACCACTTGCTCTGTCGTCAGCGTGCCAAAATCAGCCACGCGACCGCCTCGCTCGCGGATTCGTACGCAAAGCCACTCTATCCGACGGATGAGCTCCGAGTGGCCTACGCCTCGTCCGCGCAGCGTCAGGAGCACAGTTCCGATCAGCGCTGTAGGCATCACGACCGACGCTTTATTGATGTTTGACAGAACCTCGTATCCGAGCGAGCGCAGCACGCGAGTTCGCAACTGCTCGTTCCCAGCCGCCTCGGTGAACGAAGGGACGGGCGTGCCGCTGGGCGTGTATCGCTCGATCTGGGAGTTTATGTACCCGCGCAAGCTCCATGGCTCATGAAAGCGCACGTCGACGCGGCCGAGCTTGAGCGAGAGAATCTCGCGCGCGGAGAAGAAATCTCGCAGGTTTTCTTTCTGCTTTTGACGGCCGAGCAACTCGCTGATGTAGCTCTCGGTCTCAATCACGCGATCGTACTGAGTCGACACGGGAACGATCCAGCAGTCCTCTGTTCGGCCGGAGAGCACGGTGTCGAAGATGAATTTGAGAATGCCAAATTTGGGAGGAAGCAGTTTTCCAAGTCGGGAGCGGCCGCCTTCGATGAAGCACTCAAAGTTGAAGCCGCCGGAGAGGAGCGTGTCGACGTAGGCTTGGATAAGGGCGCTGTATAACTGGTCGTCGCCGAATGATCTCCTCATCCACATTGCGCCAAGGTTCTATTCAAAAGTTAGTAGATGTAAGATGGAAATAATCATTAAGATAAAGCGCGACTTGCGTTGAGAGCTGGCCCAATGACGGCAAAGTTGAGATTGTCCCCCGCGACAATGGTCGGCAACGATATCCCCACTCGGAAGCAGATCGCCTGCATGCAAACATAATCTATATGCGAGCGATGGCACGGCAAAAAGATCAGACTCTGGCCCTTCTCTGCCGCCATCGCAGCCGTCTTCTTCAAATTCGCAATCTCCTCCGCATTGACATGCAGCCCTTGGTTATACGAGCGCGCGAGAATCTGCATGACGATGTAGTACGCGACGCGCACGATGCGCTTGTGCTCGAATTTGCAAATCATCTTTTGCGCAAGCGTAGCCGTGACTTCTTCAAGCCAACTGACGACCTGCGCGCGTCGCTTGAGCCGTTGCTCGGGCGTGGCTTTTTCCCACAGCGGCGAGTCCTTCACGCTGCGATCGGCAAGGGTCTCGATGCGTTCGCGCAGGAGCGAGTTGCGGAGCACGGCATCCTTCATTTCGGCGGTGAAGCCGTGGTAGAAGATTTTCCTGCCGACGTAGTTGTCATAGGACCGGTAGGTCGTGCCTGCGATGTGTTTGCCGAGATCGCGGAGGAAAGTCACGGGCTGTTCGCGGAAGTGGGTGAAGTCGGAGGTCAGGTTGCGCGTGGGGGACTCGGTCTCGACGGCGGCCGAGGAGATGGCTGCAGAGGATGAGGCGGCGTCGGGGTCATCGGCGGGACCGGAGTGGTCGCGGATGTGGTCGAGGATCACGGCATCGTCGCGGCCGAGAAGGTCGAGATCAAGCGGGTTCCTGCGGGGCATGGCAAGTTCTTGCCGAGGGAGACTTGACAAGCCGAGACGGGTAAAACAAGTGGTGCCTGCGACTGCAAAGACAGGAAAGCAGAAGATAAGCCCGATTGAGCTCCCCGGCGGGCAAAAAAAGGAGCACAGGAAAGGAAGAAGTCCGGAGAGGAGCAGAGGGGCTGCGGAGAAGGGGAGCGTTTAGGCTGGCAGCTGTCTGGGGAAGATTCGGTAGTTCTGAGCACGCAAGCAGCCGGTTAGGGTTTCTGCTTTGGGCTCATCGCCGCTTAATCCGAATCTGGTTGGGAGTTTTGGGCTGCGTCAAGACGCCATCGCCTATTCGAGCAGCTTATCGTCAACAGCTCTTTCTGCACTTTGCACTTTGCACTTTGCACACAACGCCGGGGACTTGTTTCCTGGTTTATTTAGCTGTGGAAATATGCTGGAGTCGAGCGCAGGTCTGTCGTCGCCCGCGTCGCGGATGACAATAGCGGGCGGAGAAGAGAAGTGCGACGCGTCTGCCGTTCACGCCTACCGAGGACCGCTCGTTGCCGCGCCGGCCTCACCGGCGTCGTCGTCGCCGTCGTCTTATGTCGCGAACGACGCTATGCTATGGGCTGCGTCGACACTACCAACCCCGCCGCTGGAATCTCCTGTTTTAGAACGCCTTCATCCTTCCAAAACTGCATTCATCGCAAGCAGCAGCAGCAGCAGCAGCAATAGGAGAACCGACGATGCAAAGATGGGCTCGCTCCTACTCGATATCCTAGCCACTCCCCCGATAGCCACAGCACTTGTCACATACATCAGCAGAACAGACCTCCCAAATCTACGACTAGTCTGCAAGCACGCGTACCAGACGCTGACGTACTCGGACCAGTATTACCTCGACCTGCTCGACAGCGCGATTCAATGCGAAGTCGCGACCGACCCTTGTCGGTCGGCAGAGGCGGGCGACCATGGACGATGTCTGCGCTGTGATAAGACTGTTTGTCGGGTTAGTATATTTGATTTGGTTTGGTGGTGGCCGCTTGCTGATTATTTGGTTATAGTATTGCATTCCTGGCCTTGCGCAGTTGACTACTTTCAGCTCCCGCTCACGCAGCGTGTGCGCCGTCTGCCGCCCTACACTCATCCGCGGCCGCTGTGAATGTGCAGTCTCTCAACGTGAGTACTCTTTTTCTCTTACTAATTTCTCGACCAGTACTGATGTTTCATACACGCCCCAGGCTGGATTTGCAGGGACTGTCATACACTCGAGATCCTGCGCGACCGCAACGACCTACAAATGCGATACGGCAAACACAAGCCCTGCTATGTCTGCATGCGACCCATCGCAGACCGCAGTCCTCCTGTACGCTTACTCTTCTGTTCTTTTTTTTGGTTTTATCTCTCAGTTCTGTATTATCGCATAGCTGAATATGGGGTGATTGCTGATATGTTATTTTTAGAAACTTGCATCCTTTTTGAGCGCGCTTTCCCCACGCGACCACGACCTCTGCAGCTGGTGCAATAAATGGATCTGAATCCACAACTCCCCAAATCAGTGAACTCTTCTTTCTCTTCTTCTTTTCATACATCCATTTGTAACATATCTTGTGTATTTCTTTCGGTGTCTCCTTTTCTTATTCTTAGTCTGTTCTAGATCATTGTGTTATAATCTTTTGTTTCGCGTAGAAGCGGGCGCCTTTGTGTCTCTTTTTTTGACTGTGAATCAGGTATACCAGCGTTAATATTATAATACTAAATAGAATTGATAGTAGTATTAAAAACTACGTCTACTGCCGAAAAGAGTAAGAAGCAAAAACCCTACAACAAGCCGCAAAAAGCAAGTTTACGTCTGCTCAGATTAAACTCACCCAACCCTGAGCCGCAGAGCTGCCTGCAATCGATGAGCTCGAGCTCGAGCTCGGGTCTCCTTTGCTTATGGAGAAGAGAAGGGAAAAGAGATAAGATAATAATAATGACAATACTAGAAAACAACAAGAACAAACAAGATTAAGAAACGTATCGTAGTAAAGAAGAAAAAGAATATAAAAAGATAAAATAAATAGAAAAAAAAAACAATCAAATCATACACGCCTTAGACAGAATCTTTGTTATCATTCCCCCCAGCACCCGCACTCCCATTCCCATTGCTATTCCCGTTCTTCTTTTGATCTTTCCGGATCGGAATCTTGATCCCCTGCATCGCAAAGCACCTGCTCAGATCCGTGCTCTCAATCACGCCCGGGAACTTCTTGGCAATGTAGACCTTGAACGGCTGCGAGAAGCACGTGGCTTGGATGTTTGCCGTGCCGGTGTTCACAACCATCACCGGCTGCCCGTTGTGCAAGCTCGAGTCTTGCTCTGGCTGGTAGTGCATCTGCGCGAGCGAGGATGACGTATGCGCGGGCGCGCGGCCGAGCTCGTTCGTCTGTCCGGGCGCGACGAGCGGAGACCCGAGATTAACAAACGACGCCTTTAACTTGAACTCTCCCTCGGTGCGCACCGACAGATCCTGCAAGATAAACCAGACCCCCAGATTTCCCTGCGGATCGTGCAGCTTGAACGCGGTCGCCACAACGCTGCCAATCAGATTCTTTATCGGCGGCGCCACAAACGTCGGCGTCGGCACGCGCTGGCCGCCGTGCATCGTCACTTGTGAGGCATGATGCGACTGCGGCGGCGGCGACATATTGTTATACGACGGTCGCTGGGGCCCCGCGCCGCTCCCGCTCGAGAGCGGCAGGGTCGAGACGATGGAGAGGTTTGTGGTCTCGTCGACAGACCAGAGCTCGACCGTCAGGGCGAAGAACGAGACGTCTAGTTTTGCGATGTCGGCTTCGCGGCCCGTGGCTTTGTCCGTGATTATGAGCTGGATGCAAGGTGGAGGTGTGATTGGGCGTCGGTCCTGGAGAACACACAGTTAGAAAATGTAACGCGGGGGCGGAGTCCACAGTCCATAGAGAAAGCTCGCTCAGGGAAGTATACTTACTTTATCGCCAAATCCGCACATGCGGGCACGGATGGGCTGCTGCACCACTTTGAGCGTGTAGATATACGGTTCCTTCGGATCGTCAAACACAGGTCGTGCCGCCATGGCCGCGTGCTGCTGCGGCGGCTGCTGCTGTGAATAACTGCCGTAGGGTGCATACGGCTGCGGTGGCGGCGTGCCCTGCGGGGAGTAAGGGTGCTGCTGCGACTGCGGCAGGAGATACTGTTTATGTGAGGGGAGCGGGTATTGCTGATCTTGCGGCGGCGGCGGCGGTTGTTGCTGTGGGTGGTAGTACGCCGGCTGCTGGGTCGGGGGCAGGGGTTGTTGGGACATGGCGTGCGCGGAGGTCGATGGCTGGCTGATGCCGGGGTAGATGTGATACGAGAACGGGGTCGAGAGGCCGGTCGAGGACGAGGGCGGGGACGGGGGCATTGCCGGTGACGCGATTCAGGAGGGGAAGATAGCGATCTGGGATGGGGATGGAAGAGAGAAGAACGCGAGAGAGAGGTGATGGTTCAGAAGAAGCAGCAGTAGAGCTGTATGCACAAACAAATGCCCACGCCCACAGAATCAGTCAGGCCGCCGATAGATTTCAGGAAACAGGTCGCGGCAGAGCAGGAAGAGTCCAGGAGAAGAGAGCGAGACGAGACTGTACGCCCGCAGGTGGAAGATTAACGGCTGTGCGTGCACTCAGAGTTTGCTGGTTTATGCCGCATCTGGCAGCACCACGTGCGCCTCATCGCGGCAACTTCCGTGGCTTTTGCCTGTCAGCTCGCTTGTAGGAAACAAAACACAAAATGGCAACTCAGATTAAAGACTATCCTCCCTGTCAACTCCCGGACCTCTTCCCTGTCCTCAACTGTGTTCAATAGATCATGCAATAGGCGGCTTACTTGTAGTCTTTTCTTTTGTATTTAAAGCTCATCTGCATCCCTCGCAACTACTCTCATTAGCAACCAGCAAATACGCAAACACAACAGCAATCAGCAACCAGCAACCAGATATCACTCCTCTCCCGCCTCCATCATCTTCACAACAAACTTCTGCTGCAACTCATCAAGCCACCTCCCAAGCACCACATCTGCATTCCTCTCCTCCACCTCCGTCGCCTCCCCCGCCTTACCCAGCGTCTCCTCGCAGTACTGCCAAACTCCCTTCAAACTCGTCAACAAGTCCAGAATCGTCCGCCGTCGCTGCACAATCTGTGTCTTCAAACCTGTCTTCGCGCGGGATTTTGTTTCTCTCGCGTCAAGGTAGTTTGATATCTCTTCTGCTCGATCAAGCATATCTTTGGGAAACGGGAGTACCCTCGTCAATCGCAGTCCGTAGTGCATCGTAGGCGATACGACCCCGTTACTTATCTTGTACCTCATCCGCAGCTTGGTCGATCCTGTATTTTCCTCATTACCTGCCGCTGCCGCAGAGTCCTCCACATCGACCCGCATATGCAGCTCAGCTACCCCGCCCCGTCCACTCAGCACCCTCGCGATTTCCAGAAAATGCGTCGCAAACAGCACAGTAGCCCCCGTATCAACCAAACTCTCCGCAATCGCAGTCGTGATCGCAAGTCCATCTCGAACAGAAGACCCTCTCCCCATCTCATCAATCAGCACTAACGTCCGTGGCTTTGCATTCGCCAGAATGAACGCCGCTCCTGCCATATCTGTCGCAAAAGTAGATGTCCCCGTCACTGACCCGCCGCCTTCCTCGCCGCCTGTCGACACTAACGACTGCGTGGCTGTGATTTCGGCGTCCTCGCCCGCTGAAATCCTGGCAAAAATGCCTTCCAGGATTGGAAATTGCGCATGATCTGCCGGCACGAAACTTCCTACCTGCGCCATAATACACAGCAGTGCTACCTGGCGAATATACGTCGATTTCCCCGACATGTTAGCTGATAATGGTTAGTGTCTGCTAGAAACATAATCAAATATTTGATAAAATAAGTAAACCACAGACTTCCCGTGATAATCTGAAATCTCGATGTCGCCGGACTGGCATACACGTCGTTCTCGACAAACTGGCTTCCCTTCTTAGCAAGCACAATCTCTTTGATCGGATGACGTGAATTCTTTATAGCCAAAACCGCTTCGTCTTCATCTTCTTTGTTCTCTGGATTCTCAAACAGCCGTGGCAGCTGCTTCGTACGCTCCATCAGAATCGGCCTCACATATCCCTTCTCGCTTGAGACCGCGACGTGCGCAAATGACACCATCGCATCCAGCATCGCAATTCCCTCGCATGCCTTATATAACGCCGGGATATGAGACCGCACCTCTTCGATCAGTTGTTCCACCGTTTGCTCAGACATCAATATGATCTCTGCCAAAGCATCTCGTAATTTGCCATTCAATTTGAGAAGCTCGAGCGTGCTGCATTCGATGTGGTCGCGCTTTGTCATTCGGTTGATGAAGACCTCTGGAAGAGATACTGGACCTTCGCCGTCCTCACCTCGAAGTGTGTCGATAGGTACTCGGACGTAGTATCCTCTTGCAATCTCATACTTGACCTCAAGTTGCTGCAAGTCATACTCTTCCTTTAGCTGTGCAATCACCTCCATGACATCCTCCGTAGCTTCTTTATACGTCTGTCTAGCCACATCCAGAAACCCGTTTTTCCCCTTCTTGACCGCGTAGCATCTCTGATTGCGCGATTCAACCGGTGTCTTTGCCCAAACGCAGTCTTCGTTGATACTGGCATCGATTAGAGCCTTGACCGCCGACAAGCTTGGATGTCTACATAGCTCACGAACAGAAATGAGAAGGTTCGAGCGAGCTGACGCTGTGGCCTCGTATGCCTCGCTAATCAGATTCACTGACTGCTTTAATAGGATAATCGAATTAATCCGCTGCTCTGAAAATTTGATTGATGGCTTTGTCGGAATCGATATCAGCTAAACCGTAGTCATGAACTAATGTCAGTGCGGTCCTAGTCCCATTCAAATGTTGACTTTATATATAATACAGAGGTCAAAAGCCTATCAAGATCTTGGAACGACTTCAAGGCAGATTTACAGCCAAAAAATAACTCTTCATTCGCCGTCAGTTCCTCGACAGCGGAATACCGTCTCTCGATCGTCTGCTTATCTGTATCAAGCCCATCAGTCAGCTTTATCACTCTTCTCTTTCCATATCGCTCTGCATATACCTGTTAGCGGCTGCAGAATTTGTGAGCGCAAAAGTCGACCACCCATCGGGGTGCTCGTATTATCCAGTACTCCCAGTAATGAGTACTTGGATTTCGGATCAACCAAGTTCTGCGTAAGTTCCAAAGCGCGAACGGTGTCGTAGTCAATAAGCATGCTGCCTAGTAGCTCAGAGAGGATTCGTTTGGTCAAAAGCGATCATTTGAAGAAACAACATCTTATATGTACCTTCGCTACTTTCATATCTCACTCGTAAGCTGTGTAGAGCGAATCTCAAGTTTAGGCTAGTATCGATGTACTTGATAACAGCAGCAGCGGCACAAACAGCGTAAAACCTCAGCAGGACAAGATTAGCAGCTTGATCGGTATCAACTCATATACACCCTAGCATACTTGGACATGACTAGCATGCTTATACTATCCAGATCGTCCTTAAACGACAGCTCCTGGATATATCTCTTGCCTTCTGCTTCGTTGTAGAAATTGCGTGAGACTCCGGTGACTTTCAAATTTGGAAAATTCTCTTGGATGACTTTCACCAGCACTGTTGAACTATGTCGGGTATTTTTCCCACCACTCGTTCCCGTACTCCCCCCTGCAGGCGCCTCGAGGGTCGTAGAAGGAACAAGTACCTCGACAGGCATACAAACAGCCAGCTTATTGACCGTTCTCACGTAGGTTTGGGTATCAACGATTTCAGAAAGAATGCACTCTCCTGTGTCGATCGAGAAAAAGCACATGCCGACAGTCGCTGCAACACCGCGTCCCTGGGTAATGGCACAGATCACTCGGGTAGCAGCGGTGGAAGTCGCATTAGACATTGCAGAGTATGGGCGCGCTGATGCGGTACCAGCGCGAGACGGAGCGCGAGACGGAGCCCGTGAATATCGTGGATAGACAGGATATTGAGGTGCGGAAGGAGAATCCATATAATTGAAAACGCCAGAACCCGAATCGACGCTGACCTCGCCCACACTCGAGTCAACTTCTGATCCCGTTACATCAGGTAATCCAGTAGAAGCCCGTTGACGGCGAGAGACGGCAGCTTTGCGGCGGAAATGAGACGGGAACTTGCGTTTGCCTCGCATGCTTGCCATGTAGGAAGACCGCGAGTTTGGCGTTGATGTCGAGAGACGGTCCTTGAAGGAAGCCAAACGTGACGAAGCTATTGACGAGGAGCGCGATGATCGAGGCATTTCGGCAATCGAATCGGTATACAACAGGATGATAGTTACAGGTTGGAGGGGGTGATGGTGAAGGGAGCTGCGTGTAGTCGAGAGGTATCGCTTCGGTTGAGTGATTTGTGTAACATTTAGTCATGAGTATCGTACTTAATCCTCGTACATTCAATAATATTAATCAAACTGTAACTCCGACTTTGGGTCGCTCTCTGTATCAACATCGGAGAGGATTTGATCTTCATAGTCTGTCGCGGTAGCTCAAGATGGTGAGCCACAGATTCAGCAGCAATCAGATGAACAAGCAATCTGGACCTCAGCTACCAGCCATCTAAACCGATGATATCCAGTATTTTCCATTGCTACTAGTAACACCCACGAAGTCCCGACTCTGTATCAGAATCGGCAAGCTTTGGCTGTCTTAGTGTCTATGATAAACGTTAGGTAGATCAACTACTGAACCCTAAGAAACAGCACGCTTTACTACTTTGGGCAAGTTAGAATTCTTACTACTTAGCCTGGCTGGACCCCACTTGTAGCTAAGACTGTTTGGCGTTTCTGGGCAGTACCTCGGGTGATATTAGGATTAATGGAAAATCAGTAACTACGTGGTGGGCTTTTAGCTTTCGGTAATTTATCTTGAATCATTATTTATATTGATCATCTAACGGCATTTGCTTTTCTAAGTTTCTATACACCTTCTAGAATAGCTATAACAGTACCCCACTACAAACTAGCACCTCGCCCAACTCTTTAGTAAGTCACAGAGTAGACGGTGAAGTAGGACTTCTTCGACGAGAAAGCAGGCGAAGCCTTGGAGGGTCTGACTGCCAAGTACTTGCCGAGTTTCTCAGAGTAGATAGTGTATCCCTCGCTTGCGGTGAAGTCGATGATAAAAGTCGAAGCCTCGGCCTTGGACGAGTAGAACTCGCCAGAGTAGTGCAGATAAGTGTTGTGGATCGACTTGATGTAGAACTCATCCGAGAACTCGTCGCCGACCTGGATCAATACGAAGCGCTCGACGGAGGCAGAGTAGTCATCGCTCGCCTCGGCGTTCTTGAGGTAGCTCGACGAGTAGTGAGACTTGAGCGCATACTCAACGTCATCGGACGTTTGGGTGAACACAAGGTAACGGCCCTCGGTAAGCTGGCCGCGTACCTCCTTGTAACCGTCCTCGGTGTAGAGAGAGTCGTCCTCCGTCTGGTTTCCGTAGGGGACGGGAGTACGACGGTCGTAGAGAGTCGAGTACTTTTCTTCGCAGAGCGAGTATCCGTTGTAGCTGCCATCCGACGCGATGCTGGGGTAAGAAGTGTTGGCGATGGTAGGAATAGAGTAATCAGGCTAGTATATAACAGTTAGTCAAAGAGTAACTTTTGTCAGAATTCATACCGAGACTTACGTTCTCAAAGTCAAACATGTTGATAAGGTTGGACATGTGCTCGCGTCTCCAGGTGGTCATCTCAGCAGACGTGAAGTCCTTTCCAATGGCCTTTGCCCACTGCTCCAGGAACAAGATCTGGGAGTTGTGATCAGCAGGCTCAGTGAAAACCTTGCCGCCACGAGTCCAGGGAGAAACGACGTAGAAGGGAACACGGAAACCAGGACCGGAGGGAACGTAGTTGTCAGGATCTTCGGGATCAGTGAACCACTCGCCGGTAGTTCCGTTGGTAGAGAGCACAGGAGGAACGTGGTCACCCCATCCTCCGGTTTCATCGTACGAGTAGATCAAAACCGTCTCGTTGTACTTGGGCGAGCTGGTGATAGCGTCCAAGATGCGCTGCTGCAGCCAAGCACCGTCAACAGGCTGGTAAGGAGGATGCTCCGAAAGCTCAGCAGGGCCAACAATGTAGGAAACCTCGGGAAGAGTTCCGTTAGCAGCCATCTCGTAGAAGGACTCAAGCCCAGCATAGGCAAGGCCCTTTTCGGCAAGGGTAGAGTTAGAATCAGCGTCCTGGAAGTTAGAGAAGAACGCAAGCGGATTATCGTCAAAGTTGTCCTCGTCCTGGAACAGGAACCAGGAGATTCCAGCGTCCTCGAAGTACTCGGGAACCGTCTTCCAGGCAAGAGGGTAGCAGGCATACTCGATGCCAGAAGATCCGGTCTCGCATCCGTCGGTCTCGTGGTTCTCGATGTAGCGACCTCCGTAGGTCTCGACATCTCCCTGGGAGCCATCGATGTTGATTGTTCCAGAGACCCAGGTGACACGGTTGGGGTTGGTAGGGCCTAATTGTAGCCCACTAGTCAGCATAATGTCGGTATCACCTATAGAACAGCAGTTGACTCACCAATCACACTCTCCTGGTACATGTCTCCCACAGTCCAACCCTCAACAATACCGAAATGGGTAGGGATATCGTCGCGCTTGAAGTGACCCCAAGACCAGGCGGTGTTGTTGGTAACCCATCCTAAGATCTCACATATCAGTACGCGATCAAACAGAGTCAAAACGTCCTGATCATACCGTTGATGTCGCCAAAGTTCCAGGCGTTGTGGTTAGGCGACCAATCGTTACTGCCGGCAACCATGCACTGAGCACTCTCAGAGTAAGTTCCGTCGCCGCTCAAGTACCAGGGCAACAGGTAGTCAGCCTTGTCGCTGGAAGTAGGCTGATACCAGACGCTCTTTCCGTTGGTGATCTTGACGTTGGGATCCTTGAAGCCACGGACACCGGCCATGGTTCCATAGTAATGGTCAAAAGCACGGTTCTCCTGCATAAACAGAACAATGTGCTTGATCTGCGCAAGATCATCGCTGGTGACGGAGGAAGCAATCGAGGCGCATGACGCGAGAGTGGCGCCGAGAAGGATTGCCTGCGACGCAACAAGCTTGGAAAGGTGAACCATTATTCAGCTGTAGATAAAATGGAATCTCTTGTTCTCGAACGACAGCAGTAACTGCTGCATCTCGGGATACTTGCGACATTTATATATACGCGTAGTGTAATGACGATCTGCAGCTGTCAGAGTCAATTCCCGAAAAACAGTGTAATTTATGCTGCAAAAGGCATGTAGCAATGCGGTTCCCTCTTTGAATTACCAATTCAGACCATTTTTTCATAACCAGAAGTGAACCGTGCTGGCAGTCTCACTCACTAAACGAACTTCTCTGGCTGTCGGGAAACAGACACGCCAGCACGTGGAGAGACGCGTGAGAACTTTGGTCTAGGATTGGCCATTCCGCATCTGACATTTTCAAACCGCCGCCTCTCATTAGTCCACCCTCAAGTGGCCCGGCACCCTCGGCGAGCAGTCTCCTGACATCCCGGTATTTGAATAAAATCTCTCACCACACGTGGGGATGCACCGGAGAGCAGCCGTATAGAAATCGGCAGATGCCCAGAGCCTGGTTCTTAGCCAATTCCCGTTCCCACGTGGAGCCGGCTAAGGCTGAGCTTATTGCTGATTGAGTTTCAAGCCTATTTTACTTCGGCTTTTCTCCGAGCTCACGAGCTTGGGCTCTAATCTCACTAGCCTGAACTTCACGCTTTAAATGACAAGAAACTATCAGATTTATTCAATAATAAAGGCGCTCGCCTAATTTTCTTTTTTCCAACACCATTTATAAAACTAACTATTACTAAGCACTCAAATCAACTAAGAGCCCAAAATTGCACTTTCTCATCCCTCAACGCTTACAATCTCAAAACAACCAAAAAGTTTAACCTGATAAACTGCCTGGAATAATAAATCCAGCAGATCCTAAAACCCGCGCGTCTTTATTTATTCCTTCTTGGCCTCGGGCTTAGCGTCGCGACCCCAGAGAGGGCCGGAGCGAGGAACCCAGGCTTCGGCATCAGGCTTAGCCTCGGGAGCAGCATCGCGTCCCCACAAAGGTCCGGAACGAGGAACCCAGGCTTCGGCATCAGGCTTGGCCTCGGGAGCGGCGTCGCGTCCCCATAAAGGTCCGGAACGAGGAACCCAGGCTTTGGCATCAGGCTTGGCCTCGGGAGCGGCGTCGCGTCCCCACAAAGGTCCGGAACGAGGAACCCAGGCTTTGGCATCAGGCTTGGCCTCGGGAGCGGCGTCGCGTCCCCACAAAGGTCCGGAACGAGGAACCCAGGCTTCGGCATCAGGCTTGGCCTCGGGAGCAGCATCGCGTCCCCACAAAGGTCCGGAACGAGGAACCCAGGCTTCGGCGTCAGGCTTAGCCTCGGGAGCGGCGTCGCGTCCCCACAAAGGTCCGGAACGAGGAACCCAGGCTTTGGCATCAGGCTTGGCCTCGGGAGCGGCGTCGCGTCCCCACAAAGGTCCGGAACGAGGAACCCAGGCTTCGGCATCAGGCTTGGCCTCGGGAGCAGCATCGCGTCCCCACAAAGGTCCGGAACGAGGAACCCAGGCTTCGGCGTCAGGCTTAGCCTCGGGAGCGGCGTCGCGTCCCCACAGAGGACCGGAACGAGGAACCCAGGCTTTGGCATCAGGCTTGGCCTCGGGAGCGGCGTCGCGTCCCCACAAAGGACCGGAGCGAGGAACCCAGGCTTCGGCATCAGGCTTAGCCTCGGGAGCAGCATCGCGTCCCCACAAAGGTCCGGAACGAGGAACCCAGGCTTCGGCATCAGGCTTGGCCTCAGGAGCGGCGTCACGTCCCCACAGAGGACCGGAACGAGGAACCCAGGCCTCGGGAGCGGCCTCGGCCTTGGGATCAGCCTTGGGATCAGCCTCGCGCTTGAGGACGAGCTTCTCGGGGAGGAGGATGTCGGGTTTGCTGTGCAGTAGTTAGTAGCTTATCTTGCATAAAGAGGTCAATGCTTTGTGTACATACGCCTCGGCGACCGGAGCGGCAAACGCTGAGGTAGCTGAAAGCAAGGCAGCGGCGTAGAGGATAGTGCTAGTCTTCATTGTAATGAACGAGTGGAAGATAGGATTGAGTGGAAGAGATGCAAGCCAGTTGGAGTTGTATACAGCTGACTTGTTTAGAAGGAAGGCGGACGAGGAGAGGAAAACATGATGAGGACCGGGGAGAAGGCCCGAATATATAGAAGTCAGGAAGTGAGTGGATTTGAAGCTACTGGGAGTACAACGATTATGTGTATCGATGTGTACATGAGCGGTTCCTCCACCGAAAGTCACGAAAGCGAAAGAGGGGATGAGACCGTGGCGGCCACGCGAGCAGGGGTCCACTTGCGGAATATCGGTTCCGGAGGGTACGAGCAGATATTGAGGTCTCTAGTGCTGAATAGAACGCGCGCGGGACCACCGAGTGAGGTATCTTTTGAAGTATGCGATGTCGAAAGAAGGCAACTGCTAAGCCAAATCAGGCCGGCTGTTCAAGCAAGATACTCCCGCTAAGCTGCAGTGATAGCGATTCAGAAACAGAATACGTCCGCGCGGGACCTCTTGCAGATGGCACGATGTGGGTATCTGGATGATATCTTCTGTTTATCATGTTTTCCCTCCATGCCCACCGAACAGTAGCTGTCGCAATGTTGTAATTATAATCAGATATGGGGTATTCTGTCATAGATACAGCTGTGTTGAATTTGATTAACAGGAAAAAGCAGCAATTGGAGAGAGTGCTGGATGAACTCGAAAAGTGGTGATGTTGCCAAAACGGGAAAGCAATGAAAACTGGAGTGCAGGTGGAAGGAAGATATACAGAGCAGCCTCAGCCGCACCACGTCCGCGACCTCCACCGCAGCGCCAGATCGGCGGTCCGCTCACGTGTAGCTGCATCAGAGCTCTTCATTTCAGGCACATTTTCACGATTATGTTGCAGTACCTCTGACCTGGTTTATTCAGCAACCGAGTTGGGGCCTCGGGGCGTGCGGTACACTCAGTCGCGATGATGAAAGGCGCCGGTATGTCAATCGTGCGTATTGTTGCTGCGATCACCTCTACGACCGGGATTTGAAATAAAAAACATTCTGCAGCTGCAAAAGAGATGATGTATCTGCTGTTTTTTTGTATTCTGCTGCTTCTGTTATGAATGCGACTACCGAGAGGCTATTGCGAAGCTATTGCGACGGGCCGCTGTCACCGAGACTGCACGTATCTGACATTCAAGTTAAGAAGGCCACGTGCGAACTATCCTCCAGCCATGTACATATTCGATGGAATCTAAATCTGTGTAAATTATCTTTTTCACAAGGTTGTTTCTTAATTCCAGGCAGCCGTGGGTATTCTCAGTCTTACGCTGTGACTAGCTGTGCTCCCTAAGCGCTCTTGCTCGCGCCTATGCATTGGTTTGCTGGTCTTCATATTTATAAGTTGTATAGATTTACAACGAATATGCCGCGGAGTTCATGATCTACTGATTGTATTTGCAGAATTCTTATCAAACCGGGTCTGCTACTTGGTCCAGGGACAGTGTTGCTGCTGACCATCTGTCCAGAAAGATGTGACAGTATTTACTCAATCTGGACTCCTCATGCCCCATAATGCATGTACACTGAGCTTACCCGCATCTGACTCTTATCGGCTTCATGGTAGTCAGTCGTGCTGTTTCCATTTTGGAAAAGGAGGTCTGCTGCGCCATTGATTTTCCAGTTTGGTAATTTTGCGCCAAGTGCTACTATGGGCGGGCAGTGTATCGGTAGTCGATTGCGATATCTTAGTCGATATTGGACTGTCTGAGAATGTCACCCTAATCTATACCCTTTTATGTTTTTGCATTCTTTTTTGGCATGGCTCCAGTTGATGGTGATCATGCCATTTGGGCCGAGTATGTTGTTTGGACGTTGCTGATAGACGTTGCGAATGCGAGATCATCTTGCGATGAATAGGCTACTTCTGACTGTCCATCTGCCTTTGCAACCGCCTCATCTTGCCTTTAGAAGTATTCGTGCTTGGAGGGGCTCCTTTTATGAAAATAACTGCCTGGTTAACTTGCGATATAAACTGCTTCTTGAGTATAGATTCAAACAATCGCCTCGTCAATTCAAATACCTATATTCCCCGAGGAAATACGCCGTCTCTAATCAATTCCGTCCCAGACCTTTGGATCCGTGCTTTCGTTCCATTTCCGTGCCTATAGACGTTGCCTAACCAAAATATGACAGTCAGAAAACCTCAGACTGGGGGGTTGGCAGGGAGAACCTCATATTTAGCGTGCGCATCAGAGGAGACGTATGTATTTTACAATCCGAACTCCAAAGGCTTGCGTATAACTTCGCAAAGTTCGAAAGTTCTTTGGGGTGAAGACTTTGATTTTAAGAGACTAGTGTAATGATTTACTGTTCTGTTGTTCTCAAACTTGCCACGGAGATGAGAGGCAGTGTAGGCCCGCAGGGTTGACCTTCGGCCATCTACGATCAAGACTGCTGTTCGCCAAATCTCATTTTCCTTCTCTTTTGTCTTGAATAACAATACCCCATTAGCTGCTCTCTTTGTTTTTTCCTATATGTTGCTACTTTGTCAGTCGTTCAGGATTCTGTCTTGTTCATAAAAGGCTCGCCGGATATAGTAAACCAGTTACGAATCACCTTTCAGATGCATATGTTGACCGCGCCTGAAGGGCTCGGATTTCATCTGTATATTAGACGCGTTGATTTATTTATAAAAGCTCAGACCATTGATAGCCGCTTCTAGGTACTCAAGTTCCGCTCTCCATGGTGTAGGATGGCAGCCGATCTGTGTACGTTGGACGCGTCTCCTTTCAGAGTGTTAAATTTGGCAGTGGATTATTGAGAATTCGTAGGTCCAATCGGACGATCTTCGTCTTGCAAGCAATGTCCACTATCTGCACCTACAAATAATTTGTAAGGAGACAAGTCGCCGTTTAGATTTGCTGGGCTACGCGTACAAATCCGATAGATATCAGGGCGCGATCGAGTCCGCTATACCCTACGCGGCTCACGGTGATATTCGCCGCGGAACTTGCCGTGTTTATCAATTTCTCTCTCTCTTGTCTTATTAACGGAAATGGAGCCGTTAATATCGAGGATTAGTGGTAATCATCAGCAAGGCTGCGCTGATATCAATACCCGGCGGGAATTCTAAGAGGGGAAGCGGTTTAGGCTTACGCAGGTATCTACAGATCAGCAGCCTGCACGACCATCGCCGCAAATTTTCAGCTTTTTGATGACTTCAGTAACGCTCGCAAGCGCCTCGAGCCTTGCGAAGCCTCAAATTCAGATAATAACGCAATATGATTTAACCCAATAGATATGGCACCAAGAAACTTATATACAACCTAAACAAACATAACAAATCGTGACAAAGAGAAACTCAGCAGACCGGCGAGAAGAACTTTTGTGTAATATACAGGTGGACCTGGCCAAAGGTGAGCAATAGGAGGCGAGTGTTGAAGATTGCTCTATTGGACGAGGTGGCCGGGGAGGAGAAAGTTTGGGATAGAGTCGCGGATGAAGTAGATGTGGTTGCAGTTCTCGCATCGCATAGATCCTTGGATGATTTGGGTCTTTACATGAATCGATTAGTAAACCACAGCTCAGCTCAAGTGGATAATGATTGCTTACCTCAAGAAGAAGAGTATGGAGATCTCGCAGAATCTGTTCGTTCTCGGGAGCGTTGGGGTTCTCGATCTCGGGCGTAGTCTCTGGCAGCATATTATTTCCCAGCTGCACATAATCAGTATATAATCCCAGCTGTAGTGGCAGCAGCAAAACACAGCCAGATTCAGCAGCAAAAGCAGCTTTCAAAAGAACATACCTCGCGAGCAGTAATCAACAAAGCAGGCCAGTCAATACGCGGTAAGATATTGTAAATGAACTCAGGACTAAAGTCGACGTCTTCGTGTGCCAGCTCAAGTGGCACATCCGCGGTCTGCTGATCAAAGTGCAAAGGGAAGCACTTGGGCGTAGCCGAGCAGGCCTTAACTGAGCACTGCACAAAATTTGCTGTGAGAAGCTTCATGTTTGGAATATCTCTGGATCGAGTGGGATATCTTTTGCTGATATCGTCGAGTTTTGAGAAATAATTTTCTGAGCGGCTGGTTAGAGTTAGGCGAAGATCACGTGTTGACGACGGGCCAGCTCAACCTCGGGCTTTTTGGTGTCAACTTCCTTGGGGAAAGCCATAGTGTGACCACCTCGTTCGCCTTCTGTTCCTCTGGCTCTCTGGATTCAGCACCGACAGCTCGAGTTTCTCGCGGAAGCCTTTGTTTTAGATCTACTTGCCATACTGTTTATCAATGGCAGTTAACGGCAGCGAAGGAATCTTCCAACCTCAGCCGCTGCGCACCTTCGCCCAAACGTCCAGCACAGTCACCAGTTCAAGCACCAGCACAAACACCAGCTCTTCACCTCAGTTCTCCGTCACGCCCGACAAGCCCTCTGCATCTGAATATGACTACAGCAGCGATACAGACTCCATAGGGGGTGCGCCCCACAAGTCGCAGTCAATAGTCTCATTGACTACCTCGGCTCTCGTCGGAATCTTTGGCAACTCGCTCAACGACGCAAACAGTCGAGCGTCGACCCCGGACCTGCTACAGACTCAACCTTCGTCTTCCACAAATCTATATGGCGATGGGGTTGCGCGGCTTCGCAGAAATGAGGGAGGCAGCCTCGGTAGACAGTCCGGTCGCCCGCCATTCGGCAAGACTCTGAGCGCTTCGCAGCTTCAGCAGCAACAACGACGCCGGTATTCGAACGCTGCTATCGCCTCGTCTGCCAATGGATCTTCCACAAGGCTGATACTGTTTGGGAAGATAAGCCTGCTCTTCTCGTTTGGTGTTGCATATGGACACCTCATTACACAGTTGCAGGACAACCACTTTGTCACCAACACGACTCTGAACGTCGATCCTATCGGCAGTTTTACTTTGACCTGGGGATTTATGGGTATCGCGTTGGGCTCGATTCTTCCGTTTGTGGATTCAATATCGCCAGCGCTGTTTGGACCGACCAAGAATAGTCTGCTGAATTCGTCTGGAAGTGGCGTGACTATGCTGATGTACCCTATAATCCGCGCGGTCGGTATTTTCATTGGTGTTTCCTATGGCATTGTAAGTTTCATGTGATTTGTTACGACGGCCTCAGAGAGTCTCTTACTTACATGTATATCTCATATAGCGGCATTTGCCTTGGACATCCACGCTACAGGGAGCTGTCGTCTTGGCGGTTCTGAATCCGCTTCTGTGGTTTGCCATCGATACTTCCGTCAATGGTTTCATACTATCCTCCCTGACTGCTATCAGCGGCACCATTCTCTTTGCGTATTTCTATCCCACCCATCTCCCGTAAGTCTGCACTGTTTCTTCTCATGCATTCTCGCGATTGCTTACTTACAAGCTCCTCATTCTAGTACCTCCAGCGGCTGGTCCGAAGACTACATCGCGGTCGCGACATGGATCGCGTCAATCTTTTTCTGCAGCTCGATTTGCTTCGGCATGATAGGCCGGAAACTTCTAGGTCCGAAGAATGACAGCGCAGCATCCGCGATCTCTCCTCGGTAGTAGTCGCATCGTCACTCATTGCTCTCTGTTCTTTTCCCTTCTGCTTCTCCTGAGTGATTGCTCCAGGAGTAATTTTTTTGTTTGATTTGACTTTGATGGTAGATTATACTGTCGTTGAAAAGCACATATCCGTATCCTTTTGGAGCTCGATTCTGTCTTTGTTTTTTTCTTGGTACATCTCAATAATCCACATTTTGTATTGTCTTCCTCTCGTGTTCCTACTCTATTTGCTTTGGTCAGTCTAGCGGGATGTCGTGAGGACTTGGGTACGAGTTTGTCGCTGTATATCTTTTGGTGACGGATAAGCGTGTTTGAAGGTCTACAGTAATGTTTACGACCGTTCTGAATGAATCATACTACATCATTCAATAACCAAGTCTGCTCACGCGATTATAGCGCTGAAGAGCTTACATAGAGTAGATATTTAAACTTGTAATATTTAGCTTGACTGATGTGACCTGCACAGCCGTACAAAAAGTAGATTGCGAGAAAGATACACCGACAAAACTATCAACCTCTCATACATAGGAATACCTTGAGCCCCGCAGAACCGCATGGCCAAGGACTTCTCCAGGAATGAGCGCATCATCCTGTTATCTTCTATATAGCAAAACATTGATAAACACACACACAAACAACAGTTGCAAAAAACCGAGACTGACCCACAACACTCCTCAAGAGACTGTAGCAATCTCAGTGAACATAGAGAAATAGAAGAAAAAGAGACGCTTATTTGGCAGCGGCAGCGGCGCCGGCAGCAGCACCCTCAGCCGTCATGGTTCGCTCGCGGCCGCCAAAGTTCCAGTAATTGACGTAGCGGAATCCCTGTGCGAGCTGGGCGCACTCGTTGACAAGATGGCAGCCGAAGAGGAGGTAGTTGACGGGGGTGATGGACATTCTGGTTGCAGAGTGGGGTTAATATTGAGGTCTGGCGGAGTAATAAAAGGTATGGTAGACGTACGAGTATTTCATGAAAACGAGGGAGTAGACAATGAGGGAACCGGTCATGGGGCCAGAGATGAGAGTAGGGTCCTTCTTGATATCCATGACGGCCGCGACGGGAATACCAAAGTTGGAGACGGGACCTGAGAGATGTATAGTTAGCAGGCGCTTTCTCAGAGACAATAAGTAGGAGATTGAACATACCCCAGAAGTGAGTCGAGCAGACATCTGTTTAAAGACAAAAGGACTAGAGTCAGTATTCATAATACCAGAGATTAAATGTAGACATGAGCAAACACAAACATCTAGATAATAGAACGAGATTGTTAGTAACTCAGATATCCGACATTTCCCCACGTCTCGAACGGCACTCTTCCAGGTCATCACAGATAAGCCACTGCTCAGCAATTTTTCTAGGATCGGTTTGAAACACAAACACAAAACATTCAACCCTCTGCAAATAGCAAAGTGAACGCCATTGTGCATCAAATATTGTTCCGTTGATATTTCCCCTCCCCCTCAATCATCCCACACAATCCTCCGGAAGAGTGCGTCTCGACACAGCAGCAGAGAATGTACGTACTTCAGGAAGTCCTTGGAGAACAAAAAGCTGCCGAATCGCTGGAAGACGTTTGCTGGAGACATAATGATCTGTTGTTACTGTAGAATGAAATCTGTGTGGACGGAATGGATGAACTTCAGGGCTGGCGGGCAGAAAACCAGTGGAGTGCGCTCGAATTAAGGACGGTGGAGGGCGCACTCTGCTGTTCTGGGTCCGCAAATACCGCCGGGGATTCGGGTCTTATGGCCGTTAACCCCATTGCCCCGTCGCTGTTTGTTTACTATTCCGGTGATGGTAGTTTGTAGTTCTAGTCCTATTAACAATGTTACAGCCCAAAAATTAGAAAATGCAAAGCTTTTGTGTCTATAATACAATCCACATCATGCTCCAGCTAAAACGCCCCTCTTCGTCGTCCTCTTGAGCGTGAGCACGTGGACACCGTTCTTCGCGCTCCCTTTCTTGAACCAGCGCCCGTTCTTCATCTCCTTGCCGACCGCGACGCAGATCTTCAGCGCGTCCTTGCCGTCCTCGACAACCGACAGACCGTTGACCACGCCCTGCACGCGCAGCTCGGCGACAGGCTGTAGTTCATACTGTTTCTTCGTGCCGCCGAGTAAAGTTCCATCTCTATCGACTCGGTCGGATTCGTCTACGTTCACTTTCCACACCTTGACGCTTCCGTTCCAAGATCCGGAAACGACGATGTCGGCGTATGGCAGAGTCGCAAGTGCAGTAATCCATCGAGGTTGCTTGGGAGGCAATTCAATCTTCGAAGCATCTTGCTCCGCGGAGTAATGCTCCGGGCTTGCCAGCGAATCAAACCCATGCGCCTGAGGAACAACGTAGACGGGTTTCTTCTTGGCCAGTGTCCACAGAGAAAGACTTCCGTTATCGCTTCCACTCACGAAAATATGGTGGTCCACAAGAGCCACGCAATTGATGCTGTTCTCCAGGTATACCGCCTTCTTCTTCTCCGGAGCAGCGGCGGATCCATCCTCCACTGCCTTCCGCGGCCGAGCAGCGGATCCTCCACTTCCACCTCCTCGGAAAATAAGCTGAGACTCGTCCACAATTTTCCACAAACGGACGGTCCTATCGCGCGAACCGGCCGTGATGCATCGTTCCTGCGCGAGTGCCGCAATCGCGCTGATTTCGTCCTGATGTCCAAACAGAGTCTCAACATATGTCAGTGCGTCCAGCGACCAACTCTTTACTGTACGATCTGCGCTGCATGAATATAATATATGACTTCCGCGTCTGAATGCAAGTCCGGTAACAGCTCCTCGGTGCTGCGTGAATGACTTGAGAAGCTCGAGACTGTTTGCGTCGAAGACATTGATCTTGTGGTCGGCCGATCCGGTAGCGACGAATGCACCATCGTTCGAGACGGCAACACAGATGATGTCTTTCTCGTTATGGCCCGCGGCGTAGCGGACTCTAGCGCCGGTGGCAAGGTCAAATTTTGATAATGTGCGATCCTTCGAGACAACGTAGGCAAACGTAGGCTCGTCAGGAGTAGCCACGTCTGTGGCCGTCAGCATCTTCTTTGAGGAGAGAAATAGACGTTGGGGACGGGTAAAGGTGAATGCTTTGACAATGTTTTTGTACAGACGGCCTTGGTCTTCTGCAACGTCCTCGTTAAGTCTTGCTGCGAGGATATCCTTGTCGACGTCGCGCGCGTCGAAACCAGCGGTATCTGATCACGAAAGCATTAGCAAATACAAGAAATAAACATTTGCAGCAACATTCAAACACACCTATTTCACTCTGTAGATTATCGAGGTATTGCTGGGCCAGCCGCCGCCGCTTGTCGGCCGCAGACTCGTCTGCAAATTCTTCATCCTCATCAGCGTCTTCGATCTCATCAGAGTCGCTGCCCTCGCCACTACCGCTTTCAGCATCTTTCATCTCTGCGTCTTCCTCATCCGAGGACTCGGGATCCGTAATCTCCTCGTCATCTTCAGAAGCTATGGAACCTTCAACAATATGTGGTTCACGCTGCGACACGCCGTTGCCGTTTGCTCTTCCGCCGCCGCGACGGCCATTACTCTGGCTCTGACTTCGGCCGTTCGGAGCTCCACGACCAGCGGACTGACCCCCGCGTTTCCGCTTGCGAGCAAAAAAAGGATCTGACATTCTGTCAGCTCGAACGGTTTGCGACTCTGGAAAGGTCTGGGATCGAGGTAAGAACTGCTGCTCCGTTCGCGATGTGGAAGAAAGAGTATCTGCAAAATCCCAAAAAATTTACGATTGGGACGTCTGGCGAAAAAAAAAACATTTAAACTCTAATTGTCAGATTTGAGGTGTTGGTACTGTTCACGTGATCTGGGCATAAATGCGGGAGGTTTGGGAGAGAAGCCGAGAGACAACTGGTCGACCACAAATTGTCATCCACGTCCAGGATCTAACCCATCGTTGAACAGCAGATCAGTTGATCTATCGCAGCACATTCCTCAATCATATTCAAAGAACCGGTAGCTACACATCATGGACGTTATTCTGGGAATCACAACTGCGAATGAGGTCATCGTCATCACATCGCGTGCATTCGTGCGAGGAGTATCGATCTTGAAGGCGGATGACAAGGACAAGACCCGGATTCTGTCTCCACACACGATGATGGCGTTTACTGGTGAATCCGGAGACACAGGTATGTAGTGATTGAGCTGGGCTAAGGCTCTGATGCGGATGTTGATGCTGATGCTGTATGATTAGTGCAATTTGCCGAGTTTATCCAAGCCAACATCCAACTGCACGAGATGCGCAACGCAGTCGAGCTGTCGCCTTCTGCCATCACTTCATTCCTTCGCAATCAGCTCGCGACCAGCCTTCGAAGCCGGGTATGTGCTTGCCCTTGTGAATTAATAGGTGGGATGGATAAGTGTGTATGATGCAATATGCTGACAGTTTTATTACGACATCTAGAAACCGTACAATGTTAACGTGTTGGTTGCTGGATACGACGAGGCGAAAGGCAAGCCCGAGCTGAACTGGGTGGACTATCTGTCGGCGAAGGTGTCTGTTCCATATGCCGCGCACGGATATGCGGCGTACTACACTCTCTCATTGTTGGACAGATGGCACCGGACTGATCTGACGCTGGAAGAAGGTCTGAAGGTTGCAGAAATGTGTGTTGCTGAGCTCAAGAAGCGGTTGCCTATCGATTTCAAAGGCGTTGATGTGAGTGCTTTTTGACGATGATTATGATGATGTGCAGTGGAGAGAATGCTAACGCGGTATTTTTACCACTGTTTACAGATCAAGGTAGTGGATAAGGACGGTATCCGGACAGAGAAGGTGATTGAATAGAGCAAGCATACAATATAGGGTTACGACCCGCTGAATCTTAATGAAATAAAAGAAACGTGTCGTGCGGTTATTTACGCTGGCTGCGAGAAGTAAACATGGCTGGATGTTTTTGTGAGCCAGGGTTGAGAACGGGAGCTGGCCTCTGGCGGTTTGGGAGCAACGGCCGAGTCACGACTGTTTCCGTACTGGGCGCAGGTGCCAGCTCCAGGCTGGCGTTGCCGGACAGGAGATCCAGCCCGATTCCCGAGTGCTCGGCAGCTTGCTTCTGCTATAAAGCAGCGACGGGGGAGATTGAACGAGAGTCTAAATATATTGTAGGATTCGTAGAAAAGCTAACGAAAGTGGTCGAGTCGAAGACCGAACTCGGACTCGGATGGCGACCAGATCAGATTGGAGCGTGCGGCTTTGGATTTCATCCCTTTCTTCGATCGGTCGTCACATTTGTAAACCGTCGGACTCTCGCAATTTGAATTTAGTTTGGGTGCTTTTCTCTCTTTCTTCTCTTTGTCTGCCTTCTCTCGTTCTTCCTCTGCTCTAATCTCGGTTTCCAAGTCTTGTTGCTTCCTTTGGTGGACGGGCTATGCCGCCCTTAACTTCTTCGAGGCCTGTCGTCGAGCTCGACGAGTGCGCGCGGGCGCTCAATCTTACGCATGCCCATGTCGCCAACCTCGAGCTTGCCTTTGCTGAGAATCCGCGTCCGAATGCGACGGTTCGCGATACCATCAGCGATCAGCTGCATATAGCTCCTCGCGTGGTCCAGGTTCGTGTCTCTTTTGCTTGTGTTTTGGGCAATTGCTCGCCAGTCTAGGGGTGTCCCGGCGGTCTGCAAGTTCGGCGTGTTTTTGGCCTGTGCAGAAGATTTGAAAGTACATACACTTGAGAATTGTCGACTACAGTGCTCAATGTTTGATATGCCCCGGGTGTTTTGCAAGCGTCGCCGTGGTGGTGCTGTTGTGGTGCTCTAAAGATGGCAATGGGGGTTGAGATCAGACGGGCGCCGTTATTACCTCAAGTGGTCTTTTCACCGCCCTTGCTGCAGCCAAACCGCCCAATTGCCGATCAAACTGGAAGTATAGCATCTCAAGCTATTCACGCTTGCGCAATACTGTTTTTTTGCCTCCCTTCATCGCTTTCTCGGCAGCTCGTCCTCGTTCTTGTCTCTCGTCTGGTCTCCTCCTACTCTGGGTTCCCCCAACCCCGCCCCTAGCTTGCAGCACCTGACAGCTTTGATCTACGCACCACCAGCCCCCCTCGGAGGTGCCAACACGTCGGAACACGCTTAGACTGCTTCGTGATTGCTAATTTTGTTTCATATTACTGACATTGATCTCTAGTTATGGTTTACCGATCGCCGGCGCAGGATGAAAGATGAGAAAGAGTACGAGGCCTCCAGAGTGGAGATGATTCTGGCGCAAGCCAGTGCCTCTGGGCCCTCAGAGCAGTCAAAGTACCAGCCAGTGATATTTCAACAACAGCAGCAGTATCAACAACAACCACAGCAACCACAATTTCAGCATCAACAGCATCAGCATCAGCATCAGCATCAGCAGCAGCAGCAGCAGCCTGCGGAGTTCCAGTTTGACCATGACCGGCCATCAACCCCCTCCCCTTCAACCTCCGCCGAATCCCCGGGCCAACTGCAAACCTCCTCCATGGCATCAGCGTACCCACCCGTGACTCCGATCAAAACCCCTGACAAGCATCATACTCCCATTCGTCGCCACTCAAAGTCTGTTTCTCAAGTCGGGCCTGTTACGCCTGCTCGGCTGGTCACTGCGGATAGCGGCCTGTCGCCGCAGTACGTCTCCCCCGCTGACAGCTCATATGCATCGGTCGACCGCTCGATGGCGGCAGCTTCTGCAGCAGGACTCTACGGTCTCTCGCCATACCAGCAGCCGCCAAGCTCGGCCGGATATTTTTTCCAACCCCAGCATTCGCCTGTGTACGTAACGTCGCAGCCGGGAACACCCTATACTGTTTCCAAAATCGGCAATTCGCCCGCCTCTCAGTTTTCTTCACAGCAAATGATGTCGCCGATCCCCCTTCAGCGCACATACTCCACGCCGCTGCTGGTCGAGCTCGACCTGCAATACCAGCACCAGCAGGTGCAGAGACAATTCCAACAGCACCAGGCGGCACAGGCCGGCGGCAACATGTTTTCCCCGCTGGCGTCACAGGTGAGCGGGAGTGAATCAAAGCTAGCAGCGCGAAGACGCCGACCTCTGCCATCTGTTCGGCTGCATCGCTCACAGAGCTACTCCTCAGCCCCGCAGTCGAATCCGCTGCCGTTGACCTCTGCGCCGCCGTATGTGGCTAACTTTGCTCCGTCGATAATGTCTGGCGCAAGTCCGGCTCGGCAGCAGTTGATTGCTCCGCCGCCTATGATGATGTCGCTGGACTCACACTCGGGAGACATGCCGGGCTCGATGCGCAGATCGAAAAGCGTCTCGTTCGTGACCTCGCAGCCGCCGTCGCGTTCTCGAAAGTCGAGTATCGGCGGCCGCGGAAACAATAGCGGAGGAAGCATAGGCTCAAGTGTGAGCTCGATCAGCCAGACCGATACTATAGACGGCATGCTTCCCATGACGCCGATCACGCCGATGACGTCGATATCGAACTCGCTGCAGGAGCTGGAGTTTGGGTCGGACGGGGCCGGGAGACGGGAGTATAAACGGCTGCGTGCGCAGTCGAAAGGGGATGGTTCTCGAGACGGGGATTTTGCCGAAGACGACGCAGAGTTCAGGAAGGTGGCTGCTGGGTCGCAATATGGTCTTCTTCCTCCGCACGGTGCCAGTTTACAGAGAGAAGAGTCGCCCAAATACGCGACTGCAAGCAGGCAGACCTCGCAGCCGCAATCGCAGCCGCAGCAGCGATTATTCCTCGACACGTCGTCGGCGGCAGCGACTATTGGCTCAGAGCCGATGGTCGGGACGCCAAACAGCAGTCGGTCAGGCTCTGTGGCCAGCACACCGAGCGTGCAGCCGGCCTCGCTTCATCCTCCGTCTCCGTACAGTGGCAGACAGTCGCCGTACGCGCCTGGTTCAGCTCCAGTTTCAGGGTATCCGATCACGCCTGTTTCGCTGAACGCAGTTACCCCTACGTCGGTAGCTGCTTACCCAGGCTTGGATAACGCGTCGGTTGCATCTACGAATACGGCGATTTCTTCGAGCGTTGATAATGCGTACTACACCATCGATCAGGAGCAGCACCAGAACCCTACATTAGACACCGAAAGCAGCAGCATACACCAAACCGCTGCCGAGCTGTTCCTCTCAGGTGAGCTCTCTCCGTTCGACGCCGACGGCCAGCCAGCAGGAGAAGCAGGGGTGATGGCGATGGACGACATTTCGACATTGGAGGAGAACCAGAGGTTTTTGATGCTCAGCAGAAGGCTAGATGATTTGGGCATTTATGGATATGGAGTCCTGCATGATTTTCTTTAGACTATAGTTCTTGTGTGTTTTCATTAGATTAGCACTTTTACAAATACTTGATTTTTACTTTTTTGGTCTTGGAAAGCTTTGTCTGTGTTTTTGGTATCGTTCTGGTTAAATGATCATATATTATCGCCTTATCTGTGTATAAATGTCTTTCGGTACGTTAAGAGCACGCCGGGCTATAGATTCTGTGTTTCTAGAAGATATTCTGTGAGTATTTTCTTTGTATTTCTTGGAAGGCATTCCAGTCGATCAGAATACTCTGGTTTTCGAGTACGTCATCTGAGACCGCAGTCTCACAGTTTCTATCGTTTGTATGTAGAAAACATGGAGAACTATCACACATCGGATTCCAACAGTCAACTGCCTAGAACCAAGTCTTTCGAAAAAAAAATTGAAAAATGCATAACAGCTCTTTGTTAGTAAAGAACCAAACAGAACAAGAGAAAAACCCTCGTTGACACATTTCTTTGTCCAGAGTTATTTTCAATTAACATTTCGTCATTTCGATGGACGATCATCATGAAACAACGACAACATTAAACAAATATTGAGGAGGAGATTTAGTAAAGTAGGTCTTATAACCCAGACCGGGAATTTTTGCCTTATTCTCCCTGCGCGAGGAAACTTTCTCCTTTGCTCGGTCTACGCCCAGATATGGTGAAAAGAAGGAGATCTGGTTTGATCCACAGTGTTGAAAAAAAAGCAGATGGATACACAAGACAGAGTTTCATAGTTTCCAGAAAAAAACCCTTTTATTCCCGCGAAATAAAAGCAAATGATTTGCACGAAATGGGCGGCCAGTGGCGGACAAAGGGTTGGTTGATTGAGCAATTTACTTTATTTCTCCTGAACAGAACTCGTCCGCTATTTTTCTATTTTTCTATATTTAAAAGTGAGCCTTGGCGGATATTCAACCAACAGCTCGTCTTCTAACCAGACAAAGGCAAGGGATAGTAACAAAGCTGAAGATGTGACAGTGGCTGGCGTCTTGTTTCTGGAATCGGCACAGGAGCTGGCTGGCCCTTAGATTAAATCACAGACCAGACGTCAGTCCCACACCTGCTCTCGGATCTCGGATCCCGTGCTCCCGTTGACTACCTCCGCTTTCTAAATATTCACCTCCCTGCTTTAAAAACACTCACAGCTACTTCTCTAACTACGTCCTCTGTTCTTACTCCGAAAATAGAGATGTGCAGCTTCTACTGAGGTAGCCCGCAAGCGCGTTTGTTTATGTTCTTCTACTTTTGGTATTAAAGTTGCAGCATCTCAAAACCGTAAATTCAGACGCGGTTTTAGCGCGTTCTAATCACGTGAATTGATATCTGCACGTGCTTGAAGCGGAAGTGGATTCATGTTCATCTTCAGACGCTCTTGAATCTATCTACATCGTTGAACTACATCGTCCGAGGCTTCTCTCAAAGAAATATAGAATAATTCTCTTTGGCTACCAAATCACATAATATGTATCATACAAAAAACTGCCTAAAAATATCAAAACACATTCATCACTTTGTTCTGGCGCGCACAAGACCAGAAAAAAGTCACTAGTCAAACAAATATTGTACAAAGGTCGTAATAATTAGGAAAAAGAAAAAAGATAGCAGCAAGGAAAGAAAATAAACAAGTAAATAGACCATACAGAAAAATAAATAGTGAAAATCATTAGCTCTCACCCAAACGCACGATGCACAAACTGATACAAGCATAAAATTAAATAGGAAAAAAATAAGGAAAATGGATGATGATAGAACAGCGGTCTAGTTGAGAAAGCCTTTGCAACCAGCAGAGCCACAGAGGCAGGGAATTCGCTCGTCCGAGTTCACTTCGCGCTCAAACTTGTAGTCGTACGTCAATTCCTCGTCTAGATGATTGGATTAGTACAAACTCCTGTTGCAGTGAAAAAAAGGATCAACTTACTCGCATAGATGTCTCTCAGTGCATAGATGACAATACGCTTCTGCCCCTCGACCTTAATGATCTTGGCCGTACAGCTAGGCGTACAGCAGTGATTGATGAATCGTGCGATTCCTCCCCGCTTTGTAGCGTCGACCACGGTGCTTTCATCAATACGGAAGAGATAACTACTTCCGATTCCGTTCCGTAAGTACCGTCGCTCGCGCATGTCAGCCACCTGCTGTCTAACGACCTCGCCAACATACTCGATAATCATGTCGTTCGCCGCAATACTCTCCATAGCGTACAAGCCCCAATTATGAATCGCAGACCGCGCAAACCGTACAGGTTTCTTGCGCTTCTTGAGCATGTTGAACCGCAGCACGTCTGCCGCGGCGTCCGTCGTCGCGCTGAAAATCTGTTTTTGGAGATTGATGTCGATCGCCAGTTTGCGGTTGTTGATCCGGTGCGAGCGAGAAGAGATATTGTCCTTTTCAGTACCGCCCGTATCTGGCTGCGCGCGTTCACCGTCCGCATCCACATCCTGATCATCATCAACCGGCGTTCCGGCAGGCAAAGAACTGCTACCATTCACAGCATCAACAGATTCGCCGTCCTCGGCATGATCCACAACCGCATGCTTTTTCTTTCGCAAGCGCTTGCGGTGCTCAAGATATTCAGTCTTGTCCGCCTCCGGAATCCGGTAATATCCCTCAGTTCTGGCGCTGCCGGTCAAATTCGACTGTTCAAACTCATCTTCGTGTCGGAACAGTTTCTTCGTCATGCCGCGATGAGCAGTATCAGCAGCGTCACCGTAAAAGTTCGCCTTGGCTTCCTTCTGCCGCCATGCCCAATACTGCGCGTTGCCGAGTTCAGGATCGGGATTGATTGACTTGAGCGCGGCTTGTAAGAACTTGAAATCTTCAGAGTCGCGAACAACATGCTGAACACCATCGAGATCAAACACTTTGTCAGTCTCGACATGACTCTGCACGATCTGGGGAGTCGGGTTCCAGTAGCTGTCGTCAGTTCTCGTAGACCGGAAAAGAGCATACTCCTCGTCTTCCTCTTCAGAAGGAGTCGGAAGCTGCTCAGCAACTCCCTCGCTCGTATCCTCAGCTTTCCCACTTGCAGTCGCAGTGGCCTCAGCTTCGTCTTCGTCGTCATCCTCTTCAGACGTCGTGAAGTCGATCTTGACCAATTTCTTGCCCTTCTGCACTTTAGACTTGCTCGCAATCTTCCGCTTCTTCTTCGCCGGCTCGGAGCTGGTCATCCCCAGCAAATCATCCTCCAGATCCGGCATCGACGTGTCCTCATCCTTCGAAGTGATAGCTGACTTTGATTTCAGACGAGCATCCTCATCTTCCTCTTCCTCTTCCTCCTCGACCTTGAGCTTGTCGTCTTCGTCGTCGCCGTCGTCGCCGGAGGAATAGTCGTTGAGATGGTGCGTCATCGGTCTAGCCCTGATCGCGTCCAATTTCTTCTTCTGCTTCTTGTCCGCTGCCATCTTCTTGCTCTTGATGGCAGCCTTGAGCGCAGAATTAGAAGTCGAAGAAGCATCGTTGCGTCGTTTGAACCTCGGAAGATTGGGAAGTTTCCCAGAGAACTGCCGCACGTTGAACGTTGAGGGGTCGAGCTCGTCCGATTGTTGCTCGACGATGTCTGCTCTGGACTTGGACTCGCTGATAGAGACAGAGGAGGAGGAGTAGTCTTCCGTTTTGATAGACGAAGAAACAACCGTTGTCGCGGTCGACAGATCGTTTGGCGGCGCTGGCTGGGAAGCTGGCAAGTTGGCGGGATCCAGAATCTTGTAGATGACGGGAACAATTCGGGCTCTGATATCTTTCCGCAGCATCTCGCGAAGCTCTTTCAGAATCATTCCCGTCGCTTCCTTCACCGGGTTCATCTTTTCTGTCTTTGTCGGCTTTTCAGCGCTATCCAACACATCATCGCGCTCGTTACCAGGCTTTGGCTGCTTCTGACTGCTAGCTTCAACCGGCATATGCAACGACATGTTGACCCGCCATCTCATCCGATCCATCATTCGTCCATCCATATGGCGAAAACACATCCTGGCCTCGTCAAAGTCATCAAAGACGACGTAGAAACCCGCCAATTCGCGCTGCTTGGGATGAAACTCGTGCGGACTCTCAATCTTCAGCGGAACATCATGGCGCACGACGTAAACATTCGCCCATTCGTAGTCGCGGAGATACTCTTTGATGTCTTGGACGTACACTCGAGAAACCGGAACGTGGCGATCGGAGATGAAGAGATATGGTCGACGTCCGATGATGTCGAAAAGACTCTCGCGCGGTCTCGACGGCGTCTGCTGGTACCGGTCAGGCGACTTTGAGCGAGCACGACCGGCTTCCTCGATGGATTTGCTAGCGGACACCGGCGGCGGCGGTGGTCGAGCATGCTGCTGTTCTTCTTTTCGTTTGGCCTCGGCCTCTCTGGCGATACGTTCTTGCTCTTCCTGCAACTCGCGGATCCGTTTCTCGACAACCTTGCCTTCTTCGTCGTACTCTGCTTTGACAGTATCGATGCCGACCTTGATATTCCCCCGCGCCGCATCGGTCACGGCTTTCTTCGCGGCTTGGTGGCCAGACATCAGGTCGACCGATTTCTTGTTGTTCTTGGTAATGATTGACTTGTTTTTAAATCTGATGAGGCACATGCCGAGCGACGCACCAGTAATCGGGTCCTTCTGCATAGCCACGCGCTCGAGATCGCCATACTTGTTGAATTGCAGCGCGACGGTGTTTTCGACAGTCAGTCTCGAGAACCCAGACACGAGGATCTGCGACGCGGGCTTGGGGCCCACCGAATGAGCGTCGTAGGAGTATCGAAGAATACCGAGCACAGTCCGTTGAGCCTTTCGCTTCGGGGCTGCCGACTTGGGATATGGGTCGAGTCGCAGACGCGGGTCCGAGAGCGGGCCTGCGGCTTTTGCTGCTTCCTTTGACCGATATATGGGAGCTTTTCCGCGCGACTTTGTCTTGTCGAGATCAGGATCGTATTCGATCATGTATGCCTTGCCGAGCATGTCAAGAACCGAGGTCGGGGGTGGTGGAGGTGGGGTGGAGTCTTTGACGGGTTCTGGTGGGGGTGGAGGGGGCGGTGAAGGTTCAGCGGGAGGAGGAGGTGGGGATGGCGAGCGAGGAATGCGGGATGGTTTTGTGGATGCACGATCGGGAGGAGAGGATCGGGTAGAATCCGTCGAAGGCGCGGAGGAAGAAGTTGAGAGAGACGATGATTTTGAAAAGTGTGAGGGAGGCATACGCGCGCTGTACGCATGTGCATCGCGCGATCTCGACGGTGAACGCGAGCGGGAGCGCGAACGAGAATAAGAGCGAGAGCGAGAGCGGTAGCGGTAAGGATGTCTCTCTCGGTTTCGAGACCGTGAACGCGACCGTGAGCGTGAGCGACGGCGCGAGCGATAGTCGTCTCGGTCACGTTTGCTGTCGCGGTCGCGGTCTCTATCCCTGACTCTGTCTCGGTCGCGGTCTCGGTCACGGTCGCGATCTCTGTCTCTGTCGCGGTCTCGATCCCTGTCTCTGTCTCTATCGCGCTCTCGGTAGCTCGAGCGGAAGTCAGGGTCTCGAGATGTGGAGTGGTGGTGGTGGCGACCATAGTCAGAATCAGCTAGGCTTCGATAGCCGTCCCTATCGCGGTCGCTGTCTCGCCCGCGAACAGACCGGTGGCGGTCAAGACTGCGGTCTCTGCTGCGATCCCTGTCGTCCCGGCGCTTGTCGTATTCACCGCCGTGATGGCGACTCTCAACGCGGTCAGGGAAAAAGGTCGCGAGGTCGGCCTTTCCAGAGGACCTGATGCCGGCCGACTTTGCTGGACGCAAGTTGATACTCGGCGGCGGCGGCATTGTCGTGCTTCGTGACTCCGAGAATGGCGTCGTTCAGTGCGTTTTGCGTCTCTGGATTCGGTCCCCGTTGCTGATCAATTGGCTGTTGACATCAAAACCAGAGCTGAGATGGGTCTTTGGGATAGCAGCCGCGGCGGGCAGACAGAGAGCGAGAAGGGGCCTCGTAGATCTGATCACGTGTCTGAGTAGATTTCAGTCTGCGGTTACCCGGCTGATTTGAGTTCAAAGATTTTCTCAGTTTGAGGACCAAAGGAAAAGTTTCTGATTCTGAATCGCTTCTTTGTTTTAGAGAAAAGAAGGAAGCGTATTCGCATTGAAAAGAGAATATTCAGCAAAATGGAGACCGAGAGCGATTACAACCAGTGCTTCTTCACAATCTCGGGATCGCCGTCCGAGCTCGTGGCGGAATTGGCCGCGTTCGTCGATGTGGTGAACGGGTTCGTGGCCGAGGACGAGGACCAGGTCGGACCTCTTACGGCTGAGGTCACGCAGTTGATCCTTACTGAGGATGCTGAGGGAGACAGTGAAGAGCAGGCTGTCGATCCGGAGAAGTTCAGCCAGGCTATTGCGCTGGTTTTGGGAGCTGCGGGCGCGTTCGAGAAGGCGTCAGATAAGGGTACTTCCCCTTTGCTGTTTTTTCGATTGCTATACACTTCAGAGACTGACAAGATACTCAATCTAGAATTCGAGCCGGCTTACAATCTTCTTTTTTATGTCCTCACATTCACCTCCGCGGGCGTGGAAGGCCATCTTTCGACCGTTCTCGACCTTCTCAGCGCTGCGTCCGCCTCGCACGCTCTTTCGACCCTGTCTGTCTTGACCAACCTCTTCAACCTTCTGCCCGCCACATCCCCGCTTCGCAAGACAGTTTTCGGCACCGTGCTGTCGGTGACGGTGTCGACGAAGAACACGGATCTGCTGATTCCGCAGCTCAAGCAGCTGCCGATCTGGTTTTCAGAGTGGTCGCTGAGCCCGGAAGAGCAGGTCGCGACTCTGGTTGATATCGCGAGCACGCTCGAGCCGGTCGATCAGGCGTCGGCGCTTAAGTACTTCAAGGACGCGCACAGCGAGGCCGCGGCGGCGGGCGTCACTCTGCCTGCCGAGCAGACAAAGAAGTTTATTGTTCTCGCGCTCAGCGTGCCCGGGTTTTTCGATTACGATTCGATCTACGCGGTTGTGTCGTCGCTGAGTACGGTCGATGCTGGGCATCTTGGATTGCTCAAGATTTTTGTCAATGGCACTTTTGCGGACTTCAAGGCTGTTCCAGAGGCTACCGTGACGGGTGCTGGTATGGACGTTGAGGTTCTGACGAAGAAGATCCGGTTGCTGACGCTTGCGTCGCTGGCGGCGTCGTCGCCGAACCTGACTGTTTCGTACGCGGCGATTTCGAGCGCACTTGCGATCGACGAGGAGGAGGTCGAGTTCTGGATCATCGACGTTATCCGCGCGGGACTGCTGGAGGGCAAGATGTCGCAGCTCGAGCAGAAGCTGTTTGTGCACCGGGTTGTGCCGCGCACGTTTGGCGCGGAGCAGTGGGAGGACATTGCGCGGAGGCTGCAGACGTGGAAGACGAGTTTGAAGGACGTGCTTGTTGTGCTGCGAAACGCGCGGGTGAGCGTGGAGAGCAAGGCGGCTGCGCTGAACGCGGAGCGGGAGCGGGCTGCTGCGGCTGCTGCTTCTGCTGTTGCTGCTGCTGCTGTGCCGGCCAATGGAGAGGTGTCTGCGTAAGATGTACAGTATATAAACAAAATGAAGCAGTGATGGTATATAAAGCAAGTGTATTCCTGTAAAACGGCAGGCACAAGGCGCGCGTAGTTTAGAGAGTTGTGCAGTGCAGCCTCGACGACGCCCAAAGCAGCAAAACAACACAAAAAACAGGCCTCCATCACCTCGAAGAAGAAAAAACCAAAAAATGCTGCTGCGCCCAACAACAACTCGTCTGCTTCAGTCCGCCGCGTCGCGCAGTTTCCCGCTCTACGCGTCTGTTTACCGTCCGCGCCCGTTCTCGTCCCGTTCCTGTCTGTTTGCGCCTGTCGAGTCGCAGCCGTCGTCTGAAAAGCCCGAGGAGCCTAAAAAGCCAGAGAGCAGACAGACGCCTCCTTCGAGACAACCGCCTTCGCTCGGTAGACTGCTGCTTATCGTCGGCACTTTTTCTGCTTGCTTCTACGCTCTTGCCCGGTCTATGCGAAAGGGTGGGTTTCTTTATATATTGTATGGTTAATATAAGTAGCTGACCGCCTGGCACTATCTAGAACGCGAGGCCCGTCGTGATTTGAAACTTCCAAACCCAGAGATTCCTCCCGAAATGATTGAGAAATTCAAACGTCCCGCGTTCACCCGCGACGAGGTCAAGGTCATCTTTGTCCTCGGTGGTCCTGGGTATGTCTCTTGATTGATTGTGCTCTGCTGCTTGATACAATTGCGCTGACCTCTGTCTTCAATCTCTGCAGTGTCGGCAAAGGAACGCAGTGCGCGAACCTCGTCCGCGACTTCAACTACGTCCATCTCTCGGCCGGCGATCTTCTCCGTGCCGAGCAAGCGCGCGAGGGCTCCCAGTACGGCGAATTGATCAAGACGCACATCCGCGAGGGCATCATCGTCCCCCAAGAGATCACGATTGCGCTGCTCAAGAACGCGATGACGGCCGAGGTCAAGCAGGGCCGCACAAAGTTCCTCATCGACGGATTCCCGCGCAAGATGGACCAGGCGATCAAGTTTGAGGAAGACGTGGCCGAGTCTGAGTTTACGCTCTACTTTGATTGCACCGAGGACGTGATGTTGCAACGGTTGCTCAAGCGTGGCGAGTCTAGCGGTCGCGAGGACGATAATATCGAGAGCATCAAGAAGCGGTTCAAGACTTTTGTCGAGACGTCGATGCCGGTCGTGGATTACTACCGCAAGCAAAACAAGCTCATCTCCGTGCCTTGTGAGAAGAGTAAGGAGGAGGTGTACGAGATTGTGAAGGCGCAGATCAGCGACCGCATGGTCATCTAGGTTGATCATGACAAGACAAGGCATAGAAGTATAGATTTTGGTTTAATATGTTTTTTTTATGTTGTTAATATTCTGATTCTATGTTGTTTACTTTTTATAACCCGCGATTTAGTTGTCACTTGTCTTTATCGAGCAGTTGTGCAAAATGTTGTTAATATATATTAGTTGTAAGCAATCTACGCGAGAATTTCCCTGAACTCCCATGACCAATGATACCATGCCAGCAATACAAGAAGCAATAAAAAAGAAGAGATAAAAAAGAAGAAATATGAAAGAAATAAATCAAAACGACTGCAAAAGATCACGAACCCAGATCTTCACCCGCGACTCTGCAACCTCAATAACCTGCTTCTTACTATGTCTCGCCATCCACGACCCCGGATATCTAAACTCATCAAACTCAGACTTTGACGGCTGCGTCGGCGCGCCCATCATCAGCAAATCAAAAGAGATCGCCATGCTCGCGGGCGTGATCCACTGCGAACTCACGGCCTCGATGTCGGTCGCCGCGGCTGTCGCGCGCCACCAGGTGATTTCAATGTACTCGGGGCTGCCGTCGGCGGTCACACCCGCACCGCTGTCTGCAGACACGCACACGCTGACGACAGCGTCGACGCGGTAGTACTCGTCGCGCCAGTCGTTGCTGCCGCCGGCGTAGCTCGCGCGCTCGAGCAAAAGCAGCCGGGCCGCGTGCCGGAGCTCGTCGGGGTTCGTGCCCACGACCTCGGCGGCGCACCATGCGCGGGTCATGGTCTCGGGGTGGAACGAGAACGAGAGGGTAGCGTCTGAGGAGAGCGAGCGGCGGCCTTGGAAGTGGGATGTCTTGAGCGCGTACTTTAGCGGGCCGCCGGAGCGGAGACAGGCGTCCATTACGGCGCGGGCGTCATCGTCGTCGGCGACACAGGCGAGGTGCATCTCGAGACTGAGCAGGGAGAGGAGGGAGGAGCGCGGCGCGGGGGAGGTGTACCGGATGAGCAGGGCGTGGATGGAGTCATCGAGATCAAAGTCGAGGCTGTTGAACGAGCGGTCGCAGATAGTTGCTGAGAGCTGGCGGTAGAGATCCGAGTCTGCAATGAGATAGAGGCGTGTCTGCTGGGGCTTGAGAGGCGCGAAGGAGGCGCGCAGGAGAAGGATGTCGAGGTCAGTGGTGGTGGCGAGCGGGGTGGGCGAGATGTCGTGGTAGGGATAGAGCTCGCGTGCGCGCGATAAGGCGCCGGGGTAGTCGAAGCGGGAGCAGGGGTCGAGGGAGATGGAGCCGAGGCTCTGCGGGCCGGAGACGAGCAGGTTGACGATGTCCATGCTGGGTGCAGCGCGGTGCAGGGCGGAGAGGAGGAGGAGGTGAGGAAGAGAGGATGGAGCGTAGTGGTTGGTGTTGAGGACAGCGTCGGCTCTATGTCCGATTGCCGCAGTGAGAAGTAGCCGGATGGAGAAGGTGAGGTAGGTGAAGAGGAGGAGGGAAGATGTGAGGAGGAGTAGTTGTTGCTGTGTTCTCAAGAGATATATCTTGCTTTATAGTCCGTCTGCAGTTATAATCTGTTAAATCATTGTGTTATCAGATAAAGATAACAATCCAGCGCATTTGAGTCAGATACCTCATATCAGCGTATCTTACTATTATCACCAAGTATTACAACATACTACAGCATATACTCTACATCTACTACAAATCTACTGCAAAACACGATTACTATTACACAATCCACCTATACAATGGCAACTACACCCACCATCTCTTTGTCTCTGTCTCTTTGTTAAATCTTACATAATCTCTGACCAACATCCCGACGCCGCAAGCCTCGTCAGCTTCCTCCTCTCCTTCCCTTCCGCAGATCTCGAATCCCAACCACCTCCCTCGCCCTCCATCCACAAATCCCTCCAACACCACACTCGCAATGTTCAATTGGTTCAGATTAGTGTCTGTCGTGCTTGCCCTTGCGCTTGCGTTCCTCTTCTTCGCCCAGGAAACCGCCGCGGCGGGGCCGACTATCTCCAACCCCGAGGTCACTACTAAAGTACGTATACTCCTTGCTGTTCTCTGTTTTCTCATCAAGCAAGTTCAGGCTGACGCAATGCTGTCTTCAGGTGTTTTTTGAGGTTGAGCAGGGTGGTCAGTCGCTCGGCACTATCGTCTTTGGTCTCTATGGAAACGTTGTGCCCAAGACCACCGAGAACTTTCGGTAAGCTATCTGCTCCATCACTTCTCCATAGTACTCGGTTCTTTAATCTAATGTTGTTCGGTGATTTAGTGCGCTCTGCACTGGCGAGAAGGGATTCGGATACCAGGGATCCAAGTTCCACCGTGTGATTGATAACTTCATGATTCAGGGCGGTGACTTCACCCGCGGCGACGGTACGCATCCTCTTCCTCTGTTTCATCTTTTCCTCCTCTCCTCCTCCTCTCCTCCTCATCCACCTAAAAACAAACACGCTAACATCTATTCATTTTACACAGGAACCGGCGGCAAGTCAAGTACGTACCCATCCCGCAAACCCACCCAGATCAAGAAATGCCACGTTGCTAACTTCTTCTCCCTGCGCAATAGTCTACGGTGCCCGTTTCCCCGATGAGAACTTCTCGATCAAGCACACCCGTCCCGGTCTTCTTTCCATGGCTAACGCCGGCCGCGATACCAACGGCTCGCAGTTTTTCATCACCACCGTCGTTACCTCGTACGTCTTTTTATCATTCCTACTTCTATAGAATCAGACTAACGAAATATATTTACAGCTGGCTCGACGGCCGCCACGTCGTCTTCGGTGAAGTCCTCGAGGGCATGGACATCGTCACCAAGATCGAAAAGACCAAAAAGGGCCGCGGCGACAAGCCCGTCGTCGACATCGTCATCGTCAAGTCCGGTGAGATCAAGGACGACTCCGCGCCCGTCCCTGCCGCCGAGACCGTGGCCGAGCCCGAGGCTGCGGCCGCGCCGGAGAAGGATGAGCTGTGACTACATGGTTGGAAAGATTGGTTGAAGACGTTTGATCTCTTGACTGGTAGATGGTGATGGAGTGTTGTGTTGTGTGTACGTCTGTGTATGCTGAGTAGTTTAAAATTTATGATTTGATCATACAATCGAAAATCTGTAGATCTATAAATGTACATCAATCACAGCTTCTCGTAATCCAGCTTTCCTTCCAACTTCTTGGCCTCCGCAACCTTCCTCACCGCCTTCATCAGATCGTCCTGCACGATATAATCGCGATCGTCTCGGATGGCGAAAAACCCAGACTCAGTCACCACGTTCCTGATATCGGCACCGTTAAACCCATCGCTCATCTTCACGAGCGCTTCGTAATCCATATCGCCCTGCTTCTGCACGCCCGCCGCATGGATCTTAAACACCTCAAGTCGACCGACCTCGTTCGGCAGCGGAATCTCAATCTTTCGGTCCAAACGACCCGCGCGAAGCAGCGCCGGATCAAGTGTGTCGGGGCGGTTGGTGGCCATAATCACCTTCGTCTTGCCGAGATAATCGAATCCGTCCATCTGGTTGAGCAACTCCATCAATGTCCGCTGGATCTCGCGATCGGCAGAGGTTCCTTCGCTGAACCGGCGGCCGCCGATAGCGTCGATCTCGTCCATGAAGATGATGCAGGGCTCGTGCTCCTTTGCGTAGCCAAACATCTCGCGAATCAGTCGCGCGGACTCGCCAATGTATTTGTCGACGATCGCCGATGCGGGCGAGAAGATGAAATTTGCGCCGAGCGTGGCGGCGACGGCGCGTGCTAGTAGGGTCTTGCCTGTACCGGGGGGACCGTAGAGAAGAACACCCTTTGGAGGCTTGATTCCAACGCGCAGAAACAGTTCTGGGTTTTTGAGGGGTAGTTCGATGACCTAAATACTGTTAGTTAGCAATGTGCCAAACATTTAGAAAGAGCAGGAGCACTGCTGACACACCTCACGCAACTCTCTGATCTGCTCATTGAGACCACCGATTCCGGCAAACGACAGATCGCCAGGCTTATAAGTAGTCATGTTGTATACCAACGGATCGACCTCGCGCGGGAGCATGCGCATGATTGTCAGTGTAGTCATGTCGAGCGCCACACGCACGCCCTGCTTAAGCTTGTCTTTGTCGACTTTGCTGCGGCAGCCGACGACGTATCGCGGGCCGGACGAGGCTTTGACGATGACTGAATACTGTGGTTAGAAGATTGTGACGTAGGATGCAATATAGTGACTTGACTTACATCGCTCGTCGTCGAGCTGCTTGAGTACCTCGCCGATGATCTGTCCCACGCTCTGCAATGCTTTGATATCCTAGAACCAATCCGGTCAGCAACAGCAACAGCACCAGCAAATCCAATCAGCAATCGCAGCAATCAGCAATCAAATCATACATCCTCGGTCTTTTCGAAATCCTTCTGCAGTCCCCGGATATTTAGTCGCAGGTCCTTGAGCTTCGCGTCCCAGTTTCTGTGTTCGAGAAGCTTCTGCTTAAAGTCCTCCAGCGCGCGCTCGCGCTCTTCGTCGACGGCAGGAACAGCCTCAGCAGGCGCAGCGGTCTCGGCTTCGTTCAGCAAGGGCTCTGATTCGGCGGGGTCGGCCATGGTTGTGGAGTGGGCGATGGGGATGGTGTTGAGTAAAGTCAAGGAGCCCGCGAACTGTGACACGCCCACAGCTGAGCCGGGCGCACTGGCGGACTGAGAACTACGTATCCCCGTGACCAGGATTACGTACCCTGTCAGCGCGAGGGTCTGGTGCGTGTGGTTAGGGCACAGGCCCTGCGGCTCCGGCGGCCGACCAACCACCACGACGCGCGCAAGCCACTCTGCGCTCAGTTTTTTCCTCTTCTTCCTCTTCCTCTCTTTCTGACTCTTCTTCTGCCTGCTTTGCGCATCTCTCTGCTCAGTTACTACTCAATCTTCCTTATAATCCACCTGCTATTCTTCTGAAAAATGGCTATCACCAAGGTCTTTGCTCGCTCGGTCTACGACTCGCGTGGTACGTTGTCCGTCTTCTTGATGTCTGTTGTGGTTATCAGCAGCTGGCGACAGGTGGTCGTGATCGGCTTTGTTTTTCTTCGTTGTCAAGTCAGTCTTCGGTCTGCAGTAGTTCTACTCTACTGCTCTCTGCTGCTGCTCCGTGATCATTTGAAAACAATTCCTCGACCACGCCTATCCACATCCGCAGATGCCGCTCAAATCATCCACCCTCAGTATGCTGATCAATGACACAGGAAACCCCACCGTCGAGGTCGATCTCACCACCTCCTCCGGTCTCTTCCGCGCCATTGTCCCCTCTGGTGCCTCGACCGGTATCCACGAGGCTCTCGAGCTCCGTGACAAGGAGAAGGCCTGGGGCGGCAAGGGTAAGATTCCACCTCGTTCTACTACACATTGACCCAAGCAATGCGCCATTACTTGATGCGTCTTCGGATCAATTGTTGTCGACTACCGTCTACTCCTCTATCTATTGATCTGTATGCTGATTGCTCCTTCTCAGGTGTCCTCAAGGCTGTCGCCAACGTCAACGACATCATCGCTCCTGCCTTGGTCAAGGCCAACGTCGACGTCAAGGACCAGCAGGCGGTCGACGACTTCCTGCTCTCCCTCGACGGCACCGAGAACAAGTGTAAGTGCTCCTGCTAATTATCCCGCTCCCTGATCCGTCTCGGCTGCCTGTCCTGCTCTGCCTGCTCGCTCTGTCACGCAATGTGTGCTCAGTGCTCAGTGTGCTCGGCTCCAGCGTCAGCAGCCGAGGGAGTTGTACCGACGGCTGGCTGACCTCGTCCTCTTTCCGTGCAGCCAAGTTGGGCGCCAACGCCATCCTCGGAGTGTCTCTTGCGGCCGCAAAGGCTGCTGCCGGCGAGAAGGTCTGTATTTCCCCGCATTGATTATTGTTTACGGCGCGCGCACGGGCGATGACGTTGCCGATGCTCGTAGCTGCCGATGCCGTCGGCAACTAGCGGGCGAAAACGCGGTGGCTGCCTGGGCTCCCCACATCCGAGCCGTGCTTTTCACCCCCTGAGCCTACTTTTCGTTTTCGTGCCCTGATCTCCCGCTGACCTTTGTTCTCTTCCGACAGGGCGTTCCCCTCTACTCTCACATCGCGGACTTGGCTGGCTCCAAGAACCCCGTTGTTCTTCCCGTTCCCTGTAAGTGCTACCGATTGCTTTAATGACCGTCTTTTTTGACAGCCTCCCGGTGGCCTCTTCCGGTCCCCGTCGGCTACCCGCTTTCCTCACCTCACCCCCTTACGCACATCTGACTAACCTTCCTCTCAGTCCTCAACGTCCTCAACGGTGGCTCCCACGCTGGTGGCCGTCTGGCCTTCCAGGAGTTCATGATCGCCCCCACCGGCGCGTCGACCTTCACCGAGGCCATGCAGATGGGCTCTGAGGTCTACCACATCCTCAAGAAGCTCACCATGAAGCGCTACGGCCAGTCTGCCGGCAACGTCGGTGACGAGGGTGGTGTCGCTCCCGATATCCAGACCCCCAAGGAGGCTCTTGACCTCATCTCGGACTCGATCGCCCAGGCTGGCTACACCGGCAAGATCGACATCGCTCTCGATGTTGCCTCGTCCGAGTTCTTCAAGGACGGCAAGTACGACATGGACTTCAAGAACCCCGAGTCTGACCCCTCCAAGTGGCTCTCCGGTGAGGAGCTCGCTGCTCTCTACGCCTCGCTCTGCAAGGAGTACCCCATCGTCTCGATCGAGGACCCCTTCGCCGAGGACGACTGGGATGCGTGGGTTCACTTCTACAAGACCACCGACATCCAGATCGTTGGTGACGATTTGACCGTCACCAACCCCGTCCGTATCAAGACCGCTATCGAGAAGAAGGCCGCCAACGCCCTCCTCCTCAAGGTCAACCAGATCGGAACCCTGTCGGAGTCGATCAAGGCTGCCCAGGACTCGTTCGCCGCCGGCTGGGGTGTCATGGTTTCCCACCGTTCGGGTGAGACCGAGGACACCACCATCGCTGACATCGTCGTCGGTCTGCAGACCGGTGAGATCAAGACCGGTGCTCCCGCCCGTGGTGAGCGTCTTGCCAAGCTCAACCAGCTCCTCCGTATTGAGGAGGAGCTCGGAGACAAGGCTATCTACGCCGGCAAGAAGTTCCGCACTGCCGTCTCTCTCTAAGTTAGTCGTAGAATCTAGGTCGTGTCTGTGACTTGATTAGTTCGAGTTGCAGCTTCATGACTACTTTTTGGTTCACTCGCTTGATACTATCAGTGGGTTTGACTTACTCTTTACTTTCTGCCTTGATATGAAAAATGAATTAGTTTCGTCTATAGTAGATTCAGGTGCTGGTTCACTAATGTACTGTAGGTTGAGACTAGTTTAACTAAATATATATAATTTCTTAATTTCCAATTTCTATTTATTCACAAGACAAAACAAAACAAGACAGGAATGTCTATAATATTTTACAAAACAAAACAAATCACAAAACTACTGCTGGACAAGCTTCGGCTTCTCCGCGCTCTCGCTCTCGCTCTCTGCGCTGTCCTCCTCCGCACCGAGCGAGTACGTGACCAACTTTTTGAATCCGACAACACTGTCCTTGAGCTCGTCGAGGCCGACCCGTTCGTTGTCCGCGTGCGCGTAGAGAATCGAGCCCGGGCCGTAGAGGTATTTCTTGTGATCGCCTCTCAGGTGCGGGATATCAGTTCCATACGCCGCGACGGTGGTATCGAATCCCGGCACGGCGTAGTCGCAAACGACGGGGTCGTACGTGAGCGTGATGTCGAGCTCGAGGTGCTCTACTGCGTCGACTGCCGCGCGGAGTTTCGTGATGACGACGTCCATGTCTGCGGCGACGCGGAGGAGGAGCGCGGCGGTTGCGTTGGCGGCGATGACGTTTGGCGCGACGCCGCCGCTGATTTTGCCGGCGTTGAAGGTCGTGTTGCCGAGGAGGTCTGAGGCCGGGAAGTCGGTGTGCTGGAGAGCGTAGAGGGCTTCGATTAGAAAGTAGTTTGCGTTGATGCCGAGCTCGGGGTAGCCAGAGTGCGAAGCGAGGCCCTTGGAGTACAGGTCGGCCATGAGCATGCCCTTGTGGCCCTTTGCGAGCTTGAGCTCGGTCGGCTCGCCAAAGATGGCGGATTCCCAGGTGACGCCGAGTTCGTTGGCGGTGATCATGCCAATGCCGTCAGCTTCCTCACCGACGACAAAAAGCAGCGAGATGTCGCCTTCCTCCTCGACCAGGCCTTCGGACAGAAGACTCTGCGCGGCCGTGATTTGCGCGGCGATAGAGGCCTTGGCGTCGACGGAGCCGCGGCCCCAGATGAGACCGTCGTGGACCGAGTACGGGATGTAGGGAGGCACGGTGTCGACGTGGGACGTCAGCAGGACTTTGGTCTGGCGGGCGGAGCCACGGTAGGCGTAGATGTTTTCGCGCAGCGGCGTGCCCGAGACCTCTTGCACCTCGACCGTCCAGCCGGTGGAAGTGAGGTAGCTCTGCAGGAACATCGACGCCGCGTGCTCGTCCTTTGTGATTGACGGGATCGAGATGAGCGACTTGTGCAGGTACTCAAGCGTACTGTCCGCGTCGCCAACATCAGGAAGCGCGCCAGGCGAGCCGGGCACGTAGCCACTGTCGGAGCCGGCGAAGACGTGGATGCAGATGTAGATGATGGTGAAGATTCCAAACAGCGGCAGGAAGACCGTGTACACCTCCGAGTAGTGTCTCAGCAATTGACGAATTTGTGCGTTCATCGTGCCTGCGCTCGTTCTCTATTCTTTGTCTGGCAATTGAGCTGCGGGTCGGGTATCTGATGGACAGAGAAAGGACTCGTGAAGTGTTGATTGTTCGAGGAGGCTTATCGAACCGATCCGAAAGCGTGACCCAAATTAGATTATGTAAGTTATTATGTAATGTTTTATATTTGATTGTCCTCTTGACGAGCGATACTCTACAACACGATAATGGAGAGCAGCAAATTCATTGTCCTCACCGACTTTGACGAGACAATCACAGAGTCGGATACGCTCTCGCTAGTTGCAGCAGCAGCCTACGACGCGAACCCGATCCCGGAGCCATGGTCTGATTTCGGCGCGGCATACATGGCAGACTACGCCTCGTTCATGAAAACCTACAGGGCGTCGCAACCGACGCCAGACACGGTCTCGTCTGAGCTTGCGATGCAGGCTAAGCTGGACGCGATCGAGAGGCGGTCTGTTGAGAGAGTTGAGCGGAGTGGATTGTTTAAAGGAGTCACGCGCCAGCACCTTGCAAAGCAGGCGGAGCAGGCTCGGGTGAGAGCTGGAGTGCCGCAGGTGCTGCGGGCGTGGAAGAAGTGCTCTGCTGTTATTGGAATTGGCGTGATCTCAGTGAACTGGAGTGCGTGGTTCATCGAGCAAGTTCTTCGCGAGAGCTGTGGAGTTTCGGCAAAGACCGCAGCTGGGGTCGGGGACTGGGACGCAGCTGATGTTGTCGTGCACGCCAACGAGATCGAGATGGACGAGCTCGGTCGTGGGACGGGCAAGCTGCAAGCTAGCGCTTCCTCAGGTCTGCGATCAGGTCCGCACAAGGAGTCATTGTTGAAGAAGATAGCATCTTTGAATCCCGATGCAAATATCATCTATCTGGGCGACAGTACGACCGATCTGGCGCCGCTTCTGTCTGCAGATCTCGGCATTATCGTTGGCAATAAAAGCAGTCTGCGAGAAGTATGTACGAAGATAGGTGTTGATGTCAAACCGCTCTCGGCTATACCGTTGACAGTAGCGCGGGACCGAGGCGCAGCTGGGATGACTTACAAAACTGTGCTGTATGCTCTTGATCAGTGGCAAGATCTGCTGCGATACGGCCCTCTATCACAGGTTGGGATACTCAGCAGTGAAACAAGAATTGTTTAGATGGTGGTACTTGATCAGAGATCGTTGGGGTTGCCTCCCACTTCTGTTCACGACAAGAGAGCCGTGCGGTGATGAGCCCTTGGTCACGAACCTGCTAGCGAGCGGTAGCTAGCGAGCGGTAGTAGGCTGGAAGAAACGGTTTCGTGGCTGGTACCCGCCTTTTCTCAGCACGTGGCTCCAAACCCATCACAGCTCGCTACCCGTCTCGGATTAGCGCCCCCACGGTATGCGAGGCAGCGAGCGCAGAAACCGAGCCGGGACCTGATCTCGACCGTCACGAGAACCGGCGCGAGGGAGTGTAGTTCTGGGCGAGGGTACGGTTGGAGAAAGGATAAGGGTTGGAGGTTGTTGGCAAGGGTTATGGTCCTGCGATATGCGCGAGCGCGATGTAGGATTCCGGTGGAAGAGGCGCGTGCTGGACGCATGCCTCGGTTTCGTTTAAGCTTGATAGCGCAGGCTATTTGCCTTGCTAAGGACGTCTATCGATGCTCAGTTTTTACTATAGATTTGTGTAAATAAAATAGAAGATATAATATAGAAGCTGGCGTTGATTTGCACAGGTTTACATCCGAGGTGGGAGCGCAACAAGGCTCGAACAAGGCTTGTTGAAGCTGTGCCGAATTGGGTGAAATTAGCAATGACGTAATGACACCAACCCCACCCTCGTCTTCCCCTTCCTGCTCCAGCTTCGCCTCTGCGGGCGCCGGTCTTTTTCCAAACCACTGAGATATATAATTAGACTGAATTACTGCAGTATTTGTAGTTTTTGGTGCTGCTGCGGGGCGGAATATGGAAGAACGCTGGTGAACACGGTGGTGCAGCCAGGCCGACAACCTGGAGCAAAGATCAACAAAAACCCTACTCCGCGCACCAGACTTGTTTTATTCCCACCGCACTTTTCACACCCTCTTGCTCACCGCCAGGAACAACAACGAGCAGAGAAAAAAGTACAATGGATACTCAATTGTACTGCACAATAACCCATTGTTATGTGTACAGTACGCGGATCACACGTGGAGAGGGGGGTACGGCATGACGAGTCTCGTGGCTCGTTGTCGGTGGCTCGTCCAGTCCGGATCAGAATCCAGCAGCATTCGTAAATATCTGCCATCGAGCTCTTTTCATTTTCCTATTTTTCTGGCCGTGCAATTTACGCAGTGCTGCAATACATACTTACTTACCGATACATGCGATACGAAAACTGGCGTTCAAGCTAGAATTTTATTACTACCTAGATATATATTTATATACCAGGAATCTGGAGTCCTCGCCGCCGCGCCATGGACCACGACACGAACCCGCCCGCCCACGAGCAAGAGCAGGAGCAGCAGCAGCAGCAGCAGGCCCTCAAAGCTGCCGTGGATCACTTCCTGCAACACCACGACCGATTCCCGTCCCCCGCGCAAACGCGACACGAACTCCGCTTCCGTACGCCGCCGAGCATGTTTGGCGACCGCCATCAGCTGCCCGCGCTCGAGCCCGAGATCGTGGACGCGCAGGTGATTGCAAACTCTGTTTTCACGATGCGGACTACGCTCGCCGACGAGGCTGCGCGCGAGGCGTTTCCTTTGATTCCGGACGCGCTGCCGCGGTTGGAGTTGGCGGAGACGTTTGAATTTATGGTGTCGTCGCTCGCGCAGCGGGAGCCTGGCCACCCGCAGCTGCTGCTTCCGCGACCGGTTTACGAGCCCGCGTACTACGATCCGTACTATGGACGGTTGAACTGCCTGGGTCCGTACTTGAAGCGAATGTTTCCGGCCGAGGACGGCGGGGTTGATCCGAACGAGGTGCATGTGCAGCAACCGGCTGATGCGAGAGAGGAAGTCGATTTCTCGATGACGGAGCCAAATATGCATAGGCTGGTTCCCGCGGCCGCAGCAGCAGAAGGCTTGGATCGGATTAGCTCGACTTCGAGCACCGAGCCTGACGGGACTGTCAATCTGTCGTCGAGACAGACTAGTGTCACGACTCCCGAATGCAGTAACGCTGAAGAAGGCTCGGGCACTGAGACGCGCAGTAAGCGCAAGACGAAGCAGTCAGAGAAATCCAAGGCAGCAGTCACGACGCCAAAGACGATTGCAAAGACAAAGAGCAACGCAAAGAGCAAGAGCAAGAGCAAGAGCAAGAGCAAGACTAAAGTAGAGTCCCAGAGCGGCAAGAAGAAGAAGAAGCAAAGAGTCGCGGTGCACAAGTTCTCGTTCGATTACAGAACGCTTACGCCTGAGAACGACGCGCCAATGGAAGAGGTGCCGGCTGTTGCGTCGTCGAGCGCGGTGCAGGAGTTTGACCCTTACTTGCACCTGCCTCCTGCCGAGCGACGCGAGTTCTTTGCGACGGGAAAGCGGCCGGAGCCAGCGCCCAAGGCGGAAGCGAGCCCAAAGTCGACTGTCAGGTTGGTGAAGATCGACAAGCCTTCGTCTCCTACCTCTGCAGATTCCAAAGACGTCGTCAACGAGGGCAGCGTGTCGTACCACAAAGCGATCCTCATCTGCAGAGACATGCAGTTCTACATTCCCTACAACCGAATGCTTGCCGAGCTTCGCGAGATCGAAAGCGACTGGACCGGTCTGGATGTGAACGACCCCGACCTGCGCGTGCTCGGACTCGTCAGCGAGATCGACCGCGCATGGGAGCACTGGCAGTTCCTGTGTCGCGCGTCCGAGTTCAAGGGACATGAGGAGTTTGACCATGTGCTTGCCTGCTCAGCGCATCTCACCCGCGGCTACCGCGTCAAGCTCAAAAACGTCCGATACACCGACGCGGAATGCCGCCGGCTGAACCCCAAGCTCAAGCCCGAGGTGCTCAAGGACATCCTCGCCCAGCTCTGGACCGAGACCGAGGACGAGATCATCGTGATCATGTCGCCGATCAAGCAGCTCTACGGCACCTTCAAGCGCAAGGAATCCCAAGTCGCGCGCGCGCCAAACGGCTTCTTTTTCTTCCGCGAGTACGTCCAGGCCTGCTTGAAGGACTACAAGAACCCGAAGCTCGTCGGCGACTTTGGCAGCTTTGTCTCGACCTTGGCGGGAAACCTCTGGCACAAGATCCAGGACCAGCATCCGCTCTTCACGGCCTTCAGCCAGGTTAACAGTCGCTTGCACGCGCTTATGAATCCGGGATACAAGTTCTGCAAGAGTCCTGCGAAGATGGACATTGTTCGTCCTCACGTTTCGAAGAAACGTCACGGCTCGAAAAAGCGTCGGTCAACGGCGTCTGTTTAGACGCGACACTTGCCTCACGACAATTCTATTCGCTCTTGTTGTCTCGCAGCCGTTTCTGGTTATTATTATTCTCTTTTTTTATTACTTTTTGTATTATTATCGTTTGTACATACTCGTATCCAAACGCTGCTATGCAGCCGGAGTATGTGGTTGTAAATATCTGGGTTTTTGTTTTGGGACTTCACGGGGAGCATCCTGGTTACTACGAAAAGTTCGTCGGTCTACATTCATTCTCTTTTCTGTTTTTATTATTACGGGGCACATCTGCATTTCTGGGTTTTTATATGGTTAGTTTTCAATAATAGTATTTTTTAATTGTGGTTATGGGTGCTTTAGAATATTGGGTAGAGCCGTATTGTGAGTGAAAGGGTGGTTTTATCGTTGGCCATCTGTGGACTGTACATGGAGAGCATGGCCGCAAAGAACATGATAAGGCAGACAAGTTTATCTAGACGCCTTGTTATCCAGGCAAAGAATTATTGAACGTGATATCTATTAATGCGTAAACTATTTCTTCTCAGCACCGGTTTTCTTCTTCTGCCCCTCAGCCGCCTTCCCAGGCGTCGGCTTGCCCTCCTTCAAGTTCTTCTTGAACGCAGTACTGCGCGCCCTGATCCGTGGCTTCTTTTCAGATTTCTTGCGCACGCCCGATTTCAGCGAGACAGGTCCGCCGACCGAGGACCGCTCGCCCTCGAGGTACGAGGAAATCTTTGCCCGCTCAGCCTTGCCGACGACTTTCTTTGTCCGGTTGAGCGAGGCCTTTGTGTCCGGGTCGAGCACGCGGGCGGTCGGTTTCGCGAGCGGGCGCGCGGTTGTCTTTGCGGGGATGTTGCGCGCGCGGGTGACGCGCAGTTTCCGCGTGCCCATCTTTGTGTCGTTCAGCAGCAGCGCTTTGGCGACGTACATTGAGTCCTTGAACTGCACGTACGCAAAGCCTTTACCCACGTTTGTCTTTGAGTCCCGCACGATGCGCACGTACTCGACGTCGCCCACTTTGCTAAAATGCTCCCAGAGCTGCTCTTCCTCGGCTTCAAAGTCTAGGTTGCCGATGAACACGCTTCGCTTGGCGTCCTGCTTGGCCGGGTGGGCGACGCTGTCGACTCTGATGTGGCGATCGAGCAGGACGGTAGAGTTCGCGGCCAGAGACTTGCGCGCGGCGTCCTCGGTCTCGAAGACGATGTAGGCGTTGACGGCGTGGCGTTTCTCGTGCAGCTTGTGTTTGATGAACGCGACCTTGCGCGGCAACATCTCCGAGAACGCGACGGACCGGAAGCGGATCGACTCGATCTTGCCGTACTGCGCGAAATGCTTCTTGAGCTTGCCGTACTCGGTCTTGCTCGAGATGACGTTGTTGGCGAGGTTGCCGATGAAGATCGTGCGTTTGGCTTTGTCGAGCTGGTCTTTGTCGTCGAGCAGACTCTCGTGGACCATAGCAGCGCCGGTTGCGTCGAAGAGCTTGACGTCTTTGCTGTCGCTGTCTTGTTCGTCTTCGCTGTCGTCGCTGTCTGAACCGTCGCTCTTGTCTTCCACAGCTTCTTCAACCTCAGCAGCAACCTCCTCCTGCTTCGCACTCTTCTTCTCTTTCTTGGATTTCTTCTTTTTCGACTTTGACTCTTCGTCTAACAGTTTTTGCAAATACCGATCTTCAGCAGCAGCGTCCTCTTCGTCATCATCCTCGTCCAGCTGCGCAGCCCGTTTCTTGCGCTTCTTGCTATCCTTCGACACCTGATTCGTCTCCTCCTCCTGCTCCTCTACCTCCTCAGAAAGCTCCAGATCATCTTCATCCTCAGCAGCGGCGGCTAGCGACTCGGCTTCAAGTCTTTGTCTCTTGGATCGAGAGGGTTTAGCAACCGGGGCCTAAATCGCAAGTAAATCTTCGAGTAAGTCGTCTGTCTTTCCTTTCCACACCTTCATTCATTCCACCAAAATCCACGATCTTACCGGAGTAGCAAACAGCGACGCAACAGCCTGATCCACCTTTGCAATATCGACGCCAAACAACGACATCCTTAACCTCTTTCTCTTTTCTATAAACAAACAACGACTGTCTGTTCTTACGCGCTGCTCCTTCAATAAAATAAAAATTTTGAGAATTGGGAGAATAAAGTTACCCGGCATAAATAAAGTTTTGCAATTAGCGTGCGGCGCGAGCGTCGGCTGGGCTTTGTTGCCGCGAAGGGGAGACCGTCGCCGGTCCCGGGAAAAACATCGCCTTTTTGCTTCTTCTTTTCTGATTGCTTTTGTGAACAGTTTGTTGTTTAAGAGCAGGATATTGTACAGAAGAAGAGATTAAGTCAGGACAGCAGTATGAGCGACACACCACCGAACGCAGCTACCTCTGCGCCCTCGCCGTCGCAGCAGCAGCAGCAGCAGCAACAAGAGTCCACCTGGACGGCCGGCAGCAGCATCGTCGAGCCTGTTGTCGACGGAGCAGCAGAGGTTGCGGATGAGAATCCGGAAGAGGCCGAGACCGAGATTGAGGGTGAGAATAACAAGAGCGAGAGAACACCGCTCGATGGGCTCGATCTTGCTGGTGCTGCGGGGACGGGCGGCGAGGATGGAGCGGAGAGGAGTGGAGTTGCTGCGGTGGCGGCGACGAGTGTCGGTGCTAGTGCGGATGCAGAGGCGGCTGCTATTGAGAGTATGATGTTTTTGGGACATGATGAGACTGCAGCTGATGAGGCGGTCGCGGCGGACGAGAAGGAAGAGGGCGAGATTGACTCTTCCGACGACTTGTCTGCTCCGCCCACGCTGGACGGCAGCCTAAAAGACGACGACGATGAGGACGACGAAGATGAAGATGAGGAGGATGAAGACGATGAGGATGAAGATGAGGAAGAAGAGGAGGAGGGTGAGGTTGCTGGAGGTGCGGAGGAGGAGGACGAAGAGGAAGAAGGGTCAGAGGAAGCGGAGGAGGTCGTGAAGAAAGCGGAGGAAATCAAAGCCAACGCTGCAAAGGTTTCTAGTTTAAAAACTTTGAGCACGAAGCTTTCGATGCCCGCTGGGGAAGAGGAGGAGGATGAGGAAGAAGAGGGAGAGGAAATGGAGGAAGACGAGGAGGATGAGGAAGACGACGAAGCAAAGATGGACGTCGACAAAGATCCGGTCGTGGATCAGTCAACAGAATCTGCGAAAGTCGACACTCCAAAGCAAAAGCTTACCGAAGCTGATGAGGAAGAGGGCGAGGACAAACAAGACAAGGAAGAACCCGCTGACGAAGAACTAATCGACGAGTCTGCCGACGCAGAAGCCCCAGCTGAGGAAGAGATCGACGAGGCCGTCGACGCTGCGGATGGGGAGGATGAAGAGGCCGCTGAAGTTACCGAAGCTGCGGAGGCTGAGGCCGAGGCCGAGGACGGTGAGCTCGAGGAGGAGGAAGAGGAGGTCGAAGCCACGCCGACTAAGAAACGCAAGGTCGAAGACGACGAGGATAACGAGGGTAGGCTTTCAGATCTATTGATTCATGGCCAGAATATGCAGCTAACTGATACTTGTTCAGAACGAGCACGGAAACGACGAGCGGCCGTGGCGTCGCTGACCGAGATCGAAGTCGAGTTTGCCAAACTGCGCGATCGGTGAGGATGCCTCTTTCTTTTCTAGTAACGGTTATGATCCAAGCTAACATTTCAATAGACTACACGAGGACCGCATACTACGACTGAACGCCGAGATCGAAATGTGCCTACAAGGCCGACACCCCGAGCTAGCGGCCGTGTACGAGCAGATTGCCCGAACGCGCGACGAACGGATCCGTCTCGCCGAGGCCCACAGACGGTACCGCCGGCGGTGCATTGAGAACCAGACGAGGTCCTACAGAAGCCACTGGCACCAGCAGTTTTTCAAAAACGTCGCGAACCTGCGCGCAAAGATGATGTCCGAAACCACCGAGACTTGGTACAGGATCAACCGCGAGCGGAGGGCGATGGACGCGCTCGTGCCGTTTTATGGATACCGGATCCCCGAGAAGCGGTCGACGCAGGTGCGCCAGCGACAGGCGCAGTATCAGGAGGTTGCGATCCTGACGGGTCTGGCAAAGTACGTTGGGTTCCCTGCTGCGCCGGACATTAACTCTGCGAGCGCGGACGAGATTGCAGAGGACCTGGAGGCACTGCGGGGGCCTAAGTTTGTGCCTATGTAGACAATAGATTGTCCTTGGTTTGACTACAGTGGGGTTTATGTTTGAGATTGTCATGGCGTTTGTATAGTCCTAATTTAGTATCAGTATTTAACTATTTTGAAGCATTCTGAGTAGTGATGACCCAGTGAGTAAGTAATAAGAGGTATGGTGTATGATTTTTTTGATTAACCGAAATACAAAACATCAATAATTTTTTAAACCCATCAGATTTTGTACATGTAGAAACAACACACGAAGCAGTTTACTTGAGGGGGATAAAACGCGACGAGTGGGTAGCACCGATACCGGGTCTACCGTGCTTGACGGGGGTGTAGGAGATAGAGAACTCGGCGAGGTAGAATCCGACCATCTCGGCGCGGATCTCGACCTGGTTGAAGACCTTTCCGTTGTAGATGCCGATGACGGATCCAATCATCTCGGGGACGATGATCATGTCACGGAGGTGAGTCTTGACGACGGCGGGCTTCTCGTTGGGCTTGGCCTCCTGGCGGGCCTTGCGGAGCTTCTTGATGAGGCCCATGGGCTTGCGCTTGAGACCGCGCTGGAGGCGTCTTCGGGCACGGGCGTGGACGAGGTCGACGAACTTCTCGGGGGAGAGCTCCAGCAGGTCCTTGAGGTCGACACCGCGGAACTGGAAGGTCCGGAACTGTCTCTTCTTGCGGTTCTCTGGAGAGTAGATGAGTTAGACAGCAGTTCTTGACGAGACCGAGAACATCAACAATAATAATAACAGAACTGCACTCACCGGCAGCCTCGATGGCCTCTTGATCGTATTCTTCAGACATGATGTGTGTTGTTGAGATGGACGGGAGAGTCTGTTGCACTGAGCGTTCACGAAGAGAATCTCAGAGTTGCGATTGAATCAGTCGCAGCTGCCGAGCGGTGCGATGCGGCGCCCGTGACTTTGGTGGCGCGTGACTGCTGTTGTAGGGTTTAACCCTACACGGCTGCCCGCCGACCACAGCGACTCTTCACCTGCAACCGGCGCCGCTCTGTCAGTTTGATTCACCAAAGAATAGTCTGCTTTCCAGCTTAAACTTGATTATTCTAGTTACTCGTCTTATCATCAAAAAGTGAGTGTTTGTTTGCTGTTTATGATATTCTGTGCATTATTCTCTTTCAGTAGAATGTAGCATCAGTCCGCGCGGGTCGTATGCTAACCACCTCCACCACAGTGAAGTACATCGCCGCCTACCTTTTGCTCACCACCGGTGGCAACGCCTCCCCCTCTGCTGAGGACATCAAGACCGTCATCTCTTCCGTCGGAATTGAGCCTGAGGAGGACCGCATCTCGGCTCTCCTTGCTGAGCTCGAGGGAAAGACCATCGCCGACGTGAGTGCCCTGCAGTTCTCAAAATGATCTCAAAAGACTTCTTGAACATCCTACTGACATTTATTTCTTTCTACAGTTGATCGCCGAGGGCTCTGAGAAGCTCGCTTCCGTCCCCACCGGCGGTGCTGCTGCTCCTGCCGCCGCTGGTGGTGCTGCTGCCGCTGCCGAGGAGGAGGAGGTTGCTGCTCCCGCCGAGGAGGAGAAGGAGGAGTCTGACGACGACATGGGTAAGCATTCCTCTATTCGATTACTACTCTGCACGATAAAGAGACTCTTTGTACTAACGCACATCTGTAGGATTCGGTCTGTTCGACTAAGCGTCTCGTTTCATCGAAAAGTCTTGCCTTCACAAAAAAAGCTTTGGTCTTCGGTAGCGCGAATATGTTTTTTAAAATCTGCAACGTTCTTATTGTATAATAGCTAGTGGAGATCTTAAATGAACATAGGGACAAAAATTCTGAACCGTAGTAGAATTGTTTAACGTAGCTGTATATTGTTCAATTGCATATGTAAGGGCTTATGTCAGATTGTAGATCACGTGATTAAAGATTTTATGCTCGACTGTAGAAGGTTGTTCGAGCATCCGCAAAGACCACAGTCAGTGATTGATCTGTTGCATTTGCAGCTTTCAGGCGTGTGCTTTGTGTTTTCAGAGAAGAAGATATTCGAGGAATCTGAAGACGAACAAGGACTCAAAAAAGAGCGAGTTTTAGTGAAGGATATCCCGGAAGGAAGGTCAGGCTGTGCACGCACTAGATGTTCTCCGATCTTCTGGCGCAAGCGACTGCCTCTCCGAAAGCCGGGTCGTCGTCGTTGAAAGGAAAGCAGCAGACGGATGGTAATGGGTTGACTGCGAGGTCTGCTGGCGCGAGCAGGAGTACTACAGGAGCGAAGACTGCGGCAGGTCAGAAACCTTTGGGTGACAGTAGTCGAAATGTGGCGGGTCAAGCAACGACAGCGGCAGGAGCAGGGAAGAGTTCGAGCTCGTCTACGCTGAGCAAAGATAGGGCGAATAAGATCGCGATGCTGGAGAAGCTGAAAGCGCAGAGAGGTGGAGGTTCGGCCGGATCGAGTGGGAGCAGTAGCGGTAGCGGTAGCGGTAGCAGTGCTAAAGTAGCTGCCAGTTCTTCGTCGTCCAGCAGCAAGCCGAGTGCAAGTAGTTCGACAGCCGCTGCGCCGGCTCGCAAGAAGGTATATACGATTTTGTCTATACTATATGGTTTGGATTCCGACTAACAACTCTCGTGTGTAGCCGAACTTCCTGGACATATTGAAAGCAGCGGAAACTGTGAGCTCGGAAAAGATGAAGGTTGGCGTGAAAGTGAAAGATCCAAAGAAGAAAGCAGCGACTACGTCGAGGTTCTCCGGCAAGCTTGGACGGTCGTCGCAGTCGCCTGCGCCAGCACCGGCACCAGCAACGAGCAGATCAACAAACTCGCCTGTGAAACCCGCACGGGATGCAAAGACAGTTTCTTCTGAGCGGAAAGCTGTGAGCGGTGGAGCTCGCGAGAATGTAAAGAGCTCGAAGCCGATGAAACTAGATAGGAAAGATGTCAAGATGAGCGGCAAGTCTGCGGTGAAAGCAGGCGTCAGAGAAAAGCCCGAGTCGGCGGCGTCTGCGAGCAAGCACCAGCCCGCTCCGTTTGCTAAGCCGATGGCCGGGTTACTGAAGAAGCGGAAGGCGCACTATGACTCTGATTCGTCGCTGGATGATTTTATTGTCGACGACGAAGATGAAGAGGAGGAGGAGCGGGGGTACTCCAAACGGCGGGGGGATCCGGGCTACGACCGCGAGGAGATCTGGAGTCTTTTCAGTCGAGGGCGGCCGCGGCCTAGGTTTAATGACTATGATGAGGATGATGATGACATGGAGGTTTCGGGATTAGAGGTGCTGAAGGAGGAGCAGCGCAGTGCGTTGGCGGCGAAGAGAGATGATGAGAGAGAGGCGGAGGAGGAGAGAAGGAGAGCGGAGGAGAAGCGGAAGAGACTGAAGCGCGCATGAGGGAGATTTAGTCTGGGAAGGCGTTCTGGATGTCATTAGTGCTGTAATTATTGTTATTGTCTGTTGTTATATGTTATGCTGTTAATCTTGTATTGTTGCCATTGTTTCCTGATGTCATCTCGTCTAAGCGATGACGCGATTACGCGTGCGGCGCCTCATCGCGGCTTTGCACGCATTCGTCCATAATTGCGTCAGGGATCCTCTTCACACCTTTTTGCCATAAATACACCCTCAAATCCCTCCTAGACAGCCTTATTCACACATAGAAGCACTAGACAGAATGGCTCCAACCATCCCCCGCTTCGCCACCCGCGCAGTCCACGCTGGCACCGCCCCAGACTCCTCCACCGGCGCCGTGATCTCGCCGATCTCGCTGTCGACCACGTTCGCGCAATCCTCCCCCGCCGTCCCCGTCGGCGCGTTCGAGTACTCGCGCTCGTCGAACCCGAACCGGGCCGAGTTTGAAGCCGCGGTCGCCGCGCTCGAAGGCGCGCAGCACGGCCTCGCGTTCGCGTCCGGCAGCGCAGCGACCGCGACCGTCCTCCACGCGTTCGCGCCCGGATCGCATGTGATTTCGGGCGCGGACGTCTACGGCGGCACGCACAGGTACTTCACCAAGGTCGCGCAGTCGCACGGGCTAGCGACTTCGTTTACGGACGACGTCGTGCGCGATCTGCCGTCGCTTGTGCGTCCGGGGATCACGAAGCTGGTCTGGCTCGAGACGCCGTCGAATCCTACGCTTTCGGTGACGAGTATCCGAGCCGTGGCCGAGCTGGCGAGAGAACATGGCCTTGTGCTGGTTATCGACAATACCTTCCTCTCGCCGTACCTACAGACGCCTCTCGCGCACGGCGCAGACATCGTCGTGCACTCGGTGACAAAGTACATTAACGGCCATTCCGACGTCGTGATGGGCATCGCGCTCATGAACGACGACGCGCTCTTCCACCGCATCCAGTTCCTACAGAACGCGATCGGCGCGGTCCCCTCTGCATTCGACTCCTGGCTCGCGCACCGCGGCCTCAAGACGCTGCATCTGCGCTCGCGCGCAAGCTCGCTCAACGCACAGAAAGTGGCAGAGTTTTTGCAGAGCGGGATCAAGACCGGCACGGTCCTGCACGTCAACTACCCCGGCCTCGACACGCACCCGAACCGCGCCGTCGTGCTCGAGCAGCACCGTGACGGGCTCGGCGGAGGTATGATTTCGTTCCGCGTGGCGGGCGGGCAGAAAGCTGCCGAAAAGTTCTGCCAGTCGACAAAGATCTTTGCGTTGGCGGAGTCGCTTGGCGGAGTAGAGAGTCTTGTTGAGGTTCCGGCGCTGATGACGCACGCGGGTATCGATCCGGCGGAGAGGGCAAAGACTGGCGTGTTTGACGACCTTATTAGACTCAGTATTGGAATCGAAGACGGCGAGGATTTGGTTGAGGATGTAGCGCAGGCACTGCAGCAGGCTGTTGGGGCGGCAAAGGGTAATGGATATCACTGAGCGCTTGCTCTTCTGGCTTGGATATAAGGAGTAGTGGTGTTTATCTGCGTATATAGCTGTTAGTATTCGTATATAGCTGTTATTGTTTGTAATCATTATAATATAAACTGTTTTGTACATCTACTCATCCTTCCACATCGCAGTTCCTGGATATCAACCAGCTCCGAGGCCGAGCCGCACAGCTCTTCATCTTCTCTTCCGTTGATCTAAAGATTCCCGCTGGACTTTTATTGATTGTCGATATATTTGAACGAATTGAATAATGTCGGTTTCCGCTCGTGTTGCATCAAGCACAAAAGTGCTCAAAAATCTAGTCTCAACAGGTATACCGTCCTCTCCTTTCTTGTATTGTGTGGAAAAGGCTGATCTGATATCAAAAACTGCAGTGCAACAGCTCTACCCCGCCGCTCTGGCCGACAAGACATGGGACAACACCGGACTCCTACTAGACTCGCCTCCGACGGAGACGACGACGGTCGGGCAGACAGCGCGCGTGCTGCTGACTATTGATTTGACCACGGCCGTCGTCGACGAGGCGTTGCAGAAACAGGCGCTTTTGGTCGTTGCCTACCGTAAGCAGTCTTGTTTGATCTTAAAGATTGGATTAAAAAAAAAGCTGATGCAATGGCTGTTTAGATCCGATCATCTTCCGCCCGCTGAAATCCCTGTCCCTGGCCAACACCCAGCAACGCTCGCTCATCCGTCTCGCGCAGGCAGGAATCAGCGTGTACTCGCCGCACACGGCCGTCGACGCGCAGGTCGGCGGGATGAACGACTGGCTTGCGCGTGTTGCTACGGGTGTCGACGAAAGCGCGGCGCTGGAGTCGGCGGTGATTGAGCCGAATGAGAGTGTGCCGGAGACTGGGTTTGGCAGACTTGTTCGGGTTTCGGACGAGGCGCTCACGCTGCTGAAGATAATTGAGAATGTGAAGAGCGGGTTGGGTCTGAAGCACGGTATGTGTTTTGTCTCTTTGTAAATTACTCTCCGCACCGTATATGCATTCTAATCCTCCTTCTTTTTGAACTGCAGTCCAAGTAGCTATCGCCGACCGCCACAAAAACATCGACACCGCGACCATCAAAAGCATAGCCATCTGCGCTGGCTCCGGTGGTTCAGTCCTGGGGAAGACCGACGCCGATCTCTGGTTCACCGGCGAATTGAGCCACCATGAGGTTCTTGCGATCAAAGAGCGGGGAATCAGTGCTATTATCTGTACGTTTGCTTTTTCTCTTTCGATCCACGCTTTTTGTTTTGAGAATTGATACTGACGGTTTGGGATTATGTAGGTGGGCATACTAATACCGAGAGGGGATATCTTAGCAGCGTGTTTGCGCCGAGCTTGTTGAGCAAGATTGCGGATAATAAGGAAGAGCTTGGGTCTGCACATTACGAGGGCTATGATATCGATGTGGTCGTGAGTGAGCAGGACAGAGATCCTTTAACTGTCTTCTGATTTAGTTATGTACGGTACTATGTAAATTGATAATCAATCATCTTCATTCTCTATCATACAAAAGACTTCACTCTGTATATCTTCAACGTCGCCACTTCTGCCCATCCTTCGATGGCATGAACGCCGCGATCTGCTGCAACTCCTGAACCAGCGCGTCGATAGACTCCTTCGTAGCAAGCTCGTTTCGCGGCGCGCGCTTCTTGGGCGAAATCAATCCCGGCGGCCCGCCTTTGTCGCTGTACAGCCCGTCCAGAAAGTCGTCGTATAGGATCGGCTTTGCGAGCTGCTCTTTGTCGGAGTCGTCCGAATCTGAGCTCTCTGCTGCGTCGTCTGCGGGCTTCTCCTCCGTCTTGACTTTTTTCTTTGCGTCAGCGCGGCGTTTGGCGGCTGCTTTTTCCTCGCTTCTGAAAGTCAGCTCGGACGCGTATTTGATCCATTTCGTCAGCTGCGCGGCATCTTCGCGTGTCTCGATCGCAAACCAGTTATTGTTGTTGCCGAGCAATGTATCCGACAGCTCAGAGGAAGTCGACATCGCGTCGTCGTCGTCGGCGGCGGCGGCGGCGTGGTCGATATGCATTTGCTCGGCGTCGGTGGCGTCGGCAGCAGACTTGGTTTGCTCGGCGGGTTTCTTGGGGTCGGACTTCTTGGGAAAGAGGATCGTGCCTGTGGGTGAAGGAAGCTCGGATGCTTTGCAGCACATGATCCATGTTCCCCAGCTTACGCGCGACTTCATCCGGTCCGAAAAGAGCCAGTACTGATTCCCATAAATGTCCATTCCGATCGGCATATTCCGCAGACACAGCTTCCGCTTTCGCCGGAACAGATCCTCTTTCATCGCGTTCATCTCCTTGTCGCACCGCGCTTTCACCGCCTCGCACCGCTGCTCCCATTCCTCTTTCCGCGCCTTGGGCGCCTCTTTCAGCGTCTGTCTGACTGCCGCGAGCTCGGATGCGTGGCGCTCAGACATGGCTTTGAGCTCTGCGGTGATTGACGCGGTCTTGCGGCGCAGGGACTCGTTGTCGATGTCGATCGTCTCGCGGATGTAGCTGCCGGTCAGCGACAGCTTAATCAGCTCGGAGATGTAGTTCAGTTTCTCGAGGTACGGCGTCGCGGTCTTGAACACCGAGTCGCGGTCCGCGGACGGAGAGGACGGGATGCTGCTGAGGTCCGAGCCGCTGTCGTTGTCGTTGGTGTCGTTGGTGTCGTCTAAGTTATCGGTGCTTTCGACAGACGAAGCACGCGTAGGTGGCGCGGTCTTGTCGTCTGCCGACTCGTCTTCGTCGGCTAATTGGTCTAAAACCGCACCTTTTCGGTTCGCTAGGATCTCGATGACCAATTCCCAGATATACTCGTTGTGAGAAGCCGTCTTTTCGACTTCTTTGATTGCGTTCTTCAGCAGATCGCCATCGACGACCGGGTAGTTGTCAGAGTATATTATCCTTAAGACCGCGACAATCACAGTCTTGAACGTCATATCCGTCCACGGACCAGTCACATCGTCGATGATGTTGAGGTGCTTGAGCGTCAGCCCGCAGTGCTTTTCGAACCGCAACACGTACTCGCGGATAAACAGTCGCAGCTGGAGCTCGTTCTCGTCGAGATCGGTGATGATCGGGTTGAACTCGGGCGGCTCAACGACCTCGAGCGGAGGCACCTTGGTGCGAAGCTTTGTCTGCCGCTTTGCCTTCTTTGCGGAGCCATTGGCCGCAGACGCAATCACGACGCCGCCTTTCTTCTTCCGCGTCAACTTTGTCTGCACTTTTTTCTTGTCTGCTTTCGTCGCTTTTTCTCCCTTTGCCGACTTTGCAGAAGCCTTCTTGCTCGCCGTCTTTGCTTTGGTAGGAGGCTTGGTGGCTGCCTGGTTCCGCTTTCTCGAGGCGGCGGCGGTTGTAGTGCCTGCGGCTTTCTTACTCGACGCAGCCGCGGGAGACGAGTCTTCTGCGCCGTCTACCCCGTTTTGTTTGAAGACGATCGAGATTTTTGGGGTCGAGGAGGACGATTGGCTGCTGTCGTCGGACGGGGTTTGCGCTTTTGAGGACCGACGTTTCCTGGAGGTTGGGGGTGGGGGGGAAGCCTGGGAGGAAGTGATTGTTAGATATACTGAGATTAATGCAAGGAGGCGAGGTGGCAAGAGTAGAAGATAGGCGCGCGAACGCGTCCCACATGAGTATTCCATTCCCTGAATTTGATAAAAGCAAGCAGCAGAAGGAAACGATAGAATAGTGACGTACCTTGTTCTTCTCTCTACTTGTCACGCGTTCAGACGACGCGTCAAGGTCGCGACTATCAGAAGGACCAGGGGACGTAGCAGCGCGCTGCTTGACGCGTTTGCTCGCGTTTGCAGAATAGTCCGCGCTCGGCCGCTTGTTGATGTTCTTTTCGGATAAAGCAGAGTCGGTGGCGGACGCGGCGAGAGAGTCGACGACCGGCGAGGGCGACATCATGGCGGAGTAAGTTGATTTACTGAGAGCCAGGTCCGAGGGAGGAGGAGGGAGTGAGACGCCAACGGACATAAATGAGGAAAAGAGTGAGGGTTTCAACAATTGGTTGAGGGAAGAAGAGTAGAGAGAGGAGGAGGATGAGGAAGGGAGGTGCAGGTGGAAGAGGAAGTGGAGAGGAAGTTGGAGCAAAGTGGAAGTGCGCCGAGGGCAAAAGGGAAAGCGAAAAGTGATTGCCGCGAAGGGGTTTGAGTCCCAGCTACAAACTTACCCTCGCAGCTGTCCGCCCGCGATAAAGAAGAGAGGAAGAGAATAATAATAAGAAGAAGAGAGAATATGAAAGAAGCAGGCTATTATCTTCTGTTTACATTGACGTGTTTTTGCAAAAAACGGCAACAGTCATCAGCTGAAGAACAATCCACTGGCATATCTGTCGCGTGTTTGCGGCAGCAGCTTTGGACAATGAACAATGAGCTTAACCGTAGCGCTTCCTGTCTACTGACTATTATATTCAAATAAACAGAACAGGTTTTGTTTAGTCGTTAAACAATCGCGTCGAGATTCAAATAGTCCTGGTGAGTTAGTTGCCTATTCGGGCAATTGCAGAGAAAGATCGACGCTGCGCGTTCACGCGTCTGCGCTTCCGATTAACAACTAAAATCAAACCACAACTTCTACAATAAAACACCGTCAACTCATTCAAAACAATTCCCTTTTCTTCTTCTCATAATCATCATTATTATTTCTACTCTCAGCAGCTGCTCTGCTCTGCTCATCGCTGCGAACATAAATCAACTATTTCCAAAAGTATAATTACACGCTAGTCCTAATACGGCAGCACATCAATACTCCCCAGCCCGTCTCCCACCCGGCCATTATAGCAACCGCTCCCGCTGCGCTCTTTCCTTCCTTCTTCTCTTCCTCCTCCTCGTCCTTCTTCCTCCTATCTTCACACCCGCTTCCTCCGCTTTCTTCTGCTCCTCAACCTGCCTCGTTCTTAACAACAATGACTATCTTCCTCCGTCTCTTCCTTCTCCTCAGCGCGCTCGTCGTGCTCGTCATGGCTGCCACCGTCAATCCCATGTCGTCGCCTGTTAGTGGCGACGTGTTGACGTGCGTAGCCACATCCTCGTTCACTCTTTTTTTATATCTGTTTCTCCTCTAACAACATCTGCAGTGCTGGTCAGCCGTTCCTAGTCGAGTGGGCTGTTACCAACAACGACAGCGTCAGCTTGTTCTTGCGCAAGGGCGATCCCATGAACCTCAGCTCGGTTCTCACCATCGTGACTCAGCTCCCCAACAGTACGCTGCTTTATGATCCGTTTTACAAAACTCCGATTCGCTGACTTGTTGTACTCTAGCCGGTGTTGTTCGCTGGACTCCTCCTAGCCACCTCGCGACCGACACCTCTTACACGATCCAGATCCGTGATGACAAGACTGGAGAGGTCAACTACTCGCCGTACGTATACAGCCAGTTTTTCTGTGTTTCACTGTATGTGTCTAACCGTAGCTTCAGGCAATTCACCATTCTTGCCTCTGACGAGACTGCTCCTGCGCCTAGCCCCGCTGCTCCCATGGATGAGGCCCCCATGGAGGAGACTCCTGAGACCTCTGTCCCTGCCCCGGCTCCTTACGATGCAGGCAACGGCACCTTCCCCACTCCCACCTCTGACATGGACGAGTCTGAGGCTGAGGCTTCTCCCTCGGCAACTCGCGCGCCCAAGAAGGGAGGCAAGGGCAGCCATCCTTCGCCGGCAAGTTTACACGTATTGACACCCCAAACCTGATCACTTCTAACTGTTCTCTTACAGGCCCCCTATAGCTGGCAGAACATGACTTCCAATGGAACCATTCCATTGTATGCCAACATGACCAACGGCACTGCGACCAACGGCACCCTGCTCGATACCGCCAGCTCTGCTTCCTCCTACGCTCTGGGCGGAATGATGCTGTGCAGCACATTGGTTGTCGGCTACCTCGCCACGCTGCTCTTCTAAGCTGACTGTTCTGTCGCTCTGTATTTTAGTCACCCCGTGGCATCTTTGTCACCTCTGTATCTGATACTCTGCCTATTCTTATTATCAATATCAGTGTTTTCTGTTAGTCTGTTCAGTTTATTCTTCAAGTATATTAGTACGAAGCGAGAAGGACGTTAGCAGAGTTCCTGTTTTAGGCTTCTGTCGTAGTTGATACTGTAACAATAGAAATGCCATTGTTTTATATTATCTAAAAGTACATATCAGTCTTTCGACCCCGCCGTAGTCTGGATGATAACTCGAGCCACGCCGCTGCTTCGACCAGATGCGATGCGCTTCACGACTTTAACCTTCCCACCTGCTTTTTCCGTGTCTTCTATAAACTGTCGCGCCGTACCCCCCACGCCAAAGTAGATCTCCTTCGCAGCCACGTAAGCTGTCGGCAGCAGCGCTGTCTCGCGTTCGGTATTCCATAGCGAAACGGAATCGAGGAGAATCGGGATAAACGCGTTTGTCGAGGCGACGGAGTATATAGTTTCCGAGCCCAAGACGAGAGAGAATGGAAGTTTTTCGGTGGGCGAGGTAGAGTTGGAGGTGGATGCGGGGCTGTAGCCTAGAAAGTCGGCGAAAGAGGAGGAGTTCCAGGGTCCGGAGATTAGTTTGATGGAAATGTTGTGCGTGTCTAGGAATTCGAAGAATTGAGAGACGAGGTCGGGGGTGACTTCCAGATCGAGGTCGGATGTCTGTGTGGGCTGGGATGGGTCGTCGGATGAGGAAGTGGGGGTGGAGAGGGAGTTGCGGACGTTGTGGTATGCGAGGAGGAAGTTTGGAGCTGTCATTAGGCGCAGGACGGCGTAGTTGTAGTCTGACATTATGAACGAGACGGGAGGGTATTGCTGTTGTTGTTGTTGTTGTTGTTGCTCTGGGGTGGCTGTGAGGAGGGTTCTGATGTATTCTTGAAAGAGGTAGATCGATGGAAGAGCGCTTCCGCATCCGAGCTAATTGCAATGCTATAAGTTAGTACCCGAACGACAAAAGTACATGATCAAGTAAAAGAGGGCATACCTCGAGCACTCCTTTCCCAACCTCAACCCCAGTATCAGCGAGAAATTCAGTCAAATCCCCTGCGCCCTCCCAGCTCTTAAGTCCGCCTTCGTATAGATCTGTGCGTAGATCCTCTGTGTTTGAAAGCAGGATCTGGAGTTCTTTCTTCCTGAACTGCGTCGTGTTGTCTGCAGCCGTCTCGGTCTTGGTGGTAGTCTCCTCTGAGATCGAAGGTAATAGGTCCTCGTCCGCCATAATTTGGACTTTGATGTCGAATACCTCGCGCCGGGGGATCCGGAGCTTGGAGGACTGGGCTAGGTCGGAGGTGGAGGACACGCTGAGGAGGGAGTATGACATTCGAGAGGGCAGGGATTGTAACTACAAGATCTCAGTCAGTGAACCTGCACCACCACTATTTCTCTAAACAGAGCCATAGCAAATCCAAACAGCGCTATACGAAAAAAGAGAAAACTCACAAGATCCCGAATATCATGTATCTCCGTGTCGACCTTGAACTCGGATCCTTTCGATGCATCCGCCGCCGTCGTCGTCGTCGTCGTTGTCGATACAGGCTCCCCGTTCGAAGAAGGCACCGGCACATCAGCTTCGGTATCGCTGATATCCTCGCCTGAGAAATCGAATTTGAACATGCCGTTTCTTCTTATAGTGAATTAATCTGCTTCTAGGAGTAGAAATGCCTTGCGAATCAATAAACCATTCAAGCTGGTGAACAAAAAAAATAAATTTTCAGGGGGCGGCGAGGCGGATAAACTCGAGGAAGCAACGAAAAAACTCCCAACCGACATCGCGTTGTTCTCGAAAACTGTTTTATTGTTCATAATATTTACTACTCCTCCACATCGATAGTCGAGGATGGTGATCTGATAGTATGGATCTGTGATTAAAAAAAGTTCTTATCATGGGTGACTACATCTTCGGTCCTCCTCCGCCGCCGCCGCCAAAGTCGTCGACGACCTCGAACGCATCGTCGTCGTCGAAGTATCAAAATCGACCACAGCAAACCAGGCAAAAGCAGCAGCAGCAGCAGAATACAAACCGACGAACAAAGGACCAGAAGAGTTTCAAGAGTGAGGGTGGATCGGGTCGGTATGCTGGGCAGAATGGGTCGGTGTCTGGAGGTCATGAGTCGCAGATACAGAATCATGGATCATCGTCGCATTTGGACGCCCAGCAAGATTTACATACGTCAGGATCACTGGATGAATCAGGATCTTTGACATCTCACAGCACAATCAAGAAATTCAATCTAGATCTCGTTTCCTCACAAGCTCCTACGCAAAGTCCGATCTCACCAACTCACATCAACCCATCATCCACAGCGTCTCAGTTCCCGTCCTCGTACGATGACTTTGCCGCCGACGAAGACGACGACGGCGGCGAAGAGAAACCAGCGTCGAAACAGATAGTCGCGATCCCCGGCACTTCAATCACGCTGCAAACAGAAGCCGACATTGCGAAATGGATAGCCGAGCGGAAAGCAAGATGGCCGACCGCTTCGCGCGTCGAGGAGAAAGAAAAGGAAAGGGAAAAGGCTCGACAACTTCAGCTTGAGCAGCAGAACTTGCAGGGCGAGGATCAGCAGCTTCAAGACCACCAGGGCATCTCAGAATCCACAACAGCCAAACGCCAACCAATATGCAAATTCTTCGCGTCAACAGGCCACTGCAAACGCGGCGACCAGTGCAAATTTCTCCACGAACAAAGACCAGCGACCGACAACAAGCGAGTCGCGACGGCTGCAGACGGTCTGAGGACGAAGCGGTATAAGCGGTTCGAAGCGCCGAGGAAGATGCCGCTGTTTAAGAGATTGGTGCAGAATGATTGGGATAAAGAGAACGAAAAGATTTTGGACTTTATTGCATTTTTGGCGGAAAGGGGGATAGTGGGTAAAAGCAAAGCTTTGCAAGTGTGAGGATTGAACTATTTCAAAATTAATTAGGACATTCATGTCCTTCATATATCTATGTACAATTACAGGCGGATCTCTCAGATCACAACTCGTCATCAAAAGCCTTTCTCATCGCCTTTGGATTTCCAAACAAAGAATGTCGCGAAACAAACAACTTATCCAAAAATCCCATCTCGGCCCCAGACACCTCTCCATCTTCATCCCGCGTAGCTAAACCGGAGTTTGGCAACTCGTCTGCCTTCTCAGCTGCTCCCGCATCCGATCGATACCGCTGTTTCAGAGCCGCGCGCTGGTCTACCTTTGCCGCGATCCAGGCCCTGAATGAGTCTTGGACTGGGCAGTATGTGGGGTACTTTGATTTTATAGCCGATAGGGCAGAGAATATCTTGTCGCGCGCGTCTGTGCTCGAGATATTGTCCTGCGACAGCGCGTCCTGGAACGCAGCGCACCAGAGACCCATTTCCTTTTGAATCTCATTCGATGCCTGGGACGCAGACGAGGACTCTGACTCGCTGTTGACGAACGAGTCCTCGACAAAAGTGCCGCATCGGCCCATGTAATCCTCACCTACCCCATCGGTGTAGAACTTGCGACGTAATATCTCGCCGCCGTTTTGGCTCCAGAACTCCTGGCGTCCAAACCTGCCATGGATCGAAGACGCGAGCGCAAACATGATTCGCTTGCGGACTTCTGCGTCGTTCTCGGACTCTAAAGCAGAGAGAAGGTAGCTCACCACGCGGGCTGGCGCGGCGATGTCTAGTGCCGGCGCATTATTTCGCAACGACGAGCCAATCACGCGCGCGGCAAGTGCTCGGACTGGCGCGTGTGGGTGTGAGCCCAGGATAGCGAGGAAGTCAGTGACGGTCTCTGGATCAGCCAGCTTGATGCCGAAATCAATCTCGTGCGCGTAGTCTTCGATCGTCCGCAGCGCGGTCAGCAACACAGCGTACGGACCTTCGCTGTCTGTCGCTGCCTCGGCCAGCTCGGACGACGTCGGCGGGACGGTCGCAGACTCGGCTGTAGAGTCGTCTTCGGGGACTTTACCGGCTGATAGAGCGTACGCGAGCGTGCTTTCGAAATCCTCGTGGTCGGAAAGCGAGATATGCGGATTAGGCTTGTGCGAATACGAAAACTGACCCCAGATATTCCGGTCTTGCTGCTCTTCTTCGGCCGTGAAGGAGTCTGTGTCTTGACTAGCTCCTGCGTCGTCTTCTTCTGACGTCTCAACTGTGACTGATTCACCGCCCGGAACTACCACGACAGCGGTAGAGTCCTCGTCATCGTCTGCGCCCTCGGGTGCCAGCAGCTTTGCTTCGCGGACACCGGTCTCGAAATTCAAGCGCACATGCACACCTACACTCGCCAGATCGGTCAGCTCACACATCACCCAAAGCCTCATCTAGCACAATACTTACCTGGAGGGAGATTCTGGCCGGGCTTGACTTGCTGGAACTCCTCGGTCGGCACAAACTCTTGCGAGTAGCAGGCTCCGCTGCCGTCGTCAGGACAGATCATGCCGTTGCTGTCGGCCTCCACAGCGCCCACGAGCGCCACTGCACTCGCTATAGCACAGGTGATGTAGCATAATCCACGGATCCTCATGTTTTCTTTCTCTAGTCTCAGAAAACAGCCAAATCAATCAAGGCCCAAAGCAGTCTTATACGCAGCTCTGAGCGGTATTGAACACCGTGTCGCCAACTCCCAACGAAGACCAAGGAAAGTTTTAGGGTTTTCGCTGCTTACGTCATAATTGCTTTTTATAGCCCCTGCATAAGCGTGAATATGTGTGATGGTTAAGAGTCACGTGCGATGATATTTTATCTGATTGATTTTTTTTCTGCGATGGCGCTGATGCTGATATCCTGCTCTTCTTCTGATACGAACAGAGATCCGGTTCTGGTCTGAGAGCGATTGCATCGATCAGAGAGACTTGCGTCGGGGCATAGAGTGTTTTGTATATCGGTCCAAAGAGAGCGGATACTCGACAACTATTGTGTTCTGCTTACCAACCAGATCAACTTCATACCTCATACTCCACCACCCCCACGATGAGCGAAGGAGTAGCTCTTGCGCATCTCGAGGATGCTATCAGAACCAGACTCGACGCGGTCCACGTCGAGGTCGTTGACATGTCAGGTACTTACTCCATCTTTTCCCTCGTCTTCTTTCCCCATCACGAGACCAGCCGAATTCTGATATCCTCGTGCTTTCCTTCTACAGGTGGTTGCGGCCAAGCTTTCGAGGTGATCATCGTCTCGCCGATTTTCTCGGGCAAGAACAGATTGATGCGTCATCGTCTCGTCAACTCTGCCCTGCGAGACGAGATCGCGCAGATCCATGCATTCACCCAGGTACGTTCGCCTTCTGTCTTCATTTATCCATCGCGCGCTTTTGGCTAACTCGGTATCTGTCTGGGTTGTAGAAGGATTTCACGCCTGAAGAGTGGGCTAAAGCGCAGGCGTCGAGTTAATCGGGAACATCACATCAAAAAAATCCAGAAACAACATATATATTATCTACATAGGGCGTTCTTTTCATATCTCAAATTGGGATCTGCTTACAAATGGTACTCACCAGCTACTACCACGACACGGCATTGACACCTAAGAGTTTATAAGCTACTTGCTTCCCCTCTTTGTTGTCTAATGGCTGACTGAAAGAAATGTACGATACGGATTCGGAACGCAAACCGTTTTGATACTCATCTGAAATTATTGTAATGCATAATTGAATTGTCCTTGACAAAGTCTTTACACATACAGCAGCCAGCAGTTCTTCCACATGACAATTTTGCTGATTCATCAGACAATCCCTATACTACCGCCTTCCTCCGTCCTGCATTTTCTCCCAACTCTTCGCTTTATCATTTACAGTCAACTTCAATTCACAGACATAAACACATACACATATGAACGAGAAAACGTAGTATTAAGCAATTTTTATGAAAAGGAAACAAAAATTCATCAATCAAACATTCCCAACAGATCCTCGACATTACTCCGGAACTGCTGTGGCTGGTTCGTATCCAGAGGAGGAGACGTAGCAAGACCCGGAGCAGCAGCAGCCGCGTCTCCGTTCAGGTTCATCGCCGCGATGCCCGCGGCAGAGGTAGTCGGCGACATCGCGCTGGCGCCGGGAGGAGGGGGAGTCGACGAGACCGGCTCGAGGTCGAAATCTATGTCTAGTAGGTTCTCGAGGTTGCCCGTCTTTGTCGAGACCTGGATCGGCTCTTCCTGCGCTAGCTGGGCTTGTTCCTCGAGCGCCTTCTTCTGCAGAGCGTCGGCGCCGAAGCGGCCTTGGCCTACGAACGTCTCGGCCGGTTTGTGGTAGACTGAAGCCAGAGTCGACAGTTCGTGAAGAAGTCCTTCTAAAACAGGCTCGGGCAAGTGAGCAATAACATCCTTGACTGGAGGCTTCTTCGCCATAATGATCTCCTTCGACGTTTGAGGGTTGGTCGACAGCAGACGCCAGTAGATGTAAGCTCTGTCTCGCAAATCAGCGTTATCACACTCGTTCGTGATAGTCTGCAACACTTTCTGAACCAGCGGCTGCGATGTCTGGGGCTTGAGAAGGAAGAGCTTGACTGTGGCAGTGAGCAACTGCAGCTGGACCTGCGTAGGCTCGTCGGTGAACGCTTCGATGAACGTCGCTATTAGCTCGTCTGCGTTATCGATCTTGTCCGCATACTCTCCCACAATCCAAATCATAGCCGCTCGTGCCTCGGGCTCATCAAGCTCGTCGATACCCTGACAAAGCGTAGGGATCACACCCTCGTATCCAGGGTACCTCCGCAGAATATCACGCATGACGATGACGGCCTCCTGAACAACGTAATTCACCTTGGTCGCAATCAAATCCAAGAGCACGTTGACGCATCGCTCAGTAGAGCTCTCCACTTTGATCGCACACTGTCCAATAGCTTTAACAGCACGACGAACGAAATCCATATCGACTTCCAATGCATACTCCTTCAACTCCGAGAGCAGAGTGTCCACATTCTTCGGGTTTGCTAGTCTGATCATGATATCCAGCTTCTCGACCTTCAAATACAGCGGATCGTTATACTTGCAGAAGAATATTCGGAGCTGGTTGCTCAAAATATCGGGATACTTCTGCAGGATCAGGTTGATGTTTCGTAAAGCGACGTATTGCACTTCCGGTTGCGACACCGCAAGAGTGACTATGACATTGAATTAGCACATAGACTGCAATCACATACAATCGAGCAAACTTACCTAATGGAGGCGACATCTTGTCAAGATACTGCTTGTGCAGCTCGGGATTTAGGAGGTGGATGTGACACAGCACTGTCTTGACCGCAGCAAGAACAACACTCGGATTCACGTGCTGGAACTGGGGAACGACGCGCTCGCAAATATGTTCGGCTTCTCGAACATCTGTGGTACGGTACTCGGCAATCGACGTGAGGATGGAAATCCGGCCCCATCTAAATTTGATGAATGTCAGTAGATATTCAGTCAATCATATGCTCTTGATAAGGGGCAAAGACGTACTCCGTGCATTCATTCAAGGCAGTCAGAAGCTTCTTCAAGATATCGGAATCAACGATAAGCGCCTTAGTCTCCGGCGCAGTCTCCTGGATCTCAGTCAAAGCACTGACAGCGTTGGCGACGACCTGTAATACGTAAAAGCGGCAAATCAGTAATTGATTTACTTGATCTAACTCTTATAAACAATCATACCATTGGGTTGGAATCTGAAAGCAGGCCCTGGAGGGTAGCTAAGAAGCCGTTCTCAACAACCAGCGTCGGATTGAGATCAAACAGCTTCGCCACACAGATAGCGGCGGTTTTTCGAACATAAGGGCTCTCGTCCTAGATACCAATCAGTCAGCATAGCTCTCTGCAGCGAATAAATATAGATGGCTCATATCGCACCCTCAAAGTCTTTCTAAGCGGCTCTTCCATGTAATCAATAATCTTATCCACTCTGATGCAGCCCATCGTTCGAATGGCGAGCGCCCTTACTAAGGGATTGCTGTCCTCAGAGTCCTACGTGGTTTGTTAGCACCCGTTGTGACTGCAGATTGGGTAAATCGACAAGCAGTACACACCTGGACAAAAGTGTTGACAGCCAAAATACAAAGATCTGGGTGACTCTTTGCGTAGTTCCTGCGGATACTGTCAGTACTGAACGGGCAACAAACAATGTGGTAAGGGCCACACACATCAGATAGAGATAAACAAGCTTCTTCTGCTCAAGATCCGGAGTCGCAATGTTCTTCAGCACATCCGGGAACAGCGACGACACGTCCTTGCCGAGCGTCATGGCGGCAATTGTCCGCTGAATGGCATCCTTCCTGCAGAGGTAAATATCGCAATGATTAGCAGTCTGTAACGGGCCGGGGGACTGCTTTCCAATCCCAATCCAGGAGACTACATACCGTTCGTAGGCATACTGCGAGACCAGACCGCTCCGCAGCTCATATGTTTCGCCTGTGGATAAGCAAAGACCGAGGTTAGAGACCGGGCCCAATCGAGGGGACTATCAATAGCTACAGCAGTTCAAGCTCACCTTTGCGCGGGATCTGGAAGACGCTGCGGATGCGCTTCTCGATAGATGCCTGCATTGCCTTCTCGGTTATATAGCAGTACTCCCTGAGCTAAGCCGATGAGATTCGATCCTATCGCGAGGACGGGGAGTGGAGTGGCAGACGGCGGGTGCTTAAGGAGAGGCGGAGGAGACGAAGCGCGGTTGCTCTCGAGTCAAGCGACGCTGTAATACCCTTGCCCTACTTCACGACCACCGCATAGCGGGCTCGTCTGATATCTGATTGCTGGTAGTGCTGAGAGCTGGTTGGCGAAGATATGGTGAGAACACTGGTTGTTTTGCTGGGGATTGATTATGGGGCTGCTGCTGACATGTGTCTGGTGGATCGTAGGCGCTTCCTAATCCCCGACGAGTCTTTGCATCTTTCCGAACGGACGAAGAAGAGAGGATCTTATCTCGACGAGCTGTATGTGCACCTTTTCCTGTACATTGCTGTACATTGCTGTACACTGCTGTTTATATCTGGCTATTCTTTGCTAACACATGTCTCTTATATGACGATATAGTTCTACAATCTCGTCGGCTTCCTCGGTTCCTGCTTAGTGTTCAGTGTCTGGGCGCAGAAACTGTCTGGCTGGAAGGGTCTGATCTAAGCAGGAGACGTGTATATCACGCGAATAGTATGTCTTTCTGCTTGGCTTGGATATGAATTGTGAGCATATACGAGAGGTATTGCATCATACCATCGTCCCGCTTGACCGGGAGCCAATGGACGTCTATAGTGCTGCCGATGCAAGAGTTGGATAATCGATCAGCGGGCAAAGCCAATGAGTCAATTCGTGCACACTTTGTGCAGTTCTGGTTCGGGAAGTCCATTGGAGCGCACCCAGGTGGATTGTCGGACGCTACGTGGTTTTCTGGACTACATGGGAACTGTCCTACATCGACTTACGGTGATGATACTGCAAGTGTAGGTATCCAGGTGCGCTGATCCGCGTGTCCGGTTGCATAGAGCGGATATACAGAAGCAAAGAGATTGAGCATAGTTGTCGGAAGTCTGGTCAGATCATTTGATCCAGCAGACGGGAAGTGGACGACTTCAAGGTGAACTGAACAAGAAATTTATAACGAGCAATTACGACATTGAACGTAGCCGAATCCACGTCTGTCATCGGGTCGGATGAGCATCAGCTACAAGAGCTGTGTCAATTAACATAAATGTATTTGGTAATTAATTGCAGACACCCGCACATCGAATGATCAACGCCTCGGACAATTCTCCGCTTGAGGTCGAGGAGACGCGAAGATGACTATTAAATACAATGACTCGACCTGTCCCCGGCCGAGTATAAGAACAACAACTCATCTCCTACCCTTCTCTCTGCCATTCGCATACTCCAATTGCTCTGGCTTCGTTCCTGATCCCCTCTTCCCAACCTCTGGTGACTCCTCCGCCGTAGATCCGAAACCCTCCCAACCTTATCGCCGCGTCCACACTCAAACCTCGATTCTGAACAGCTTCCCCAACTTCCACCCCAGTCCGACTCTCCACCTCAACCATGAGCTCTGCACTCCCCCCCCTCCTCCGTCGCCCTCAATCCGCCCTAGCGCGTTCCTTCTCCCGCACGCAAGCCCGACAGAAGACCACTTTCCAATGGCAGGATCCGCTGCTTCTCAAGGAACTCCTCAACGAGGAAGAACAGGCTATTTCCGAGGCGGCTCACAAGTACTGCCAGGGATCTTTGCTGCCCCGCGTGATCGAGGCGTACCGGAATGAGAACTTTGACCGCAAGATCATGCTTGAAATGGGCGAGCTCGGATTCTTGGGCCCGACCGTTACTGGATACGGGTGCGCGGGCGTCGGCTCGGTCGCTTATGGTGTATGTTGATTCTCGGATATATGCTCTGATACATGACTGACTGTTCTTGCTGTATAGCTCATTGCCCGAGAAGTAGAGAGGTAATTGGGGGTTATCGTTCACTGTCTTTTTGCACTATTTACTCATACCTTCTTCAGAATTGACTCTGGATACCGGTCGGCCATGAGTGTACAGTCCAGTCTTGTGATGCACCCGATCGAGATATTCGGCACTGAAGAGCAGAAAGAGCGCTTTCTTCCTCGCCTGGCTACTGGCGAACTAATTGGCTGCTTTGGCCTCACCGAGCGTAAGAGTCCCCGCTACCACAATCACGAAGAAGTGTGTTCACTAACAACATCTCCAGCAAACCACGGATCCGATCCCGGCTCAATGGAAACCACTGCTCGTCCGCATCCGACGAAAGAAGGCGTCTACGTGCTCAACGGCGCGAAGAACTGGATCACAAACTCGCCGATCGCCGACGTTCTGCTAGTCTGGGCCAAGCTCGACGGCGTCATCCGCGGCTTCCTCGTCGAGCGCGAGAAAGCCGGACCGGGACTCGCGACCCCGGCGATTAAGGGAAAGACTGCCTTGCGCGCGAGTATCACCGGCATGATTAACATGGACGAGGTTGAAGTGCCCAAGGAGAACTTGTTCCCTGATATCACGGGCCTCAAGGGTCCTTTCTCGTGCCTTAACAGTGCGCGGTATGGAATTGCCTGGGGTGCGATCGGAGCCCTCGAAGGCGCGCTCGATCTAGCGCGCACGTATGCACTTGATCGCAAGCAGTTCCAGGGAAACCCGCTGGCTAAGTACCAGCTGATACAGAAGAAACTGGCGGACGCGTTGACGGATATCGGGTATGGCCTCGTGGCTTGTGTTCAGGTTGGAAGATTGAAAGATAAAGATCTGGCGGCGCCGGAGATGATTGGTATGATCAAACGGCATAACTCGGATCGTGCTTTGGAAAACACCAGAAAGTAAGTCATCTGCTCGAGAACTTCTACCGGTAGACTTTGCTTAACACTGCATAATAATAGGCTTATGGAGATCTTTGGCGGAAACGCCGCAAGTGACGAGTATCATATCGGCCGTATTGCCGCTAATCTTTTCGTCGTCCAGACATGTGAGTGCATGCTGCTGTTGCAAAGCTTTTTTCTTTGCTATCGCTAACACCGGCTTGAAATAGATGAGGGACAGAGTGATATTCATGCACTGGCTCTCGGTAGGCAGATCACCGGCGTCAATGCATTCTACTAGAGTTGTGCTCATCGACTAAAACAAAAAACGCTCGGGATGAAATGCAGAGTCTTTGGATAGGAAGTATCTCTTGGAAGGAACCATCAATCAAAATTTTGTTCTGGAGATCTACAATGACTAGAAAACTGGTTTAAATGGATATATAGTAATAATAACGATATCTCTGGTATTGAACAGGGGGCTAGTGAGCCAGAAACCAATTAGGGTATTTATAACCAAGAATATAATAACCACCTTTCCTGCCGCGCAAATGTGGTATGATAAAAGATCACCACGTTAAAGAATACTTTTCAGACCGGCCAAATCTCTCTCCCGCTACTAATTATACAGCACAGAGAAACTCTGCAGCAGATTAGCAATCACAGTGTCGATCTCGGCGAAGGACTAGAGCTAGCTCGCGCTCGTTTCTCAAGCGGTGATCCAGATTTCGGACAATCGGGGACTCGTTTGGCGGACCCGGAACCGGCGAGGGTGCTTGCGGAAAGCGGGGACGGTGAACAGATTGGTTTGGGAGAGATTTTGGTGGTGAGGGTGGGTGAGGCTGTAGAGGTGATTGGGGGTTTGTTGAGGTGGAGAGAACTGGAGTCGCTGGCTTTGACGACTGGTCGTTCTTCTGCTGGATAAGCGCAGAATCAGAGACACTGCGCGACTTTTCAGCCGGCGACGACAGATCGCGAGCTTGCGCCAGCGCCACATAATTCGCCTGCATCTTGGCGGCCTTGTATTTTGCAAAGGCCTGTGCATACTGCCCACTATTCTTCATCACCGTCGCGACCCACAACTTCGCCATCTGCTGCGTCATCGGTGGACATCCCGGCCCGATATGGGTCCGGAGACGGACGAGGACATCGATTGGTTTCACGGGCAGGCTCATCAGGCGCTTTGCTTCTTCGGTGGATTCGTCGGTGGAGAGGTGGTGCATTAGACTGTTGGGGCATTTGCAGTTGATGTGGGTTTTGTCCGGGCAGCGAGGGCTGGCGGTGTGGGATTGGAAGGGTGAGATGGTTGAGGCGGGTTGGATTGGTTTCATCGTGATTCCTGGGAGATGTTAGCATGTAAGCAATAAACAGCAGGAGAGATAGAGAAGACAGACCAGAGAACTTCACAAGAGCTTCAATGACCACGCTATGGCGCGCCACAAGACTAACCGCCAGAGCGATAGCAGAACATTCATCCCACCGACTAAGCAGCTGATCCTTCCTCATCAGCCTCAGCAAAGGCAGCACGAGCTCCGCGAGCTGGATCGTGTCAAGCTTCTCGTGCTCGGCGAATTGCATGAGAAACTCCAGGTTCATGACGTCGTGGATCATATCCAGAAGCCCGTGGTTGCTCGTCGTGTCGGAAAGCACGTCGTCCAAAGTCTGCGAGAATGCGTCGAGTTTCTCGAGGTTGAACGCGTAGGGAACGCCGTTGGCGCGGGGCTGGCGCGAGGTCATGATGTAGTTCTTGACTCGCTTCGTGGTGTCGAGTTTCGGGATCTGCTGGAGTGCAGCGGTCGTTAGGCGCGGAGCGGCACCACTGCTCTGTCGACTCGGACGGAAACGACGGTGCTTAGGCCGCAGCGTAAGCGTAGGCGTATCTCCCTTGTCCTTGTCCTTGTCTTTGTCCGCCGCTCCTGCGCCGTCTACGCCCTTATTCTCAGCCTGGAGCAGACTCCCTGTGCTTACAGCCCGGCGCCGCGCAGACTTGAGCGTCAGCAGCAGTGAGCCGGGTACAGAGTCGCGCTCGTCGACAGGGGCGGTGGAGAGATCTGGGGGGATGGCGGGACAGGAGCCGGTCGAGGCATATCTGTGCGGAGTGAAGATTGTAGACAGCTTTTCGCGGACGCCGACGACCATTGTTCAGGATTTGATGTGAGAGCAAAAGACAGAAGCAGAACAAACAGCAGACAGCAGAGTAAAGATACAGCAGATCACCAGTAAACTCGGAGCTCGACGAGCTCACTAAAGACAGAGAGAGGATCAGATGCGATTCAGAAGTGAGCCGAAGTGTCGTCATTGTTCGAGCCGCACGGGTCTACTTTAGCAGTAAAGCAGTCAAGCTCCTGATGTCTTCTCTTTTCTTTCTTTCATACTCATTCGTAGCCACATTTCAGCAGGAAAAACGAGAGAAAATGGCCCTGACGAACGGAACAGTGACAAACACAGGCCCGCGGGTGTCAGAGGCGATGGGTCATGCGGGCAGCGTGCTTGTTGCGACGACGGGGAGCGTGCCAGAGGGCGAACCGCGCGATGATCGGTACCTTGGAGATCCGTTGAGACTCGTGGACTATATGAAGGTATGGTGGTTGCGTCGATGCTTGAAGGTTTAGCAGTGCTAATGATTTGGGGTAGTCGTTCAGGGCAGCGCAGGCGACGAGGACGGAGTTGTATCATGAGTTTGAAGAGTATGACGCGATGAGATTGAGGTGTTCGTTGATCATTGCAGCTAACGTTCTTCTTAACAGAGCTTTGGATGACTACGTAAATCTCAAGTATGAACATCTGATTTTACTACTCTAGTTAGAGGCACCACTGACAAAACAGAATCTCGGTCCCACAAATCCAACAAGTAATCAGGGTATCCCAGGAAGGCTTCCAAGACGTGTCGTCCGAGATCATCATCCTGCACAAACTGATGGGCTCTCTCGGACAGGACAATCTGACAGTCATAATAGACCGAGTGCAGGACTTGGAGAAGGAGAAGCTGGAGGTCACGGTCCGGTTGCTGCAGGCGCGGATTCAGGCTGCGGCAGACACGGAGAGGTCGTTTGAGTCGGAGATTGAGGAGTTGACTCTGAGGTGGGTATATTTTAGTTTTGATGATAAAGAGGGAATGACTGACAGGAATATATAGGCGGGCGGGGTTGATGGAGCAAATCAATGAACAGATGGAAGAAGCGGCGGCGGAGATTATCGATCTGGAGACGATGGATTTATAAGATATGTAATCAGCGAGGGGATACATTTACAGATCCCTGCGGGAGGAGGAATGAACACACATGTATAATTAGCTCTATGCACGAGCAACTCTGATCATTCCATTCCAAATATCAATTGTTGCGTGAATATAATACACATGAAAACACCAATGAACCGAAACAGACAAACGACAGAGATCACAGACCGCAGAAATGGTAGAACAACTAACTAACAACGCGAGAAAGACACAAACAAATGAATACAACCAACGAAAGAAACATGCACCGTTAGATAAATCAGAATGAAAACGGAAGAAGAATGATTTTTGCTAGGGCTGAAGAAAGCAGCACTAGCGTGCGTAAGCAGGGGCGTCGTTTTTGATATCGTCCCAAATCTCGTTAATGACATTCAAGATTTCTTCGGGCAACTCGCCTTCGGAAAGGGACGTCAAGTTCTCTTTGACCTGCTGGATCTTGCTCGCGCCAATGATGATTGCGTCGCCATCAGCGAGCTGAGAATGATGCTTGAGCCAGCGCAGGGCGATAGAGTTGTTTGAGACGTTGTACTTCTGACTGACGGCGTCGATGCGCTCGACCGCGTCGAAGAAGGAGTCTTTGAAGTATCGCTCCCGAGAGCGTTGGCCTTGACGCGTGTTCGGGTCGAAGCGCGAACCGGCAGGTGGTTCCTGTCCGCGACGGACGTTTGAGAAAAAACCGACGGCAAGTGGACTGAGAGCGGAGGGTTAGCTAGGGTGAGAGTGTAGGTGAGGTTCAATTGACAGTACCTGAATGCAAAGAAATTGATCTTGTGTTGATGAAGAACCGGAAAGAGCTCTTGCTCGTTCAGACGGGAAAACATGTTGTAAATGCCCTGGTAGACGGTCGGTTTGATCCAACCGTTCTCCTGGGCCATTTTGACAAAGATCTCGACCTCGCTGGCTTTGAAGTTTGACAATCCGAAGCGCTCGAACTTGCCGGCAAGATAGAGGTCGTTCATTGCACGATGGGTGTCGCTGTAGGGAGTGCACCTGTCGGGACAGTGCAGATAGAGGGTCCGGACTTTGTCGACGCGCAGTCGCTTGAACTGGATCTCGACCGACTGCTTGATGGACTCTGCGGTGTGGGCGTGGTTCTCGAACGAGCGCACTTTGGTGTCGATCTGGATGCCGCGGGAGGCTACATCGAGAATGCCGAGGAAGGCCTCGGACTCTCCCTGGAAGCCGCCCGGGTAGACATAGGCGGTGTCGACGACGTAGTGCCCCGCTGCGGTGAAGGTGTCGAGGAAGTCTCTTGCGAGCGCGGGGGTTGTGATTCTGCCGTGCTCGCCAAAGCCGGCGGTGCCCAGGATGACGTCGACGGCAGGCATTGACCTCTCCGCGAGGATGTAGGAGGTGGATGGTGGTGAAGAGTGGGATGCGACGGCGAGGAGTCGGAAACGTGCTGGTCGCTGGTCGGGAAAGTCCGACGGAAACCGTGCGCGGAAGAGTGGAGGAGTTGTGGTTTTATGTGCAGAGCTGCGGGAGGGATATGCAGTGGGCTGTATGGCCGGTTTGTGTGCTGGTTTGACGATTGCTTGGAAGATGGTAGATGTAGTTGAAGATGAATACAGGATTAAAGGACTTTAACTGCCATTCAGCTTGCAGAACAGCGGAAATCGCTGCTGTTAGCAGGATCTGGGAGCGGGCAAAGTAGATAATGAACAAGCTCCGAGGCGGGTTTCGGTTTAGGGTGGATTCATTGTTTGAGAGCAGCTGCCCCGCTGCTGGATCAGAGAGAGTTGCAGTGCTGGACTGGTGAGGGTGGTTTAGAAGAATAGGGAATAGAATGCAGAAGTGTGTTAATGACTCTTCCGCACTTGTTTCTAGATAAGCAGCGATGTAGATGCAGATACAGACAACAGAAGGCGAGCAGCGATCGCGGGCTAAGAAGACCAAGAGCCGCACGATTCCAATGGACGAGGATGTCTGCTTTGTCTGAGCTGATCGAGATCGACTGGTGATCAGAGGATGTTGGCAGTGGAGCAGTGGAGCAGGGTGATTTAGACTGATGTAGGCTGGTAGAGTGTAGTCTTGCATCAGAAGATCACGAGTACTGCAGCGCAGCAAGACCGTTGGAGATGTTCAGAAAGACGTTGAAGACAAGTGACTGCATGAAGAGCAGATCTCTGCGCGTCTGCACTCAATCAAAGCAAAGCAACCAGATTGATGGAGTCCGCCTGTTTGGCCCGGATCACCACTGCCTGATTGAACATCTTCTGCTCTTTCGAGATAGGTTTTGAGTCATACCATACACCAAGGTATAGTTTATTCTTAGACGGTCTCTTCGTAGACCTGGATCTGCCTGGTTTGGATAAGGACAGTTGATATCTGTCTTCATCTCGATAGTCACAGTTATCCTCTCCGATATACACCTACACCTGCTGTAGAACCATCAGCAGACAGCAGCCCACAGTAATAGTAATAGTAATAGTAAGCACATCGATCTGCGTCACAGTCGCCGCGCATTCGCAGCAGCCACCAACAAAGCAAAGACAAAGCGGCAGCTCTCGTTCTCGACAAGAAAAACTGAGAATAACTGCAGAAACAGAAATAGAAATAGAAAATAGAAGAGTTGCATGGATGTGATCAGACTGCAGTCACTGATTGCTGCAGTTGTGGCTTTAACCGTCACTTTCACTTACCATTTACAGCATATCCGCACCCAACACCGCGCCACTGTCCACGCGTGCGATGGACCCAACTCCACATCGGCCCCGTCTTCCTGACTTCTTCCCCGTTTCCCTGCTCCTCCTCCTCCCGCGCCCTTCTGCGATCCTTCTTATTGTCCGAATCGCTGTATTCAGACGCGATTGCACTCATCTGCCGCCTGCGACCTGCCCGATCCCAGCCATCCCCGCCTCTGCGCTCTCGTACCTGACTGCGCCCCTGCATCGACACTTTCTCTCGTCTGATCGGACTCCCATTGCGCACCCATTCCTCCCTTTGGCCGTCTTCTGCACCGCCTCTGGTCCTCTTCTTTCTCCTTCCTGTCTGGATAACTCTTTACTATCTCGGTTCTGCACTGTTTCGTGCCCGGATCAATCCCACTCCTCCCGTGCTCGCCTTCCACATCCCGTCTGTGGCGCACGCTTACTACGGTTTTCAATATATCTTCCTACACCGCCATCGTAAGTCCTCTTCTGTCACAGCTCCCCAAGAGCTGCCCTCTTCCTCTACTATATTCTACGCCTTCTAGTTCTTTGATTGATCCCAATCACTGACCACCGTCTCCAGATCAACTGATCGGACCGCTCCGCCGTTGTCTTGACACGTATCCACCTCAGCACCTTCGCAGCCTCATGAAACTTGCGCTCGACTAATCAGCTCTTTCGTCGTCGTCTTACTTCTACTCTCGGGGACCTTTTTTGTCTTTCCTATTACTCAAACACTTCAACTTCACCTTTCTGTCTTCCTTATTCTTTGATCTTCCACCGACGCGCCTTCTCTTCTGATCTCGTCCGTCATCGATGGAGTTCACCAAGCCCATGCTGCAGACCCGCAGGTCACACAATGGGCAGCCTGCCCAGCCATCGATACAACAACTCTCTCCTCAACAGCAGCAGCAATATTACCAGCTCCAGCTCCAGCAACAGCAGCAGCCACATTCACCGCAGCAGCAACAGCAACAGCAACATTACAGTCAGTCACACGGACAACACCTCGAGCCTGATCTGGCCCTTCCTCAGCACCAGATGTATCTCCCACAAGGACCCGATCCAAATCTGCAAGGTGACAGCCCCACCAGCAGGGCGCGCGATTACCGCAACACATACTCACCAAGACACAACATGAGTCCTACAATGCATCGATTCACCCCACCAGCATATCCTGCCATGGCCACCTCGCCTTACTCGCAGAGCCCTTACACTCCTGCAGCACCTGCAGCTGATTCGATGGGTCGCACACAGTACGGGGCCAGAACACCTGTTCAGTACTCTCCGAACAATCAATACTATTCACATTTAAATATGTCACCGCTCCATCCACAGCAACAGCCACAGGCACAGCAGCAGCAAAGTCCCTACCATCTTGGAGTGCTTCCTGAAACGACTGCCGCTCCATCTCGGCAAACACTGGGTAAGTCTTTTGTCCACACTTCATGCTGCATTCGCCCGTGATTATATTACGTTCGCGGTTTCCAGCTGGAGAAGTCTCATTTTCAATTTCATGTGTTGATTTAACTCTAACAGTGTCTCATTTTCCGAATTCCGCAGTCAACCAATTCCAGGCCTTGTCTGTGGACTCAACTGGACGGCGAGCATCGACAGCAGTGCTGATGCAACAACCAACCAACCAAAATCCTCAACTACAGCAACAATTCTACACCACCCCTGCCCCTACATTTAGAAAACTCCGGTCTAGAGCAGATTTGCAGCCGAAGAAGAACATCCAGCCGCAGTATAGGAGGGCAAATCCAGAAGGCGGGTTTATGAGTGTACGTGTAGCTGTTTGAGATCGTGAGATGTTGTGATAGTGCGTTGACTGACTTGACTTTAGCCCCTGCAAGCTCTGACAGTACACATCCCATCAACATACCGCATATGCAATCCGAATTTCAAGTACGAGTCCTCGCGAAATCCGAGGCGAGTGCTCACGAAACCGAGCAAGGCAAGCAAAAACAACGGCTATGACAACGACGATAGCGACTATATCTTATATGTGAATGATATCTTGGGCGGCGGAAAGGATCAGCAAAAGTACTTGATTCTCGATATTTTAGGACAGGGAACGTTTGGCCAGGTTGTCAAATGTCAAAATCTGAAGACGCAGGAGGTTGTTGCGGTGAAAGTCATCAAGAACAAGCCTGCTTATTTCAACCAGAGTATGATGGAGGTTTCGATTCTAGAACATGTAAGAGATACATTGCTGCTTTATTTCTGAGAATATTGACTGAAAGTGCAACAGTTGAATACCTCCGTCGACAAAAATGATGAGCACCATCTCCTGCGACTGCGAGACAAGTTTATACATCGCGAACATCTATGCCTGGTCTTTGAGCTTCTCTCGAGCAATCTATACGATCTGATCAAGCAGAACCAGTTCAGAGGACTGAGTACTAACTTGGTCCGCGTGTTTGCGCAGCAGTTGCTAGATGCAATGTGTGTGCTCAAAGAGGCCAAATTGATCCACTGCGATCTCAAGCCAGAGAATATCTTGCTTAAAAAGTATGTTGGAGAGCCGGGGTGTTGCTGTGAATAGTGGCTAACTCTTTTTATTTAGTTTGGAGAGTCCGATTATAAAAGTCATAGATTTTGGTTCTGCATGCCACGAGCGACAAACGGTGTATACATACATTCAATCACGGTTCTATCGATCACCAGAGGTCATCCTAGGATTACCGTAAGTTGTGCTCTTTATCTTTGATTGTTTAGAAATAACATACTGACCTGTTTAGATACTCTTCATCGATTGACATGTGGTCACTTGGTTGCATCGTGGCCGAACTATTTCTGGGATTGCCACTATTCCCAGGAAGTTCAGAGTACAATCAACTATCGAGGATAATCGAGATGTTTGGAATGCCGCCGACATGGATGATTGAGATGGGCAAGCAGTCGCCTGAATTTTTCGAAAAAGTGACTGATGAGTACGGTCGGAAATCATATCGCTTGAAGAGCATGGAGAAATATTCGCGCGAGCACCGGACGAACGAGCAGCCGAGCAAGCGGTATTTCGCGGCGACCAAATTCCCGGATATCGTGAACTCGTACCCGATGCCGAAGCGGAATATGAAGCCGGCCGAGATCGAGCGGGAGATGCAGAATCGGGTTGCGTTTATTGATTTCGTGCAGCGATTGCTGAACATGAACCCCGTCGAGCGATGGACGCCGCAGCAGGCCAAGCAGCATCATTTCGTCGCGCCTCAGAAGGCTATGCCAGCGGCATCGAACCAGGGCGCTACTAGTAGCTCTATGATGCAGCAGCAAAGCTCGAACGATAGTTACAAGAGCGGCGGCAAGCCCGCTGAGAACTATAGCTACCAGCAGCCTGCCGATCTGGGATCTGCTGTGGTTCCTCCGGCAGGGAGCAGATTACAAGGCGAATCATCATACCACGCGCCAGCGCAAAACCCGCAGTATGGAACTACTTCTTCGAACCCATACCTACCCCCGCAGTCAGCGTACTCGACCGCGAACAACGGCACAGGCGCAGTCCCTATGGCGCAGACAACCAGCGCGCGCTCGAATCGTCCCCGCGCGGTCACGATCGGGCACATGGATCCGATCCCGCCCAAGCTGCAGCGAGTAGGCAACCTGATCGACCCGTCGAACGCGATCCGCGCGCAGCCGAGTCCCGCGTACTTCCCGCCGCCAGAGCTAGAGATGGGCAATAGCGGAAGCGCGAGCGGCAGCGACGAGCTCGACGCTGCGGGGAATGGTGGGAATGCAAAGAGCAAGCGGCGCGGGAACGGGCAGCATGGCGACGTGATTAGAAATCTGGAAGACGGGCTGTCGGTCAGTTATTGGGCTTGAGTGTCTTGCAGCTGTTTCTTTTTTATAATGGCTTACGATTCAATTTTTGTGTTTTTGTTTTATGAATCCTGTATACATATCTAACGCCTTTTTCTCCTTTGGGTTTTTTGTTTTCTTGTTTTCTATTTCTGTATTCCGCCCCGCGCTTCTTGTTTTAACGGACCTGAACCATGACGATGACCATGACACCATTTGTCGTTTGTTAGCATTACCAGGAGTTTTTATTGTCGTTAAGATTGTGTGCAGATGCTCTAGAAAAGGGTACATAAATAGAGAAGTCTGAGCTGTGGGAGAGAAGTAGTGTAGAAGTAGTTGTAAACTGGAGGCAGTCTAGAATATATTACATAAGCTCTGACTCACTATTCTGGATCCAGATCTCCCGAAATTGGGAACCAGGAGGAAAGGGTTTTGAGCCGAAAATTTTTGAACGCGAAATCTGTCGACACAACGCAACCGCACAACAGGAACGCTTTCCCTTCTTTTTGATTGCATTGAAAAGAAAAGAGAACAGCATTTGCTTCTGTCTGCTGTATTGGTGCTTTATAGTAACTGATACTTGATACTCTTTCCCGTACTTTGAATTCCTGATGTCTCGATTTTTCGCCGGTGGGTCGTCAGATAGCGACACGTCCTCGTCCGACGAGGAGCTGTACTCTGATTCGGAGGAGGACCAGTCCGGACAGGACCAGTCCGACAACGATTCCGAGGACGACGATGACGAGGATGATGACTCTGACATGGGTTCGGACGACGACGACTCTGACTCTGGGGACGAGGAGGAAGGGCCCGGGCGGTTTTTGAAGGCGGGCGCGAAGGCGGGTGCGTCGCGGTTCTTGCGTGGAGAGGAGAGTGAGGAGAGTGATGAGGATGATTCGAAGAGAGTTGTCAAGAGTGCGAAGGATAAGCGGTTGGAGGAGATTGATAGCATTATCCGGACAATTGAGAATGCAAAGAAGATTAACGACTGGGTCTTGATTTCGAATGGTGAGTTTCCTTCTTTTTTGTACATGTTCAGTAATGACGACGGACAAGCACTAACCTCACCACAGAATTCGACAAGCTCAACAAGATCATCTCCAAGGGTAACCAGCAGACCGACACGCCGCGGATGTACATCAAAGCGATCGCTGACCTGGAGGACTTCATGGCGGACACGATCAAGACCGAGAAAGAGTCCAAGAAGAAGATGAACGCGACGAACGCGCGCGCGCTCAACTCGATCAAGCAGCGCATACGCAAGAACAACCGCACGTTCGAGGACCAGATTGCAAAGTACCGCGCTGATCCCGAAGGGTTCGAGCAGGAAGGCGAGGCGGCTGCCGACGCTGCTGCTGCTGCTGCTGCTGCTGCCGCTGCCGCGCCCAAGATGCGCAAGGGTGCGGAGTTTGAGGCCGCGGCTGCTATGGCGGCCGTCAGACAGGCCAACGCGGAGACCGCTGACGAGGGCGAGTTCTCGACGATTGGCAGGGGCGGGCGCACGATCGCCATCACGGCCGAGAGTATATTCAAGCAGCTGCGCAGCATTCTTGAGGCGCGTGGAAAGAAGAACACTGATCGCACGGAGCAGATTAGGAATATGGAGAAGATGATGGATGTCGCTGATACTGTCTACCAGCGCATACGTGTCTTGCTTGTCTTGATCTCTACTCGCTTTGACCTCACTACTTCGACCGCCTCGTACATGCCCATTCCGCAGTGGAAATCGTGAGTCAAGCTCTTATGATTCTGTTATTTTGAATGAACATGCTAACTTAATGTAATATCTCTAGTGCGCAGGAGGAGATCTCGAAGCTTCTTGAGATCCTTGAGGCCAACCCGCTTTACATTGTGACTGAGGCGGCCGAGGACGTCGAGGACGAGGACGAGGCTGAGCCTACGCCGAAGGACGGCGAGCCGGTGAAGATCTTTGGCAGCATAGCCTCTCTGGTTGAGCGGTTAGATGACGAGCTGACGCGGTCGCTGCAGAACATCGACCCGCACACGCCGGAGTACATTGAGCGCCTGAAGGAGGAGTCGCTTCTATACACGACGATCGTGCGGACGCAGCTGTACTCTGAGCGCAACGGTCTCGAGAGCAGCACCAGCCGGGTGCTTATCCGCCGACTAGAGATGCTGTACTACAAGCCCGAGCAGCTGATCACTGCGATCGAGCAGACGGCGTGGACGTCGCTGCCGAGCGAGCTCAAGTCCGAGATCACTCCGTACACTGCGGACGAGAATGCCTCTGATCTGATCCACTCGATCTGCGCGGCGCTGTACAAGCAGGACAACCGACTTTACCGCACGCGCGCGATGCTGTGCCAGGTGTACCACCACGCGCTGCACAACCGGTACTTCCACGCGCGCGACTTGTTGCTGATGTCGCACTTGCAGGCGACGATCCACACGGCCGACATCCTGACGCAGATTCTGTACAACCGAACGCTTGTGCAGGTCGGCCTGTGCGCGTTCCGCGAGGGCATGATTCCCGAGGCGCAGCAGGCGCTGCAGGAGATTTCGGGCACGGGCCGCGTGAAGGAGTTGCTTGCGCAGGGCGTGCAGATGCAGCGCTACGGGCAGACGTCGCCGGAGCAGGAGCGCATCGAGCGCCAGCGCCAGATCCCGTTCCACCAGCACATCAACCTCGAGCTGCTCGAGTGCGTGTACCTTACCTCGTCGATGCTGCTTGAGATCCCGTTCATGGCGCAGTGCGGCAGCGCGCCGGACGCGAAGAAGCGCGTGATTTCGAAGCCGTTCCGTCGGATGCTCGATTATCATGAGCGCCAGGTGTTTACGGGACCGCCCGAGAACACGCGCGACCACATCATGCAGGCGTCCAAGGCGCTCGCGACGGGAGACTGGGCGCGCGCGCGGGAGTTGATTCGCGCGATCAAGATCTGGGAACTCATGCCGGAGACGGAGAGTATCAAGGACATGCTGAGCGAGAAGATCCAGGAAGAAGGTCTGCGAACGTACCTGTTCACCTACGCGCCGTTCTACGAAACCCTCTCGATCGCGAACCTGGCGGGCATGTTTGACATCTCCGAGCGTAAAGCCACCGCGCTTGTGAGCAAGATGATTTCAAACAACGAGGTCGCGGCCGCGCTTGACCAAAAGACAAACGCGATCGTGTTCACCGCGGGCGTGGAGTACTCGCGGCTGCAGAACCTGGCGCTCGCGTTGTCGGATAAGGCTGTGCAGTTGCTCGATAGCGTCAAGTACCGATGAGCGGTGGGTTAAAAAAGTGCTGTGTTTTTGTCGTCATTTAATCGTCATGTGCTCGTTCTTTATTTTTGATCAAAATTTGTTGCGTGTTTTTAGTTCCTCTAGTTTCTCTCATGCTCTCATGAGAAGAACAGGAATTGTTGTTCTTTCATCTTACAAAATTGTGCTTTAGATGTTTTGTTTAGTCAAATATAACCTAACCATGATTATGTAACAATGTTGATGAAGATTACTGTGCTTTACAGATCCGCGCGTCCAAGCCACAGGATGTCACACTTGAAGGCGGTGTGCCGATCATGGATGGATCCACTTCACTTCATTTATTTACGGCGGTGTTGAAATATAAACAGTTATTGATATAGAATGTGATAAAAGATAGCTTATTGAATAGTAGGCATAGCAAATAAAGAACTAACTACTGGCTCCTGGCTTTCTTCGCAAGGCCCTGGGCGATCTGCTCGCCGAGACCCTTGTCGACGCGACCAAACATCTCGGCAACTCGCTTCTGGATCTCAGGCTTGGCCGCGGACGCGTGCGCGACGACGTTATAGACCAAGTTCTCCTGCTGTCCCTTTGTGCGGCCGAGGACCTCCCACATTGCGCGGGGCTGCTCGTAGTCGAGGTCGGTGACCTCGGGCGAGATCTCGAGCGCGGTGGAGGCCCAGTACTCGTGCTTTGCGGCGCTGACGCCCTTGGAGTAGCGCAGGGGCGCGAAGGTGGACTGGTAGTTTGCGACGGCGCCGTAGTTTCCGTCGACGCGCATGCCGCCGTCGCGCTCCATCGGGTTGTAGACGTTCTCGGGCCGGTTGACGGGGATCTGGAGGTAGTTGACGCCGAGGCGGTGGCGGTGGGTGTCGTTGTATGAAAACAGACGGGACTGCAGGACCGGGTCGGCGGAGGCCTCGAAGCCGGGGACGAGGTGAGAGGGCGAGAAGGCGGCCTGCTCGACCTCGGCGAAGTAGTTCTCGGGGTTCTTGTTGAGCGTGAGCTTGCCGAAGCGGCGGAGGGGGAAGTCGCTCTTGGGCCAGACCTTGGTGAGGTCAAAGACCGAGTAGCGGAACTCCTTTGCCTGCTCGAGGGTCATGGTCTGCAGGTAGCACGTCCAGGAAGGGTATTCGCCGGCCTCGATGGCGTTGAAGAGGTCCTCGGTTGCGAAATCGGGGTTCTCGCCCGCGATCTTGGTGGCCTCGTCGTTGGTGAAGTTCTTGATGCCCTGGTCGCACTTCATGGTGATCTGGCAGTAGACGAACGAGCCGTCGTCCTTGACGAGCTTGAAGGTGTGGCCGGACCAGCCGTGCATGAAGCGGTGGCCGTAGGGGGTGCCGCGGTCGGAGAAGAGGGTCATGACCTGGTGGATGGACTCCTGGTTGGTGGTGAGGTAGTCCCAGAAGGCGTCTGCGTCCTTGAGGTTTGTCTGCGGGTTGCGCTTCTGGGTGTGGATGAACAAGGGGAACTTGGTGGGGTCGCGCAGGAAGAAGACGGGGGTGTTGTTGAAGACCCAGTCGCAGACGCCGTCCTCGGTGTAGAGCTTTGTGGAGAAGCCACGGGGGTCGCGGGCGGAGTCGGGAGAGGCTTTCTCGCCGCCGACGGTGGAGAAGCGGGTGAAGGTCTTTGTCTTCTTGCCGACGGAGGCGAGGAACTTTGCAGAGGTGAGGTCGGAGATGTCGTCGGTGACCTCGAAGACGCCGTACGCGCCGGCGCCCTTTGCGTGGACTACGCGCTCGGGGACGCGCTCGCGGTCGAAGTGGGCGAGCAAGTCGATGAGGTGGAAGTCCTGGAGGAGGAGGGGGCCGTACTCGCCGCCGATGCGGGCGGATGCGCGGGGGTTGAGGACGGGGCAGCCATTGGAGGCGGTGTAGGTCGGGGCGGCTGGGTCGTTTGTGGAGACGGAGGGGGAGGTGACGATGGAGGGGGCCATGATAGTTGATGATAGTTGATGATAGTAGATGATAGTAGAAGTAGTAGAAGTAGAAGTAGAAGCAACAGCAACAACAACAGCTGAACAACAACAACAACAACAGAAGAAGAACAGCAGCAGCAGAACAGCAGGAACCCGGTCTTTTATAGAACAGAATCAAGTCCAACAAACAAATGCCCGCCAATCGCACGCGTCCGAATGCAAATGATCGATCGCAAAGCTGCCCGATTGGGAAGACGATGCTCGACAGCGACGGCGTAGGCGAGCGGCCTCTGACGTCACCGAGGAGCCCCGCCATAGTCCGAGTCTGTAGTTAGGAGCTACAAAGGTTATGTAATCGCTATTAGTAAGTGCTGCTGATGTATTCTGCTGTGGATCAGTCTAGATGTGGTTTTCTAGTCTTGTGAAGAAGAGAGAGTGGGATAATCAAGAGCGGAAGAGCAGCCAGACCTCTGATCTCGTCTGCTTAGAAATAGGAATTGCTCTTCTCGCAGATCCTCTCCTCGTCAACTGGAGCCACTGCGGGACCATCAACACTTCCTAATGCGTATCTCGTGCTTTATTCACCGCAGAACATTTATTGTACAGTATTTTTGCGTAGTTCTGCTCTTCTCATCTTCTCTTGATCTTCCTAGTCTCTGTCATGCCTCTCTTGCTCTGCTCTGCTTCATCGCTATAGCCTCATCACATCTGTTCCTCCTTAATCACCTCAACCAGCCTAAACATAATCAGTCAATACCACCCCCGTGACAATCAATAATCACTCACATAAATAACTCACCAGTCAAGTCCCTCAGTCAAACCCTCGCCTTCGATCGCGCTGCAGGCCACAATGCTCCAACTCCGATCTTTCATCCCCACCAACCCTAAGGCCTCGCTCACCTCCGGCGCTGTCATCGCTCCCGGCTATTATCGCTGTTAGCTATTCCTCTAATTAGATTCGTATATAGATCTCCCACCTGATCCTGTTTATTCGCAAACACCAACAGTGCCGAATCAGCTAACTCTTCCTCGTTCAGCATCTCCTTCAATTCCTCTTTGCTCGTGTTGATGCGCTCTCTATCCGTCGCGTCCACAACAAAAATGACCTGCCCTTTGTTAGCTCATCATCCCTTCTCCTTCCAAAAGATGACTTACAGCCGCAGTGTTGGCATAGTAGCATCGCCAATACGGTCGTATACTGGTTTGCCCACCAAGATCCTACTCCATCGTTAATATCCCACAGCACAGCAATAGACATAAGCAGATACACACCCAAACATTAAACTTCAAGTTCTTGTATGTCAGGGTCTCGACATTGAATCCGATAGCTAAGTAAATTGTCAGCCACAGCCATACTAAACATCAGCTGTATCTCTTACTCGGAACAGTAGTTATAACCTCTCCGATCTATACACATCGTCAGCACATCTCCTCATATCATTCTTATCACACACAATCAACCCACCTGCAACCGGTACAAAATCGTAGTCTTTCCCGCACCATCGAGTCCAAGAATCAGAATCCTGATCTCCTTGTCGCCGCCCCACAGCTTCGCCAGCACGCGCCCAAATACTTGTCCTTCACATCAGATTGCTGTCAGCATTTCTCATTCCTTCCATCTAGAGAAGAGGTTGATCGTCGGTGCATACCCATGTTTTATCTCTTATACTGAATGTTGCTAGTTGTAGCTCTGATGCTCTCGCAGTCGCTCTGATATGATCTGGCAAGAGGCGCTGAGGGAAGATATCACTGTAATATGCTGTTAGTATCCAATTCAACTGCAATAACTAGATCGTCTCCCCGAGGCACGTTCCAAAACAGAACCGCAGACAAGTGTTATCGATCAGACCTCGTCAGAGGTTATGATTACTAAAACACAGCAGCAGTCCGCAGTCTCGTCCACACAGCATCAACCCAATCAACAGCACAGCAGCACTCAACACTCAACACCTTTGATCTTTCAATAACGTGCCTCGAGACCCAACACTCCAAAAACCAATGCAGCAAGAAGGGAAGCAAGAAGGAAGGGCAGCACCAGCGCAACACCAACAACAGCACAATCTCTCACCTTTATCCTCAACTCTGTGCTTTCCGATTCGTCGTCAAACCACCTATAAACAATATTCACTCCGTAGATCTGAATTCAATTCGCGCTTTCCTATTATCTTCTCAAAGCAAGAAAGAATAGGATCTTCGTTCTATTTACGGTTCTTGGCTTCCTAGATGCTTTGCGGCCGCGCCCGCTGTCATCTTCCTCGATTACATTAAAGAGGGGTTTGTGTCTTTATCTGTTTACTTCGTCTACTCTTCTTATAACTACTGATCTCTTCTTATGTTATTGCCAAAGGAGATTATCATTAATTGCATTATTTACAGGATCTCACTGATTGCTGGCTGCTCAGGCCACCCGCCCTCCGCGCCCAATCGCCTTCTCCCACGTAGCCTTCGTCCACAGCTCCGCGCGGTCGTATGCGCTCCCGACCGAGTCCAGCGCCGGCCGGACGTCGAGATAAAAGCTCGGATATCCGTCCGGCTCGGGCTGTCCCGAGTAGTAGTCAATCACGTACCGCACCTGCTGCTTCTCGCCCTTGTTGTCGTACCGCAGCACCGTCCAGTCGTGCCGATCGAACGGTGGCGGGCCGCCCATCAGCTGCAGCATCCGCGCCCGCGGCGACGGCGTCTCCGGACGGCCTGTGAACTTGAGCAGGCGCGGCTGCTTGCCAGAGGCCTTGTAGTACTTCTCCTCCCACTTTAGAATCTCGTTCCACGCGCCCTCGTTCAGGAAATTGTGCACGTCGACCATCGCCGGCACGTCCTGCTCCGGCGTGTCCTTATGTCCCTTGCGCACCATCGCGTTCAGCATCTGCTGCGGCGAAGGGTACTCCCACACCCCCTGCGCCTCGTCCTCGCCCTGGGGTATCGACGACATCGTGCGCTCTGTCGGCAGCGGGATCTTTTGCCCGGGCACCCTTTGCGTCGCGGAAAGGTTCGCAGGCATGTTTGTCCGCGGATCAAGCTTGCTGTGGTCGACCGGGCAGGCGGACGCGCCTTTTGACGATGTTGCTGGTGACGCTAGCTTGCTGTGATCTACCGGGCATTTCGCCGCTGATTCGGCGGTCTGGTGCAGGTGGCGGTTAGCGTCGGTTTATATGAGATGTGTATATACTGTGAGTATATACGTATATATACAACATGAGAGTACTCACCGAATCCGCAGGTGCAGACGCATCACTCTTCTTTGACCAAAACGGAATCCAAACCATCTCGTCTCGTTGATTCACTTCAATGTAGTAGTCCTTAACTTGCTCTCTTTCCACTAATACGCTCTCCAAAAAGCTACTATTCCAAAACCTGATTCCAAGCAAATATCGTATCGCAAACGTGCACTGCAGTTCCTTTTGTCGAACGCTCTTATTCACTGCCGATCTCTGCTTGCTGCTGCTGCTGCTTACTTCCTTGTCTCTTCCTCACCTGCACCTTCCCGGCTTTTTTTCTTGAATTTTCCCTTCTCGTGCGGCTCAAGTGCTTATGTCATGGGTTGCTAATCAGGTACGAACGCCACGGCGGAGATCAGCAGGCTCCGAGCTGGGATCTGTGCGCGGCGATTGCGAAATAAGAGTGGAAAACGACAATATGGTTGTTGGTTGAGGCTTTGTGAGGACGAGAGGATTGAAAGTGATTGTTTGCTGGTTTTGCTTGCTGGTTTTTGCGTTATTGTTGTTTGGCTTTGCTTCAGAGGGTTTTCTTGTGTGGTAGAGGGAGTGTGTATTCTCTTCTAGTGTGAGGTGCAGTAACGACCTGACTTAACAGAGAGCTATCGAGTATACTTCTCATCTTGAGACTTTGAGGAGTCTCTGAATCACGATTTCTTGCTACTCCTTGCTACTTTCTTTTGGTCCATCGACAATGTCATCACTCGACCGGGGCTTTCCCCCGTCTGCCCACAGTCATTCGCTGGCGGGATCGAAGCGACGGGTAGTCGACGACGATGAATACAGTGGTGAACAAGCAAATGTACGATCGAGCACAGTCTTACTGATGAGATGATTTGGCTAATTCGTCTTTCTAGAAACGGCAATTTCGACATGGTGAGGGTGGAAGCTCAAGTAGAGCGCTGCAGGGGGATGGTAGCTGGGGTGGGTATAACAGTACTTCAAACATGCCGATGATGGCGGAAGACAGTGCTCGAGCAGCGAGAAGCTGTAGTCCGTATATCGACGGCGACGAGGATGCAGAGGAGAAGGTTAGTTTTGTGTGTTTGGTGCTTGTGTTGCGTTCAATTGCTAATGCTGTCTTGATATAGACTTCACCTGTCTTGGTCGACGAGGAGGACGATAGTATGATGATGACGCCAGACAGTATAGATCTCCGCCAGCACGGCGCTTCACCTCCTCCATTCTCATTAGACCACATCAGCATCGACGACCACCACCACTCCGACATCAGCAGCAATCTCAACGCCACCGCACACCCCACCAGCATCAACAATCCCAACCCGTCAAAACCACAGCTCATATGCGACAACCCAGACTCGCTGAAGCAGTCGGGGATGAAGAAGATGGTTTATATGGGATACCGAGCGGATTGCCCAAAGTGTGTCGCTCGCCAGGCGGGCCATTATTCGCATATCGTGTATATCCCAGACCGATAGTCTTCTCTATCAAAAAGATCCACGTCATCTCTTTTTGCATGCATATTCTGGTTGCCTGATTTTGTTATTTTGTTCCATCTTGTTTTATCTTGTTTTATCTTGTTTTTCTTGTCTCCATTTCATAGCCGGACTCTCATCTACTTTCTCATCTACGGTGCCGTTCATTTACTTCTTGCACGCCATCTTTTGTCTTCTTCCAGTTTTGAGCAGCAGAACATCATTCTACAGCATATAGGCGTCAATCACAAAGATTACAATCAATATCAGCTACTAATCCTGTAAAATAGATCTAGCAAAGTGGAAACCATAAAACCCTACGATTATGTCGTGTCTGAGTAAAAACCCTACAAACAGATACAGACCCCTTACCCTACCAACAACAACATCGACGCGTCTCCAAAAGTTCTTTAGTTCGAGAAGCAGGTGCTGTTTAGAAGCAGTACAAAGGCAGGACTCTTACCAGCTTCCGAACTGTGCTCTATCTTGATATTTTTGATAATTGTTTATTTGCAAGAAGAACTTGGGATGGCATTTACGGCAGTTAACGGTGCAAACGGCGGCGAAGAAGGCGGACGATTGATATTCACCGACCGGGAGTTTTACATCGCGTCTGATGTCCCTTTAGGCGATCGACTTGAGTGCGAGCGGCAGATCGTTGTATGTTATTCTTTTTATACTGCTTTTTTGGTTTGAAAGTGACGGTGGGGAGTGTAGCTCATGCTGACTTTGTTGGTGGTGGGATATAGGAATACGGTGGACGAGTGACGAAGTCGCCTACGGCGGAGACCACGATTCTCGCGCGGTTTAGGTCGCGGGATAAAGTTGTTCATGAATTCGGCGCTGGGCATACGTATGTCTTTCATTCCACATTTCTTGAGTATTGGAAGAGTGGCGGGTTTTCTCTGCCGTGTGTTAACTTCAGATCGATGTTTGATGTAGCTACGATCCGCAAATAATCGAAGACATGATACTTCTCGAAGAATCCTATAATGCAGAGAAAACATATAGCTCACGACCATCACCGCCGCTTCAGGGGTATAATACATCGTCTACAGCAGGCGGTGTCGTGGGGCGGTATTCACAGACTGAGGTTGAAGTTGCTGATGTGTTGATTAGCACCTCGACCGCGACTGCTTTGGGTGTCCCGCAGGACAGAAGTGGTGGTGGGCAAGAGTCGCGGCCAGTGCAAGCCAAGAAGCGAAGACGGACTTTAGAGCCGACGATATCGAACCCAAACTGCTTCATGATCAGCACAGATGATCCACAGACAGAACCCGCGCAATCCCCCGACTCATCAGCAGACGAGTCCGACGCCCACGAGCCTCGACCTCATAATCTAAAGAGAAAACACATGGATCTCTCAAATACCGCTTCATCCAGCACAACTCCGTCCGCGCCACCGCGGAAGCTGAGAAAAGTCGAAAGCGAGGAATCAGGCCTAATCACCGCCGCCGTCCAAAAAGTCCAGCAAACACAAGCACCGCAGCCATCTCTATTTTCCCCCACGGGGCTACCAGCCGTGCCGCGAGGGCAGCAGAGGAAGCAGCGCCAGCGACGGACCTCGAAGCGCAAGCAGTTTTCGGCGCCGTCGACGCCGGGAGCTGGGTCGGGTAGCGAGCGGTTAACTGAAAAGTTTGCGGCGCTGAAGAAGACGCAGGAGGAGAGTACGGCTGAAGCGGCGGTGAAGGAGGCGGAGGAGGAGAGGCAGAGTGTGGAGGAGGAGGAGGAGATGGAGAGGCAGAGTGTGGAGGGGGAGAAGAAGGGGGCGAGGGATGAGGAGAAGGAGGAGAAAGAGGTTGTGGTGCCAGATTCAGAGGCGGAAGACTATCGAGATGCGTCTGATCATGAGGCTAGCGGAGAGAAAGACGAAGAGAAAGAAGTGGTGGTGCCAGAATCAGATCCGGAGGACTATCTAGACGCGTCAGATCATGAGGATACTGGAGAGAAGTACGAAGAGAGAGAGGTGGTGGTGCCGGACTCTGATCCGGAGGATTATCTAGACGCGTCAGATCATGAGGCAAGTGCTGAGCCTGAAGCTTCACAGATTTCCAAGGAAAATGTTCGTGACGAGACGTCAGTGCCGGAAACCTCCGAGCAGCAGCCCGCTGAACAGCCAGCGGAACAGGATGAAGCAGTTGCTGTAGAAACAGCTGAGGCGGAGCTCGAGTTTGAACCATACCCGGTCTTCAACAATGGTGCTACAGGTGACTTTCGGCTGCCTAGCGGTAGTGTGGAGGTGGCTGGGGAGTCTGCGGAGAAGATTGAAGTTGAACGGGAGAAGCTGCGGGAGCTGATTTTGCGGTGGACGAGACTTTATTATCGGAGAGACGACGACGAGGACGACGAAGACGAGGAGGAGGATGAAGAGGACGAAGAAGACGAGGAGGATGAGGAGGAAGTTTCAAGAAAAAGACTTCTCTCCCCGGCCTACTTCCTCGGCATCCTCCACCGCACAAGTTTCGACATCGACCTAGCAGAGACGATAATCCAGCGTCTAAGCAACGGCACATACACCCGTTTCCCCGACAATCTTCCCGGCGCGTTCACGGTCGCCGACGACGAGGATCTGAAAAGGGCGTATGAGCTCGGGGATGAGGACGCGAAGGTGCGGATCGAGGAGAGACATGGGCCGCGGCTTGCGATGAAGAGGAGGGCGTATTGGGATGATTTTATGAGGGTGTATGGGGGTTTATAATGTTGTACTTTTGTGATTTATTGTTGTACTTTGTAATTTATTGATATGGGTTTGTAGTTCATATGTACTTTTACAGTCTGGGTATCACTGCTTTCTATCTAGTCTGTCCAAGTTGTGCACTCTGAGTCGTGCGATATAAGCCTTTTGACAGTGAAAAAACAGGCTATTGGCTTTAACGTAGGTATCGACAATCACATCCCTATCAATAACCTCACCACCAATACACGCCCGCCCCAACTCTATCTCAAACAATAACCGATCCAACAACTCATAAACCTCCTTCACATCAGAACTCCTCACTGACGCCGGGGGTATCGGTTCTGGTATCGCGGTATTATCAAAAGACACAAGCACGGACTTCAAAAGCCGGACAGAGTCGCCTAGTCTACACATTGCCGGCTCGAGATTCGCGAGGCGAAGGTAGATCGCCGCGCTGAATAGCAGGGTGCGCGCGTGCCAGAACGCGCAGAGCGAGGAGTCGGATAGAATGAGGGGTATCTCGGGGTTGCTGCTGCTGCTGTCGTCGGGTGCGAGAGCTTTGTGGGTGAAGGGTGGGTGTGAGGAGTATTTGGATGATGCCGCGCAGGCGGGGAAGATTAGCATGCGCCGACGGGATTTGGCAGTCGATGGTTGTCCGGCTTTGATCTTGATCTTCCCAGAGCGACGCGGGGTTGTGTTCATGTAGCAGCCGCGACTACAGTCGACCAGTAGAAACGGCGAGTTTCTGACAAAGATCAGATTGAGGTACTGATCAAGCAGATCAGGCGACAGCCCGGATGATTTGTAAACGGCCTGGCAGGATTCAAAGATATAGTCAAAAGTCGCGCGCGGATGGATAGCCGCGTTCGTCTGCGGTTTCAGAGTAGTTCCTGACGACGACGACGACGATGTTTGCCAGACTCTTAGGATCTGGGAAAACGCGATTGAGATTGAATACCGACGGGTTCTGAGCAGACGACAGAGCCGGTCGCGTTTTTCGACAGAAAAGTCTGCGATGTAGTCCGCGTCTGTTTCCGCTCGCTCAACGATTGCCTCGAGCAAGACTATGGTATGTGCGCATTCGCTTGCGGCGTGGAGGAAACGGGAGAGGCGGAGGTTGGAGTACACCTGGTAAGCCATGTACCAGCTCTTGAAGTAGTCCGGCACGGGGCTATCGCGAACGTCTTGGGAGAGCCGTTGTCTGGCGGTCAGGAAGTGGTGAGTTTTGCGGGGCGAGAAGGACGCGGTGGTGCGGGAGGGGTGATGGTTGGAGCCGTTGGAAAGAAGACGCTGTTGGCAGAAGGAGATGCATTGCTCGTAGGAAGAGGTGCGGAAGAGGGCGTCGGCGTGGGAGAGTGAATCGAGGTGGAAGGACAGGCATAGGTGGTCTTCCGGTGAGAGTGAGGAGTAATCGATATCTGTATTATATTTAATAAGCAATCAAACTCAATTCAATTAGTTTAGTATTTGTATTCTTGCCCTGTAGCAGATGTAGTCGATTGTGGTAATCCATTTGGATGCGTTTGAAGAGAAGTTGGGAGGAAGAGCCAAACCCGCGATAGTCAACTTATCGATAACGTTGATTTCGATTCAGCCTGACCAGCTCCTACTATCAACCACCACCACAAACACCCTACAATTCACTAAAAGCAATCGAATCGACTATAATTTATTATACATATTATTCAAATACTATCTATTTAACCAAACGTATCATCCCAGGGCTCCTCGTCATCTTCAATCACGACCGGTGCCTTTTTCTTTAGCAGGTCTTTTCTACATAACGGGCAGGTGGCGTGCTATCGAACTCGTTAGAGTACGCAGGTCGTCAATCAAAAAATAGGATGTAATAATGACGTACTAGTTTGAGCCATGGGCCGATGCATTCGAGGTCGAAATGGTGCAGGTCGTTGCATGGAAGTTTGACCACCAACGGGTACTGGTCTATACACGAGAGTCAATAAATAACCCCCCTCGGCGGGGAATTTCAAACGTACCTTCCAAGTAGGCTGTATTGCAGATAGCACAGGTATCATCTTTCTTCAGCTTCTTGCGCGGAATCCGGTCGAGCGAGTCAAGAAAGTTCTGGTCGACGCCTTTCGACTCGTGCGGGGGATGCAGCGCGTCCTCGAAGAGCTGAGAGGATAGCTGTTCGAGAACCGCGCTATTGCCTGTCATTTCTTGGAAAGCACTGGTTGCGATGGAAGAGGTTAGATGACGATCTTGGTCTTATAAAGAGAGTACGGGGATATAAGACAGCAGCGCACTTTGCAAGAGACCGATAGACGTCCTCTGAAGGAGGAGATGCAGATGCAGAAGATCTATCGGTAGAGAAGAAGGATGCCAGGTCGGGGTTTATGCTGAGGAGGGTCGGTCGCTCGGTGCCATGTTGGTCGGATCTGGGTCGAGGACGGGAGAGGTTGTGGTCGTCTGGGTAGCTGTTAGATGCTGCTGTGATGCTACTTTGATGCTATGAAAGTGACAACATACCCTCGTAGGTCGCCATGATGTTCACAGACTGTTATTCTCTTACTCAGTGCTGTTTATCCAAGTATCCAGAACAGACGATGATGACTCGGTCTCGGACGCGGCTGCTGGGAGATCAAACTGAGTTTCGCATTGTCATCGGGCTGCATCACCACAGCGCATCAACAGGAGCTGAGAGAGAGTCTTAAAGCATCGTAAATAGTTATAATACAATAAACTACATCAAACAATAAAACATACATCCAAAACAACAGCAATTGCCAAAAGCAGCAGCAAAAACACCCAAATCAACTAAACAAATTAAGGTTTAGAGGCCGGTTGGCTGCGCGTCTTCTCAACCTTCTTTTCCTTCTTTGCTCGTCCTGATCTCTCTTCTTCACCACCTCCACCGCCTTTCTTCCTTCTTCCTGCTTCAATTCCCTGCTGATCCTCAATTACAATGAGTTCTAAAGCTGTTATTCTTGTAATCACCCCTTCTCTCTTTACTTAGACACCCAAATCACCTGCTAACTCTCCAGGTCGGCGGCGGCACCAGAGGTACCCGCTTCAGACCGCTCTCCCTCGACATGCCCAAGGTATCAACCACTCTCTCTTCCCCCCTCTCGCTCACTTACTAATTTACTCAGGTCCTCTTCCCCGTTGCTGGCCGCCCGATCCTCTCCCACGCCCTCACCGCCCTCGCGGCCGTCCCGTCCGTCAAAGAAGTCCTCCTGATCGGCTTCTACGACGACTCCGTCTTCAGCGACTTCCTCGCCGAGGCCTCCCGCGAGTTCCCCCAGTTCTCAATCAAATACCTGCGCGAGTACCGCGCCCTCGGCACCGCCGGCGGTCTCTACCACTTCCGCGACGCCATCCTCAAGGGCAACCCCTACCGCCTCTTTGTCATCCACGCCGACGTCTGCTGCTCGTTCCCGCTCAACGAGATGCTGCAGATGTTTGACGACAAGGAAGCAAAGGCCATCATCCTCGGTACCCACGTCGAGGCCGACGCCGCCCGCAACTTTGGCTGCATCGTCACCGACGACAAAAAGCGCGTGATCCACTACGTCGAAAAACCAGAGACCCACATCTCGAACCTCATCAACGGCGGCGTCTACCTCTTTGACCGCTCGATCTTCGACGTCATCGGCGCCGCCCGCGTCGCTAAAATCGAGGACTCCGTCGCAGCCCAGTTCGACGACGAAGACGAGTCCCGCGAAGTCCTCCGCCTCGAGCAAGATATCCTCGTCCGCCTCGCGCAAACCGAAGGCTTCTACGTCTACGAGACCCGCGGCTTCTGGCGCCAGATCAAGACCGCGGGCTCGGCCGTCCCCGCAAACTCGCTCTACCTGCAAAAGCTCTTCCAGCACGACATCGACGCGCCCGGCCTCGCCAAAGCCTCCGCGTTCATCATCCCGCCCGTGTACATCGACCCCACCGCCTCTGTCGATCCGACCGCAAAGCTCGGACCAAACGTCTCGATCGGCCCCCGCGCGCGCGTCGGTCCCGGCGTGCGCATCAAGGAAGCGATCTTGCTCGCCGACACCGAGGTCAAGCATGACGCCAACGTGCGCTACTCCATCCTCGCGCGGGGAGCTAAAGTCGGCGCGTGGGCTCGTGTCGAGGGAAGTCCCATCACCCTCGACGAGCACCAGACCGTCATGGTCAAGAACGGCGCCCGCGTCCAGAATATCTGTATCCTGGCTCGCGACGTCTACGTCGCTGACGAGGTCCGGATCCAGAACTGCGTGGTCTTGCCTCATAAAGATATCAGAACCGATGTCGTCAATGAGATTATCATGTGAATATCTCAACCTGTGATCTGGCTATTTAGCTATTTGTAAAGAAACTTTGTATTATTTGTGTGATTATATATAGACTATATCAATAAATTGACTATATCAATAAATTTATACCTGCAGAATCATCAACAGATCTATAGCCGCAGAATCATCACGACTCTACAACCTACAGAATGTCTGATTCAACTACGTCAAGCGAGCCCTATCAATCAACAAGAGAAAAACTTCTCCCGCGAGACGAACGCTCCGGCTTATTTGGAATCATAAATTCAATCTTCTCCCATAAGCTGCGTCCGAAACCAGAAATCGCATTCGTGAGAAATTGATCAAAGGTTCTTTTGCGAGCTGCCTTGCTATACCGAGATTCCACAGAAAGGAGAAATCAGTTACGTCATAGCGCAAACGATGACGTGAAGGAGGAGGGTCTATGTATCGCGAAGCAACACGTAGACTTTTGAAGTAAAGTACTAAAGAGAAACGATGAGAAATGGAAGGGTTCTTCTGAAAGAAGATATGAGAGGATCAAGGAAGTATATTAACAAGATTTCGCAACCATCCCCATTCTTTGTCCGCGTCGCGTCTCCAAGCGATTATCGTCCGCACGACACCCGCACCATCGTGCATAGCGCCTACATTCCACGACGACTTGTGCTGCTGCTGATGGTTGAGTATTCCGTCAGTCGCTGCCAGGATATCGTTAAACTGCTGCTCGTCCGCCAATTCGCAGACGACAGCCTTTGCGTGCCGCAGTGTCGCGATTTCAAAGATGCGTTTGTAGAACTCGACGCCGCCGATGAGAGCGAGGCGCGGCTCGTACTTGCGCACCGAGGATTCGGTGTGTGCGGCCGAGTTGTAGTTATCCTCGGAGACGTAGGGTGGGTTGGAGATTACAATGTCGACGTCTGAGTCAACGAGCCTGTTCATTTCGGTTGAGAAGATATCGCATTGCGCGAATGAGACTGAGACGTTGTCTTTGATGACATGTTTGTTTGCGTAGAGATTCTCATTGGCGAGCGCATATGCTTTGTCGGATACATCGATTCCAGTGATATGACATTTCTTGTTTGAATGACCTAATTGTTCGGCAAACAGGAGCGCAAGACAACCTGAGCCGGTGCACAGATCAAGGACGGTGAAATCAGATGATAATTGTTTCGACTCTGTTACAGAACCACAGCGAGCCAACACCAGTCAGCTTCCAAGAATACGACAGAAAAACAGATCAGAGAGCGACAGGAAGAACAAGGACACACACCGGTGAACAAAGGATGATATCGTCGGATGCCAGACGCTACCTTCATACCCCACTCGTCGGTCTCCCATCTCGGAATAAGAACCCCGCGACGACATTTGATATCAAGCGACTCGCCAAACGGCTGTGATCCAAGAATGTACTGCAGCGGATAGCTCTTGACACCACGCAGATAGCATGCTCTGCGAATCATCAGCCCTGCATCTTTTCTGCTGCTGCCTGCTTTCTCTGTGAAATGCTCGGTTATCCAACGCAGCTCGCGACGAGCAGAGTCGAGATCCCGCAAGGTCGGCAGCAGAAGCGGCAGAAACGGCGACTCTTTGCGCGCGATGAGTTTTATCGCGGGTGGAATGCGCATCGGATTACATTTGCGGTTGATGAGAAGAGAAGAGAAGAGAGAGCAGCGAGGAGAGAAGAGAAAAAAATGGCGGACAAAAGGGGGTTTGAGACGGGGGGTTTCAGGGTTCGGGCTGCGACTGAGCGAACTCCGGCGATTGCTGATCCAGCAGCTTCCCCAAACAGCCCGCTCTTACGCTCATCCACCACTGCTCCTCATCGCGGATCCAGTTCTAGCAATAATAATCAGCAACAGATGTCTTCACACACACTCGAAGCGCGTGCACACGAGCTCGCAGCCGCGTTCTCAGCCAAAGACTACGAGAAATGCGCGACGCTGCTTCCCCCTCTCAAGCTGATGCTAGCGCAGCTAAACATCCTCGTCCCGCTGCCCTCGTCCGATCCATCGCTGCTGGTGCTCGCGCGGGATATTTTAGAGATTGGCGCTCTGACGTCGATATTCCTGCGCGACGACGTGCTCTTCAGCCGGTACGTCGCGCAGCTGTCGTCGTTCTATGCGCTCAAGGACAAGCTCTCGCCGCCGTCGGTGAACGAGAAGAAGCTGATCGCGCTGCGATTACTGCTGCTGCTGTCGAGAAACGACATTGCCGAGTTCCACACAGATCTTGAGACGTTGGAGGACGAGGCCGATACCGATCAGTATATTCGTTATCCCGTCATGCTCGAGCGATGGCTGATGGAGGGAAGCTATGATAAAGTCTGGAAAGCCACCACGCAGAGAAGTGAAGTTCCGGCGGAAGAGTTTGCCATATTCGCTGACGTATGTCTCTATTATTCTGCTCTTGACAATTCTTGAGTATTTTTCTAACAACTGTCACAGATTCTGGTCGACACGATCCGCAGCGAAATCGCCACGTGCTCCGAGAAGGCCTATCCATCACTACCTCTCGCCAACGCGCAGCACCTCCTCTTCTTTTCCGACGAGTCTGAGCTGAAGGATTTTATTGAGCAGGTACGCCTTATCCATATCCTGATTGCCTTATTCCAAACACACTGTATGCTAACCGAACACAGCGCGGATGGACGGTCGAGAACGGCAGGATCTACTTCCCTCAGGAGGAACCGGACGCGCTCCAGAACGGAGTCGCGATGGAGAGCATTATAGAAAACACACTCGGCTACGCTCGCGAGCTCGAGACTATTGTCTAGATGCTATGTATCATAACTAGTAATATACAATTCTATCTAGTGCTATGCTACAATCTATCTTCTATGCATACTGCCACAGGTTCAGCTGCTTGTCGTAGAAACTACAGCTGGCTACAACCGACCCATCCGTAGTCCAATCCGCACCATACACCATACTCTCATGTCCCTCCTTCACAACCCTCACAACCTCAACCGCCTCCCCGTCCTCCCCGCTGCCAGGCACAACAACCTTCCCTCCATCATACATGCAGCACGCAAACACCTCTTCGCGCGACCCTCCTCCCGGCCGCGGCACTAACCGCCACACACCCCCTCCAAGATTGGTCTCGCCGACGACCTTCCCCCGCGCGCCGCGAAGGTCCCACACGCGAATCGTATCATCGTACGAACCCGTCCACAGCGTCTTCTCGTCAAACGACACAGCTTGTACCGTATTCGTCAAAATCGAGGTGACCCCCGCGGCATGCGTCCGTCTGTCCTGCCACACCTGACATCCGAGACGCAGATCGTTCGCGGTAAACAGACAATCGTCGCCGCCCGTGTAGAGCACCGATCCGTCGGCGCTGAACGCGGATATCCAAGCTTCGAGCGAATGCGGTTGTTCGCCATGCACCTCCGTCACAGAACTTACCACCTCCGCGTCGTCGTCAGAACCGCGCGCGAGCGAGAGAACTTTCCATTCGCCGGAGGTCAGGGTGACTGATACCTGATCTGCAGTAGTAGGCGAGAACGAGAGCGCGAGAACGAGGGTGTCTGAGTCGTCTGCGACTTTGAGATCGGAGAGTAACGTAAGCGAGAGGGATGGTGAGTTCTTGTCATTCTGTTCTTCTCGCACACGCCATACACAGATGTTGCCTGTCGAATGCGCGGATACCAAAAGCGAGGGATCGTGGGGTGAAATCTTTATATCCAAAATCGAGGATTCAGGCGACGCAACCGAGTTCACAAGCTCCCTACAGTCTCCTCTGTCAGTTCCTCCTTCCCACAACAGCATTCTCACAAACGACAGACACTCACAGCCTCCCAGCTCCAATATCATAAACATCCAAACTCCCGCGTCGTCGCCCGCTCTCTTTCTCAAGCTCATACGTCCCCACGATCAGGAACCGGTCGTTCGCAGGCCACGAAACCAGCGCACACGGCGGAAGGGCGACCGTCGTCGAGGATTTAAGCTGCAAATGCGTCGTCATATCCGGGCTTTCATCCTCTCTTTCTCTCTCTATCGATCGATATTCCTGATCTTCTGTAGAATCGATAAATTTACGTTGGGAGAATTAGAATCACGTGATATCTATAATATCTTGAAGATGGACGGATGCATTCTAGATGGACATATATACACTAAAGACACGTAATAACAACCTTGTCCCGTCCGATATACCTCTTCCCCTGTCCCTGTTCGCCCAATTCCTCAAACGACGCCACAAACTCATACTCTCCTCTCGCCAGCACTATGAAATTCGTCTCGACCGTCCTTGTCTCGGCCGGCACGACGTTCACGACCGGCTGCTGCAGGATACCGTTGAACAGTATGCGCCGGTTGACGTCGAGCGAGAGGGTGGGCGAGAGGTTTCGGATCGTGGGTTGAATGCGTAGAACGCCGGAGGTGGGCGCGATGCGCGACGAACTGGCGGTCACGGACGTCGTCAGCGAAACAAAGAGGTCGGGCTCGATCACCCAGTGTCTCCTGCCCACTTTTGTGACGCCTGGCGCGGGGTCGAGTAGAATGTCGACAATGATATCGTCCACTTGGATGATATCCACCATCTGCGGCGTGATCCGCAGCGCGCGCAACTCGATCGTCCCCGCGTGCGTGTTATACACCGGCTCGCCATCATTACCCAACTCTTCCTCATACCACTCCCCGCGCAACAACTTGAGCAACTCCTCGCGATGCCAAAACACCGCACGCTCGACGTCCGGTGACCAGCCACCGTTCTTTGCACCGCTCGTCGTCAGCGAGACCTCGCTCGGTCTTGTAAACTGTTTTGGAGGCATCAGCGACGGCACGGGCGCGTTCGCGTCGATATCTCTGATTCGCCGGACGGGGATTAGTAGTCTGGTGACGTTCCCGGGCTGGATCACGCCGCTGACGACCTTGTCTTCGTTCTCATGCACTGCCGTCGTCAGATTCACTCTCAGCGGCTTTGGCCACGAGTTGCGGAGATCGAGCAGCATCAGGCAGTAATCGTCCATTTTCTCAAACGGCAGTCCCAGCGAGTCCAAAAACTTGATCAGCAGGGATGTGGTAGTGATTTTGCCGTCCTCGGCTGTCACGGTCGGCATGTTGAAACTGAACGGGACAAAGTCGCAGCCGGCGACCTCCACGCTCGCGTTGACGGTCAACTTGAGATCGACAGACAGGTTCCGGACGTACACATGGCCTGCTTCTGCTCCCGTCTCCTCGTCCATGTGCGTGTACGAGATATCAATCGATCCCGTGGTAAGTCCTCGTTTTCCAAGCACTTCAACCTCGATCTCCAACTCTCCGTTTGGCAGAATCTCAACCCCGTCCAGCTTCGTCACGCACCTGAATACATCCCGCTGCATCAAAAACACCTCGATCTCGTACCGATCCGATTCGCTCCGCGTCCCCTGATTCAGCGCGTTCGTAAGCGACTCCGTCGTCGAGTCCGCAAACGCAACCTTCAAGTTCGTGGCCGACACCCGATCAGACACGTTCGCGAGTGAGACAAAGAACCGCCGCCGCTCGCCTTCGAGCAGCATCAGACTGCTCTGGGGGAGCGAGATCCGGTTGACGTGTATGATTGGCAGCGGGGGAACCACATCCACCGCTATCCGCGTGCGTGCCTCGTCGCGGATGATGGGCACGGTCGAATACGCGCGGGCGTCGAGACCGAATTTCTTGACGCGCACTGGCGGGGCGACCGCGGATACTTGAGGGGTTATCGCGAGAGTTGTTTCTTTGCAGCCGTATACCTGCACCACGCAGCCGGTGATGCTTAACAGACCTACCGACGTCGGAGTGAGGTAGATTGAGATCGGATAGATCTTTCGCGGGGGCACGATGACTGAAACAACGTCGGATGAGAATGATGCGCCTTCTCCACTAAACCACAAAGACCACAGTTAGCTTCCGACGCAGAATAACAAAAAGAAAACAGCTTACACTAATGAAATCGCTTTAATATCAAGCTCAAACGAGAAAGGATTCTGCAAGAGTACTCGAAACTCCACCGGCTCATCTTGCACAAATAAATGCCTCTTCTCCACCTCAGCGTCCTTCTTTTTCGAAAACGGATTATATATGAATGGCCCCTTTACATCATCGCTCGCTTTCTTTCCAATCTCGACCCTCGTCGGCACCGCCCACAGAGACGAGTCGACGACACCAATGTCGCGTACTAGGTACGGGTCCCAGTACTCCTCCTCAAAACCCTCGAGGCCCATGGTTAAGGCGGTCGTGTAGGCCTCGCGCATACTGCGCACCATTGATAATTGCTCGTCGATAGAGAGTTCGCCGGCGGCCGTTCGTAAAAGAAGAGTGGTATACTTGACTGTGCCGACGTGGTCCGGCAGGACTTTACAAAGCTCGATACACATCTTCAATATCGACGTCTTGGTTTCCTGCCACCCAAAGGTCGAGATACTATCAGTCGCATCAACAGGTGCTCCGTACACCTGACAGATATCATTGAGCAAAGTCAGGATCCCAGAATTCGGAATTCCGGCCCTAATCCCCGCATCGCGCAACTCGGCCGCGGCATCGTAGTCGTCGTAGTACTCGTCCTCGTCCCCTCCGCCGTCCAGTCTCGGCGTCTGCGCGCGGATATTCCGCGTAATCACCCGCGCCTGCACGATCCTGGGGATCAGCTCGGTCACGAGCTGGCGGAGGACAAAGCCGCGTTTGCGATAGAACCCGAGCTTGCCGCACGCGGACGCGATGCCGGTCAAGATCTTGCTCGCGTCGACGGCGTCGACGCCGTCTAGCCTGACTGCCTGCGCGGAGGAAATCCATTCGAGGATTCCCATTTTCAAAGCGTAGACCTGTGAGTGGCTGAGCTGGACGTAGGGGATCGGGCGCGAGAGCACGATTGCGGCGCGCGCGGTCTCGTTCCAGCCGCCGGCGAGACAGGTGCATGTGAGTAAGTTGACGGTGCGGAGGATTGTTTCGACGTAGGTGAGCTGGGGCACGCTTTCGCCCGGGAAGTTTTGCGAGCGGTTGTAGAGCGAGAGGACGGTGTTTGACATTTGCGGGATGAGGTCGAGCAGGTGCGGCGGCTCGGGCTTTTGGTCTCGTTTCTCGGCGTTCGGGATCGGAGGGAGGATGACGGATGGGATCGTGAACGGCATGTTGAGGAAGGCGAGCATGATCATGCACATTCCTATTCCTTCAATACAGGTCGCGTGCCAGAGATGGTCGTTGACGCCTTTGAGCACGGCGAGGGCTTCGACGTATTCTTTTAGCGCGTCGGTCGTGCGCCCGGCTAGGAGGTACATGTTTGCAATCATCTTCATTGATCTGCCTTTTCTTCGCATGCGCTGCCGCTCGGTGTGATGGGAAAGTGGGTATGAAAGCTGCTTGTCTTTGTCACGACTGTAGGATATGCTCAGGTTGCCGCTGGAATTATGAGGCGAAGACCGAACGCCGACCGGCGGGGGTGTGGAAGAGGAAGAGGAATTGAGGATAACGGAATCGTAGTCATCGTCCCGAGCCAGCGGCGACGCGATCGTATCCGCAGTCTGATACGCCTGGGCAAGAAGCGGCAGCTCGGCGAGCAAAGCGGAAGTCAAGTCGCAGATGACGGTGCGGATGGAGGTTACCCTTGATGCGCGTCGGGGAGGGAGACAGATGTAGTCTGGAGACGGCAGTTCGTTGGGTTCGAGCGGGCAGTCGAAGAGGATGACTTTGTGGATGATGGCCTGGGGGGATTGTTCTTGTAATTGCGCGACTACGCCGTCGATTTCGGATATGTCGGTGAGGTTTTTGTAGTCGACGAGGCCGAATACCTAAGATGATCAAGCAGAGCTGGTGAGCAAATGTACGATATAAACAAGCAATGGCTTGATAGTTCAGTAGGTGAATAGCATACAGCAAGCGTCCTTCGAAACAGCTCGAGATCTTCAAGAGCCGAATGATGCTGATCGATTGTGGTTGCAAAGTTGTAGACCAGCATCCCGCTCGGAAACCCCTGAGGACTAAACATCACTGTCGAGCACACTATCGTTAGCCAACTCTGTATACCACCCGTCCAAACACAGAAATCAGACACTCACCTCGCTCAGGCCGCGGATCAGGCGTGACATCGCCGAGTCTGATGACGGCCGTGGACTGCAGCTGCGCGACGAACTCGACGAAGCGAGCACGAGATATAGGACCGGCCGGGCAGAGAAAGGCGCGGATGCGCGCGGGCGAGAGGTACGAGAGCGCATCGAGCGAGTCCGTGGACTGGTTCGCTGTCGGCAGGGGGCCCATCGCCTTTTACTTGTGTGGAGGAGGAGGAGGAGCAGGCGAGGGAGGTGGAGGTGGAGATGGAGGTTGGGGAGGTGTTTGGGGACGAGGTCGATATCGGTTTTGGTTCGTCGTTGGAGGTGCGGCGCGGATCTCTCGCAGCGCAGGCTGAAGAAGACTGTGCAATTGACTATTGATGCAAGAGAATAATAGAAGAAGTATATGAATAGAAGATATATTTGCAGATACAGACAATAATACAAAGACTGCAAACAGCGCAAGCAGGAACAATCTCATCCTCAGTTAGTCATCATTATTACTATCATTACATAATAAACCCTAACTCAGACGCGTCCTACTCATCATCCACCTCAATTAACCCTCGCCAATCCTCCAAATCCCATCCCCAAAACGAGTACCGAATCACGTCGCTCGTCGTCCAGCAGCTTCAAGAACAGAAAACGAAGAGAAGAAATGTCGCTGTGGGTTGATAAACACCGGCCAAAGTCGCTCGACGCGCTTTCATACCATCCAGAGCTCTCGACGCGTCTTTCGTCACTGGTAAGCCCGGCCAGAGTCCCGCCCACACCCGTCTCGTCATCAACACTAACTCCTACTCCATCCAGGCCGCCAGCGGGGACTTTCCTCACCTTTTAGTCTACGGCCCCTCCGGCGCCGGCAAAAAGACGCGCATAGTAGCGACGCTGAAAGAGCTCTACGGGCCGGGGGTGAACAAGATCAAGATCGACTCGCGCGTGTTTGTGACGCCGAGCAACCGCAAGCTCGAGTTTAATGTCGTGTCGAGCATATATCACATGGAGATCACGCCGAGCGATATGGGGAATAACGATCGGATTATCATCCAGGAGTTGTTGAAAGAGGTTGCGCAGACACAGCAGGTCGATCTGTCTGCGAAGCAGCGGTTTAAAGGTGCGCGTTTCTGACTTGTTTCTACTAACTTGTTTCTCGTCTCGGCCGGTGCTAATATCATCCTCACAGTCGTCGTAATCAATGAAGCAGACTCACTCACCCGAGACGCCCAAGCAGCGCTCCGCAGGACAATGGAGAAATACTCCCCGAACCTCCGCCTGATCCTCCTCGCAAACTCGACCTCAAACATAATCGCGCCCATCCGCTCGCGCACCTTGCTCGTCCGCGTCGCGGCGCCGTCGTATGACGATATCTCCAGCATCCTTTTCGCTGTTGCGAAAAAGGAGCGCGTGGCGCTGCCGCCGGCGTTGGCGGAGCGGATCGCGCTTGAGAGCGGGAGGAATTTGCGGCGGGCGCTGTTGACTCTCGAATCCCTCTATGCACAAAAGTACCCCCCTCTCCCCCTCGTCTCTTCTCTCTTCTTAATTATATCCAATCACTAACCTCTCATCTCAGCGACTCTCTCGCCCCAGACACCCAAATCCCCACTCCAGACTGGGAAGTCGTCGTCACCTCGATCGCAGACGACCTCATCAAAGACCACAGCGCGCCCGCGCTGCTCAAGATCCGCGCAAAGTTCTACGACCTGCTCGCGCACTGCATACCCGCCGATCTCGTGCTCAAGACGCTCGTGTTTAAATTGCTGGCAAAGGTTGATGCCGAGCTGAAGCCTGAGGTTGTTTATTGGGCGGCGTTTTATGTATGTTGCTGCTGTTCTATTTTTCTTTGTGTGCTGTTGCCGTGTGCTAATGATGGTAGGAACATCGTATACATATGGGAAGTAAAGTGATCTTCCACCTCGAAGCCTTCGCCGCCAAATTCATGCGCATATACGAAATGTACGCAAACACCACTCACTTCGCTACCTTCTTTCGTCTACAACTAACCAACATATCTCTTCTCAATCTAGCTACCTCCAAGCAATGATGGACAACTAATTCAAGCAAGATACTAGAGAAATTTATAATCTACATCAATTGAGAAAGATAGAATAAAATAAATAGATCTAGCGGTATACTACACAAACTAACCTTTCACTGCATAAACTTCCCACAAAAAACAAACAAATGTAAAACACAACAAGATTGATAAACCAAACCCACGGTGACGATAACTAGAAGACGATAACTAAGCAGTACAAATTCGATATGAGATTATAAGATCAGACTAGTTGTAGAAAAACGGCGCGTTGGAGGACGTCGCAGATGTGTAATTAGTCGACGTCGGCGCAGGCGCAAAACCCGTGGTCTGCGTATACGGCGCCGCGGGGTACGGCGAGCTCTGCGGCACGGACGGATACGCGCTTCCTCCGGTCGATTGCGGCACAAGCGGGTACGACGACGCCCCGTTCGTGCTAGGCGGAACCGACGGCGGCAGGACGGACGGGTACGAAGGATTGGACGAAGGCGGAACGGACGGGGTGCTGCTGGTTGGGGCGTAGGATGGCATATGGCTGTTTGCGTAGGGCGCCATGCCCGGCATTGTGCCTGCTGCAACGGTCGGCTGCGGCTGCTGGAGTGGTCGCGAAAGCGGCATCGAGGGAACCCGGTTGATTCCGGCCGGTGATCGGTACTGCTCGACGTAGGACTCCATCATCATATCGTACTTGTGCAATGCGGTCGAGAACCGCTCGTTGAGCTCGATCAGCTCGTCTTTCTGCTGCGCGTACCGGTCAATCAGCTTGATCAGCTTCGGCCGTATACTAATCGACTGGCGATACAAGTTCTGCAGCTCCTCCGAGTCCGCAGACTCTGAGCTCTGCGGATTCGACAGCAACGCAAGCAACCGCTCGACATTCCGCGCCTCGGCAAACACCTGCGCTTCCTCCTCGGCCTCCTGCTGGATCTCGCGCGCGGTCGGGTCCGGGATCGGAGTCACGTAGTTGAGCGGGAAAATCCCGACCTCGCCCCGCAGCGAACCCTTCCACCAGTCGTGGTAGACGGCTTCCAGGACAAAGATCACGTCGCCTTTCTTGAACGAGAGCTCACCCGGTTCGGTCGCGGCAAGATCGTACAGCGCGCGAACGCGGGAGATGGTAGCAGTCGGATCGGGCGCAGCGGGCGCGGCGTCGACGCCGTTCGCGGCAGAGCTCGGGGCCGCGGTTGAGGAGGAGGCGGTCGGTCTGGCTTGGTCTTCTTCGGCTTTCCGCCGTTCTTCCTCTTGTCGTTTGCTTTCTTCGAGCGAGAGCGCGAGCACCATCTTTAACTCTTCGTCCTCGGTGGTTTCTTGTCGTCTCGGCGCCGGTCGCTCCGGCTTATCTGGTGCATGCAATCGCGGGTCTATCAACAGTCAGCACATCTCTTATCTACTAGCAACAGATCACATCACATACTCAACGACTTGACCTGATTCAGCGCGTCGGCCATGATCCCGAGCGAATGGTCCCCGCTGAACAACTTGACGAGCTCCTCCATGACCTCGAGCAGTCGCGCCTTGACGGTGTGGTGCACGGTGTGGTCGGAGGATATGCGGACGAGGGTCTGCGTGAAGGCGCGGGAGGCGAGTTCGCGGTGCATTTTGGTGCCGCAGTTTTGGGCTAGGGAGTCGGTGAGCTGTGACGAAGTTAGTATAGATCAGATTAGAGGGGAGAATAAGCTAATGAGTAGAGATTGGACGTACGGTGAGGGAGTAGAGCTGGACATTGGCGGATCGGTGGGTAAGTCGTTTCTGCAAGGCAGCGACGGCTTCCTGGGGACTACACCAGAGTCAGAACAGCAGCTCAACTATCAATAAAAAAACCAATACACACCCGTTATCAGGATGATCGTTGACCTTGTCGCAGACAGCCAGGATGTACTCCCAGTTCTCGCTCGTGAGGTTCTCATCGGTGGCCTTGTCTATAAGAGTGGAGGTCAGCAAGCCAGCCAGATCCCAGCGCCACGACAACAACACATACTAACAGCGTCCTCTATCGCAGACGGCGCGGCAGAAGCTCGAAACATGATTATTGAATAAGTTGCGTATTCTTCACAAAGAGGAAGGAAGGGCAGAAGAAGTAGGTGAAGCAGGCAGGCGGAGCAGAGCCGTGGCGGTGGCCGAGCGAGCACTGTGACCTTTCCTCAAAACTTTATCTTCGCCGCGGTTTCGTCGCTTAAAGATGGTGATGACGTAGTGCTGCTGTTTGTTCAGCGAATGTATTTGTTTGTTTTGTTGTTTGTTTATGTTTATGTTTACAATCTACGAAGAAGACTGAGCTCGTTGACGCAGATCAAGTCCGCTGGCTGTGGTCGGCCTTCTGCGACGCCGGGAGACTCCGCTGGGACACTCCTGGGCTACTCCGTCGTCCAGCTCTTCACCACTTCGACGCGCGGCTCTCTTTCCTCTTTGTACGGAAACGGAAATACAATTGAACATGAACATACACTAGCGAAAAACAATATGAGGCAAGCAGAGCATCAGAAATATACCCACCAAACTCCCAAATAATACTTGAACTTGAAAAAAGATAGACTTGAAAAAAGGAAGTAGCCTCGTTTTATTTACTGCCTTAGAGCTTCGCTCCCAGCACCTGGTGCACGCGGATGGACTGGCGCATCGTGAGATCGAGCATGATCTCCTCCGATCCACCAGGAATCGCATACGCGCGCACCTCTCTGTACAGCCTCTCGACCTTCCCGCCCTGTCCGCCGCGCGAGTACGACAGTCCGCCAAAGATCTGCGCGGCCTCGCGCGCGCAGTACTCAAACGTCTGCGTCGCCTGCGCTTTCAAACCCGCGATGGCGCCGCCGAGACGGAGCATGGCCTCCTGCTCGCTCATCGAACAGGTCTGGAAAATCATGTTTTCGAGCCAGTTGTGCGTGGCTTCGATGCGGATCGCCATGTTTGCGAGCTTTGTGCGGATGACCGGGTGGTCGATGAGGCGCTTGCCAAAGGTCTTGCGCTTGTGCGCGTACTTGATCGACTCCTCGTAGCACACGCGCGAGAAGCGGTTGGCCTGGATGATGATTCCCAGCCGCTCGTGGTTGAAGTTGGTCATGATGACCTTGAAGCCCTGGTCTTCCTTGCCAATCAGGTTCTCGACCGGGACCTTGACGTCCTCGAACGTGACGTAGGTGGTGCCGGAGCTCCACATGCCCGAGCAGTCCATCCGGCGGACGTTCACGCCCGGCATCGTCTTCTCAATCAACAAGAGCGAGACGCCGTTCATGCCTGGCTTTCCTGTGCGCACGGCGACGGTGAAGTAATCGGCCCAGATGCCGTTCGTGATCCACTTCTTTTCACCGTTGACAATGTAGTGCTTGCCGTCCTCGGTCTTCTTCGCCGAGGTCGTCAGGTTCGCGACGTCACTTCCGGCGTCAGGTTCGGTGATGCACAGACAGATCCGCTTCTCACCCGCGAGCAGGCCCGGCAACACGCGCTTCTTAACCTCGGGCGTCGCAAACTTGACCACCGGCGGCGCGCCGATTCCATATCCACCCAGCAGGTTCCAGATCAACCCGCCCGAGCCCGCGCGCGCGATCTCGTCGGTCAAGATAAACTCATGCAGATGATCCCACTGCTCGGGCGCGACGCTCGCAGGCCGGATGTCGGTGTACTCGGTCGGATAGTGCACGCCGAGCGCGCCGGCGAGGTACCCGCGCCGACCCATCTCGTGGTAGATCTCGGGCGGGACTTCTTTCTTCTCGTCCCACTCGCCGGCGTTGGGCTCGAGCGCGGACTCGACCCATTCGCGGACTTCGTTGCGGAGCGCGACGTGGGACTCGTTGTAGTAGGGGGAGTAGTAGCTCTGGTACCAGGACGGATCGCCGAATGGGATCATGTCGCCGTAGGCCTCGAAGGGCTCTTTCTTGGGGAGGAAGAGGCGACTACAGCAGTCGACTGCTTCTGCGGAGCAGGCGCGGGAGCAAGGGCGGGAGGAGGAGCAGCGGCCGAGCCAATGGTGCCGATTTGCAGCTTGGGAGAGTACTTCTTGAGAATGCCGGCGCTGTGGTACTTCCAAAACATCTTTGACGCATCTTTGCCCGCGACGCGCTTGAGGATCTTTTTGCCGCCGGGGTGCTCGTTCTGGAAGGAGGAGAGGTCGTAGACGTTGCCGTCGATGATGATCCAGAGGGATTCCTCGCTGCCGTGCTTGGCGACGTCCTGGGGAGAGTTAGTGGAGAGTAGAGGAAGTGGAGGGTAGAGTAGAGTGTACCTCAGCGGAGAAGGCCTGTAGGGATTGCTGGGTCGACATTGAGAGAGAAGTATAGAAGAAGTATAGAAGAAGTAGAGAAGAAGCAGAGAAGAAGAAGAAGCAGAGAAGAGATATACAGAGAAGCAGAGTGAGAACAGAGGAGGAGGAGGTGAAGTAGAAAACGAGGAGGATCCTGAGCGCAGGCGAGAGTTGAGTTGCCGAGGGACCGATGTCATGAGCCGCACACTGCACGGTGACGCATCACATGCAATCTGTGCACATAAACTGCCATAGATATGGTGTTATATATGGAATAGTTGTGCAGTTGTGGCTTTAAAATACAGATATCTTGACAGAAGGGTAAACGCGGGGAGACCGGATCAGCAGCAAATCAGAGACTGGCGATTAGCAGCCAGCGGGGAACTGCATCTTCACGCTGCTGCTCAATCAGCTGTTTTTGTTCTTCTGTCGATTGTTTACGAACAGTCAGACTGCTGAGGATCACCAGATTCCGGGTTCTGAAGGCTGGTTGAGAGCAGACTGCACGAGCCGAGGTTGAGCTGCTGGCTGCGTCTTGCTTCTGTAGTCAGCCAACCTGCTCTTTAACTCCTCCTCGGCTCCTCCATCGCTCCTCCTTCCTTTACATTGTTCTACTACTTCCTCCTGCTCGAGCTCGTCTTCTTGAATACAGTAGATCTATTGAAGAGCAGACACCGCTCAGCAGCACGCTTCTATTCCTGACCGACTTGGTTCCATACCATTAAACTCTGTCTGTCTGTCCGTCTGTCAACTATCTGCATCTGTCATTCCAGTTTGGTAATGCCATGGTCTGATAAACAAATGAACCTCAAAGAGAACTATCTGATGAGATCTATCATATTATTACTTGTAACTATTCTTAGTCTCGCTCGTAGTCTTGTGTTGTTGCAGTTGCTACAGGCTGCAGCTACAATCAGGGCACATAACCTGTAGAATCGGCACCTACACTACTGCATCATTTATATGTAAAAAAATTCAAAATTTATTCAGAATTTTTCTAGTATCCAAATCAATCAATCGGTATCCAAACCTGTCCTGCCTATTTTACAAACCCACCCGCCTACAAGGCAGCCGCGACCGCAATCGCCAGCGCAACAACCCCCCACTGCGCGCTCTTCCACGACAACATCCCCGCGCCGCCGGTATTGTCGCTCGTAATCTCAACGTCCGGCTCCTCCGTCTCCTCGGTCGCGTTCGAGCTCAGCACGGTGCCGTCCCAGCAGTACTTTGACAGACACGCCTGGCACTGCTCCGTGTGCGTCGCGTTGCGGCGCTCGACCTCGCGGTGGATGATTGCGCAGCCGATGCACGCCGCCCACGTGTCGTCGAGCGTGCCGTTGCCCTGCGTAGCCACATTGTATCCGTTCGTGATCATGCCCTCGACCTCGTCGGTCTCGTACGAGAGCTTGAACGTCGACGTGTTGGAGTAGTACGACAGCGGGTGGTTGGCGAGGTAGACAATCAACGGCACGGTCGTGCCGCCGTTCGTGCCCGTGATGTTGGACGCGTTGCAGCCGAACCAGGTCGGCTGCGCGGTCAGGTTGAGTCCGACGAACGTGTTCTTGTCCGGCACAGCAGGGAACTTGGTGCCGTTCGCCTGCGTGCCAAACTGGCGGTCGTACGTGGCGGTCAGCGACCAGCCCGAGGGCCAGTCGTAGTCCGTGTCGGCCGAGTTGTCGACCGCAAAGATGACGTCAACGCCGCGGCTGGGCTGGATGAGCGGCACGAGCGGGATGTTTTGGTAGTCCTCGCCGCCGTCGACGAGGTTGAGGATGGTCTCGTTGTACATGTACGAGATGTCTTCGTTGTAGCCGTAGAACGGGTTGGGCTGGTACGGCGCGACGTCGTCGTTGTCCTCGCCGATGTCGCTCAGGATGTCGACCGCGGCGTCGTATACGAGACCGCTGACGCCGCTCGAGTTGAGCTGGAGGATGAACTGGTTGAAGAGCGTGGCCGAGGTGCCGATGACAAAGCCCGCGTTGTCGAATCCCTTGACGCACGCGGACGAGTTCACGGGCACGCCGGCGTCGACGGTCGAGCCGAGATACTCGGTCTGGATGAACGCGTACGCAGACGGGTCCCAGCTGCCAAACTCGTACGGGCTGAACTCGTACACGGACGAGTTGGTCGAGACGATGAGCGTGTTGTACGGTCTTCCGTCGGACACGACGAGCGGGTACGGCATCGAGAAGTTCTTGAACAGTGTTTGGTTGCGGATGTCGCTGAAGGTCACGGCGGGGCCGCCGTCGGTGTAATTGAGAAGCTGGTTGGCGAGTCCGAGACCCCAGTAGTCGGTGAGCGAGATGTTGAATCCCGCGTCCCGCTTGGCGTCTGCAGCGTCAAGAAGGTAGTCCCAGTACTCGGCGGTGTCCCAGAGCTCCCAGCCGTCGGGGTTGATGATTGAGTGCGAGAGATCCCAGACGTCCTCGTCGCCCTGGAGGTCGGCAATGGTCGGGAAGCCGTTGATAGCCCACGAGCCAACGAGCCACGAACCACCAGAGAGACCGGCGATGTAGGTCGCAGACTGCAAGAGACCACCGACATGTCCGTCGTTAGTAGAGTTTGTGGTGCGGTTGTCGAACGCGGCGAGGAAGCCGGCGCCGGAAAGCATGGCGCGGTAGCCGCCGCCGGAGAAGGCGATGCCGATGGTGATGTTTGTGTCCTCGAGGAAGGTCTCGGCGTCAAAGTCGGTCATGTTGAGCTGGTTGAGGTAGGTAGGCAAGTACTCGTTGATAGCAGCATGGCGGCCGTCGAGGTACGCGTTCTCTTTGTTTGAGATGGACGAGGCCTCGCGCACGAGCGTCTTGAGATCGCCCGAGGAGTCTTTCGGGCAGGAGACGTAGGTGGGCGCGTAGGTGCCGCCGGGGTTTGTGCGCTTCTCGAGACGGCGCTCGTCGAAGTACTTGGGGACGGTGCGGACCGCGAGGGCGGCTTCGGCGAGGGCGAGGTCGGACGCGAAGTCGGCCTCGTCGGCTTCGGGGACGGCCTTGGATTCGGCTGGGGAGGTCAGCAGAGAGCAAAGATGAGGAGAGGAGAGGAGAGGAGAAGTACCATAAGCCGAGGAGAGGAGGGAGGCGAGGAGGAGTACGGGAGAGAGCCTCATGGTGGTGGAGGAGATGAGGAGTGGAAGAGAAGAAGAGATGAGGGAAGAGGAGGAGGATAAGAAGAAGAGAAGGTCGAGGTCGAGGCGGTGCGGCAAAAGAGTCAAATTTGGGTTTATCGGAAGCCGCGCGATTGGGGATTCCGTGTTTACATGTTGTTCTATGATGTTAATAGATAGTATAGAAGAAGAAAGAGAAGATATTGTAACTGAATCTGCTTTATATCTGCTACTTACTCCTTTTATTTCTATATCCAGTTTATATCTTAAAAGTATCAGCAACGGCGATGTTAACAGATCGACTGAAGATGGCGTCGGAATGGTCAAAGCCGCACGAGCCGCTGGCACCGAGTCGCCGGAACCCTGTTCGAGTGAAGATGTGTTTGTAGAAGCAGAAATGGAGAGAAAGAGAGTGTTGATGTGTTATTGAATAGCAGTATTGATGTCAATAACAGCAATAACAGTATTTAACAGCAACAGAAGTAGCAATAGAAGCAACAGCAGCAGCAGAAGAAGAGAACAAATGACATCACTGGAATTCGACGCGCGGCCCTCCGCCCTCATCGGCGCCCGGCCTCCGACCCCCGATTCACCGATCACGTGGTCTAAACACCCACCAGCCCCTCTTCACTGTCAGCAGCACTGTCAGCAGTCACATGACTGAAAACTTTTCGCAGTCACAAAGCAGTCCCGCCCCCGAGCAGCTTCACCAGAACGAAAGCCTCCTGGAGCCCTCCCGAAGCCCTGCGCAGCCTCGACGCTTTCTGCCTTTGTTGCCCCGCCGCGCCTGTGCTTTATCGGGCCGCACCCCTCGCGGCGAGTCCACCCCGCCATGGACAACGATGATAACACCATCACCAACCACGACGATGCTGATACCAACAACAATGCTGATACCAACACCGCCACTAACCAGCAACAGCAACACGCTGATACTGAAGTCGACCCCGAACACGACCTCCGTCTCGCAGAGCAACTCATAGCCCAGCACGCAAACCCAGACCACCCCTCCAATGTCCAGCCCGACATCACCTCAATGCTCCACGAGGCCGCCGCCGCCGCCGGCATCTCCCTCGACAGTCTCGCGGCTGAAGTGCCCGGCTTCTTTGGTCACGATCTCGATAATAGTCAGGCTGTCGAGCAATCAGTCTTGCAGACTCAACCCGACCAGCAGCAGACTGATACCCACCCTGCTGCTCCTGATCAGCCCCCGCATGACGCAAACGTTGATAACCAGCTGCCTCACCTCGACTTTGCTCATGACCTACACTTCACTCAGACCGATCCATCTTCCTTCGATCCGCAGCACGAGCAGCATCAGCAGCAGCAAGATCAAGATGAGCAACAGCATTTCGAAGTATCCGAGCACTTCGACGCCTCTGTTACCTTCGACCACGCGCCCGACGACACTACCCTCGATGCTTCTCACTTTGATCTGCCTGACTCCAATGAGCAGCAGCAGCAGGAGCAACAGGAGCAACAGCAGCAAGAACCTCAGCCCGAGGAAGAGCAAATCGAGCTCTCCGAAGCCCTTCAAGCACAAGTCGCCGCCCTGGCCCTCGAGCTGCAGCAGAGCGGTCTTGAGAATCTGTCGCCCGAGGAACTGCAGCAGCATGTCATGGAGAGACTTCTCGCCGGTGACTTTGGCCTCGCGCAGGAATCTGAGCAGCAGCCTGATGAAGTCCCCGCCGAGCAACCCGAGCAGGCACAACCGCGGCCATCAGATACTCCAGCTGTTGAAGTGCAAGAGCAACCTGCCGAGCAAGATGCTGCACAGCAAGATGCCGCCCCGGAGCACGCGCACGCTGATATGGAACTTCCGCATGATCAGCAGCTCGTCAACGCCCTAGCCGACCACGATCGATCCATAGCCATCGACCCCGCATTCCAAACCGTCGAGCACCAACCTTCCGAGCCCGCTCCTGCCGACTCTCAACCCATCGACGCCAGCCAGCAAGACGGCGAGCAGCCTCAAGATGCCGTGGTCGCCGCCGACGGCGAAACCGGGATCAACATCGAGCAGCTCAACGAGATCATCATGGGCATGGATCTCAGCGACCCTGCCACCGCCATCGCGCAACTGCAGGCTGCGACCCACATCGACCCCGCTACGCTCTTGCAGGCCGTCACACAGGCGCTGACTAGCGTCTTGGGCGGCGAGGACGAGGTCTATGATGCAGACCTGCTGGGCGAAGATGGTACGCCTGTCCGACGGAAACGCGAGCGGTCGAAAAAGTCGACGCCGGCTACGCCTCAGCAAAAGCAGAAATTGAAGGTGCTCAACCGTCTGCGCAAGAAGCGATGGCGTCAATTTAATGACGAGAGAAGTGCGTCTCTCTTTTCTTTACTCCCACGAATTCATCTAACTCTGTAAATCGTCTAGACAAGGACAACGATCTCAGATGCCGTCTCTACCGCCGCGCGGACGCCATCTTTGGCAAACTTCCAAGCGACGACAAGTCCCGCTGGATCGAGACCGAATTCCACGCCCGCCGCGAGAAGCGCATCGCGCGAATGCAGCGCGAGGCCGCGCGCAACTTTGGCAGCGGCGCGGGCGGCATGGCTGGCGGTGCGCTGAGCGGGCTGTTTGGCCAGGCTGGGATCGGAGAGGAGCTGCAGGCTGCGTTGGCGGAGATTATGGGGCGCGAGTCGGATGTGGAGAAGTTTAATAATATGCTTTTGCAGTTGGCGAGGGATCCGAATTTGATTCGGAATCTGACGAGTATGCTTGAGGGTATGGATGGGGAGGAGGAAGAGCGGGCGCCGGGTGCGGGTGGGTTTGTTGAGGAAATGCAGCAGCAGCATGAGCAAATGCAAGTGCAGGATGCTGAGAAGGAGGTGGATGCCTTGAGTCATCACTTGGGCGAGGTAGAGCAGCATGCAGAAGTTCATGAGCCATCTATCGATCCGAGCCTGGAACATCTAGGTCAAGCTCCAGCAGCCGACAACCCCATCACCAGCGACGAGACCAACAATCACGCACAAGAAGTCGACGCAGCGCACGAAGAGCATGGCACGGCCGGCGAACAACTAATCACCCTACCAGACGGTCAACAGATCGACATGGCAGAAGCAATGAAAGTGCTTGCGTCGATGAACATCGATCTTGAAGCCGAGGGCGTGGACCAGACTGCTTTGTTGCAGGCCTTTAGCTCGTTGCTGGAGAAGCCCACGGATGCGGCTGCAGAGGAGGAGCAGGTCGTCGACGCCGGTGCAGATCTGTCGTCGCATACTGTCACAAACAGTAAGCGTCCGCGAGAAGATGCGGACGACGACGATGTCGCTCGTCCTGCGCCTGCTTCGCGCTTATCGACCCTCGAAGCATACACCCTCGCAGTCGGCACCGCAGCACCTCCCCCTCTTCCCCGCCCCGGAGCCTACATCCCCCCCTCCCCGATCCCGCTCCCCCCTCGTCCGGCAAGCAAACTGCCCGACATCCCACGCCCGTCCTTCTTCGGCGCGCCGCCGAAACCGGCAACGCCCGTCAGCGGCGCCGAGAGCGAGGACGATCGGATGAAGAAGATTAAAGCGCTCGGGTTCCCGCCTGGTCCGGCGTCGCTCAAGCCGCCTTCGCCTGCGCTCTCTTTGACTGCGGCGAGAATACCCGCGCTACCGCCGCCGTCGCTGATGGCGTCTTCCACTGGACGGAAACAGTCTGCGGGGGATGAACATGAGGCTTTGAGTAGTCCGTTGGCTACATCTACTCCTGTCGCATCCGGATCCGCTGCTGCTGCTGCTGATGTCACGTCTGATGCTGCTGCTACCACCCCCACAACCACTCCAGCAGCTCCACTCCCCGCAGCAGTCGACGTGCTAGAACAACACACCCCTCACCCCGCCGAAATCACCGTCAGCGAAGTTCACTAAAACCACACACACATGTACACTACACTACCCTCTTTCTTCTTCTTCTTCACTTGTATTGTTTATTTCCTCTACCGCTGTTTATTTCGTTCTGTTGGTTTATTTGTACTTCTAGGGAACTTTTCTTGTATAATATGGGTGGACAGTGTTGGATAGGAAGCTTGCAGAGTCGATGATATAGTATAATATAATCAATAGACTCTACATTCACAATGCTTTTGAAAATCATATTAGACTAGAACCTTAGAATATAGACGATGCTGACGGCTCTGGGGTTTAGCAACTAAGCAGCTTAGTCACTACACAGCGCTTGCGGGTTTTCTGCAAGGAAGGCGGTGATGTATGAATGGCAGGTCTGGGTTCAGCACATTCAAAGGCACGCCATGCCTTAAAGAATAAGAAAGCTAATCAACAATGTCCTCCTCCACCTCCTCCTCCACACCCTGAATGATGCTGTAGCGGCGCACTAACCCCCCACCATCCCCTCACCTCCACCACCGCCTTCGGCCGCAACAAACCCCCCGCCAAGTAAACTCGCAGAATACCTCGCCACAGCGCTCGTAAACTCGCTGTACGGCGTCCACGGCGTCCTGCCGTACCTCGTCCGCGCTATCTCACCCCATCCAACACCGTCCGCCGCCGCCGCCGCTGGCCCGGAAGAGGTGTACGCAGGCGGCAGACCCGCTGCGTACGAGGGCGGCATGGTTTCTAGTACCGGCAGGGCAGTAAGGTCAGCAAAGTACGGGTGCGCGTAATTCGGTCCGGTGTGTGTACTAGATTGCTCAGCGACAGAGGACGTGTGCGTGAGGCGCTGCACGAGCGTGTCGCCGCCCAGCATCCGTTTTTCGCATTCGATCGCGTAGAATTGGTCGATGAGCGCCGCGCGGCGGGAGGATTTGGCCGAGAACGGAGGCTTTGCGGTTTTTTGCTTGGCGGCGACGTATTCGCGTGTGGCATGGCATATTGCGCAGGTGCAGCCATCGTATTTGAAGTCCGGGATTGCGTACCGACTCCACTCGCGCTTGGAGAGAAAGTGCGAGTCTGTCAGCCTGTTATCGCTCACGTCGTCGTCGTGCTCCAAGATCGTGCCTAAGAACGCCAGACTTGTGGCCGCGTAGCCTGCCGGATCAAGTTGCATCGTGAGCCAGACAATATCGCCATCAACCGGCGGCGCGAGAAAGGTATACGGCCGAAACCGCACGAGGAAGAAGAACTTTAGGAACCGCACGGTCGCATGCTCAATCACGTTCTCCCGAAACGGCGAGTGCAGGTACGCGTACTTCACCATCTTGTCTGCGAACTCGCACTGTCTGAGCACCGCCAGCTCGAGATCGATGCAGAACGGCGTGCAGTTTTTGACATAGTGCGACAGCACGCGGAATTCCTTTGTGCGCGGCTGTTTTTGCGAAATGGCTTTTTTGTACAGGAGGCGAAAGACATCCTGCACCTTTGTCTGCGCGAGGGTAAAGTCGTCGCCAGGCGGGATGTGCGAGAAGAGGGCTGCTACGTCTGAGCTTATAGAGCCGGGGGTTGCGTATCGTTCTTTTTCGGGATATTGCACGCCTAGGTAGTCGAGTAAAGCGCCCCTGGCATGCTGTTAGCACTTGGAGTATAACCAGAGTAGCATAATTTGAACAAGAAACATACTTGAGAGGCACACCTCTTTCCTCGAACGCCTTACAGTCATCCAGCAAAGCAGCCGTAGTCAACGCGTCGCGCGTGAGGAGGCAACCACACTCTGTGCAGGTAGTTTTAAACTTGGATTGCACCCAGCCCGTGCCGGACTCGTTATACAGCTCGACAGAGTTGATGGACGGGCATTGTGGGCAGATAACGCACTTTGAGTTAATGCCGTCTTCGAGTTCAAACATTCGCATTGTGGTTTCTTCAAAGTACTCGCGCGAAGGGTCGGGTGGGTTGTATTTCCATGCTCCGTTTGGGGTCGAAGGCTGTTGAATTACCGACTCCTAATGAGTGCATGCGTTAGTGATAGTTGGAGATTGCAATGAAGACTCACAACATACCAATGCACCCCACGGCATCTTCATAGAGCGAAACACGCCCATTCGATTCGATCTCATCATGTCCTGCCAGTACACGCGCGGATGCAGCATATGCGAGTGCAGGACCATCAAGACATCAATCGGTGGTAAATTCTCCGCCGTAATCTCGTACGCCTCACCTTCGCCATGCAATCCAAACGACATCCGTGTCCTCCCAATCATCCCCCTACTCGGCAGGCTTCTAAACCACTCTGTATACCGCTCGACCGCGTAGGCGACGTAGACCTGCCACCGCAGCAATCTGCCATCATTATCGCTGCTGCTGGTCGAACTCGGAAACTCGGCGTCGGTAATGCCAAACATGCCGTCGCGCGCCATGATCTCAGCGCGCAGGTCGCGAAAGACGCGGAGGAGCTTGAGGTGTGTTGTCACCGACGCGATGTCCGGGAACAAGCCACCGCTGAGCACATCTGTGAACTCTGGATACTTGAATTGATCAATCAATTGTTTTACCGCGTTCTGCTTTTCTTTCTGCCGGACCGCGTCCGGCGTCTCGCGAAGGATATTCATGAGTGGCTCCAAGAGAGTCTGACGGAGGTAGACCATGTCTGCGACATATGATGATGTTCGAGTGATTCTAAACGCGCGCTCGAGGACAGTGTCGACGAAATCGTCGGGGAGGATTGGTCGTTTCTTGGTGGTAGGCATGATGATTGTAGTATGCTGCTTGGTGGGAGAGATGCTTGTCTATAATAGATATCTAGTCATGTGTACGGCAACGGTAGCGTACACCTTGTAATTGACTCAGAAGATAAGACCGCCTGGTCATAATGTGAAGTAAACCAGAGATAAGTTCTTATCCGCAGACGAACAGCTAATCGCAGCAACGTTTAATAATACCCGTCGCTGGGCTTCATCTTAACTCTGATCCGAGCGTCGCGCCGCTTTCGAGGCGATGTTCGCGAGGGCGGTGAAGTTGGGCCTGGAATGGGAAGTAGCGCCGCGCCGTTGTGCGGTTACGTCATACTAGCTATCAGCGTACAGCGACATTTTGCAACGACAGAATCTTTCTGTGGATGGTTTAAGACTGAGCAGTAATGCTGCAGAATGTTTAGATGCTGTTTGTTTGAGTGAGGTTAGAGACGCTGGTCATGAGCAGAAGCAGCAGTAAGCTCGGTGTGTCTAAATCAGGCGATTTATTCCTATTTTATTTCGACGCGTTATATGAAACCCTACAAAAACCATTCAAAATCGTAATTGTTCTTGCATTTGTGTCTATATTGTAGATGTTTATTATGAAAACTAGATATTTAGGCACGCTAGAGTACAACCTGCTTGATGTTTAACGAATTGAATTGATCTCAACTTCAGAATAGCAAGGCGATCGAAAAGAAAGCAGCTAACAGCCTCCTCCTCCACCTCCGCATCCTCCTCCTCCTCCACCTCCGCATCCTCCTCCTCCTCCACATCCTCCTCCCCCTCCACATCCCCCACCGCTACCTCCGCATCCACCACCACCACTACCTCCGCATCCTCCTCCACCCCCTAGTCCTGCGCATCCCCCTGATCCGCACGCGACACCTCCTAGCCCCTTATCACAGCTGGACGAACACCCGCCCCCATACTCTCCCGCTCCTCCGCCGGTGCCGCCTCCACCACTAACATACATCACGCTGTAATAAACCGGAAGGAGCATCGCCACCGCAATAATATACTCGCTGTACGGCGTCCACGCCGTCTTGCCGTACCGCGTGCGAGAGATCTCGCCAAACCCGTCCGACGCCGCCGGCTCGAAGGTGTACGCAGGCGGCAGACCCGCGTACGACCGTAGCACCGTCCCTTTCTCTGACAATATCGGCGACAAAGTCAAGTCAAGGAAGTACGGGTGCGAGTAATTCGGCTGGGTGCGTTCTTTTGCGGACAGCTTGAGGCGCTCGGCAACAGAGCATGTGTGCGTAAGGCGCTGCACCAGCGTGTCGCCGCCCAGAATCCGTTCTTCGCATTTGATGGCGTAGAATTGATCGATAGCCGCCGCGCGGGCGGACTTGGTCAAAAGTCTACTCTTCAACGACTTTATGAGCCTGATTCCCTCAGGCCGCGCAACATATTCGAGCTTGGCCTGGCAGATCGCGCACGTACAGCCATCGTACTCGAAATCGGCTACCTTCTTGTACCGCTTCCACTCCCGCTTTGTCAGCTCGTGTGAGTCTGATAGCGCGCTGTCGGCAAGGTCGTCGTCATGATCCATGATCGTGCCCAAGAACGTGAAACTCGTGGCCGCGTAGCCGGCCGGGTCGAGCAGCATAGTGTGCCAGACAATGTCGGCGTCGATCGGCGGCGCGAAAAAGTCACCGGGGCGTAATCTGACGAGGAAGAAGAACTTGAGGAACCGCACAATTGCGCGCTTGATCACGTTCTCCCGAAACGGCGAATGCAGGTACGCGTACTTGACCATCTTGTCTGCGAAATCGCACTGTCTGAGCACCGCCAGCTCGAGATCGGTGCAGAACGGCGTGCAGTTTTTGACATAGCACGACAGCACACGAAATTCCTTCGTGCGCGGCCGTTTATCGGCAGCGGCGGTTTCGGACAGTCTGATAAACACCTCGCGCACTTTGGTCTGCACGGAGTTGAAATCTTCGCGGGACGGGATGTGCGAGAAGAAGCCCGCGATCTCGGCGTTTAGGGCGCCGGGGATCATGCCTGGGTCTTTATACTGTACGCCTATGTAGTCGAGTAAGGCTCCCCTGATGCAATGTTAGCACTTGAAATAATTAACAGAGCAGAATTGGTAGATTGAGAGACTCACTTGAGAGGCACGCCGCTTTCCTCATATGCCTGGCAATCGTCCAGCAAAGCAGCGGTAGTCAACACATCGAGTGTGATTCTGTACTCGCAGGCCGTGCAAGTAGCTTCAAACTCCGACTGCACCCATCCCGTGCCGGACTTGTTAAACAGCTCGACGGAGTTGACGGACGAGCATTGCGGGCAGACAACACACTTTGAGTTGCTGTCGTTCTCGAGATCGAACAGGCGCATGGTATTCGACTCAAAGGACTCGCGTGCAGTCTCGGACGGATTGTATTTCCACGCTCCGTGTGGGTTTGAAGGCCGCTGAATTGCCGATTCCTAATGAGTTCATGTGTTAGTGACTGTTGTAGTTCTCAATGATCTCTGCAAGTTTTATCAACGTACTAAAGCATCCCACGGCATCTTCATGGAGCGAAACACGCCCATGCGATTCGAGCGCATCAAGTCCTGCCAGTACACGCGTGGATGCAGCATATGCGAGTGCAAGACCATCAAGACATCGATCGGTGGTAAATTCTCCGCCGTAATCTCGTACGTCTCGCCTTCGCCGTGCATGTCATACGACAGTCCCGTTTTCCCAATTGGCCCTCTGCTCGGAAGGCTTTCAAACCACTTTGTGTACCGCTCAACTGCGTAGGTGACATAGACCTGCCAACGCAAAAATCTGCCATCTTTGTCGCTGCTGCTGGAGTAGCGTGGGAACTCGTCATCGGTGATGCCAAACATGCCGTCGCGCGCCATGATCTCGGCGCGCAGGTCGCGAAGGACGCGAAGAAACTTGAGGTGTGTTGTTACCGACGAGATGTCAGGAAACAAGCTACCCTTAAGCAGCCTTGTAAAACCAGCATATTGGAATTTGCCGAGCTGCTGTTTGATCCAAGATTGCTCCTCTTCCTGCTGGATTGCGCACGGCGTGCTGCGGTAGACCTGATTGAGTCGGTTGAAGAGTTCCCGGCGGATGAGAGAGTACGATGAAATAATAGTCGGCCTCAATTGAGCCAGTTCAAACACGCGCTCGAGAACGAGGTCGATGAAGTCTTCGGGGATGGTTTGTTGCTTGTCGGTCGATGCCATGGTTGTAGTGTGCTGATGAGGGATGGATCGTTGGAGTGATGCTTGCTTTATAGATATCTACTTTGTCCTCGTGACGGGTGTACGGCAACAATTGCGTACGTTACTGCTGGTTGTAGTTGACGGAAGGTATCAGACATGGAAGGCCCGTCCCGAGTGTAGGATGACGATACACGGGGTAGGATGACTGGTAGTCAGGAATCCCGCAAAGTCCCGAGATGAGCCTTCATCGACAACCGAACGGCTAAGCGCAGTAACGTTTAATCACTCTCATAGCTAGATTAGGTAGATTTCCTTCGGGTGAATCCGAAACCCAGGTCTGAGGCTCGTGGGATCGACATCCACACCGCTGCGATAGCGGTGAAGTTGGTGCCGAGATCAGGGGCAGCGCCGTGCCCTCGAACCCCGTGACTGGGACCGACGGACGAACTTCTTTGGCGCCGGCTGTTCGCCTGCTCGTCTGCTCTTTGTCTACCGCCAATTGCCGAGTCCTCGACAAGATCAGAACCGTCTGTCTGTTTCATATTTTGTAGAATGACTCCTCCCGCACGCTGATAAGCAGCCATGACGACGATCCGGGGTGCTGCGTAGTCGCGTTGGCGGTCCGCGGCTCAGCCGTGCGCTACGTCATAGCTCTTAGCGTACAGCACCAATTACTATGACGGCGAGACCGTCACAAGCATTCTTTATTCGGATAGAGGGGTCGCGACTCATGTGAAGATGATTAGGTGTGTGGTTTTTAATTGCTTGAGGCTCGAGATGATGGTCATGAGTGAGAACAGAGAGCCCGGTGTATGTACCTCGAATACAGAATTGTCTATAGAAGGCTGATAACCAGATATTATTCATACTTGAGCACATCAGCTTTCTACCTCTTTTTGCCTCTTTTCGTCTACAACAAAAGCCCAAATCAAAAGAATTCCCTGTAAAATACAGTAATACTGTAAAATGGATTCTGTAAGGAAATTCAAATGAGAACTGTCATCGTTATTAATTCCAATAAAGGTCCTCATTACTACACATTGAACTCGAGGTTGTCAGCTCCTAATCCCAGCTCTGGCGACGAAGGGATTTACAATTCATCACTCTGAGCACAAGTGAAAGAAAAACAAAAAATAGTAGAATACACAGCACAAAGCATCAGAAGGAGCGTCTAATTACCACCTCCTCCGCATCCGCCACCTCCACACCCCCCTGAAGGATGTGTCCCACTCGCGCACCCGCCTCCATATGTCCCCGATCCTCCACCAAGTCCGCCTCCGCCCGCGACAGACCCCACATAGTACGCAGCCGGCAGGACCGTCGCAATCGTGTACGCATACTCGTAGTACGGCGTCCACACCTTCTGGCCGTACCGCGTGCTCGAGATCTCGCCAAACCCGTCTGACGCCGCCGGCTCAGAGGTGTATGCAGGCGGCAAATCATCATACGACGGCAACTGAGACTCTTTCTCAGACAGTATCGGCGAGGGAGTCAGGTCGAGGAAGTACGGGTGCGAGTAATTTGGCTCGACGGGTGCTTTAGCAGACAGCTTGAGGTGTTCAGCAACAGAGTATGTGTGCGTAAGGCGCTGCACCAGCGTGTCGCCGCTCAGAATCAATTCTTCGCATTTGATGGCGTAGAACTGGTCGATCGTGGCCGCGCGGGAGGATTTGGACAAAAACCGGCTCTTGAGCGACGTTTTGAACTTTCTCTGCTCGGGTTGCGAGTCGTATTCGCGCGTGGCCTGGCAGATCGCGCAGGTGCAGCCGTCGTAACTGAAGTCATCTACCTTCTTGTACCTCTTCCACTCGCGCATGGTCAGCTCGTGCGACTTTGAAAGCGTATCATCGGCCACGTCGTCGTTGTGGTCCATGATCGAGCCCATGAACGCGAAGCTTGTGGCCGCATATGCGGCAGGGTCGAGCATTACCGTGTGCCAGACAATGTCGGCGTCGATCGGCGGCGCGAGAAAGTCGTCGGCATTAAAGCAGACGAGGAAGAAGAACTTGAAGAATCGCACGGTTGCCTGCTTGATCATGTTTTCCCGGAATGGCGAGTGCAGGTACGCGTACTTGACTATCTCGTCTGCGAAATCACACTGTCTCAGCACCGCCAGCTCAAGATCTATACAGAACGGCGTGCAATTTTTGACATAAGACGATAGCACGCGAAATTCCTTCGTGTGCCACCGATGCTCGGCCACGGCGGAGCTGGAAAGTTTGTTAAACACCTCGCGCACTTTAGACTGCGCGATGTCAAAGTCTTCGCGGTGCGTGATGTGTGCGAAAAGAGCGGTGACTTCGGCATTTAAAGCGCCGGGGATCGCGTAGAAGTCTTGAGAGGAATACTGCACGCCTATGTAGTCAAGTAAGGCACCTCTGAGGGACTCTGTTAGCACTTAAGAGTAATACGTAGAGCAGCGTCGGTATAGAATGGAAAACATACTTGAGAGGTACGCCCCTTTCCTCAAACGCCTGACAATCGTCCAGTAAAGCAGCTGTCGCCAACACATCGCGTGTGATTCTGTACTTGCAGCCTGTGCAGGTGGACTCAAACTCGGATTGCACCCAGCCCGTGCCGGACTCGTTATAGAGCTCGACAGAGTTGATGGACGAGCATTGCGGGCAGACAACGCATTTTAAATTGCTGTCGTCCTCGAGATCAAATTGTCGCATGGTGTTGAGTTCAAAGTACTCGCGTGCAGTCTCGAATGGATTGTATTTCCACGCCCCGTTCGGGTTCGAGGGCTGCTGAATTGCCGATTCCTAATGAGTTTATGCGTTAGTGATGGTCGGAGATTAGAATGAAGACTCGCAACATACCATTGCCTCCCACGGCATCTTCATAGAGCGAAACACGCCTATTCGATTCGAGCGCATTAGGTCCTGCCAGTACACACGTGGGTGAAGCATGTGCGAGTGCAGGACCATCAAGACATCGATCGGGGGTAGACTCTCGGTCGTGATCTCGTACGCCTCACCCTCGCCGTGCAAGTCATACGATGGTCCCGTTTTACTAATTGGCCCTTTGCTCGGCAGGCTTTCAAACCACTTTGTATATCGCTCGACCGCGTAGGTGACGTAGACCTGCCACCGCAGGCGTCTGCCGTCGTAGTCGCTGCTGCTGGCGTAGCTTGGAAACTCGGCATCAGTGATGCCAAACATGCCGTCGCGCGCCATGATCTCGGTACGCAAGTCGCGTAAGACGCGGAGGAGCTTGAGGTGGGTTGTTACCGACGAGATGCCAGGGAACAAGCCAGCCCTGAGCATTTCTGTGTAGTTGGTAAACTCGAATTGTCTGAGCTTTTCTTTGATCCAGGTCGACTCTTCTCTCAGCAGATCCAAGTTCGGAGTATTGCTACACGCCTTCGCAAGTTGTTCATAGACTTCCGCATGAGTCTCAGCCGTCAGTGGGGCATACCGTGACGACCGGGTGTATCTGAACGCGCTCTCGAGAGCGACGTCGATGAAATCGTCGGAAGTAATCAGCTCCTTATGGGCGGGGGGCATGACTGTAGTGTGCTGATAAGGAATTGATGGTGGAAGAGAGGCCATTTCCTAATAGACAAGGAGACCAGGTGTGGGAAGACTGCTTCGAGCGCCAGACGACAAAGTACGGGGTAGGATGACGATATAAGCGAGAAAGAGATGAGTCTTCGTAGGCAGACGAACGGCTGAACGCGGGAACGTGTAATTCTCGTTGCTACGCTTAATTCGGGTGAAGCCAACCCAGGTTTGAGGGTCGCGGGCTCGGCATACGCGTCGTTTTCGAGCAGTGTGCCAACAGTGCTCTTCGCGATGGAAATGGGAGGTGCCGTGACTGGGACCGAGCGCGAAGAGCAGCTTTGTCTCCAGCGGCTCGTCTGCGCCTCGTCTGCGCCTTGTCTGCCGCCAACAGCCGAGTCCACGACGAGATAAGAACTGTCGGCCTGTTTCACGTCCTGCTGAAAGTGACTCTTCTTGCGCGCTGATGAACAGCCACGAGGTCGAATCCGGAGTGCTGCGAAGTCGCGTCCGTCGCGCGTCAGCCGTGCATTACGTCATAGCTCTTAGCGTACAGCGACACCTACTCGACAGCAACACCTCCGCAAGCCTTCTCTATTCGGATAGAGGGGTTGCGACTGATGAGAGGATGAGTAAGTGTTTTATTTTTGATTGTTTGAGGTTCGAGATGATGGTCATGAGTGAGAACAGAGAGCTCGGTGTGTTTACCTCGAATACAGAATTGTCTATAGCAGGCTGATAACCAGATATTATTCATACTTGAACACATCAGCTTTCTACCTTATTTTTACCTCTTGTCGTCTACAGCAAAAGTCCAAATCGAAAGGGTTCCTTGCACAATACAGCAATATTCTCCAATAAATTCTAAACGTTTTGTGAGGAAATTCAAATAGTCATTGTCATCGTTATTAATTAATTACCACCTCCTCCACCACACCCACCACCACCTCCGCATCCGCCCCCTCCTCCACATCCACCACCTCCACCACCTCCTCCGCATCCACCACTCCCACACCCCCCTGAATGATACGACGTACTCGCGCACCCGCCTCCATACGTCCCCAATCCTCCGGCAAAGCCTCCTCCGCCCGCCACAGACCCCATGTAGACTGAAGCCGGCATGAGCATCGCTACCGTATACTCAAACTCGTAGTACGGCGTCCACGCCGTCTTGCCGTACCGCGTGCGCGCGATCTCACCAAAGCTTTCTGACGCTGCCGGCTCAGAAGTATACGCAGGCGGCAGATCCGCATACGACGGCAGCCCCGTCTCTTTCTCCGACAATGTTGGCGTAGGAGTCAGGTCGAGGAAGTACGGGTGCGAGTAATTCGGCTGGGCGCGTGCTTTCGCGGATAGCTTGAATTGTTCGGCGGTAGAGTATGTGTGCGTAAGGCGCTGCACAAGCGTGTCGCCACTCAAAATCCGCTCTTCGCATTTGATGGCGTAGAATTGGTCGATCCTGGCCGCGCGGGAGGATTTGGACGAAAACCGGCTCTTGAGCGACGTTTTGAACTTTTTCTGCTCCGGCAGCGCGTCGAATTCGCGCGTGGCCTGGCAGATTGCACAGGTGCAGCCGTCGTAACCGAAGTCATCTACCTTCTTGTACCTCCTCCACTCGCGCTTTGTCATCTCGTGCGACTTTGACATGGCATCGTCGGCCACGTCGTCGTCGTGGTCCATGATCGAGCCCATGAACGAGAAGCTTGTGGCCGCGTAGGCGGCAGGGTCGAGCAACATTGTGTGCCAGGCAATGTCGGCGTCGATCGGCGGCGCGAGAAACTCATCGGCATTGAAGCAGACGAGAAAGAAGAATTTGAAGAACCGCACGGTTGCCTGCTTGAGCACGTTTTCCCGAAACGGGGAGTGCAGGTACGCGTACTTGACCATCTTGTCTGCGAAATCACACTGTCTCAGCACCGCCAGCTCGAGATCGATACAGAACGGTGTGCAATTTTTGACATAGTACGATAGCACACGAAATTCCTTCGTGCGCGGCCGTTTCTCGGTCACGGCGGAGCTGGAAAGTTTGTTAAACACCTCGCGCACTTTAGACTGCGCTATGTCGAAGTCTTCGCGGTGCGTGATGTGTGCAAAAAGAGCGGTGACTTGGGCGTTTAAGGCGCCGGGGATCGCGTGTGAGTCCTTAGAGGGATACTGCACGCCTATGTAGTCGAGTAAGGCGCCCCTGACAAATCGTTAGCACTTGAAGTAATGATCAGAGCAACATCGGTAGAATGGGAATCATACTTGAGAGGAACGCCTCTTTCTTCAAAAGCCTGACAATCGTCCAACAAAGCAGCGGTAGTCAAAATGTCGCGTGTGAGGCGGTATCTGCACTCTGTACAGGTGGCTTCAAACTCGGATTGCACCCAGCCCGTGCCGGACTTGTTATAAAGCTCGACAGGGTTGAGAGACGAGCATTGCGGGCAGACAACGCATTTTGAATTGCTGTCGTCCTCGAGATCAAATTGTCGCATTGTGTTTACTTCAAAGTATTCGCGTGCAGTCTCGGACGGACTGTATTTCCACGCCCCGTTCGGGTTCGAGGGCTGCTGAATTGCCGATTCCTAAAGGAATTCATGCGTTAGTGATAGTTGTGGATTACAATGAAGACTCACAATATACCAAAGCCTCCCATGGCATCTTCATAGATCGAAACACGCTCATACGATTCGACCGCATCAAGTCCTGCCAGTACACACGTGGATGCAGCATGTGCGAGTGCAGGACCACTAAGACATCGATCGGTGGTAAATTCTCCACCGTGATCTCGTACGCTTCGCCTTCACCGTGCAAGTCAAACGACAGTCCCGTTTTCCCAATCGGCCCTCTGCTCGGCAGGCTTTCGAACCACTTTGTATACCGCTCGACCGCGTAGGTGACATAAACCTGCCACCGTAGGAGTCTGCCATCTTTGCCGCTGCTGCTGGCGTTGCTCGGAAACTCGGCGTCAGTGATGCCAAACATGCCGTCGCGCGCCATAATCTCGACGCGCAAATCGCGAAAGACGCGGAGAAATTTGAGGTGTGTTATTATCGACGAGATGTCAGGGAACAAGCCGACCCTGAGCAATTTCGTGAAGTCGGTGTACTCAAATTTCTTGAGCTGTTGTTTAATCCAGGTCGGCTCTTCGCTCAGCCGATCCCTGTGCAGGGTATGGCGGTATACCTTTGCAAGACGGTCATAGACTTCCGCACGAGTCTCAGCCCTTGGTGGGGTATACCGTGAAGATCTGGTGTATTTGAACGCGCTCTCGAGCGCGACGTCGATGAAATCGTCGGACGTAATTAGCTCCTTATCGGTCAGTGGCATGATTGTAGTTGATAATGAGGGATTGATGGTGGGGGAGAAGTCACTGCTGCTGCTTGTAGTTGACTATGAGACGAGGCGTGGGAACTTGTTTTGAGTGCAGGTCGACGATGATGTAAGTGGGGAAGAGATGAGTCTCCGTCGGCAGGCGAACGGCTGAACGCAGAAACGTTTAATGCTCGTCGCTATGCTTGAATCGAGTAAAGCCGAACCAGGTCTGAGATTCGCGGGCTCGGCATACGCGCCGTTTTCGAGCAGTGTCCCAAAAGCGGTGTTCGCGCTGTAAATCGAGAGAAGCCGTGCCTGGGAACCCGAGGACCCCCGTGACTGGGACCGAGCGCGATGAGCTGCTCCAGGGGCACGTCTGCGTCTTGTCTGCCGCCAACTGCCGAGTCCACGACGAGACGAAGACTGTCGGCCTGTTTCACGTCCTCGTCCTGCTAAGATCAACTCCTCCTGCGCGCTGATGAACAGCCACGAGGTCGAATCCGGGGTGCTGCGAAGTCGCGTCCGTCGCGCGTCAGCCGTGCATTACGTCATAGCTCTTAGCGTACCGCGACACCCCGCGACGAAAGCAAGTCTTGTCTGTATACCGTTTGCGACTGGTAGCTGTTTGATTTGGAATTTGCTCATAAGCGGAAGCAGTATGTTTGATATGCTTGTCTCAGAAGTTTCCAGCGCGGGTGGTTTCAATGAAAGGGTAATTATGCGGGTGTAGGATTACTGCGTTCATCATTCGTAGATATCTAATCGCGCAAACTTTCCATCTGTCTGCCGTTCAACAATTCCAATTGAAGTAAATTTCATGCATGATATCAAACACAAAGATAGCAAAACACATTGTATAATACATTGTAGAGAGGCAGTCAATCACCTCCACCGCCGCATCCACCTCCTCCACAACCCCCTCCACCACATCCGCCACCTCCACAGCCCCCGGAGTGATGGTGGTGTGTATCTGATGCACCTCCACACCCCCCCGGAGTGGTCGTGTGTAGACGAATTGGACGCGCACCCGCCTCCGCACGACTCCCATCCTCCGCTGCCGCCGCCGCCGACTCCTCCTATATACCCAGCGCTATACGAACCCGCGGATAACATCATAACCGCAAGCACAAAGTCGTTGTACGGCGTCCACGCCGTCTTTCCATACCGAGTGCGCGAGATCTTACCAAAACCGTCCGACGCCGCTGGCTCGGAACTGTACGCAGGCGGCAGACCCGCGTACGACGTCAGCACCGTCTCTTTTTCTGACAGTAATGGCGAGGGAGTCAGGTCGAGGAAGCACGGGTGCGAGTAATTTGGCTGGGCTCGTGCTTTCGCGGATAGCTTCAGGTATTCTGCAGGGGAGTATGTATGCCTGAGTCGCTGCACGAGCGTGTCACCGTTCAGGATCCGTTCCTCGCAATTGACAGCGTAAAATTGGTCGATAGTGGCCGCGCGGGCAAACTTTTTTGAGAGCGTATTCGTCAGTGAAATCCTGCCCTTGCTTCGCTCAGCTCGCGCATCATATTCGAGCTTGGCCTGGCATATCGCGCAGGTACAGCCGTCGTACTTGAAATCATCGATCTTAAACCTTTTCCGCTCGCGCATTGTCCGCTCGTGCGATTTTGACAGCGCCTTGTCAGCCACGTCATCGGCGTGGTCCAGAATCGTGCCCAAGAACGCAAAGCTTGTGGCCGCGTAGCCGGCCGGGTCGAGCAGCATCGTGTGCCAGACAATGTCGGCGTCGATCGGCGGCGCGAAAAAGTCCCGCGGCCGAACGCGCGTAAGGAAGAAAAACTTGAGAAACCGCACAATTGCGCGCTGTATCACGTTATTCCGGAACGGCGACTGCAGGTACGCGTACTTGACCATCTTGTCTCTAAAATCACACTGTCTAAGAACCGCCAGCTCGAGATCTATGCAAAACGGTGTGCAGTTTTTGACATAGTATGACAGTACCCGGAATTCCTTCGTGCTTGGCCGTTTCCGAGCGATGGCGGTGTCGGATAGTCTGCTAAACACGTCGCGAACTTTAGTCTGTGCTTGGTCAAAGTCTTCGCGGGGTTTGATGTGCGAGAAGAGGTCCGCGACGTCGGCGCTGATGGCGCCGGGGGTCACGTTGGGGATGACGCCTGCTACATCGGGATACTGTACGCCTATGTAGTCAAGTAAGGTGCCCCTGACATACTGTTAGCACTTGAGTAATGATCAGAGTAGCATTGGTAGATTAAGACATACTTGAGAGGTACACCACTTTCCTCAAACGCCTTACAATCGTCCAGCAAAGCAGCGGTAGTCAACCCGTCGCGTGTGATTCTGTACTTGCAGCCTGAGCAAGTGGCCTCAAACTCGGATTGCACCCAGGCCGTGCCGGATTTGTTATACAGCTCGACAGAATTGACGGACAAGCATTGCGGGCAGACAACGCATTTTGAATTGCTGTCGTCCTCGAGATCGAACTGGCGCAGGGTGTTTGCTTCAAAGTACTCGCGTGAAGTCTCGGACGGATTGTATTTCCATGCCCCGTTTGGGTTCGAAGGCTGCCGGATCACCAACTCCTAAACGATCTCAAGCGTTAGTGATGGTTGTAGATGACAATGAAAACTCACAACATACCAATGCCTCCCACGGCATCTTCATAGATCGAAACACGCTCATACGATTCGACCGCATCAAGTCCTGCCAGTTCACACGTGGATGCAGCATGTGCGAGTGCAGGACCATCAAGACATCGATCGGTGGTAAATTCTCCGCCGTAATCTCGTACGTCTCGCCTTCGCCGTGCATGTCATACGACAGTCCCGTTTTCCCAATTGGCCCTCTGCTCGGAAGGCTTTCAAACCACTTTGTGTACCGCTCAACTGCGTAGGTGACATAGACCTGCCAACGCAAAAATCTGCCATCTTTGTCGCTGCTGCTGGCGTAGCTTGGAAACTCGGCGTCGGTAATGCCAAACATGCCGTCGCGCGCCATGATCTCGGCGCGCAAGTCGCGTAGGACGCGAAGAAGTTTGAGGTGTGCTGTAACTGACGATATGTCGGGGAACAGGCTACCCTTGAGCACCTTTGAGAACTCGTAATCGTTGAATTGCTTGAGTGTCTGTTTGATCCAGGTCTGCTCTTCGTTGTGAAGCTCCTCGTATGGCCTCCTACCATAGAGCTGTGTGAGTCGCTTGCAGACTTCATGTTGAATGTTGGGCATCGCTGCAACGTAGCGTGATGACTGAGTGTATTCAAACGCGCGCTCAAGAGCGGTGTCGACGAAATCGTCGGATATGGCTGGTTTCTCGTTCGTGGATGACATGATCTCGGCGTACTGCTGTAAGATAATGTTGAGAGACACACCTGCTTTTTGGAAATCTACTTGATTATTGTTGTCATAGGAGACCGATATGTGGAGCCTGTCCCGAGCTACAGGATGGTCGTGTAAATTGAGAAGCGCGTAAATGCCCGAGATGAGTCTTCGTCGGCCGGCTAGCGACTGAACGCAGTAACATTCATTTCACGTCGCTATTCTTCATTCGGATAAAGCCAATCCGGACTCGAGGGTCGCGGGCTCGGCATTCGCACCGCTTTCGGCCGGTGCTCGCGATGGCGGAGAAGTGAGATGTTTGTGGGGAGCCAAGTGCCGTGCCTGGGAACCCCGTGACTGGGGCCGAGCGCGATGAGCTTCGGCTGTTCGTCTCCTCCGCGACCGGTCGCCTGCCTGCCGCCCGTTGCCGAGGCGAAGCAAAACAAGAGTCATCGCCTGTTTCGAGTCTTGATGAGCAGCTTATTCTGCGCGCTGATGAAAAGCCACCATCGCATCACTGGATGCTGCGAGGTCGCGTGGGTCGTGGTTCGGCCGTGCATTACGTCATAGTTCTTAGCGTACAGCAATAGCTCGCGACCACAGCAAATTTTGTCGGTAGATGGTTTGGGACTGACGAGAATGCAATTGAGTGTTATTTGCTGTTTGCTTGAGATGTGCGATGCTGGTCATGAGCAGGTGCAGTGTGCTCGGTGTGTTTAACTGGAAAGCGAAAGGTTTCAGCGCGTGCCTTCCCGTCAGCCAAGGACAGCATATGGTCTACACGTTCGAGGCTTGTTCTTTGCTCTTGCTACTGCTCTGCTTATTGTCTGTTCAGTCAGCGAGAATTTCTTTCGGTGTCTTGTTCAGCGTCACTCTTGATTTTAAACCGAGTCCCTCTACTGAGCAACTACGCTACACCAAATCAGTCACGACTCGTCATCTAACACCGAAAAACAGCATCCAGAATACGCCATACGCTTGATAAATTAGCGTCTACAGCTTTTAAGTGCTTTAATTGCCTCTATTATTGATCTAATAGATTATGGATTGATGGAGGGGTCCGACAGGGGTTCTTGGATCATTTAGAGCGAACTCTCTGTGTTGTCTAAAGGCTGATAACCAGGAGAAGTTTGTGCTCGAGCACGCCAGCTCTGCGCCTCTTCCCTCCATCACGACAGATTTTCTATGCAATCACTAAAGGACTTGACCCAAGATCTATTCGACCTCGCAAATATCTCTGTCTGCAACCCGGGCCCGCGTCCGTAGATATTTATTCTTTGTTAAGGTTCCGTACCAGATCGTGCGAGATCTGCGTTGGGAGCGCCCTAACCCGAAGCTTTGTCACAGTCCTCGCGGGGTGGAAATGCGGACAGGGCGGCGATGCAGGATCGATGGCAGCGGTGGAGACGTAGTTTGTGGATGCTGTTCTTTCTGATAGAAGACAAGTGTGCGCAGTATTAGATTTAACCACTGTTTGCGACCATAATTGCCGTTTTATCGCCAAAACACTCAAACCCCGCAGGATCCATTGAAAGGTTTAAGATTTTGGCGGGCGGGCCGGTCTGCACGTGCAAATCAGGCTGGGCTGGCATTGTTCCGAGGCGGCGAATGACTTTGCATTTCTTTCCGTCTTCTTATCCTCTTTTTCATTTGTATCTTTATCTCTGTATATCTTCAACTGTTGCTGTGTCGCTCTTTTGATTCGTACGGCCTGATGTCTTGTTGCGAGGCCGCGTTCTCTTTTCTCTAATCCTTAACAGTCCTCAATAATGACGACTCTTTTCTCATCCATCGCAATCTCACACGATCAGCAATCGTCCACCGCTTCCCCGTTTAGCGCACCAAGCACCTCTTCAGAACACAGCAGCTTGGTTGACACGCTTGCGTCGAAGCTCATACGCGTGGCAAACAAGTTCTATCTCCGCGATAACGCCGCCAGCGCCGAGCAGCAGCAGCAGGCATGGGAAACGCCCTTGCACTCGCGCGACCTCGGGAGCTCGATTGATTCGGACGACAATGGACGGCAGAAACGACTCGAGGTTGCGTATGCGTTGCAGGAGCACGCTACATCTTACGACGAGTGGGCTAGGGCGTCGCAGGAGCTCGATTACTTGCTCGGTTACGATACGTGGAAAATGGACCCGGTCTCGGACGAGTATGATTACAAGCTTCTGATGCAGAAAGTACACGAGCTGCGCACTTTGAGGCAGAAAGGGGATTATCTTAAGCTGTTGTTTTTTCTGAGAACAACCTTGACGAGAAATCCCGCCAATATTGGAAACCCAAAGGTATGTTTGCAAATACTGTGATGGCCGGTAAGCGTACGCTAATTAATCATGTCATAGCTCTATACTCATTCCCACATTGGCACAAAATATCTGATTGACGACTACATAACTGAATGTGAAGAATCCCTCCAAACTGTCCTGAACTGTCCCATCCCTGCCGGCATGCAAGGTGACGACGTCACCTACGTCGACGAGAGCAGAAAGCTCGATGAACTACTACGAACCCGCCACGCGTTTGGTCGCACGGCACTCTTGCTCTCCGGCGGTGGAACTTTGGGAATGTTACACTCTGGGGTTCTGGAAGCCTTGCACAAGTGTGGTCTACTTCCGAAAATTATATCCGGCTCATCCGCGGGGGCTATCGTGGCCGCCGCGCTCTGTACGCGAAGTGATCAGGAACTCCCCGAGCTCCTGTCGAATTTCCAGTACTTCAACCTCGACGTCTTTGAAGAGACCGGCAACGAAGAGTCCGTGTGGACCCGCATTGCGCGGTTTCTGAAGCACGGCGCGTGGACGGATATTTCGTACCTCGTGAGCTCGATGCAGGAAGTTTTGGGCCAGCTGACTTTCCAAGAGGCGTACAATCGTACGAGGAGGGTGTTGAATATTCCTGTTTCGAGCGCTACAGTGTATGAGCCACCGCGACTGCTCAATTACTTGACCGCTCCTAACGTGTTTATCTGGTCTGCTGTGTACGTACTTCTTTACTTTAAGAAAGTATTTTATCAGAGTACTAACTAGACTTGTAGATGTGCATCGTGCTCGGTCCCGTTTGTCTTCCTCTCCCACACGCTCATGGCAAAAGACCCGCGCACCAGCCAACCCGTACCATGGAATCCCACCGCGCAGCGCTGGATCGACGGCTCAGTCGACAACGATCTTCCAATGTCGCGACTTAACGAGATGTTCAACGTCAACCACTTTATCGTCTCCCAAGTCAACCCGCACATCGTCCCTTTCCTAAAGCCATACGATGGCGTCTCGCCTGATTTATCAGCGTCTACCGAAGAAAGCAAGGCGGAGGCCTCTTCGTCATCTGCCAGTCCGCAAAAGTCGACGAGTCAAACGCGGAAAGTGGCGACCGGAATCGTCGGAAATTTCCTGGCAAAGTCGTGCGCGATCAGCGACTCGCTAATCAATCTTGCCGTCACGGAAACAATGCACAGGCTCGAGATGACATCGGAGATTGGCATCCTGCCAAACCTGTGCACGAAGCTGCGCTCGGTGCTTGCGCAGACGTACTCGGGCGACATCACAATCATGCCGCAGATCTATGTCTCGGAGCTCAACCGGATCCTGAAGAACCCGACGCCCGAGTTCTTGCTCGACGCGAAGATTCGCGGACACAAAGCTACCTGGCCGAAGATTTCGATAATCCGGAATCACTGCGCGATCGAGCTCGCGCTGGACTCGGCAATTATCGATCTGCGGTCGCGCACGATTATGAACTCGATGGTCGTCGGCGCCAAGAAGCTTTCGTCGCCCTATCTGCTGGCAGAGAGGCAGCGCAGTAGCAGTTTCTATAAAAACAAGAGCCGGCGGTCGTATGACGCCCATGGGAGAGCAGGCACGCCTGTTTCGGAAGGATTCAGCAAGTCGCTGTCGGAGCCGGCGACTGTTGTCAGAGAAGCATCGACGACGTCTGGGGTAAAAATCGTCTTGGCAGACGAAAGTAGCGGTGCTAAGCAGGCGCCTTCGAGCTCTAGTGAGGCGTCGAGGGTTGAGGCTGATGAGATGACGCTGATTAGCAGGACAGATGATGATGTCAACATCAACCTGGACGACGACGAAGACGAAGATGACGAGGGCGGATACATGATGGGTGTTTATCCAGAGGACACCGATTTTGATATTGGCAGCCCGGTGGAGACAAAGAATCTGACCGACCCATTTCTCGAGGCTCGCTCAGCACCAATGTCACCGTCCGCATCATCTTCATCGTCGTCCTCGTCGTCGACAGTTAACCGCCGGAACCGCCGCTCAGCAAGCTTGCTACAGCAGCCTACGACTTTTGCCATCGGCGTCTCACCCCCGGGAACCCCAAGAGCTCACCGTCGCCGAACGAGCGGCGACGGCTACTTTTACAATTACTTCAACTACTCGACCTCTCGGATCCCGAGCTACGGGTACCAGCAGCAGAACTTCCAGGCGCTTACTCGCCAGATGAGCAAATCCCAGCCGTCGACGCCTAGTTCGCGAAACCTACTCTCGCGGCAGGCAAGCGCGTTGAATATCCACGAGGTGCATGACTCGTCGTCGTCGCGGATTGGAAAGGGCAAGAAACCGCAGACGCAGAATAATACGTCGTCCCGGCGCGTGTCGTTCGACTTGGCGGCCCCGTCATCTGCGGATTTGAGGAACAGGACACAGTCGCTAGGGTCGAGTCCCAAGCTACAGATGGTGTCGTTGTCGGGTCCGTCGTCTGGCATGACGCAGCATCAGCGACAGCTGCAGTCTGCGCTACAGCTGATGCCGCAGTTCCAGGGTCTGCCGCCGAGCGTGGACGCGGATTATGATGGGGATGAGATCGCGACGTTGAGTACGCAAAGCGGGCGGCATAGACAGGTGGAGCACCATATGAGTGCAGCGAATGACTCTGACGATAGCTCGTCGGAGGCGGGGTCGAATCAGCAGCGGTACTGGCCACTGCAGTATGATCAAGTCGCGGCTACGACTGTCAGACCTGGCGCGTCCCAGTCGCAGCGGGGTCAGCGGGTTCGGCGGCCGCCTATAATGCGATCGATGTCTACGCCGTCTGGTCGCAAGTCGTGATGTCTGAGGGTGTGTTTAAGATCGTGTTGCTGTGGAGTTGTAATTGTGTGATTTTGTCATTGTGCTGTGGTCACTGTGTTTTGGGTCATTGGATGGTTGATTATGGATGAGAGTTTGGTGGGCGCATCTTGTATTCTAATCTACCGCTAGCACAGGCGAGAAATAACAAAGATCCTTATCAGCCAAGCTGATCGCGTGTAACTAAACCATTCTATGAGATCATCGCGAGCAGTATGAGGATTTCTAGCACCATGTATTCCGCCACTGAAAACAGAGATGGCGTGTCTCCGCGTGCTGCAGTCGGCGAGTGACGACCGATAACAAACAATGAGGCAGATCGGAGGAGAGAAACCGCAGTTGAACTAAGATCAACGTCGATTCTCTTTCCGGGTCGGCAGTTTTCGGACTTTATCACAACGCGTGTAGTCATCTCAGCCGGATTTTGCGTCACGAGGGTCCCTGCTGACTGTGCCCTGAATAGTCTGCACCACTACAATTAAGGTAGAATATCTATTCTGGAGCAAAGCGCACGCAGAGCAGATTGGCGGGCCTTATCCAGCGCTCGCCGTCAGCCACGGCCGTCAGCCACGACGAGGCGGTGCTTGGAAACTCCCAACATCCAAGACGACTCACCGCGCAGGTCACGTCGCTACGGCTCGCACTCTGCCCCTCGTGAGTCCCGCGGGCTTTATCTCTTCTGCTTCCCATCCCCAGACCGGCCTCTTCCTGGTCTACTGCTGCCTCTCCTTCTTCTTCTTCTTTTGATCTTGCGCCTGCATCTGTCTATTTTGCGCTGTTGGCCGTCATCCTCGCTCCTCCCTCTCTGGTTATCACATTCTCCGCCTCCAAATGGAGCGCGAGCGACGTCATCCGTCTAGCCGGTCATCGGGCCCGCCACCAATGGACACCGCCATAGGCGACTACAGCATCGGCAAGGAGATCGGCAAGGGCTCCTTTGCTATGGTCTTCAAGGGTGTGCACACTGTAAGTACCGCTGCCTGTTCTGCTGCGGATGTGCTCTTCCGCCAGCTGCTCTTCCCGCGCCAAACTACTGACCGCTTCCTTTCTCCCCCAACAGAAGACCGGAACCCCAGTTGCCGTCAAGGCTGTCCTGCGGTCGAAACTCAAGAAGCGACTACTTGAGAACCTTGAGACCGAAATCGAAATCATGAAGACTCTAACCCATCCGCACATCGTCCAGCTCTACGAGATCACACAGTCGTCGACCTATGTCCATCTGATCATGGAGTACTGCGCCCTAGGCGACCTCAACGTCTTCATCCGCAAGCGCGATCGCGTCTCCAACATGCCTCTTATCGCTTCCATCATGAAAAAGTTCCCCAATCCGCCAGACGGGGGTCTCAACGAAGTCCTCGTCCGCCACTTTCTGAAGCAGATGGCCTCCGCCATCGCGTTCATGCGCGAGCGCAACCTCGTCCACCGCGATCTCAAGCCCCAGAACATACTCCTCTGCCCTCCTCCTCGCACCGAGCAGGAAGCGATCGAGAAAAACCACGCCGGCACATGGGGTCTGCCGGTGCTCAAGCTGGCCGACTTTGGCTTTGCGCGCATTCTTCCAAACACCAGTCTCGCCGAAACGCTCTGCGGCTCGCCGCTCTACATGGCGCCCGAGATCCTGCGCTACGAGAAATACGACGCAAAGGCGGATCTGTGGTCTATCGGTGCGATCCTTTATGAGCTCTGCATGGGCAAGGCGCCGTTCAAGGCCGAGAACTACGTCGATCTCGTGCGCAAGATTGAGAAAAACGAGGACCGCATCAACTTTGCCGAGACAGTCCCGGTATCTGAACCACTCAAGCGATTGATTCGCGGACTCTTGCGCAGAAATCCCGTCGAGCGTATGGGATTCAAGGAGTTCTTTGAGGACGACGCCGTGCGTGGCGAGATCCCGCAAGTCCAGGAAGCGCCCAGTTTTGTTGCCGATATGGACGATGAGAAGTACATCACAGAGTATCTCTCCAAGCCTTCGCACAGCAAAGCGTCGTCGTCATCTCCCCGCAAGAGCTCGAAGCAGTCTTCTCCGCCACCTCAGACACCTGCTGTTGCTACTGCTGATACTGCAAACTCTGAGCCAGGTCCGTCGCCGGCTGCTATTCCTTCTAGACCCTCTCAGGTCCCCATACCTCAGCGTCTACCCAGTGGTGGGAAGGTCCACCAAACAGCTACTCCTGTTGCAGCTGCTGCTGCGGCTCCTCCTACGCCTGCTCATAGATCTGCTTCGCCGCCGCGCGCAATCTCGTCGTTTGCCAACCGCAGACCATCGCTTGAACGCATCGAAGAGCCAAAGCAGCCTTTGGATGAAGCCCAGTCGCGGCCGCCACTGAAGTCGACGTCTTCTGCTTCTAGCAGTGCACCACAGACTGTGCCGGGCCTTCAGCAAGAGAGCCGCGCGCGCGAGCATTCTAGTTCGCAGTCCAGCAGCCGTCGCTCTTCCGCGTTTAGTATCCAGACGCCGCCGATCACTTCGGCTTTCAATGGCCCACTGGCTGGCACGCCGTCTATGGGAAAACCCGAGGACGACATTATGTTCGAGCACGAGTACGTGGTAGTCGAGAAGCGCACTGTCGAAGTCAACGCGTTTGCGGACGAGTTGGCGAATAATTCGCCCAAGCAAACCGCGCACCAGCGGCGGTACTCGTCGTCGTCGTCTTCGTTCAGACCGATCTTGTCCCGTGCGAACTCATCTTCAGGAAGAAGCGGATCGTTTGGTAGATACGGAGAGTCTCCTACTTCGACCCTTGGACGTGCGCTTGCGATGGCGAGCGCGCGATTGATCGGTCGTAGCTCAACAAGCAACGCTAGTCGTGGATCTTCGCCGCGCGAGCATCACTATGTGGATGAGCCCGAGATGGCGGTTATCTTGAAGCTGGAAGATGCGGCGGTGAAATCGAATGCGGTGTACGAATTCGCAAACGTCAAGTTCTCGCAACTGATGCCGTCGACGCCTTCGAGCAACGTGATTCTCACGTCCGACCTGACGCCGCAGGCTATCGTCGGTCTTTCGGAAGAGGCGCTGGTGCTGTACGTCAAGAGTTTGTCGTTGCTAGCCGCGGTCATGGATCTCGCGGCGAGCTGGTGGATGTCCAAGGACGCGGCCCGAGTCTCGCCCCGTATCGTGACGGCCGTTGAATGGATCCGCGAGCGGTTCAACGAAGCGCTGAACAAAGCGCAGCTCGTGCGCATGAAACTGGCCAACCCGACCGGGGGCGTAGGCGCTCCGACGCCGGCTGCCACTGCGGAGGACTTCAGCACGGGTGTGACGGCGGAGAAGTTGCTTTACGATCGGGCGGTGGAGATGTCGAAGTCTGCGGCGATGAATGAAATCATGGGCGAAGGTCTTGCCGAGTGCGAGACTATGTATGAGACTTCGATCTTGATGTTGCAGGCGATTCTCGATTCTGATGGGGATGCTGTGATCGAGGAGGACGATGCGCGTTCTGTAGAAACGAGTGAGTTTCCTGTTTTTCTTTGTGTGTATGTGTGCCCTATGCTGACGATCTGTGAAAATCTAGTTATCGCGGGGATCCGAGACCGCTTGGCGACTCTGCGAAAGAAGTTGGAGGCCCAGCAGGCTGGTTCTGTACCTGGATCCACCTCTGCTTCGCGCACGTCCAACGCTGCTAGCTTCCAGCAGCAGTACGTCGTGTAAGTTTCCGGTCAGGTCTCTCTTGATTGCACAAGTCTCTTTTGTGCTCGGTGTTTGGTGCTCAGCGTCGGCGGTTCTCTCTGGATCTAGGACAAGGAACACAAATCAATTTGATCTCTCTCTCTCTCGTGTCTGTCCTATACGGAGTCTACTCCTTTTTTTTTCACGTTTTTTCTTTTTTGATTTATCTGGGAACATGGTCAAGGGTGTCGCGGGATTTTTTTTTTTTTTTCAATTTCGATTCTCTCCAAACACGCATGCGTTCTCTTCTACAATCTACACCTCCAGAAGAAGAAGAAACAAGCATGCGTGTCTCGTCTCGTTTCACATACAACAGTACACATCAACATAACAGTACCTATCTTTTTTCTTATTTATTTACATATATATATATCGGGCAATATGGGCGACGGCGTTTCTCCTCTCTAATTATCTCTCCTCTTTTCCTTTTTTATGTGTTCCATCTCTCTTCTCTCCTTTCTTCTTTTTGTGCTTTTTTTTGTTTTGCTCTGCTCAGTTTAGCACTTTACACACCTCTATTTCCCGTTTGTTTGACGATCGGTAGCGATTTTTTTTGCTTCTGTTTATTTTGTTTTTCCAAACCGATTTCTTTTTTCTTCGGTTATTCTAATTTGTCGGGATGATGATGCTGAGGAGGTGGGTGTGTTTATTTTAGTTTGAGAATATTATAATTTTCTATATTATTATCGTCTCGTTTATAGACGAAAACTGTAGTTGGGATGATTATCGCTGGTATATATTGCTTTGATATCTCCGGAACGGGAAGATAATGACGTCCGCCGCACCGCACTTTTGAACAGAGTTCACAGACAGCTTACTCCTCATCGTTACATCATCATCCACAACTCCTCGTCGACCACCCATCACAACCCACGCGCGTCAGCAAAACCAGACCAGCCCAGCATGTCCTACCAAAAACTGATTCCGTCAGGCTTTGTCCCGCTGAACGACAGCATTGAGCTGAAATCGCTGGAGGCGCTGAACCTGACCGTCGGCCGCAAGGGCACGGACGAGGTCGAGAGCGTGCGGGCGGTGTTTACGGCGCCGGCGGCGACGGCGGGAGCGGTGGCGGTGACGAATATCGAGAGTGACTCGGACTCGCAGCTGTTGTTTTACGTGCAGTTTATGAATGTGTCGAAGGTGCATTCGATTCTGATCCAGAGCGCTGTGGCGAAGGGATCATCAGCTGAGGGAGCTGAAGGAGGAGAGGGTGCGGAAGAAGCAGAGGGGGAGATCAGGCAGCGGCCGACGAAGATCAAGGTGTGGACAAATCTGCCGTCGATTCTCTCGTTTGACGACGTGACCTCCGTGCCGGCTGTGTACGAAGAAGACGAGATCGCCGAGCCAGACGCGGAAGGCTGGAGCAGTGTCAAGCTCCGCTACGTGCGGTTCCAGCGCGTGACCTCGCTCGTCATATATCTCGAGGGCGAGGACGACGACGAACCTACTGGGGTGAATAAGATCTTGCTGGTTGGGGATAAGGGTGAGACGCTGGCGATGGGAAAATTGGAGCAGACGCATGATCATGATTGATAGATCGAGGGGGACGATGATTTGTGGGTTGTATATATGGATTAAGCCAGGGATTGAGAAAGAGGAAGAGGAAGAGTTTTGTGTGTAGATTGATATATTTATTATATATATTCATATATGTACGTGTGCTCTATAACCATGTATGTAAAACAATCATGAACCGGTTACCAATAGAAAATGAAAATGAAAATAAAAAATAACAAAGCAAATCCCGAAAACGCAAACCGATATATAAACCATATACAAATCCAGATCAAATGATGCCGAGTTTGGAATACCAAGAGAAAAAAGAAGATTAAAAATACTGAAAAATACTGAAAGTGAGGAGGAGAGATCTATGCCCATCGCCCGAGAAGAGCCATCAGAGCCGCGCCAGCACACATCATGCCGAACGCGAGCAAGACGGTTTTAAACGGCGCATGCTTCATCTCATGCGAAAACAAAAACTCGTGCGCCATAAGCTCGACAAGGCCGGTGTAGATCAGGATGCCGGACGAGATGCTGTCGAAGATGCCGTTCGAGATCAAGACCTTGCGCGAGCTGTCGCTGTAGGATTCGCGCACGCCGAGGCCGATGGCGATCGCGATCGGGGTCGTGAGGCCAAAGGCGACTGCGAGCGCGATGGGAACCCAGCGCTTGCTTGGGGCCCAGGGTGTAGCGGCAAGTCTGGTTCCGAGACCGAGACCTTCGAAGCCCTGGTGAAAGACGAGGACGATGTAGAGGGTGTTAAACTCCTCACCGGCGATAGCAAGACTGAGGCCGATGAAGACCGAGTGGAAGATGATTCCGCTCTCGAGCACAAAGACGGCGGTCATTTGCGCGGCCATGCTCTCGGAGTGCGCGGGCGCCTGCTTCATCTTTTCGAGATCGATCATGGACGAGTCGAGCTGCGCGTCGGAGGCGTCGTCCGCCAGCCTGAGCGCGTTTGTCTTATCAGGGCCTTGGTTGGAGTCGATGTGGTCGTCGTCGTGGGAGAAGTGCACGGCGTTAGTCTGTGTGTCGTCGTCGGCGAAGCTGTGGCCGCCGTGGGTGTGGGTGTGGGTGTTTGAGCTTGGGTCGTTTGCGACGCCAGAGAGGGATTCAAAGGTGGCGAAGCGGTATGTGACGACCTCGATGAAGAAGAGAAGGAAGATGGTCATCATACAGATGGCGATGGCCCATGGGTAGACGGTCCAAGTTCCGCCCAGGCAGTCGTTTCCGAGGTTCTCGACGGCGGGCGATAGTAGCTGCGGCGGTGTTAGATCAGATAGGAGAGAACATAGAGAGAGAATGCGACAGATATGAGGCAGACATACGTGAATGAAGGAAGTAGCGATGATAACCCCCGAGCCAAAAAACTTTGCAGTGAAGTAGCAAATTTCTGGCACGTTTATCCGTGACTGCTTGGAGAGAACGGGGAATAGGGCGCCTGGCGAGGAGATCAGAAGTTAGAGATGACTGAGACGGATACAGGCAAGGAAACAGCAAGATAGTCGAGGGAACGATACCTAAGCTCGAGGAGAACATGATGACGAAGATGGCGGAGACTCGGACGCCCATCCTTCCATCGTAGCCGTTTTCAGAGGGACACGCTGATGTAGTAGAGCTGTCCTCGTCCTTGCGAACGAGGGCGTTGAGCAGATGCGGAGCCAGGTCGGAGAAAGATTGCAGGACCGACATTTTTCAACTCAGTCAGGGCTATTAACTTGAATAAGACCTGTACTGAAGAATATCAGACTCCGGACAGCTTCGCGCTCTTATCTGGATTTATCTCGACGAGGTTTTTCTCAGAGCCAGGGCCGAGGGGACCTTGGAGGTTGTTCAGATTCGGCTGAGTTTAATTTTGGGTGTGAGCCGCATAACCACTGCGGTTGCTGCTGCTCGTCGCAAGCCTCGCGACTATCTCCGGTTGCGTAGTTGCAGCGTTGCAGCAGTGGTGAATTGAGTGAGTTGAGGAGTAGTGCATTATATTGTAGTTAAGCAGTGAATTGCAAGAAGGTGAAGTGAATTGTAGTATGTTGTAGCATATGGCTTGTACAGAAACCACAACTTCCAACACCAAGAGCATCACCACCACCGTCGAGGTCGAGGTCAGGTCAATGCCTCCTTTGTTCCCGGAATTACTTCTTCCGAAACTCCTCATTCAGGCACTCGCCCAGCAGCCGAATAACTCCAAAGGTCCTCTCCTCGCCCGTCTCTGAATCCGCGCTCTTCTGATTGGGCGCCACTTGCGGCTTACCCAGTTTTGCCTATTTCGCGCCGCTGAAGTCTGTTGCTCGCTTGCTTTTAATGTTCTTAGCAGGTCTTAGTGCTTAGCAGGTGCTTGTCGTGATAAGAGATCTGCTGGATATCACGATATCACGTAGATATGTAGCATTCTTTCGCGGTTTTGTTGTTTCAATCGCGTAGCTGCTCAATCATGTTTCTGCTATCGGTCTTCCTCTGGCTATTGCGACGCGTGTATGTAGAATACTAGAATACTCCAACGCTACTCCGACGCCATTACGCAACTTCAAACGTAACACCTTTCAGGTTAAACAGACAATAATCAGCAAGCACTAATAAAATATCAGAGCAATTACACACCAACCCAGAGCATACCAGAATGCCCCGCTGTTGGTGATAGTGACGCTGCTGCTGCTGCTGCTGCATACCCCTCCCCCTCATCTAACCAGGAAGGTGTCCAGTCCATCTGCACCTCGTCCAGAACAACTTCCCATTCTGAGCACAGCACATCCTTATCTCGGTCGTATACGCAACTGATCCCGCCAAGGTGTCGTGTTCTAGATCGATCAGATCGCAATAGTGTCATCTGAATCTGCTCATGCTCTCTACAGCCAACTCTAGACGGCAGACTACATTCTGAATAGACATCGAGAGGACCGCTACCTTCCGACAAGACTTCAGAGGAGATGATCGTAGATCTGATCATGCTTGCACAATGATGCATTCATTCTCGACTCTTCATTTCTCTCTGCCTGTCTGTCAATGCCTCTACCGCCAAGGTGCATATCGCCAACATCCTGCCACCTCGCTGTCTCAATCCAGCACTATCATAATTGGGAATATTCATTATGTACTAACAACAGTCTGTCCTCGTTCTATATTACAAATAAACTGTCTTCCTAACTTCTGCAAAAGTAAATTCAAATTCATATTCCCTGCCCCGCCCCATCCAAACACATATCCAGCTCTTAGAACAGATGCTTGGGAAGCTTGCTCTTGGCGGCAATTCTGCGCTGGTACCGTTTCTGTTTTTGTAATTCGTGTTAGTATTGCTTCTGTTGCCAGCTTCAAAGTGACGTGATGTATGAAGAAAAGGTGAGTACGTACGCCCTTGACCTTCGCAACAATCTCGTCCATCTGTCTGATTGCTTCCGCACGCTTGGCCGCCCTATAACAAGAAAGAAGCAGTTAGCACACAATCATCTCCCCACAGTAAAGCAAACGAAAACCTCGCTGCTGCGCTGCTATCATTAAAGACCACATACCGTTCCTCCTTGGTGTTGTCGTATTTGTGTCCCTTCGGATTCTTACTACGCTTCATCTTCTTCTTCTGAGCCTGCTTATGAAGCCCAAACTTCTTCGTCATAAACGGCAACAACTTGCGCACCCCGTACTCCTCCGCAAGCTTATACAGCACGCTCTGCTGCCGCAGCGAATACACCGGCTCCCGGTACTTCTTCGTCGCCGGGTTGAACGCCGGCAAGAACGGATTCCGCGTCGGATCGTCAATCGGAACCGGCTTCTCCGCGTACTTCTGTATTGTCCGCGGCGGGTAGCGCAGGAAGAATTTGCTGAGCTGCGCAGGCATACGCTCGAAAACTGCCTTTGCGGCAGGGCTCATCGACGGAAGCTTCATCGTTGTCTGTTATTTTTCTTTCTATCCGGCGTAGTCAATCCCCGATTCTTTCAAACGCAAAAATAAAAAAAGAGAGTTAGCAGAAAACAGGAGGACCGTGAATCTGTTTTGTGCTTTGCCAGTCGATGCTCTCGAATTGAATTGATAGAACCGTCGGGATTGCTTCCCTTCACTCGAGCTCCGGTTTGCCAAAATTTGCGACCTCCAAAATGCCAGTTACCCGGCTTAATGTTATAAGATATTAGTAATCAATACAATTATTTACAAGTCTCCTTGAGTAACTACCAGTGCTTTGAACTAAATCGAACTTGAAACTACAGGTAATAGAATATAGCAAAAAGAGTGGGCGAGCGTGCGACTATAGTGCGTATCTCACAATATCCACTGTCCAACTGCCAGTCACCTACACAGAGCAGGAACACGAATGGCCGAGCGTACGAGTCCTACGCCGGATCAACACGACGACGGCGGCGGCACTGCAGCTGCAATCAGCGGCGGAGACGGGTCGACGTCCAAACGTGTCCGTATAAATGATGAGGTTACGGAACATGAGTATCTGGATAATGGTAGCTTGAAGCGGAGGAAGGTTGATACCGGGGAAAAGAACGGTGCGAGCGACGATGACGATGAGGAAGATGATGAGGACGACGACGAAGAGGTTGTTGTGCCTGACAAAGTCACAGCCGAAACGGCTGGCGATTTATATTTAGAGACCGTAAGTTGTTGGATCTGTTTGAGAATGACAAGGACGCAAAGTGCTGGTGCTAACATTCGTCTTTTAAAAGATTGATCGCAAACGACTTGATTTCGATTTCGAGAAACTGTGTTCCGTGTCGCTTTCAAACGTCAATATTTACGCGTGTCTAGTATGTGGAAAGTATTTCCAAGGTATGTTGTCTTTCCTTCAGATTCTTGTTGATTGCACTCACTAACTCTCACCGACAGGACGAGGAAAATCATCCTACGCCTACTTCCACAGCGTCGACGAAGACCACCACGTCTTCATCAACCTGCAAACCCTCAAAGTCTACATCCTGCCCGAATCCTACGAAGCAAAGTCCGCGACTCTCGATGACATCAAGTACGTCGTCAACCCGACGTTCACCAAATCCGACATTGCAAAGATCGACAAAGTCCCGGTCGAGGCGCACGACTTGAACTTCAAGCCCTACAGACCGGGATTCGTGGGGATGAATAATATCAAACAGAATGATTATCTCAACGTCGTCATCCAGAGCTTAGCGCACGTCGGCCCGTTTCGCAATTTTTTCATGCTCGAGAATTTCGAAGGCAAGCCGGAGCTGGTGCAGCGGGTTAGTATCCTGATCCGCAAGCTGTGGAATCCACATGCGTTCAAGGGACATGTGTCTCCTCACGAACTGCTGCAGCACGTCAGCGCAATCTCAAAGAAGCGATTCAGAATCACAGAGCAAGCGGACCCCTTCGACTTCCTCAGCTGGTTCCTCAACAACCTCCACCTCGCTCTAGGCGGGTCCAAGACCAGATACCATTCCAGCTTCATCCAAAAGATCTTTCAGGGAAAAGTCCGCATCGAGTCGCAGCGAATAACAGTCCACGCCGACGCGGGCGACCGGCTGCGGTTCGAGGCCGATGCGCAGATCCAGGCGAACGAGATGCCGTTCATGTTTCTCTCGCTCGATCTCCCGCCGGCGCCGTTGTTCCAGGATGACGCGGATAAGAACATCATTCCGCAGATTCCGCTGCAGTCTATCCTGAGTAAATACGACGGAGTCACGACTCACGAACTTGCCGGACATCGGAAGCGGTATAAGATTACCGAGGCACCGCCGTTTGTGATGTTTCATATCAAGCGCATTATCAAGAATAACCTCATCGAGGAGGTTAACCACACCGTCGTCACTTTCAATTCCTTCGCCTTGGATATGGGACCCTGTAAGTTCTCTATCTCATCATATCTCACTCCACAGTTCTGGTACTAACCCATCCTACCTTATCTGCAGACATCGAAGGCGCAACCGAACCAATCCTCTACGACCTAGTCGCAAACGTGACGCACGAGTCAGTGGAAGACAAGCACGTGTACAGCGTACAGGTGAAGGACAAGAGCCGTGACGAGTGGCTTCGGATTCAGGATCTGTACGTCGAAAGTATCCGTCGCGAAATTCTGTTTCTGAGCGAGAGCTATATACAGGTATGATATACATCTTTTATTGTGTTTTTGTTCAAGTAGCGGCGGGCTAATGTTTTTTTTGTGTTTTAGATTTGGGAACGGCGGCGGTGAGTACGTTCTCACGAGGCGAGTAGACGAATTGTAAGATACACTGTTACCACAGCATGTTATACCAACGACAGAAAAGCAGATAGAAGTTTCAAATATATATATTCATATGCTATATTACTACCCAGACCCTATCTATTATCTATTGTAAGCACAAGTACAACACCTCAAATCATAAGTCTTCATATAATGACTCCATAACCAGCATTAAATTAAAAAAAAAGTAGGCATCTAACTCGACGCCGTCTCAGTCTTTGCGTCGTCAGCGTCGTCGCCGCTGTGACTGAACTTGGCCCGCAAAAACGCGCCATACTTGTAGAAACAGAACGGGATGAGGACCATCGCAAGACTGATGAACGCCAGCAGCCAACTGGCCCACTGCAGTCCGAGGCGGTGGTACATCTGCGTGGTGAAGAGCGGGAACGCGGCTCCGCCCGCGGAGCGCGTGAATACTTTTGCCGCGAGCGCGGAGGCAGCGCAGGACTCGTACGAGTCGATGATGTAGTTGTTGACCGAGAAGTAGATGAGCACCATGCCGTAGCCAAACGCGAGACCGGCGGAGGAAGGGCCGACCCAGATGATGTGCTTGTAGGAGGTTGCGCCGAGGATGAAGAGCGCGATGGGGACGAAGGGAGCGCCGATCATGGCGCCCACGAGGCGGTCTTCTGGGGTCGGCGGGCGCTTTGCAATGGTCTTTGTGTAGACCTTTTCGAGCACGGGGGTTGTGACGAGCGCAAACATCGCGCCGATCAGGATGGGGATGAACATCAGTCCGATGATGCCGTCGTTGTAATTATGCAGTTCCTGGAAGATGACGGGGTACGCAAAGAAGAAAGCGTAGAGAAGCGAGTAAATCAAGACGACGTACAAGTTCATCAGGTCCAAGATAGGCTCGGTCAGGATGAGATTGACAGGCTTGATCAACACAGTCCTAACGGTCTCCGAAAACGGGGCCTTGAGTCTCTCCTGCTCTGTCATGATGTTTGGATTTCCAGTCTCCTTTCTCAACTTCTTTGCCCGCGCCTTCAGGATCGCAGGTGCGTATGTCTCAGGGATAGCAAGAGCCATGAGCATCGTCACGCCAGCGAACGCCATGTTCACCCAGAAAATCAAGTCAAGTCTGCCAGAGCCGATATTGATCCATCCACACACCAACGGTCCAAACACGGGACCGCAGTACGGAGCAGCCGCGAAATATGCAATCGCGTTACCGCGATGCTCCATCGGCCAGATATCGGCGATCGTTCCACCAGCGAGCACAAGTCCGGAGCTGGAGAAAACACCGCAGAGGAAGCGAGCGGCGAGAAGACCGCCGATGTTGGGCGAGAGCGCGCAGGGGATGTTCAGGAGGGTGTAGAGAAGTAGGGAGATCAGGTAAACTGGACGGCGGCCGATCTGCTCAGAGAGCGGAGACCAGAGCAGGGGACCGACGGCAAAGCCGACGACCATGATTGAGCAAGTGAGAATGGCGACTTCTTGGGAAACGTTGTATTTGTCTTCAATCAGGCCAAGGCCTCCGGTCACGCACGAGGAACCAAAGGCAATGGCAATGACGAGAATGGAGATGTCAAGTGTGGCAACCCATTTGTGGAAATTTGACCAGTTCTGTAATGGAAGTTAGCAAACTGTGTCTTCAGCATAGATGATGAGATGGACATACCTTTGGATTTTCTTTATCGCCTATCAGGAAAGTGACGTACTCAATACCCTCGTCGCCCTTCTCGTTGGCTTCAAGGATCGGGGACGCACGACGGCCTCTGTATGATTGAAGAGTGGTCTGCGGGACCAATCCGGTAGCAGTCTCGGTGTTGTATTCGTCAGGGAACTCGGCACGATCAGCCAGTTCGGTAGCGAAAGGAAAATTGATGTCGGTGGTGGGAGCACGAGACAATGCGCTGCCGATGGTCTGGATGGTCTCGGTGCGGTAAATGCGGTTGTTCGAGATAGTGTTCTCTAGAGTGGCAGCCGGCACGAGCCCAGTGGCGGTCTCGGTCTGGTATTCCTGAGGGAACTCTGCGCGGTTGACATCTTCGGTGTCGAAGGGGAATGTGGTGTCTGGCTTCTTCTCTGTCTGCGCTGCTGCAAAGTCGTGCGCAATAACAGGATGTGAATCCTCGGTGCCTTTGGTCTGCGAGTGGTGGTATCCAGCGTAGGTGGAGGAGCCAGACGAGGTTTTATCGTCTTGATCTGCCATTGTGTGGGTTTTGTGAAGCTTGATCTGCTTGTGGATGTGTGCAGAAGCAGTATATGCTCAGTATATGCTGAGTATGCAAGGTATGCTGTATTCAAAGAAAGAAAAAGGATCCATTGTGACGGCAGCCAAGAGAGATATATATATTTTCCAGACTCGGACCTGCTCACGGTGTAGCCCAGCAGCGGCGAGCACCGGGCGGAGACTTTCTCGGAGGCGAGGCTTCAGATAAGGTTTACAGACTCATCGCCCGCTCACTGGCCGGCCACGAGCCCTACGCGGAAGTGAAGAATAGGCTTCCATTGTTATTAATCGATGTCGATCGCAATTACGATGATTGTCGTCGCGCACGTCGACGTGACGATTGCTGCTGGCCGAAGGACGATCGTAGCTCGAATCGCAGACTGCTGCACTCAATGCCGCAGATCCACGCCGCCATCGCATGTCTCGACCGCGCTCCCAGCACCTACGTGCTCTTCCGCAACAAACTTCCTGCATTCGTAGGCGACAAGCAGGGACACCGGCGCCACATTTGTTCCAAAAATGTGCATTATGACAACTCGATGCTCCGAGCCTTCGCCGGTGCACTAGCATCTTCGATCTTTACGTAGGTCACGTGGAGTTTAATGTGCGTATTTGCCACAACTGCAGCGCGCCGAGCGGCTTATGCAGAAATCTCGGAGCAAAACACGGCGCCGCACGATCAGCGGCGACAAGTTTAGCACGTCGCTCACCGCGTTGAAGCCCGGATTGTGCCTGCGCGTCGTCGCCTGGACCGGCCGAGCTCCGGGCGAGATCATATCGAGTATCACACCGCGGAACTGTGGACTTGATGGTGTCTCTTTGCTTGTTGAGAGTGGTTTGCACAGATCGTGTGCTGCTGCGATATGCCTTTTGGGCGATTGTGAATTCGCAGGATTGTGGTGAAGCCGGAGCTCGATTGTCGACAGTTGTGCTCTACGAATTTATTTCGCACGCGTTTGAATCGTTTTTGATTATACATTAGACCAGAAGCTGTTAATACTTTTACTCGAGTATTGCATATTTAGAATACCAAACTCAGTCTTATCTTTTAAGTCCAACCCTCCAGCTTGGTTGTATCATTTCTAGCACTTCTCGGACCGTCGTTCTATTGTTCATTCCCTACCACGATAAAAAAAGAGTTTTAGAGCGTCAGGTTAGGGCACGAACCTATAGTCATCGTCATAAACGAACCTTCAATGCGAATGAACTCCGTGGCTTGCCGAGTCTAGACGGAAGTTTCCTTCTTGATAGGCTTTGGCTGTTTTCGTCGGAGGATTTGGGCCCCTTCATTGGAAGATAGAGGCAACTGGGTTACTGAGCATGTATGATCCAGATCTGTCTTGAGGTCTTATCTTTACATTGTAGACTGGTGCGTGCATAATCGCTCTGGCTGTAGCCAGTTCCAGGTCTATGTGGCGTAGATCATGATCTAGTTACTATTCGACAATGCTTTTGTGCTATCAAATGCTACCATTAATTTACTCGTAGTCCAACACCCGTCTCTCTCACAAACTCTTGACACGGTACACAAAGTTCTCAGGCACAATATCCTCTTTCTCAATAACGCCCGCACTCTTGAGAATTTCAACGGTATTGTCGATAATCGCAGTTTGATCCACGACCGCCACGTTCTCTGAAAATTCCACCGTGTGCAGCCATTCTTGCGCATCCTCCTTTGTGTAGTCTAGGTTTGCCGCAATGTATTCTACCGCCTCTTCGGGGTGCTGGTTGAAGTACGTAATACCTTTGTTCACTGCTGAGAAGAATCTAGCGATCGCGGCAGTCTCGGGCTCGGAGTAAATGACGTCGGTGTGGGCAGTAACCACCCATGATGGCCACCTAGAAAAGCTGTCAGAAACAAATTCACGAGAGAGACATAATTGTGCAGCAATAACTTACGGCGTGTAGATACGGCCCACATATTTGATCTCCTTGATATCATAGTATCGCTTGGAGGTGAACAGTTCCCACATGAATGCATCCGCCGTCTTGTTATTAACACCGTCGCGCAAATTCTTGAAATCGTTCAGTATTTTGAACTCAAACGGCTCTTTCCATCCTTCCTGCCGAGCGAGCACAAAGGGCATCACATAAGATCCACTGCGCATATAGTCAGTCACTGCAAAGATAACTCGGTAGCACGTCACACAGAAGAGCACAGTACCTGCCAATTCGACTGATTCCAATTTTTCCTCCGCGGATATCCGATTGGGCTGTGACGTCGTCTCGATTGATACCTGTGCTGATTGCCCAGCCTAACGACTATCAGTCAAATCTGTCTTCGGAACATGGCATAGATGTCACTTACAAAGTGGTGATTTAACGTAGTTTCCAACTATCTGGAACCAATCCTGGCCTTTTCCAAGACCGGCAACAAATCCTTCGGTGAGTCCAACGGCAAGATCTATCGAACGAAAGTTGTCAGCACTTTTGCACTTTCTCAACCCCACTTCCACGCAATTGCGGGGAACTAACCAATGTCGCGATTCTTCAGCGCTTCAATCATATGGCCAGTACCAGATTTATAGGGAATAAACTCTGGGTCAACGCCAGCGTCTTCGTAGTAGTTTTGCTGCTTAGCAAAGAACATGGGGGTGGAGAAATGCTCCGGCACGTATCCCACTTTCAACGACGGCAGAGCAAAGACTGATCTCGACGTGCTGAATGCTCGCGCACCACCTATCAGCGTTCTCTGAAAGCTAGAGCCAAGCATTGCGGTATTATAAGAAAATGTCGATGTAATCTGGCGAAGCAACAACCAAACAATAAAATGCAAATTACCGGCAGAAATAAATCTGACAATGACCTTCAAACTCTAATTCAACTGCTTTGTAACACATTAGTCAAAACCCTCCCCTAAGTTTGCGTACCAAACCCTCACACCATAACCACAAATTTTTGCAGTAATTCGACACTCCGCAGCGCTGGTGAGAAAAAAAAGCACCAAAAAGGGATTCTAAAGAGACAAACACGCTTGTTGGTTGTCAATTTTTCCGTCACTTCGACTTCGTCACGATTCGCGTCTTTGCTGATTTTCGACGACTGCCGCCTTCCGGATTTTCGATTGCGCGTGCTCTATACCAAGTTCCTAGCTGCAAATCGAACTATATAGCGAGCTCAACACTCTTCTTTTCTCGATCTTACGCCGCTAAAAAGAAGAAATCAAAAATGCCTCCTAAGAAAGCTGTCAAGGAAGAGAAGATCCTTTTGGGACGCCCGGGAAACAACCTCAAGGTACATTTCCATTTCTTCTAAAGAGTTGAAGACTGTCGCGAGAGCAAGATGACGTCAGGAGCAAGCAACTAACAGTTTTTTCGTAATTCTAGAGTGGTATTGTCGGTCTGGCTAACGTATGCACTTATCGTTTATCGCCTTGATATTTTCGTTTTGTTATAGTAAATGTTCCGTGGATGCTAACCATGCCGCGTACAACAGGTCGGAAAGTCAACCTTCTTCCAGGCCCTCACAAAATCCAACCTCGGAAACGTAAGTATCTCTACGATTCTTCTACTCGCGCTTCTTTTACGAAGCATACGTGGTCTGTTCCTGTATCTTACTGAATCGCTATAGCCGGCCAACTACCCCTATGCCACCATTGAGCCCGAAGAAGCCCGCGTCATCGTTCCATCGCCCCGCTTCGAATGGCTCTGCGAGCAGTACAAGCCCGCCTCCAAGGTCCCTGCTAACATCACTGTCTTTGACATTGCTGGTTTGACCAAGGGTGCCTCTACCGGAGAGGGTCTCGGAAACGCTTTCTTGTCACACATCCGTGCTGTCGATGCGATCTACCAGGTTGTCCGATGCTTCGATGATGCCGAGATTATCCACGTCGAGGGTGATGTCAACCCCGTGCGTGACTTGGAGATCATCCTTGATGAGTTGAGACTCAAGGATATCGAGTTCGCAAAGAAGTTCCTCGAGGGTGTCGAGAAGCTTGCCAAGCGTGGTGGCCAGTCGCTTGAGGTCAAGGCTGCCAAGGAGGAAGTCGCTATCGTCGAGAAAATCATCGCCTGGTTAGAAGACGGAAAGCGTGTGGCCAAGGGCAGCTGGGGAACCAAGGAAGTCGAGGTCATCAACCAGATGTTCTTGCTCACTGCCAAGCCCTGCATTTACCTCGTCAACCTGTCGGAGCGTGACTTCATCCGGAAAAAGAACAAGCACTTGCTCGCCATCAAGGAGTGGATCGATGAGAACTCGCCGGGCGACGTTATCATCCCTCTCAGTGTCTCGTTTGAGGAGCGTCTGACTGAGTTCGAGACCGAGGAAGAGGTCGAGGAGGAGTGCAAGAAGGTCGGCGCTGTCAGCATCTTGCCCAAGATCATCACTACCATGCGTAGCGCTTTGAACCTCATCTCTTTCTTCACCAGCGGACCCGATGAGGTCCGTGAGTGGACTATCAGAAAGGGTACCAAGGCTCCCCAGGCTGCTGGTGTTATCCACACAGGTACGTTCAAATACTGCTAACTTCTCTACGCTCTGTAATCTTGCTGACCCATAATCATCACAGATCTCATGAACACTTTCATTCTCGCTCAAGTGACCAAGTTCGAGGACTTGAAGGAGCTCGGCGACGAAACGGCCGTCAAGGCCAAGGGCAAGCTCTTGCAGAAGGGCAAGGAATACGTGGTTGAGGATGGCGACATCATTTACTTTAGAGTACGTTCATTGTCTACTTTTCATGACGATCATGTCCGTGTTGCTAACGCTGATTCACATCTAGGCTGGTGCGGGCAAGAACTAAGCTTCTCTAAATCCAAACTTGAACGTAAAGATCGTCAGACTTTCAATACAATACATATAACTACACAATTCTGTCGCAGAATTGGTGCGTCTGGTCGTAGTTAGTTCCTACGCTTTTACAATTGTACTTCATTTCACCCGACTGCATACAGTAGCCAGACACGCTGTAACTGGAAGAGTTTGCAGCCGGTTGTACGTAGCACGCAATTCTTCATTAAATGATCAATCGTATTTTCATTATGGTATCTACTGCTAAACAGTGCACTTCTTGCCTCTCGCCTTGGTTCATCCCGAGTCCTATATACTTCAGTACAAGTTAGTCTAAAAACTCATCTTCAAAATAAGCCCACATCGCCAGACGACATGGAAGCAGACGCAAAAGATCAGAAAAAGGTGTTGTCTCATTGATAAAGACCTCGAAGAGCTGGGTTTAAAGTAACTCTTGGTCCATTAGGACCATGATCATCATTGTAAAAAAGCATTGCGTCTACTTCTCGTGCACGAACGTGTAGAATATAATCAGAAAAGAAGGATTACCTACTAGTTAGATATTCAGTTTGTACATCGAACAGTACAGTCAAACGTAAATCAAAAGAGACATTAACGAGAGTATTGATGTCTTCTTGCACAGAGAATCAAAGAAAAAAAAATAGAAAAACTGCTTTTTAATGCTGGCGCTCGGGCACTAAATCAAATCACGTGATGTATTCCTTACATAATACATTTGGGACTAATAATGCGATGTGTATATGCGGGAGCGCGCAAGCGGACCGACGAAGTTCATACAACAATAAGCTGGTCAACACACAAGTCCACTCCCTATATACATCAGGAATCACGGTACCGAGACTCTCAGAGACTACAGCTTACAGCGCTGGTCTGGTAATGACAGCAAATTTGTTTCCTTACTGAGTTACTTCTCGACTTGGGCATTCTTCAAGTACGATCTACGGACTGTGAATTGCTTCGGCAATGGTCGACTCTAGCTCGGAGTTCGCGGCTATTCCGCTCCGGTCCTCCGTCGGATTCAGTTGGGTGTTTCTTGTTGAGCTGATTGTCGTTGGAATCGCTGTTATCTTCGTTCTATTCTACTTCAACCGTGTTGTGGGAACTATTATCTCGCTGTCTATTCGGTGGTACACATGGCACAAGTACAGAGTATTCATAGACGTGCGATCTATCCAGGTCTCATTTCTGGGCGGTCGAATATTTTTCAAAGAGTTGCGATACATAGGCACGAACGAGACTGTATTCGCAGTCCAGGGTCACTTCACTTGGCGATATTGGCTCAACCACACGCGTGTCTGCGAGATTCTCTGTGATCCGACCAAGACTGAGAAAAACGGTACACTGCCTTCGCGGTTCAGGCTGCAAGTCGAGGGACTGGAGTGGTTTGTTTATAACCGGACTCCGGCATACGAAGCAGCGCTGAATGAGTACGAGAACGCGAATGCTGGTGGCAACGCGCAGAAATCCAAACGCGACTCTGATTCGTATGATAGCACTCGCCGGTTTGTTTTCAGTAGCGAGAAGGATGAAAATGAAGTCACCAGTCAAGAGCAGCAGCAAAACAGTGGGTCCGGATTATCATCGACAGTTACGCGACCTAGCAGCGGTATCGATTCAGAGGAGACCGAGAAATCGGGTTCAGCCCAGTCTCAAGATGGCGTCAATGGCGGCATGCAGACGATGTATCAGTCTCCTTCGGCGGAGCCTCAGTCTTGCGATCTAGAAGATTCGAAGCTTTCAGTGTTTTTGGAGATGCTGCCGATCGAGATCATTTGTGAGAAGGGTGCGATTGTGATGGGAAATCAGAATACGCCCACGATCGCGGTATATCATTTCTCAACAGCTATCGGCAACGTCAACGCTCTCCCGTCAAGATCTCGGCTAGATCATTACAAAATGGCTTTTGACTTTGAGTTCCAGCAACCTGTGGTGCAATTAAAAGCAAATATGGATTACTCGGAACCCAACAACAGCTCGCAGCAGAACGAGAATGCCGATCTCGCTAAGAATCTCTTTCGAAACCAGACCAGTAAATGGCAAAGTTTTCTCGACTTTATCTCATTTCTGGTGAACAGAAGGTCATATAACTCGCAGACCAACGAAACCGAGCAAGAAGGCGACTGGCAAGGACTGCAACGTTATCTGGATGAGGATGATCTGGCTTTGAATGAAGATACTGAGCAACTAGAGGAGTACGCAAAATGCACTTCTGTACTGGACGCGCGATCAGGTCGCGTTGTGTTTTACTATGACATTGCTGGTCTTGTTCCTGACAATCCTGAGCCAGTGCCTCTGGCCTATAACGAGGCGGTGGACATCGGGGCCGGAGGACTTCCACCCGAGTGGGGTGTTGATGTTCACATCAAAGGTGGAACGATCCAATATGGACCATGGGCAGACCGTCAACGTGCCTATTTTTTCAACAGTTTCTTCCCTTCTGCGCGCGTTGATGCCGTGCCGAGAGAACGACTGAGCCCAGGCGAAGTCAGAATTCCTTCAGAGATGAAGGTTTATCTTGAGATCGACGAGTCTACAATTCTGCGAATACCCGTTCGAGAGCCGAGTAAAGACGCTGAATTCAAAAAGGCGAAGAAGTTGGATGAGGCTTCCAACGAGATTCGCTCGTTCGGATGGATAGAGCTGAAGATGGCAGAGTTATCTACTGTGGTGTATTCTTCAGCTCTCGTCGCTTCGGAAAATGGATTCCCTCATTATCTCTCAGTTGAGCTTGCCAGTGTCGATATACGCTCCAGCGTGAACCATGATATTCTGTGGTCGTCAAAGAAGCTTTCGATAACTGGTGACCTGAGATCAGCTTTGAAGTGGAATGGTCTCGAGACATGGATATTTGACTGTGAGGCAGCAGGAGTGGAGGCTTTCTTTCTTCGTGAACATGTCACCATGATCACAGACATGATTGACGATTTCACCTCCGGTCCTGCTACCCCATATCAGTACTTTGTTCCCCAACACTATCTCTTCAACCTGGCTCTTCTGGACTTTCAGCTGCATTTGAACGTCAACGACTCAAACATTATCAGTAATCCAACGGATTTTGAAGACAACATCTTTCTTACATTTGCTAGTCCGAAACTGCTGGCTCAAATTGATGTTCCGTTGACGCAGATCAGTCCGGTTAGCAAAGCTGTGTCTTTTAAGATTCTGGTAATATGACCCCTGCATTAATTGTCTTGTGAGATCAGAACTAACAGATCATATGTATAACTATAGGGTGAAAAGGTTGACTTGAATCTGCAGCCTCCTGGATGGAACACCTTTGCTAGTTTCCTGAAATCAAAGGAGATGGGAAAAGTTGCTGAGCTCGATCTCCAAGGATCTTATACATACGCAGTAGCACAACAGCCTGCACCTATCGACACGTTGGTTATGGATGTTGCGGTTGGCGATGTGACTTTGATTGCATACGGGTTCCTTATCCGATACTTTCTGAAAATCCGGGAGAACTATTTCGGCGACAACGCACACTTCAAAACGCTTGAGGAGTTTACACGCGCGGTGAATGATACTGGCTCGTCAATAAATGACAATGTGCATATGGGCGGTATACTGATCAATGACGAGACCACCGAGAGTGAAAATGATGAGGACTCTTCGACGTTGCCGCACGCAAACGAGACAAACGACATACCTCCACCAGAGAACTCGACTGATGTTCTGGTCTCATTCAGACTTGATAGAGGGTGTCTGATTTTGCCGCGGCTTATATACTCTGCAGAGGAGCATTTTAGGCTAGATCTGGATTCGTTTGATGTGGATTTGCGTTTCACAAATTTCTATATGGGTACGTACTTGGTGTGCATGGGTTTAACGCCTGATAGTAGCTAATGATTTGTTTTTCTAGATCTGCAAATTGACATCAGTCCTATTCGTGGAGCTGCACTTTCGCTTCCGCCAGAGAAAGTTCTTACCAAGTCGCGCGAAGATTTGGGAATCAGCAACCCAGAAGTTTTCATTGATGGTGGGTCTACCGCTTAATCGAGTCTGATTATTATGATGTCTAGGATTTATGCTAATTGATCGTTTAATAGGAATATCTGTGTATGGTCACCGAATGTTTGGACTTCCTCCGACAGAGCCAACCTACGTGTGTAACTGGGATTTCACTTTGGGCATGATATTCACAGAGGGTGGTCCAGTCTTGTATGAAGGACTCGGAGATGCGATATCAGTGTTTTCACACACCTTTTCTGATAAAGAGAATTCACTTATCGTGCCCGAACCTCCCTTGTATGATGTCACGCTTCTGCGCCTGAAGATTCCCGCACTACGTGCTCTTTGCCATACAGACAAGTCTACACTGGAATTTATGACTTCTGATATCACTGTCCAGTTGAATGATCTGGCGACCAGAACTTACAACTCTCGCGTTGAAATCAAAATCCCGGATATCAGTTTTCTCTGCCGTGAAAAACTGGACGAATCGCTGGCTGGCAGTCGAGTTTTGGCTTACCTCAACACAGCGATTTATGTGACGAATTTCGACAGGAAAGCAAGTGGTCTTGAACGAATGAGGCTGCAGCAGGAGCACGTCCGTACAGAGGATGCCGCGTTTGGACGTGTGCCGTTCTTCCTGATGCCTGAGTTTGAACCGTATACGTCTGATCGTATCGACCCGCAAGCAATTGACAGGTTGGCTATAACTCTGCCGACCCCGGGTTTGCCTCCTTCTATGATTGTTGAGGATAGATACACATTTTTGGTATCTACTGCACATAATAATAGGGATTTGGGAATAGTCTCGGGGGAGAACGACAGTTCCGCCTCGCTAGGGTATGCTCACTCATCTCCGTCATTGCTGTCATCTTAGCTCTTCTAACCTCGATATAGGTCCGTGATACACCATGATATAAGCGCGTCGAAATCGGGACCGCAAAACGAGAAGCTGTATATGGGTATGCTTCTCAGCAATTTTTAGCGTTTCATATTTTTTTTCTTTTCTGATCTTTATTTCTAGATAACTTCTACGCGACCTGCGAGAGCGTGAACCGGGAACGTGGCAGTAGATTCAAAAGCACATTCATGCCTCCGTATTCATGTCTCACATCATTCAAGGTAAGAAGAGCGTGCATTTATGAGCGCGTTGCTTTAGTTACTGACGTGATTGCATTTCAGGATCTGGAAGCTGTAACCAAAGGCTTTGATCGGAGAATATATGACATGGATGACGGCATGATACAGAGTGACATTGGATCCATGCGTCCGCTTGAGGACTCTGAAACATCATACGATGCTTATGTTGTCGAGTTTCGTGGCGGCATTGACGGATTCCTTTCGGCTGACGGCGTGGATACGCTAGTTGAGATTCTAGATGAGCTCAGTAGACCTGTGCGTTACTTTTTGTTTACTCATGTTCGAGATTATCAGTCAACTGACAGTGGTATATAGGAACCGTCGGCGATCTATGATAGTCTGCAAATCGACGTCATTGAAAGATTAGAAAGCAATCTCATCAACGTCAATTCCATTCTGGGTTTGCGAGTCATCATTCCTGGACTCCATCTACGGTACGGTCAAGTCGATAATAGACTGACAGACTGCGTTATGATGCCTCCAGAAATCCGCATGCGCGACCATATCGATCTAGAGGTCAAGGGTGTCACATTCAGCTGTCATCTCAGCGATAAGAGTATGGAATACTGCGGAGGTCGCCGGAATCCAGTGCAGAGGGTATCCAGAGTGTGCTTCACTTTTGATCACCTCAAGCTTGGACTGGTGCGCTATGAGGATGACGAGAAACCTGTCAGCAACGCGATGCCTCTAGAACTGAAGATCGAGCTTGTCGAAGTTTGGAATAGATCTGGTACCGAAACGGAGACGTCCTCGGTGAAAATCAGGTCAATGGGATTCGTGGCAGCTAGCCAAGAAATGAAATGGATCGTGCACACGATACTCGATATTGTCGGTCCTCTGCTTCCGATATCAAAGAAGCTGTCGGTGATAGCAACTCGGAAGGAGAACCGTACAAAGAATCTCATATACCTGATTGCTGCCTCTAGCGCCGCTTACGAGATCGCGCATGATCCAGCGTTTCTGACCCGGCCTGCATATATCCTGCGCTCTTCTAATGACCATATTCGTATCAACGACAGCTGGAAGCTGATTTCTCGATTCCGCCATATTGCTCGAGCTCTACCTCAGGATATCAACAAAGAAATCATCCGGGATCTGCATTATGATATTCCGCCCCCGTCAGATGCAAAAGAGAGGACGATCAACATTCTTATGCGCTGGCGAAATTGGGAGATGGTCGATATCCAGACTTCTTATATCTTCGCGCATGTCTTTGATGGTGAATCAAAGCACGTTAGAGTGACGCCCTCTGTGCAGCAGCTTCTTATTGATATCGAGTCTGTCACACTTTATCTCTCCAACAGCACCGAGCATGAGGATTACTTGCAGCTGTCCTATCTTACATTCAGTATGACAGAGACAACTTCAGCCCCTGCACTGCCCGAGACTCCAATTCTCACTGTGCCAACCTCCGATTCGCGAGAAGTGACAGTCAGTCAGCTGCGTCCACGGAGACGGCATTTGGCACTTTCTATCGGATGCGAGGAAATCCGGGTCATCACGGTATGGAGCTCGATATCGTTATATGAAGACATCACCGAGGTCTTGGATATTCGACATGAGGAGCTGCAGGCACTGCGACCTAAAGACTCTCATAGAGTGTCTTCTGTCTATTCAGGAAGGGTGGCAGATAAGGCTGAAGAGAAATCGACTGAAATGTGCGCTCAAGTTGTGCTAAGTCTAAAGTCCGTCATCACAGTCGTTCATAGTCGCAACTTCCGAGTGCAGTGTGCTGGTCATACAATCGAATGCAGCGTAGCAGCAAACATAGGTGCTGCGCCTCTTCAGCAGATTTCTGCCGAAACTGTGTCATCTTTCTTGATGCGTGCCACCGCTCTCGAGGTTGATATATTGGATCCCAAAGCACCTCGCGAGAAAAGATTGCTTTCACTTGGAGTGCAACGGTCTGATATCTGGGTCTCGGTCTCAAATCTGCCGAATCCAAAGGCTGCGCGGTCATTTCTTCGTGTGGCGGACGTCACTCTGGAGCTGCAGGAAGATACTATCGGGATTTCTCGTGTCATCACTGATATCATCAATGACGAGGTACGGCAGATGTGCGAGTTATTCCCGATGGCTACAACTCCCGCTGCAAACAACGACGCGCCCGATGGAGCGCCAGGCGCGAAGCCTTCACTGTCTGAAAGTGAGACGCAAAGACCAGCGCCTGGTGACATCATTGGAATTTCGATTGATTTGCGCAACTATCGGATCATTTTGAACGTGCTGCCATCACTGAGATTCAATGTCCATGGCTCTGCGGTCCAGATCATTGCGACACCTGTCCTCAACGGTATCCGATCTGTCGCATTTGAAGCGGGTGAACAAGTATACGAGTTCAGGCAACGCAAAAAGTCGCGCGATACTCTAATCACTGCCACAAAGTTCCCCCGTGTGACGACAATAATCCGAATTGAGGACTATCCAGACTACACTCGTTCAGCCAGTATCCGAATGAATCTCGACACCGTCAACTTTGATGCGTCCTCGTTCCCGACATTTGCGAGTGTGCTGTCTGGTGATGTCACGAAGACCGAGCTCATGGTAGCGCAAAAGGAATGGAATAAGACTGTGAATTTGTTGCGGCAATACGTGCCTGACAACTCTAATTCCAGACCGATGGAAAATGTGAAGCCTCCGAGAGATGTCAGTTTCCAAGGATCATTATATATCAAAGGAATCATTCTCAAGGCGGAGTCCTCAAACTCTGAGCTTATCATGACGATCGACAACATCAAGACTGAGGGTCATTCGATTCCGGACAATGGCTCTGACGAGAAATTCCGACATATGTCATTAGGAGCTTCGTTTCCGAATATTCAGATTTTCCTTGTCAACAAGATTTTCCAGAATGGAAAGTTCAAGATTCTGGATACGAATGTTACGTTGTCTGTGAAGACTATGGAGGACAAGCTGAACAAGAACTCTATCCGGCAAGCGATAGCAGTGCGGAGCACGAAATGGGATCTTTCGCTTTCGCCATACAGTTCCACATTGATGGTTGAGCTTCTGAGTCAATTCGAGGAGAAGATTATGAACCTGGAGCTTCCAGAATTCCATCTTCAGGATCTTCTGAAAGAGCCCGGTGCATCTACCCCGACGACGACGCCGACTGAAGATGACTTGAATCCAGAAATACAGACGTGGGATGGAATCTTCAAGGCGCTTATTCGAATCCAGTTGCTCGATTGTGCAATTAATTGGGTCTCGGACGACTTTGGCGAGGACCCGGATGATTTCTACTTAACTATCAGATCGGACCAACTTCGTCTGGCATCCAAGGGCGAAGGACGGATCGCGATGGAGGTGAAGCAGTTTGCTATTGTCGCCAAGGAGAAGAATCCAAAGCAGAGCTTGTCGTCGTCGCCTAATCTGCCGAAGCAGAGCTCGTCGGTCATGCCGGAGATGTCTGTTTACGTGGCATTGAAGCACGATGGTGCTAATCGTGCGTTGGACTTCAATGTTCAGAGTTCTGCGATCCAGGTAGAAATCATTCCCAAAGTTGTGAACTCAGTCAGGGCTATCTTTTCCTCGGTTTCAACGACTGCTGAGACGGCGGCGGAAAAGATCAGGGATTACAAGAACCATGTCTCGGCCCACCACAATGCCTCGGTATCAAGAGGCGCCAGTAGCGGGGCCTTGATATCAACCGATCAGCAGAGGCTGTTGTTCAGCGCGATCAACGTGAAAGCAGACTTTGCCGGTGCTACGATTAGTCTGTATGGTGACACCAATGTCAAGTATACGGAAGAGCCGGTACTTGGTCGGAGAAGGTCGTCGTTCAATAGTAACACGGGATCTGCGAAACATGATCTCAGCGGTCCGATGGGAACTCTACAGGTTCCGGGCGTCCATGTTATGGCGGAGTACACCGTGTCGCGTAATTCGCGATCACTTGGAGCTGAAGTGATGATTGAGTCATCTGTAAATCAGCTCAAGCCCAAGGTTATGCCGGTGGTGATGGAGATGATTCATTATTTCAAAGAGAATATTCGAGAGCGGAAGTTCGATGATGATGATGACGAAGAAGACGATCGATTCTCAGAAGCTGCTTCCAATATCTCTTCATCCAATTCACTAGCAGCTCCGTCGAATTCTGTAACAGCCGATGCTGTGTTTGGAAATTTGGAGGTCAACGTCGGAGTAAGATTCGAACGGATGGAGTTTTCCTTGAGCTGTGAGCCAATTGCAAAGGTCGCAGCATCAGTCTCATTCGATGGAATTTTCTTCTCAATGAACACATTCCACAAGGCGAACGTGCCAAAGTTCGTGACTGCCACTTATCACATGCACAATCTCAAGGCGTCGCTGCAGCATATTTATTCACGAGAACATAGTGCGCAAGTCCAGGTTAAGGTGTTCACCGTCTCTGCTCTCTCGGATCAAAAGATTAGCTCCAATGCCGGGCTTTCGTTTATTTCCAAGGTGGCCGGCGTGGACTTTTATCTCAACCTGAAGCAGAGTCACGATCTATTGCTGTTTCAGGATATTTGGGCTCCGGACCATTCTCTCGAGCTGTCGTCTTCAACGCAACAAAAGAGCGCCGATAAGCGGGCAGAGCTGTTGGTGGAGAAGTTCCACCGCGTGTCGTCGACAAAGGCGTTCCCGTGGAGCGTTGACTTTGAATTGGTCGAATTGGCGGGCAAGTTAGATCTCGGGCAGTCGCTAGGAAAACTGGAGTGCAGTCTCGACAAGATCTGGCTTACCTCTCGAAAGTCGTCTGACTGGGAACAGCATTTGATCTTTGGAATCTGCAATTTGCTTGCGAATTGTAGAGGCCGATTGGGTGGTTCGCTTGTGCTTCGGAATATCCGTGGACGGTCTGCGATTCGCTGGGAGATTCTGAACGATGGCCGGTTTGGTGTGCCGTTGGTGCAAGTTGCTGCAGGCTTGGAGAAGCTCGAAACAAAGCTATACTTTGACTACCACCTGTTTTTGATTGCGACCGGATCGGCTATTCATCTGACGATGCTGAATCAGCGGTCGAAAGCGGACGGTAGCGACACGCTTGTGTGTATGGCCGACTGCGACTCTATTGGCGTGTATCTCACCGTACTGGCGCCCTCGAATATCCTGGCTATTCTCAAGACTATCAGGCGCATCGAGCAGGACCGTGCGTCTTCTTACCAGGCGGTTCTGCGCGACTCTGAACGGTTCAAGATCAACAGCGTGTCGAGTATTCCGGAAGAAAATGCGGAAGAGGAGAATTTGAACTTCAAGGCGATGCAGTTGGCGACCAGCTTGAGTGTCCAGATCCGGAGGTTCAACGTCGATATATTCCCGACCGCTCTGTCAGACAGCGAAGTTTTGCGCGTGGAGGCAGTGAATATTCTTGCCCGGTTCAGTCTGGGCCTGGACGAAGCCAAGCTGCGAAGTTACCTCGAACTCAAGCTCGACCAATTTGTCATTGCGCTCTCGAGCACGCGCAAACTGACGGACGACCTCAACACGATCGAGGTCGACAAGTTTGCGCGGCAGATCCGCGAGGCGAAGGGAGGTACGATCATTCGGATCCCGGCGGTGAGTCTGGAGATGACGACATGGCAGCCGCTGGACGATATGACGGACGTCGAGTTTATCTTCTGGAGCAGGTTTGACGGGCGCGTGGACGTGGGGTGGAATCTGGGATCGATTAATTTCATCAGAGATATGTGGAACACGCACGTCAACGCGTTTTCGATCCACCAGATCCAAAGCGACGGAAAACCATTGTCGCAGCGGCATATAATGGACAGCAAGGAACTCGAAGAGAAAATCAGAGAGGTGCAGCTCAACAAGATGTACAGATACACCCCGCTACAACCACCGGTGATTGCTACCCCGCAGCTGAAGGATATGGGCGAAGCCACGCCGCCGGTGGAATGGTTGGGTCTCAATCGAGACCGGTTGCCTGGTCTGACGCATCAGGCTATTATTGTTGCTTTGCAGTCGATGGCAAGGAAAGGAGGTATGTAGATCCTGCACTTATGGAGTGAAGTTGAAGTTGCTAACTCCCAGTTTAGAAGTTGCGTATTCGGATGTTCTCGGAAAAGCTTGAGCGTCGTTGGTTTAGTTGTATATCATTTTCACTTTTGTTTTATGTTTCATATTGTTTTAGGAGTTTCGACTTTTGCAATAGATTGTTTATATGTTTTATGGAGTAATTGTGGGTTTGTACGAGTTAATTGTATCATTTTATTATCATAGTAAAGAACGAGAAGCGAAAAAAAGAGCCGTATTTCCTCTATATATTCTAATGCAAAACACCGATGAAGACCGCAAACACAAAGACACAGAGAAAGAAAATTGAGAAAGCGAATCAATGAATGTGAAGCTGCAAGTTTAAAAACGTTTAGAGTGGAAAGAATGAAGGAGGAAATTAGACATCGCCTAAGCTCATTGCGATACCGACGAGGACGATACCCGCGAAAGCCCAGTTAATACACACGCTAGGTTTTTTGCTGAAGTTGACCGCCGTGGCGAACATCTGCAGCGCAATGATCGTCAAGAAGCCACCCACGACACCGAATATGACACCGTAAATGACCGTGCCCTGGTCATCCTCTGCAGACGGGGGCTCCGAGTTTCTGAACGCGAGCCAGGCGATTAACGCGCCCAGCGGCTGCGAGAGGCCGCCGAGGACGAAAGCGGCCGCCAGAGCCATGGAGCGGGAGCCGAGGGCGAGGTAGAGCGGGAAGGCGATGGTGAAACCCTCGATGAAGTTGTGGATTGCGAGCGCGATGAAGACAGAGAGGCCGAGTTTCGGGTCGGCGTAGGTGGTGACGTAGGTGACGAAGCCCTCGGGGATTTTGTGGAGCGAGATCGCGAGCGAGGTTTGGAGGCCGATTGCGAGGAGGTCGACGTAATTTGGGTTCGGGACCACGGTGGTTGCGTTCACGGTTGGGTCGGAGTCGTCGATGAGGACGGTGGAGGAGGCGGAGGAGGAGGAGTTGGTGTGGTCAAAGTAGTTCAGGTCATGGGCAAGGGAGTCGTTGTCGTCGGAAACGTCAGAGGCAGCACGGTGGTTCACGCTGTGGACGAGAGGTGTCTTCTCCGAAGCTGTTGAGCCATAGTTTGCAGCTACCGGCTCTGCGTCGTGGGAGTGGGAGTGAGAATGAACCTCTTTTTCCGCGACAGAGGGAGCAGCATGGCTGTGGCCATGCGAATGTCCATGGCTATGTCCCTCGCCGTCATCAAGATTCTCATGGGCGCAGTGCACGACGCTCCTAGCGGTGAGCGCATGTATGATCTGGTTGAGAATAACAAAGATGGCAACGCCGAGGACGTAGGAGGCCATCAGGACTAGTCCTGAGGGCGTCTCTTTCTCGAATAGAGAGGAGGATGTGACTAGATTCTCCATTGCTTCTGGGAGCAATTCGTACATGGACGTCAAGAGCTAGATAGGTCAGCAGGGTAGTTCGGCATCGTCAATAGCTTCAATAAAGTGATGATGGTGAGAGCATACCATAACTCCAGAGCTCAAGCTGAAGCCATAGACTAATATCCGTTTATCCTCGCGGATATCAAATCTTTCGAAGCGCTTAAATCGCCGCAGAACCAAATCCGAGCAAATGATAAAGCTGCCGATAACACAGGCGATGCCAGAGCAAACGGCTAAGAGCCATGCTCTGCCTGTGTCGGAGAGTGGCATTGTTGTGTTGTGGACGAGAGGGGAGAGGGGAGGAGTGAGGAGGGAGGAAAATTCTGGCGGAGGATAGATGTGGCTATCAGCTAAATTGATTTTTAGGTTGGATGTATATGAGCTGGGCAGGGCTGAGACGGCGCAGTCTGCAGATCGTCTATACGAGTCTTTACTGAGGATAACAGGACGATGTTCTAGTAGAGGAAACAGAGCAGGCATGACTGGATGTCTAGCGTCAGCCCAGGCTTCGAGGTCGTCGTATTGCTCTGTAAGAAAATGCAGGTCGAGGAAAGATCAGAGGTAATTGATCACCGGTGTTGTGCGGCTCGATAATGGAGAGGAGGGCGATTAGAGCGCTGAGTGGAGAGGAAAGAAGGCGATAAGGGTGAGGGTTTGTGATTGGGTCCAAAGGCCAGAACGCCGTCGTGGGTCCAACCAGAGGTCCAGGCCCGGAACATGTGCTCGCGAGGGAGGAGCAGACAGGTGTCGAGCGAGGCGGCATTTAAAGAGAGGTGGAGCGAGTGGCGGGGTGTGTAGGAGGATAGCGGTTGCTTCGGATGGTGTATGAGTGTTGGTGTTTCATTTCTACACCGCAGTGCGATGATGCTCAATGTTCAGTAATCGGGATTCGTTTATTATCAGCAGTGAGCGATTTGACTATGGAAGCCAATGGCACACTTTCTAATAGCACCTCGCCAACTCCCGGAAGTTCCGGAGAAGTGTGACGGCGACCAGCAGCAGAGCAGGAGTTGAAACAGATCCGCACGGCGCCGGCTGCGCATTTTAGGTTGCGATCTGAGCTCCGATCTGAGTTTAGGTGCTGATTCGAGCGATGGATCAGGACTCGAGGCAGAGAAGCAGAGAAGAAGCAGCGAAGAAGAAGCAGCGAAGACGGATTCGGAGGTGACGTCACTGAGCCAGGGGGCCCGGCGTCTGTCAGGGTCTCAACCTTGTTTAGGGTTTCTGCTTAGTTCGGGCTTTAAATGCTGCGCTGTTTCTGCGTTTGTGCTCGCGGCCCTCGATCGTGTGCTGTTCGCGTCTCCGTCTGTTCGGCGTCAACTGCTTCTTCTTAACCTCCCCTTTTCCCTCTTCCTCCTTCTCTCCTCCTCCACTCCCCTCCCCAACGCGGCGGATCTCATCTGCTCTTTGCCAAGATCACAGACATGTCGGCAAAGATCCACGGACCCGAGTGGGAAGCCGCCGCCGAAAAGGCTCCTGCACCTCCGCCAAAACCCGCCCATCTCAGCTCGGCCCGCACCATGCAGCGCGCGCCCAAGCCAAAGCTGTCCACCAGCCGCTTGATCAAGACAAAGTGGATTGAGTTTATGATGTGGATCAAGATAGGCCTGTTGAGACTGCATCGGAGAGCTACGCGGCTGTTCAAGCGGTCATGAGACAAGTGGAACGAGAAGAGTGGGAGCCCAGGGGTGCCGGAGCGTGAACACCGCGAGCTCGTTGCATACACATTTTTACGAATGAATGAGCGGGTCAGATAGAACACAGTTGAATTACAGATGCCGGTTTGCACTACGAAACCGAGCAGGGCATTGCATGAGAACACAGACGGTGATGGGAGGCTTGCAGTTGTATCTAGCAAGCAGTGGATAGACGAACAGGACAAGGTGCACGCGACACAGGAGGAAGACAGAGAAGTGCATGTGAATGTGGATACAACAGTCATTTGATTTCGTTGTAGCAATGACTTTTACAATCAAGAATGAAATATCAATCTTTTTTAGAATCTTTGAGTCTATTTGTAGTATTTCGGATTATTCGCAATTTACAACCAATTTACGCGGTCCGCTCATCGCTCGGTTTCCCCGCCGCCGCACCTAAACAGAAACCCTGCCTCCATCCCATCTGCACCATTAACCGATATCAGATATTCTATCTTAAACTCAGCAATTAAACCACACAAAACCTCACACTGATGTTTATCGCTGCACAGACAGCTTCTGTTCCGTCCTGATACAAATATCCTCCATTCCATCTCAACTCGTCGGCTAAACCTGCCCGGCTCAGTTACATGCCCACAGCTGGTAAAAATGCAACTGACCTCTCAAACGACAACACATCTATCATGAACCCGGCAGATCGAGACCGAGACCGAGACGATAGCACTCGAAAGAAGAGATCTTTGTCCGATTTCCAAGACGATAAAGTTGACTATCCTCGGCGTCGCGCTATCATTGCTGTGAGTAGTATCCTCTATATACATCTCACATTTCTACTCCTCCTTCCCCTCTTGCTTACTCGAATCTGTTCCAGTGCGAAGTTTGTCGGGCACGAAAATCAAAATGTGATGGTGCACAGCCAAAATGTCGATTGTGTTCAGAATTGAATGCCGACTGTGTTTACAGAGAACGGGGGTTAAAGTACGATTATAGTCTTGCATACACATTCAAATCAGACATCGTATTTGCTAACTTGCCTGATCTAGACTCGACGCTCGCGACAAACTCATCATTGAGAAACTTGAACGCATTGAAAGTCTACTTGAATCATCTGCCGCAGAAAAGGACCTACGACAACAATCCACCAGCAGCCAACAATCCTTCCCCGAAATCTCCAATTTCCAACAAAACTTACCACAGAATTACAATCTCACGGTCGCAAAACCGCCCTCACCCTCAACGACTTTCCAGGCAGGCTCTCCAGCGGTGTCGAGCTCGAGTAGAGACCGGACTAGTGGAAGTATTGGAGATTATGTTTTTTCGATTCCAGAGCACCATTCAACGCCCTGGCTCCATCTATTTCAAAATCGCCAGGTCGCGCGGCTTCTTACGCAGAGTCCGCCTATGAGTTATTCACCGCTACGGCTCGAATCTACGCGCAGTCCACTTCAGCTGGATCTCAATGTCTTGCTCGACCTGTCCCATATTCAACCTCTGGTGTCCTCTTATTTCAAAGTTGTCAACCCTTTTTACGCCATTGTGTCCCCCTTTGGATGGCAATCATACTACAGAATCGCCTTATCAAACGGCTTTCGCCAAGGCCCTGAGAGTGTCATAGTTCTCCTCGTGCTGGCATTAGGTCAAGCAAGTCTCTCCGACTCGCTGACAACACTACCCAAAGACGCACCCATTCCTGGAATCAACTTCTTCGCTACAGCATGGCCGCTCATCACAAACTGCTTGCTAGGAAACACAATTGTCGACGCACAGGCATTGATGCTCACGAGCGCGTACTTGTTCTACTTGGTGCGTCCGTTGGACGCGTGGAATATGATTTCTGCAATCTGTACAAAAGTGCGCGCGGTGCTGAGCATCTCGCCGCCAGATGATTTGTTACATGATGATCGAGAGTTGTTTGAGAGACTATTTTGGAATGCTCTAGTTTTGGAAAGGTAAACTGACCTCATATACATATACTGCGTGCTCCACTTTCTAACTAGATGTTTAGTGACTTACTAGCAGAGCTGGATCTCCCGCACTCGGGCATAGAGCTCCATGAAGACGAAGTCGGCCTCCCCTCAGGTTTCCGCGCAGTTGACAACATCGCCCCGGGAACCGATGATCTCTGGTACTTTCTTGCCGAGATCTCCCTCCGCAGACTGCTGAATCGAGTGCATCACATGCTGTACTCCAACATTAAGCCTAAAGTGCCCATTTCTTCGTACCACCCAATCGTGCAAGAACTGGATTTTCAGCTGACGCAGTGGTACGAGAATCTGCCGGTGATCCTAAAGTTCACGTTTGAACGCGAACGGATAGAAAACCAATTTGCGACGGTACTGCGGTTGCGCTATTTTGCGTGTCAGAGCATTATTTGGAGAGTATACGTGGAAGTATGTTTGGAAAACGAGGAGCTACTTAAGGATAGTCGGATGCGAACCGGAGCGTCAAAGTGCATAGAAGCATGTCTGCGACAAGTTGAGGATCTAGACGAGCACATCGCAGGCCACATCCCTTATCTCTGGCAAGGATCACTCTCCATCGCCGGTCACATTGTCACCCTGATGGCTGTAACCGTTTCACCAGGTCTAGCGGCTTTACTACCGCACTCGATGACGCGCATGGCAGAGATCATAGTCGTGGGCGTCCGCACGATTGTCAGGAATGGAGCGCTGGCACCGTCAATTAAGGCAGCGGCGGACTCTTTGTGTAATGCGGAGGTGCAGTGGACGAAGAGGATGATGGAGATTGGCATTGATGCCGAAAAGATTAGAGAGACGCTGGTAGAGAAGCCACCACCTCAAGAGTGAAAGCAAATTGTACAGTATTTATGAGTTGAAGTGTATTTACGGATGATCAGGATATGGTTTCTATGCTTTTATTCCAACTTAGATAAACAAAACCGCACATTTACTTCGTGAATCGAACAACTGAGAAAAACTTTTAATATGCACCATCCCAAAGCTCCGAATCCCGCGGCCAAACACGCTTATAAAGCGCCATCGCCACCGTATCCTGCGCATTAATCGGCCCGTTGAAAGTACACTTGAAGTACCCATGCGTACCGATACTCTCCTTGATATAACCCAGCCTGCCCATCTTGGTGAACAGCGGCACGGCCTTGAACCACGCGATGTCCTCGGCGTTGAAGAACATGTACCGGATCGTGACGAGTTTCTTGTGGATCTTGTACGGGTAGCCTGAGAGTACGGTGCGCTTCGCCATCACGCGCGACGAGTCTGCGTTCTCGACACTGCCGGAGGCGACGAGCTCGATGCCCTTGTCAGTCTCCTTGAGCAGCAAGACAGGCGTATTTCCAAACGAAACGGGTGCGATAACGCTCGCCATCGCGGTAACGCCTTGGTGCAAGAACCGCTCAAGCTTGTAGACGTGGTTGGGCGTGCGTCCGGTTTCGGAGAAGATGGGGTTGACGCGGTATCGCCGGGGACCGCATTGCAGGATTAGGGAGTCCTTGGTCGGGATGGGCTCTTCGTATTCGGTGTTGGGGGTCACGGAGAGGTTGAGCACGACCTTTTTGTTTTCGTAGCGTAGGAGGGAGAAGACGGTAAGGAGGGACTTGGTCGAGAGTGCGTCGTAGGAGTGTTTCGGGGCACGGATGTACATGATTACTCGAGTACCAGTCTATGAATACCAAAGTTAGCATAATCAGTTTATCTAGCGACAATAGAACAGAGATTAAACTCACCGGTACACCATTAGCTCCCGCCTCCTTCAGAGCTCTATTCCGCGATGCCCTGAAATTCTGGAACCGCGCAAGCCGGTTCCAATCCTCGGGGGTGCGCGCGTCCGTCTCATCAGCATCCCATGGACTTGTTCGCAAGTTACGCAGGCCGCGGTACCGCGCAAAGCGCTCCTTGGCCGACATCTCGGGGCTCAGCTCGACTTCGTCAGGGAACTCGAGCTCTTCGCGCTCGCGCTCGCGGTAGGCTTTCAGCTGTTTAGCTTCCTCCTCTGGAGAAAGATCGACAAACATCTCGCTCTGGGCGTCGATCTCGGTAGCGGCGTAATCCGTAGCGGTGGGTGCATACCCGTCATGTTCATCGAGCTCCATCTCGCCATCAGACTCAGCGCCACTGCCCTCGCCGTCGTCGAACTCGTCGTCTGAGTTTTCCTCGATGATCCAGCGTGCTTGGTATTCAGACATTCCCCTCGGGATCCGGTTCTTGTCTTTCAGAGTCGGGGTCTCGATCTCGTCTTCGCCTTCATCGTGGAGATAGAAATGGTCATCCAACTTCACTCCTTCTGAAATCTCAGGCATTTCGTGAAGCATCGTGTCATCGTCTTCGCCACGTGCGACTTCTTGCACAAAGGGGTCAGTGCTGTCTTGATCTTCTGTTGGGTAGGCGACGAAATTTCCAGAGAACGCGCCGTCGCCGTTATCAAGCTGCATTGAATTCTCGACCGACGCACCAGTCGCGACCGAACAGATCCGATCGATTTGGAAGTCTCCTGCGCCAGGAAGATGCACCAGTCTATCCGGATTCATCTTTTTTCCGCGGACCACGCCCTCGACCGCGATCAGTCCGCCCGTAGGCTGTGCGGCATCTTCCTCATACCACGCGCGATCGGCGACGAGATACGCCCTACTATCGCGCCACTGTACGCCCTTTGGAAACTGCTGAGCCAGTGCTCTAACCACGTTCAGGCAATCCTGTTGCGCTTCGATGCTGAACACTTTCTCCTGCTCGGCAAAGAAGTGGGTGATGAACGACAGCAGCGACTTGCGCACCTCTGTCTGCATCCTCGCGGACTCGACCTGCTCGAGATGCTGCACGACCGTGTAGACGGTCGACACTCCCTGCGCGACAATACTGCGCAGACACGTCTCGCCAAAATGGTCGACCTCCTGCTTCGCGGAGAGGCCAAAGACGACAAAGTCCGCGGCTTGCGCGGCGTTCAGCATCGAGGTCATGTGGCGGGGCGTAAGGATATACTGGATCTTTTGGTTGAAGCGGTCGATAGGAACCGTAAACACACCGCTGTAGGGAACGTCGGTTGTAATCCCGAGACTCGCGTTCAGGTTGCGGACAATTAGATCTGCCTCTACATCAGGACAGAGAGGGATAACAGCCTACCATATTGTCATCGAGTTAGCTCACCTCTCGTCTCCAAACAAGCAAGAAATTTCCGCAAAAATCACATACAACAACACGAGGCGCACCCTTGCGCCCGTCAAAGAGTTTCCGGCTCAAAATCAGCTCGCTCTTCTTGGTGAGCATCAACTGCTTTGCCTTATTGCGGCGTTCGAGTTTGGAAGCCACATGGGGTTTTTGAGGTCCGGGGCCGGATTTCTCAATTTTGCCTAAACACCAGTAATGTCCCATGTTAGCATCTTTTCCACTCGCACCGACTGTATCTGAATGTCGTGTAGAGGTAAAAAGACGTACCTTTGTTTTTGGCCTTCAGTGAACTCTTGCTCGCATGCTTTGATTTGAACGACTTCTGATTCTGCTTCAGCGACGAGCGATGATGATGACTCATCTTTCGTTATTCCACTTTCCTTTTCAGTATCCTGTGTCTTCTTCTGTCCTCTATATACCAGGTACCTCGTGATATTCTCAGGTGTAAAAGAACAACTACTTTTCATGTCCAGAATAATTTTTTTTGGGAGTTTGGGAAAAACATGTGATGTTAGGGTAACTCTATTAAGCAACAAGCAATTGGGACTTCCACCAGAGCCGCACGAGAAATCTTTTTTTCAAAGGTTAACAGAATCTTTTTATTGCTTGTTGTTGAAGCACAGAGATTGAAACGACATGTCTGCTCTCGAGGTTGAAAGTCGTATATTAAGTAAGAAGACCCATGGCGGGTTTGAGGAGGATTATGAGGAGGACAAGGAGGAGGCTGTGATTGCCGTTGGAAACGAGGGGACGGCCGGTGGTGCGAGTACCGCCTTGACTGGATCAGTTAAACCGCGACCGAAGAAGGTGAGATTTCGAATTCTGCATGTGGTGAAAGGTTTTGATGTCTAACTGGTAGTGGATATAGAACACGCACAGGGTCAAAGATGCGAGGCTACGGCAAAACCTGCGGAGAGCAGATGGCAAATTTCGCCAGGCCAAGGCGGCCGTCAAGGCCAGTGAGTTGCTGCTACAAGAAGAGGCCGGTTTTCTTGAAGCCGAAGGGATGGAGAAGACATACAAGTTCACTCAGGAAGAATTAAAGAAGAATGTTGACGTGACCACGGCTTCGAAAGCGTTTGATCTCACGCTTGATTTCGGCCCGTACGAGATTGATTATACCACCAACGGACGGAAGATCTTGCTCGGTGGTCGGAAGGGACATATCGCGTCATTTGATTTCCGCGAGGGAGCGCTTGATGCTGAATTGAACGTGAATGAGACGGTGCGGGACGTCAAGTATTTGCACAACGACCAGTTCTTTGCTGTCGCTCAGAAGAAGTACGTGTTTATCTACGACAAGACCGGAGCCGAAGTGCATTGTCTCAAGAAACATATTGAAGTCACACATATGGAGTTCCTGAAGTATCATTTCCTGCTGGCCACTGTCGGAAATGCGGGATGGCTTAAATATCAAGACACCTCGACTGGCGACCAAGTCTGCGAGCTACGGACGAAGATGGGGCCGAGCACGGCGATGACGCATAACGCTTACAACGCTATCGTTCATCTTGGTCATTCGAACGGTACAGTGTCGTTATGGTCGCCAAACTCTACCACGCCACTTGTGCGGATGCTGTGCCATAAGGGGCCTGTTCAGGCTATCGCAGTTGACCGCGGTGGACATTATATGGCGTCAGCGGGTGCTGATGGGCAGCTCAAGATCTGGGATGTTCGGACGTACAAGGAAGTTCATGCTTACTACACGCCGACTCCCGCAAACACGCTGAGCATCAGTGACAGAGGTCTTTTGGCCGTTGGCTGGGGTCCCCACGTCACCGTCTGGAAAGACGCTTTGAAAGTCAAGCAAAAGTCTCCCTACATGACCCACCTGAACCCGGGTTCGACCATCAACGATCTCCGTTTCTGTCCGTTTGACGATATTCTCGGCATGGGCCACGACGGCGGCCTGTCAAGTCTCATCGTCCCAGGCTCAGGAGAACCTAACTTCGACGCCTTGGAAGCCAACCCGTACGAGACTGTGAAGCAGCGACGCGAGACCGAGGTCCAGGGTCTGTTGAACAAGCTGAAACCGGAGATGATTGCCCTCGACCCCAACTTCATCGGCGGCATCGATGCGCGTGCGCCGGATGAGCGGAAACAGGCGCTGAAGCTGGAGACTACGAGCGAGACAGACAAGATTAAGGAGGAAAACAAGAAGCTGCAAGTGAAGGCCAAAACGCGGGGTAAGAACTCCGCGCTGCGGCGATACCTGCGCAAGAAGGCGAGCAACGTTATCGACGAACGACGGTTGCGCGTGCAGGAATCGTGGGAGAAGGAGAAATCGATGCGGGAGAATTACAGGAAGAAGCAGCGCGGGGTGGCGGTGGATGAGGTTGAGGTTGGGCCTGCACTTGCTCGGTTTGGAAAATAGGCTACAAGTTTGCAAGAGCATGTCATAATCAAAAGCATTAAATTGGTAATCTTTATATACATTTCATCCTCCCAGTATGAAAGCACAAAACAAGTAGTCATTAATAAAATGCCAGGAAATTCTAAAACATGCATCTCATTGCGTATACTAATAGGGGTAGTCATTGGGCTCCTTCGAAGGATCCAAGCCATTCGCGAGCTGCCTCTGATGCTCTTCATCCAAGAACTTCAGCGTAATCTCTGCGTACTTCGCCTTCCCCTTGTATTCCGCAACGTCGTGAGTCCAAGCTCTCATACCATCCGCCAAACGGCCAGGAAGATAAGGCTCTTTAGCCAACTCTGTGAGTGGGACGAAATACGTACGCTAAATGTTGACACATCACGTTAGCTGCTTACGACAACTCTACTTGTCAGCCACACTGAGATGGAAACGGAGGAACTCACGATAGTGAAAACAATGCCGCCGGATTTTGGCAGTCGGCGAAGCGTCTGTCTCTCGGATCTGAAATGCATCTTGCTAATGTCGGATGCGTACGCGGCAGCGTTCCAGCCGATATTGTCGCTGTCTTCGGGGCCAATGGCTGCAGACCAGCCTAGGTCTTCGTCGGTTTGAAGGAAGTACTGTTGAATGAAATGTTAGTCGCTGGCTAATTTCTTTAACTTCTATTGAAATTATTGGAGTACTCACGTTGTTTCTTGAAACAGGCTTGTCGACCTTCATGCGGACGAAGAAGCGCTCCATTGAGGTTTGAAGCTTCTCTCTGAACTGGGGGACGTCACCAGATGTGTGAATTTCGGACAATGGCATTCCAAGTTTATCAGACAGTCTCCAGAATCCTAGATGCAGAAGATATCATTGTTAATATGGCAAAACATGTGAATACGGTAATATATAAGCAATTGATTGACTCACCAGCTAATAGGATACATCCGGCTTTCAGGTAATACTGGCCATCTTCTCCAGGCATCATGATTGCTAAATCATCTTGAATTAAGAGAGCTGCAATTTCCATAGGATCACGCTTGAGCGGGCGTTCCTTGATATTGAAACTCTCACCCGTAACAATGTTGTCAATTCCGACCGCGGTCTTCTTGAAAAGACTGGGATATCTCGCCGGCAGCCACTCTCTGAACTCCTCGAGCAGCTCGACAGCGGCGTCGAAAGCATCAGGAAACGTCGAGACAAGTTTCTCGCCGCGCTCTGCCAGTCGCTCGACCTTCCGGTCGTGGAACTTCGGAAACTCGTTGTCGAGCTCAATCCAGTCTTCCCAGTTCAGGTTCCGGATGCCCATGGTGACGTGGTAGTTGTGTTTGAATGGACGATAGGATATCGGTTTGGTGGTCTTGATGTCCCAGTTTGGGTAGGGCGGTGGAGTAGGTGTTTTGAACTCAACGGGCGTCCAGACAGCTTATTGAATAAGCAAGTTAGCATTAAAAACGAAATATTTCCATATAGAAGTGATCCAGCCTACCTTTGCTATCCGCCTTCTTCTTCTCGCTAGCATTCTTCACCGCAGGCGCCTGACTGGTAGCTCTGAAGACATCAACCAACTTCACCGATATCAGCACTACCTGCAGTAAAATAATTACGCCCGCAAGAATCAGTATGTACTCGCGCTTCGTTGCGTTTGCAAGGTACTGCTGGGCAAAGTCGGTGGCTTGCTGGCTGCTGGTTTGGACGTAGAGGATGACCTTGTCCAGCTGCTGGTCAGCTAGCTTTAGATAATGCGTTATCTTTGCTAGTGCTTCGGCCATGTTCGTCTCAATTCAGCGCTTCGATAAGTCTGTAGATGTGTCTGGTTGTATATATCTTCAGTACAGATCAAAATGTCGCGTCGAAAGAGCGATATCCAAAAATTATAAACCACCTGCTGTCTCAGCCCTGGCTATTGTCCAGCGCAGATAATGATAGGCTCAGTCTGGCAATAGTTTACTGTGCGGCGCGGACCGCTGGGCGTAATCGGGATTCGAGTCCTTGTGACTCGTTTGGGTCATCCGGTCCTCAAAGTTTAGAGTTTGTGCATAACGCGTGCAACTGCTGCTGATTACCGGCAAGGAATATTTACCCATTATCGATTATGAATGGTTTATTGATCGATGGCGGTCTTTGGACGGTTTTCGGATACTGTTATATGCATTGCATTGAATAGAAACAGCGGAGCATCGTATTCTTTCGTCGTCGTCAGTTTGTACGTATCTCAATGATGTCCTCGCACAAGCGCTCGTACAAGCAGCGTACAATTTGGACCAAGCGTTCCCCACAGGCCCAAAGCTCTCTCCATTGTTCGGTATCTATTTATTCCTTTCCATCCTTACCTCTTAACAGACTTCAGTAAACAGTACGACACCCACGTCCTATGATACAATGGCGTTTCCAGGATCATCCCCTCGGCCGCCTCCGGCAGCTTGAATATCCGTGCCAGCAAACTACTTTGGTCATTATCCAACAGTCGCGAGCAGTTCACCACCTGCCACCATTCCGTGTCGGCAACGTACTGCTGCTCGTGCGTTCCTTCGACATCAGAAACTGTAAAGTTCGAGTCTACGAGATAGTCGCACTCGCTTACTGGGACGTAGAACGACAGCTCCTGCTTGTTGACGTTGTTCAGGCCGGCTGGCACGCGCGACGCCCCGTCAAGCCAGGACTCGCCCACGAATTCTGTCGGCAGCATTCCGTCAAAGTCACTTTGTATAAACTTCAGTCTCATATTCTCAGGAAGGAAGTAGGACGACGGATACCGGTACCATTCACGCCCGACGCATACATTTAGTATGTCACTGTCCTGAGACCCGAGTTTTGCATTTTCGTCAAATAGAGCGCCGTATACCTCAAGCGGAGCAAAGTAAAACGAGTGCAGCGCAGCAATTCTCGAAAACGCAATCAAAGTAACCAACGCCACGACCTCGATATGAACAATATAGTCCAGCGCTCTGATCGTGGAAGCGGGCACCTCTATGATCTCAAACAAGCGCTTGCCCAGTACTATAAACGAGTCGACGAAGATCGCGGCATTCATGCATATTAACGGGTATACAACGTAAAAAAACCGCTCTTCTTTGTGGGGTTGTCTGAAAAATATTATTGACCAAAGGAAAAGAGGCGATAGAATTGTGATGATTTTGGTCGTAGACAAGGAACTGTATAAGAACGTCCTGGAGTTTGGTAGATTGTACCGGATAAGCTAGAAACTGTCAGTCATATATATCAAAAAGCTGTTTTCGAGATCAAAACATATTTACCATGACAGCAGCTGACAAAATTGCAAACAGAACGACAACATTAAAGTTGAGCAGCAAATTAAACACATAGTAAGTCCATTTCTCGGTGCCAAAAATCTCAGGGCCGGTCTCGTCGGTTCCCAGAACGTTGTAAAGCACGATATTGAGTGGTACAATCTGTAATTTTTGAAAAGCGTACGAATCGAACGCGACCACTCCGGCAAGCAGCGTCAGAGCCAAAAGCCCCGCTTTGACGATTCGCAGCGCGATCTTCCATCTCGCTGGGTCCGAGACCAGCTCACGCAAGATTTCGCTAAAGAATGGAATCGCGACCGCGACAGAGAAAGGCCAGCCTAGAACCGCGCTGACGGAAAACATGAGAATAGCCGGTCCAGGAGAGTGCAGGCTTTCGGGTTCCAGGATCTTGGAATACGCAAGCATTGTGAAATACATTGAGAAAGATGACGGGAGATATGTCACTGAGGCATGGAACATCCCGGTTGCGGTGAGAGAGAAGAAAATGAACCATTGCGCAGCGGATTGGGACACGTTTCGTAATAGCGATCCGTAGAGCTGGACTTCACAGAATGCACAGAACGTTCCTAAAACTGCTCGCAGAGCGAAGAAGAGACCGGCCTGATATTGTTAGCATCAATAAATCACTCAAGAGGTAATGATATTGAATGGTGAGTTAAGATACCTCCGAAAATCCAATCAGCCGACAGAGATTGACAAGAACGGCGTGGATCCACGCGTAGCTCCAGCTCCGGATCGCGTACACTGGCGAGTATTCCCACGTCTCCAGACCGAACCCATGAGTCAAGTAGTGAGTGGGTTCCCAATAATTAAATACTAGATGACTCAAATGTCAATCAATTGAACCACAATCAAAGGTTCTTGGAACGGAGCTTACCTTCGTCGCAGTCGGGTATAATACTAAACCGCGCGCACAGTGACCGAATACCCGCGACGACCGCAAAGACGAATAATAAATGCCTGCTCAGCGATTGATCCGCGACCAGATCAGCCTTACTACTCCCCGACGTCTTTGACATTTTCTCTTCGTGCTATTTCCTCCGTCAGCTGGAAGTCGCTGCAGAGATCAATTGGGCAGGAGCCAGGCTGGATATTTATTTCATCGGTTTAAATCTCGCAATTTTAAGAAAAAACACGAAGATTGGAACGTGCGTGCGACTTTACGAACGAGGGTTTGGTGGTTCTCGAAAGGGTTTTTCATCACAGCCGAGCGCTCGACTACTTGATAGAGATATATTCTTGTTATTCATTGCCGCATGGGCATTTAGATTCTGTCTGCAACACTCTCAACAACCATACACCTGTCTCTCGACCGTCGCGAGGCATGGAGAACGACCCAGAAGCGCCAGGGGCTTCTCTGCCAGCTGATCGTCCGTCAGTCCTAGTCGACATCAGTAACTCGGCGCCTGATTTACTGGAGACCCCTAAAGTATCAAACGACGGCTACAACCAGATAGCGGCGCAGGCTGAGGATCGAGAGGACGCACTTCTCGCGGCGCCCACTGGAGATATAGTCGCTGCTGAGCAAAACGTCTCTGATGGCAGTATAGGTACTACAGCAGCCACCGCTGCCACCACTTCCACTACAGCTGCTGATACCACTACTGCTATTGCTACTTCTGCTGCACCTACTGAGACGGCGCCCACGTCTAGCGAATCCACTTTCGAGGCAGCTCTCTCACTCCACTTTTCAGAAGAGCTTTCGAAAGCGACACAGCCAGCTGTCGAAAATGATAGCGAAGAATCCAACAAGGATGATGCAACCGCCGAGGCTCATGAAGATGCTGAACTGGAAGCCACTCATCCGTTCCTGATTGAGGAGGCCGATTCCGGAGCTGAGCCCGCGGATCAGGATGAGTCTGATGATGATGCCTACAGCCCTGTAGTGGATGCAAAGGATGCCGAAGCCAAGGAAGAGTCTGATGATGCTTACAGCCCTGTAGTGGATGACACACCGGCCCAAGGCGAAGACAAGGGCCCCTCGGATACTGTGGTTCCTGGAGCTGCTTCTCAAACAAAGGAATCGGTAGATGAAAACTCTGATTCCAGTTCTTCGGATAGCTCTTCCTCGGACGATGACGCCGAAGAAGGAGAAGTAAACGAGGACTCGGACGAGGAATCAGCGGCAGCAAGCCCGGCAGCAGCTGGCGACGACGATTTCGAGGAACCAGACACCGGCCCGCTGAAGACCAAGAACGAGATTCTGGATGTGCCCGTTAAGCCCATTGATGTCGAGATTTCTCCGGACGAAAGAATCGAAAAATTAGGAGTAATCCAAAGCATAGTAGGAAAGCTTGTTATTGTCGCCGGTCTGTCGACTGGCGAGTATCAGGTTGTAGATCAGGGTTCTGTGCTTGTCTTTGCCGATCGTACTCCTTTTGGGAGGGTGAGTGGTTTATTTTCATTCTCTTTATCCTCAGAGTCATATTCTAACTCGGCTATCGGTGCAGGTATTTGAAACTCTTGGCCCGGTACAGAAGCCACTCTACTCTGTGAAGTTCTCCTCGGATGCGGAGGCGGCGAAGTACTGGCCAGATATTCAAAAGGAAGTGTACTACGCGGTGCGATACAGTACGATCGCATATACGAGTGAGATCAAGGCAATCAAAGGAAGCGATGCGAGCAACTGGAACGACGAAGAAGTCGACGAGAACGAGCAAGAGTTTTCGGATGATGAAGCTGAGATGGAACATAGAAGGCGGCTGAAGCTAAAGGAGAACCAAAAGAAGAAGAAGGACGCGCCAAAGCCGGACAACAATCAATCACCGCGTCTTCGTCGACCTACCGCGGTGGCGGCTGCGGCATCTGGGGTGTCGTTTGGAGACTTGGCTGGCGAAGATGTTGCATTTCTCAATCAAGTCGCGGCCGAAGCTGAGGCCAAGAAACGGAAACCTGAAGATGAGAATGGGGATGACGACGACTACGAGCCTGAATACGAGCCTACGGATCCTAGCATTACTACGGGCGCCGGATCGTCCACAAAGGACGCCGGTAAACGCCAAAATACAGATCCTGCTGGAAACAATTCAAAAGCCGCCATCGTGGACGAAGAGCCATATCATACCCTGACGCGGCCTACCGGCCTTCTTCTGCGCAAGGATCAACCCCCGCCTCCTCGCCGCTCTTCTCCAACCAACTCGCGCTCGAATGGCGGACGACCAGGGTTTTCTGAGGCGGGAAGTCCAGAGTTTGGTGGAAATCTGACGCACACACAGAAGCGAAGGCTGCGAAGGAAAAGAAAGAAAGTCCATGAGGGTGATGGTGAGAATGGGAGTGAGGGGCAGAGCGGGAGTGGCGCTGGTGCGCGCCAGGGAGATTTTGCGAGAGGAGCACCACGAACAGCGGAGCCTGCTGACTACCGGTCAAACCCTTACCAAAGGCCGGCGGCGCAAAGAGGTGACTGGCGGTCACAGTCTTCATCGTCCCGACCGTATCAGCAACCTCCTCCAGCAACTCAGCAGTCTCAGTACAATCCTTCATATCCAGGTACTGCACCCGCGCCGTTCTACGGCCAGCAGCAACAGCCCGATATTCAAAATTTTGCGCACCAGCTACCTCCCGGAGCTCATATCAATCCTGCTTTTGTTGCACAGTTGGCCATGCAGCAACAGCAGCAGCCTGAGCAACTCCCGCCTCAGCCGTTCGTACAGGCTCCAGCGCCCGTTCACCCGGCGCCGTCACCTTTCGCGCCGTACCAAAGCCAGCCTGCACCTCTGGTGCAACCGCAGCCACAGCAGCAGACACAAGCGTATTTGAATATGCTCCAGGCGCAACTTCGACAGCAATTACTCACGCGAGTGTCGGCTCCGCCATTGATGCAGCAAGATCCTATTCCCGCTCCTATCCAGGCTCCCATCCAGGCTCCCATCCAACCCCCGCCACAGCCTGTAATGCCAGCGCCGGCTCCTAACTATCAGAATCAGACGCAGGCGCAACTACAGCAACAGCTACAAGCTCTCTTGCATCAGATGCAGGTCAACGCGGCGCAGTCTTCGCAGCAAGCCGGACCAGCTCCTGCTGCTGCACCGCCTGCGAATAATGCACCAGGAGACGCGTATTCTCAAGTCCAGTACCAGTTAAACCTGCTGGGCGTCTTGGGTGCTGGCACTTCCCAGCAACAGCCACAACAGCCTCCTGGGCCGAATAATGGTGGCAGAGGCGCACCACCTCCTGGAAGATACTGAGGTGCTACAAGTAAGGATGTCTGTAGGCCTGTGCATGTAGAAAGTTATGAGGTTACCGTTGCGTATTCTATTATTCGACATGTATACTAATGCTATTTCAACTATTTATGCCCAGACTGTTTCCAAAAAGCTGTCTTGGACATGATTGATTATAAAGATAAGAAAATAAAACGCTGCTCTAAACACCTGATAGAGGTACATTCTATAAAAGTCAAAAACTCCTGAAACTTGCCACGAAAATGTCAACCTAGGAAATAGGAAAAAAAAATTAAAAGCGATTGGAAAGAACGTGAAAAGAAGGTGTATAGAAAACTTCGTGTATGGAAAAATAGATGTCAAGCTGCAATCAAGGCGGTTATGAAGAAGACGTGCCGACAGCATCAACGACCTTTTTCTCCGCAGCCAGAAGTGCAGACTTTGCCTCTGACAAATGGAGACTTTCAGTCATTTTATGCTCGACTTTGTGTTCAAACGCGACTTCTTCCTCGATTGCGTGCTGGACCGTGGACTTTGACGCGAAAGTGAGCCACGAGAGGTACGCCTGCCATACGACGCTTGCGCCGGAATTTACCAGGCCGCGGAAGTGGGGTGGGACGAGCGTGAAGTTGAGAACGACGATGTTGGGCCAGAACATGCAGCCGTTCATCCAAGCGATGGGGACACGTTGCTTCAGGTTTGCTATGATTTCATCAACGTTGTAGATGCCCTGCCATAGTAGGCCGGTGGTGATGAATGACGAGAGGAAGAAAGGCGCGAAGCATAGTTGATTTGCGACGCACTTCATGGCAAGAGAGAGGACCTTGTGTGGGTGGTTGATGTATCTGGCCATTATGAGGAACCAGCGATATGTCGGTATAGACAGTATAGATCCGGTGACCATGACCTTGAGCGTTCGTAGAGGCTGGTATTCTTCATCTGGCGTAATAAGCAACTGCGACAAGCTGTCACCCACCAAGCTAACAACCATAGCCTGCAGGAACTGGGTCGTGTGCGGTCTCTTGTCGTGGAACCGCTTATAACTTGCTGAAATGCTCTTTGAGGGTGGTGGCGGAGGAGGAGGAGGAGTAGTCACATGGGTGCTGTTCTTGGTGGCCTCGGAGGACATTCTCCTCCGGAACAGACGCATGTATGCCATTGTCTCGTCGGATATAGCGCGCCTGAGGCGCAGGTAGCGGAAGTACATGTTGCTGAGCACGATATCGAAGCAGGAGCGAGCGGAGGACGTGCGGAGCGGTGTGTTTGTGGGGAGAGAGTCAAATTCGAGGTTTCGCGGTGTTCAGGCGCGAACAAATTTAAGGCGCGAACGTCCGACTTCCGTTCCGATGTTTATTTCCGATCCGGGTAACGTCGGGTGCTAACAACACACGTACAATATCCAAGCAGATGTTGGTTATATATGTAAAGCACAAGTGAATAGGTGGCGGATTTTCATTCATAATCTGTTTGCAGACTTCACTATTTATCTCGGTCTGAACCCGTCCTTCGCTCCTTCTCTGAGGGCCACTGAACTTGCTCTACGACTGAGCCGAGCTATTAAAGAGTCTAGACAAAAAAGATTTAATATTATGACTAAGTACTGACAAATATTTGCTCTATTTATCCATTCAATGCGTTATTGCGTATAGTCTTCGTTCTTCATGTTCGTATACCAAGTACTTCGATGTATAAGTAGTCTTAGAATCAATTTACAAACTTGACCGTAAAAACCAGCCTCTTTCCCGTAAAAAACCCATCATATATGCACTGCATCCATACAAATAGCTAAATGTGATCACGTGACTAATTCTTCGACAATCGAAAAAAAAATCTCTGCTCGGCAGCGGCAGACAAACCAACAAACAGATTCCAAAAGCTGTCTCTCAGAGCATTAAATTTGAGAATATTTCGATTGCACTAATCTCTGATTTGTGTGCATTTTCTCGGGTTTATTCAACACTTTTTTTTTGAAAACCGTTGCTTGAACTTTGTGGGGTGGTCCTCTGTTTTTCCTGGAATCCCGCATCATCGTCATCTGGTCTTCTTTTCTGTTCCAGCGATCTACGTATTTCGTTTCCTCTTCACAGTATCTTCACATAATATCTCGACATGGCCGATCATACTAGAGATCCTTGTCCGATCGTCATTATCAACGATTTCGGCGGTGCTTTTGCTATGGGTGTATGTGCTCCTTCTGACATGGCATCGTCATCTCTCAAATATTCTATCAGAATCATCTTCTAACGCGCCTTTCGTATAGGTTATCGGTGGCACAATCTGGCACGGTATCAAAGGCTTCCGAAATTCACCTACTGTAAGTTATTTCTGTACACCGACAATCGACCGAACCCCAGACTAACCTCCTCTTCCAGGGCGAACGTCGCGCAGGTGCTTTCTCCGCCATCCGCTCACGCGCTCCCGTCGTCGGCGGCAACTTCGGCTCCTGGGGCGGTGTTTTCTCGATATTCGACTGCACAATCAAAGGCATCCGCCGGAAGGAAGATCCCTTCAACCCTATAATGGCGGGCTTCTGCACGGGAGGCGCGCTCGCCATGCGAGGCGGATTCAAGCACGCCAGAAACTCGGCAATCACCTGCGGTTGCTTGTTGGCTGTCTTTGAGGGTGTTGGAATGGTTATCTCCAGAATGCTTACACCGGCGGCTCCTCCGGCGCCGATCGCGCAGCCTGTATGTTGAATCTCCTGTCTTTTGTCATCTGGATCTCACCGATTCTCTCTGCCAGTCAACCTAACTGCTCTCGGTGATTTAGCTCGAGGCGTAAAAAAATTCGTCATGTCATCATCTCTGATCACAGCTCCATCTCTTCTATTCTCTTTCCGGTCGCTTGCCTTGGTTCGCTCTCCCTCCGCTCATAATGTGCTATCTCTTGTGTGGTCTATATTGCCAGTATATAAGTCCTTAGGTTTGGATTGTTGTTATTTGTCTCCCCATCTCGCCTGTATCATATTCTCTCTTCTTCGAATGTAGCAAAAGAATGCTGCATCTTCCTTGTCCTATTTCCCTTACTCCCGTTATACTCTATGCTTCATAAATACTTCTTAAATCTAACATACCAAATGAGTTGATATTTACATCAGGCATTTATTAAATTATTTTAAAAACCATACAAACGGAAAATTACATCTCGACCTCGTTCAATTCCGACTAAACTTTTCCGCACTCTCCATTTTCTATCCTTTCGCAAACTAAACCTTTTACTCATCCCCAATCAACTTGGCCGCAGTCATAATCTCCTCCACCGAAAGCTGTCCCGGCGCCGCCTTAACCGGCAACAACGGGTGCGTAACAGGAGTCAGCAACGAATTCAGCACTCGGCTCAACTGACCGGCCTTGCCCATGTTGATTCCCAAAAACGGCTTGTCCTTGTGGCTTTCTCTGAACTGCTCGAGCAACACGTTGTCCATCCGGCACGTCGCATAGCCGACGAATTTGATCACGTCCGCCCATTCGCCGACAGCGGCTTCTTGGTACTTGGTCGGCCACTCCGGACCGTCCCATTTCCACTTGCCGCTGAAGTCGTGGTTAGAAGCAATCAGCTTTGTGAAGCGGCGAGCGTCAATGATCTTCTGGATCATCGAGTTCGGCCAGGTAAGCTCGACGTCCACGTAGGCGACTCCGAGCTTCAAAGCCAGCATGATCAGCTCAAGAGCTTTGGTATAGTCATGGTCGGGAAACTTGCCGCCCTGGCTGACAGTGCGGACGGTGAAGAGAATCGGGATCGCGGTGTACTTGCGGATGATTCCAATCTGCTCCTGGACATACGCGACGCTGGGGCTCTGCTCGTGCGGCGCTGACTGCAGCAAGTCGACCCGGAGCTCCAAAACGTCACTGCCGGCGGTGATCTTGTCAATCACAGGCATGGCCACCTGAACGTCGGGGTAAGTCAACGACAGGAAGAACGACTTTGGCTTAGCCAGAATCTTCTCGTGGACGGTGGAAGCACCGATCATGGTCTCGAGCACGCTTCTCAGCGTCAGCTTGAAGTGAGCAATCTCTGCGTCATCCGACAGATCCGAGTTGTAAATGAAGAAGTTTGAGCAATCGGCAAACCACTGCTCGCGACGCTGCCACACGGCAAACATATCATCAACATAGCTGGGACGCGTCACGTCAACCGAAAGATACTCCATGATCAGCTTCACGTCGCGGTGGACATGGATTACGATGCCTGCGCTAGCAGTGTAAGCCTGTAATAAATCGCGAGCTTCAGGAGTCTCAACGATGCCGCCGCCGCAGGCAAACACGTATCCCGAGGGAAACTTGCCCATGACCTCCTTCAGAACTTCGAGCTCGAGCTTGCGGAAACCTTCCCACTTGTCCTCGTGAATGACTTGAGGAATAGTTTTGCCAGCCTTCTCTTCCAAGTAAGGATCAAGATCTTGGAACTTCATTCCCAGGGCGTCAGCAATCCAGCCACCAACCGAGGTCTTTCCTGCTCCGCGCATGCCAATGATGAAGATACTACGCCCGTTGTTTGGCACAAACTTCCTCGCGACAACGTCGTTTTGGTCCTCGAAGCCTTCCAGCTCAACCTTGAACTTGTAGTTGAAAACATCCCAGTATCCAGGCCACGTCTTCTCAACACATCTGCGCTCCTTGATCAGAACCGGTCCAGGGGCGACAGCACCCAGCAAGCTGAAGCTCATCGCAACCCGATGGTCGTCATAGGTATGCACACCGCCCTCGGGAATCGTGAGATCGCTCAAAGATTCGACGCCATGAATCTCGATTCCATCAGGAAGCTCACACGCAAAGACGCCAAACTTTCCCAGTTCTTTGACCATCGCCGCGATACGATCGCACTCCTTGACTCGTTGATTGGCAATTCCAACAATCTGTGTAGGAATAGCCTTTTCACCTTCTTCATGGGCAACGGCAGCCAAGACACTGGCAGTCAGGAAAGCATCAGTCATAGGCTCCATATCAACCTTCTTCAACGGCCGGAGCTTTCCGACAGCAGGACCAGTGACGGTTGTCGAAGTCGCAGTCTGAATGACTTCACAACCCATAGGACGCAGGACATCGACAGCAAACTTAGCATCGCCCTGGAGCGAGCTTGAGCCGATGTTGGGGACAACGCAGGTCGTTCCCGTGATGGCTGAAAATGCAAGAGGGTACGTTGCCGAGCTAGCGTCGCTCTCAACAACATACTCTGGAGGCGCCGAGTAGACGCCCTGTGGAATCTCGTACGCGTACTGCTCGGTCGTGGACTTCTTCACGTGGACACCGAACGAGGCCATCATGGCGATGGTCATGTCGATGTAAGACTGAGAGATCGGCTTACCACCGACAAGGGCCAACGTAGTGGGGGTTTCAGCATAAGGCGCAGCCATAAGAAGGGCCGAGACGTACTGTGATGAGATGGTAGCCGCCAGCTCAATCCGACCACCCTTGAGGTGCTGGCCAGCAGCGATACGCAAAGGTAAACAGCCAACAGTTCCCAGGTACTCGATACCAGAGCCGTTGTTTCTCAGAGCGTCCACAAGGGGCGCGATCGGTCGCTCTTTCATACGCTTGTTTCCGGTGAGAACGATGGAGTCTGCAGAGCTAGACGGCTTGACGAGGGTAGCGACAGCAGCAAGGAAGCGAGACGAAGTTCCAGAGTTGCCAAGATAGATCTCGTCCGGTGAGGCGACAAGCTGGCCGCCTTTGCCCTTAACCTCAAGGACGTCTTCGCCTGATCCACCTGTTATCCAGGTGAACTCGGCGCCATAGAGCTGGGTGATTGCGTTCATCATGTGCTCGGTGTCGTCAGATCGCAGCAGATTGTGCATCTTGGTGGTAGTGCTGCTGAGAGCGGCCATCAAGAGCGCGCGGTTGGTAATGGACTTGGATCCGGGTGGGATGACCTCAACCTTTGCATCTGCTGGGAGGGAAGATGACTTGACAATGACATCAGGCGACAACACGGTTCTGATGGCAGCATCAGACACCCCGGTAGCCTTCAGCTCATAGGTCTTTCCGATAGCGGTGAGCAGCACAACCTTCTTTTGCGCACCGGCATTTTTCTTGTCGACGGCCATAGTGCGCATAAGCTGATCGACCGGAGTAGGCCGGTTGTTTGTACGCTCGCGGATGATGGAATCACTGGAAGAGATCGGAAGACCATAAGCAGTCAAGATCTTGGATAGACGCGCGACAGCGGAATCCGGAAGCAGACCAAGGTAACGTGAGAGCTCAGCTTCCTTGATCATGCCGATAGAGACACATTCGCCATGAAGAACTTGCGGCGTGAGGATGGCTTCGTAGGCGTGTCCTATGGTATGTCCAAAGTTAAGAATATTTCGCAGACCACCCTCGCGCTCATCGGCCGAAACGACGTAGGCCTTGACCTTGATGGAGCCCACGACAAGGGCGTGAAGCATAGTCTGGATCGAGGACAGGTCGACGATACCGGTCTCATGATTCCGGTTGCGGAAAGCGGTAAGGAACTTATCGACGTTGTCTTCGAGACGCTTGAACTCGCTCTCATCCCAGAAAGCAGCGGTCTGGTAAGAAAAGAAATATCGGATGTCAGTATACTGAGTGCGGGGTAGTACGAAAAAGAGGGGGCAAAAGGAGCATTATGCAGGCTGCTGAAGGGAATAGAAGCAGGCATACCTTGATGATCTCAGCCATGCCGTTGATAAACTCGCGCTCGGGCAAGGTCTCCAAAAAGGCGAGGTCGACAAAGATACGTTGTGGTTGCCAGAACGCGCCGATGAGGTTTTTTCCGAGTGGGACGTCGATAGCGGTCTTGCCGCCGATGGACGAGTCGACCATCGACAAGAGCGTGGTAGGAATCTGCACAAACTTGATGCCGCGCATGAACGTAGCGGCAATGTAGCCAGCCATGTCGCCGATAACTCCACCGCCGAGCGCGAGGAGAACGCTGTCGCGAGTGCATCGGTTCTGGAGCATCCAGTCTTCAATTGAGGCCTTGGTTTTGCGCGACTTGGAGTGCTCGCCGGGAGCAACGGTCTGCCAAATCAACCGGGGAGGTTTTTCGATATTCGCAGTCAGCTCGGCAAACGTCGTCAGGAAGGTGTCGAGATGAAGGGGCGCGATGTTTGTGTCTGTTATGAGGACGTAGGTCGAGGACGGAAGTTCGGATACGATCTCCTTGAGCATCTCCTTGATGAGGTTGTAGCCAACGACGATGGAGTCGCTGCCCAGGATAGAGACCCGGGAGGTCTCTGCGTGCTGAGCCATGGAGGAAGTCTGTCGGAGGGGGAAGGGAAGCAGGGCCCGGTGCGGAGAGATATAAGAAGCGGGAAGAGAGCTTTGTGGAGTCGCCAAATTTTTTTATTTTTTATTTTTATTTATTCGAATTATTAGTCGTAGCAGCGAGATGCCTCTGATGTGATTACTCAACCCAACCACATGGCTGGTTTGGAACTGGATGCGGCTAAACTGAACTGAGCAGGTGACAAATCAGCTATCTCCACAATAAAGACTGCGGCCTAGTCGAAGCGCGAGATCTTAAGTCGGGGCCGACAACACCCGGCGGCTCACTTGCAGCCCGCACAGCCCCGTCCTCTCCGAAACTGGCCTATCTGCTGCCGGATAGCAGCTCGTTATAACCACCGTCTCTCGTCCTTGGCCGCCTCTCTCAGCTGCAATACCTCGTTCAGTCAGTCGACAATTCTTCTTGCGTATCGCTTGTTGATCGTCACTTCAGATATGGGAAAGTCACAGTCAAAACTCAGCAGCGATCAACTGCTCGAGCTTCAGAAGTCAACCTATTTTGATCGCCGTGAACTGCAGCAATGGTACAAAGGTGAGATTTGATATCATTTGTGTTCAGCTATCTTGCTCTGTCCTTTGTTATGCGTGTGAATGCTAATTGGCTCACAATTGACCAACAGATTTCCTCAAAGACTGTCCCTCGGGACAGATGGACAAGGCCGAATTTCAAAGGATCTATAAGCAGTTTTTCCCGTTTGGCGATCCCTCGACATTTGCCGAGTACGTCTTTAACGTTTTCGACGCCGACAAATCGGGAACGATCGATTTCAAGGAATTCATATGTGCCCTGTCGATTACCGCGCGCGGATCGGTCGAGGAGAAGCTTCTGTGTAAGTCGTGACAGGCGAGGTTGAGGTTTCCGGTGTCGCGGGTCGTGTGACTTTGGTTTGAACTGACGAGTGATTGTTTTTATCTCCAGGGTCTTTCCAATTATACGACCTGAACAATGACGGTCGCATCTCATATTCGGAGATGTTGTCGATAGTAGAGGCTATCTATAAGATGGTCGGATCGATGATGAAGCTTCCTGAAGACGAGGCCACTCCAGAAAAGGTATATCTAGTTCCTCTACTTTTCAACTGGCCTTGACTAACTCGTGTATCAGCGCGTGGACAAAATATTCAGAGCAATGGATAAGGACAAAAATGGAGAATTGACCATTGACGAGTTCAAGGAAGGCTCCAAACAGGTAACCTCTACTCAATATATTCTCTCCTATCAGCCTATCACAGAGACTAACTATCTTCTTCCCAGGATCCGACAATTGTATCGGCTCTCAATATCTATGATGGTCTTGTTTAACTGCTCTCTTTTTTTGTCATATTTAATCCTTTGAATAATTCGTGCATTTGAGATGTTTGGGTAGGATAGCAAAGAGAAACTTACAGCCCTTCTCTACTTCTACAAATTACTGGCGTTTGTGAAAGAATACACCTTTCCTATTTATCCTTTTATTATCCTGCTTCCACACACCACCTAGGGTCTTGTTAACCTTGAGTGTTTCGTAGGTACTTCATAAATGTTTAACTGGCTGCATGATTGATTTACGAAATTTCTGGAATATGCGCAGAACTACAGACAATCAAGTTCCAAAACTAGCATACTTCATTGACGCCATATTCCTGACATAGAAACCAACAATATTACAAAGAGTATAAATGAAAACGAAAAAAACGAAAACAAAGAGAAAAGAAAGAGCAAATGCAGAAACCCTAGATATTAGCAACTAAATCTTCATGAAGTGTGACACTGTTCAGCAACTTGCTCCAGCGGATCAGTCGCTGATCTTTTACCAAGACTCTTCTAAGCGAGAAGCAAATGAAAATAAAAAGTGCTGGTGAAACGATATAATTGGAGTATCAAGCGTCACTGGCTAGCAATCATCACACGTTTTAGCAGGATGGGGGTGAGCGAGCGATCAGAACTATGACTCTTCCCAGCTTTTCTCGACGGTCTCGCGGACTCGCTTTTCGTATTGCTTCCGATGGTCTCTGTATAGATTGGAAGCCTCGACGTTCGCAGGACTGGCAGTATTTGGATCGTTCAGCAAGCTGTTGCAAAAACAAAGTTAGCACCGATCACTGACACAATGATACAAGGATTGCAGCTTCAGATAAACATACCTCTGGATAGAAGTCAGAATTGCAGCAACATCGTATGTAGGCGACCATCTGTTCTGCAAGATGTCAAGACACAGATCCCCCGAGGCGTACACATTCGGATGGAACATCTGTGAGATAAAGCGGACCGAGGGCGGCTTGTTGGGATATTGCTCGTCAAATTGCATCAGCAATCTAAAGGTTCCGTCCTCAAATGGAGTGTCGTTCGGGCCAATGATCACAGCGTTCCAGGTCATTACGTTGTCCGATACAGGAGATGCGGAGACACCGGCAGGCGGGTCCTGCTGCATGCGCTATAACAAAGAGCAACAATCAGTGTTAGCTTCTATTCACAATCTATTTGCAAACACACTTGATAAACAAATTATCCCGGACGTGGAAGAGTACACTAGGCACCTCACAGCAGGCACGTCCGCCTCACAGGGTCAGACGACCTTGACCGGGATTCACACGTTCCTCCCCATTCTTACCTTGAAATCGCGCATCAGCCTCCGTCTAGCAGTAGTCGACATATCTCAGGTAACTTCTTTGAGCAGTGATTTTATTCCTGATTCCTTTAACAAGAGGCGATGTACAAAAACGCGCCTTGTGGATGCCTGCAGGTCGGTGGTGGTGGTGGTGGGAATAGTTCGGGCGGGATGGCGTAGTAAGCACCGGTTGACCTTTGGGACATTTGCCAGAAACTCAAATCAGGTGCCTGACCAAAACTCGCCGCCACCTCGGATTCTACTGCGCTTACGCTTTATGTGCACATTCTCTGCTGCACCACTCCTAAAAGATGTCATGATTACTGATAAATGCAATCGTGAATTGCAACTACCACTTCCGATTATCATCATACACACGATCACTGGCTGCCGACCATTCACGCTGTAATAAGGTGCTATGTAACTATACCAAGAGGCAGTCGCGCCCTCCGACGGACTCTCTCCGGTGCACGACAGCCAACTCTCCTCCTCCTCCTTGCCCCTCGAACAAAAAATAAAACACGAGAAATTGATTACTTATAAACACGGTAGCGAGCATGCCCTACCTGAGCATACCCCAAAGTTTCCACGCCACGTTGGCGCACAGAAAAGCCGCTGCCGGAACAGCATACAACTGCAAAATCTCCGTCGTCCGCCTGAGTCGGACCTCAGAGTCGACCTGCTCGTCGCCGTCGAAATGGCCGTTTGTGTAATAGCTCTCCATGATTGCGTCCTTCTCTAGCCATCGCTGGTGGAGCCATCTGCCAAACTCGGATTCGTCATCGAGAGGGATCGTCGACTTGTGAAAGCGCCGCCAGTGCATGTGCACTGATTTCGGCGGCCGTCCTTGCACGTATATGGTCGGCAGAGTGAAGAAATCCTGGCCGTAGCCGTTTCGCGGAACACCCTCGTATGCCACCGTGCAGTCGTAGAGATACGGTACGTCGAGGTTCTTGAGCGTGAAGTAGAGCCCACGCGTCCGCGGAAGAAGCATATGCTCGGGTTCCTGGAGATCGAGCTTCACGGCGTACTCATGACTCCGCTTCTTTGTGTTCTCGGTGATGTTTGTTCCTTCGGGGAAGATTAGCACCCACGCAGGCCAGTCTGGCTCGTTGGCGATGTTTGTCAGAGCGGTTCGCATGCGACCCTCGTCCTTCTCCCATTTCCGAGACAAAAATACTGTTACAAGTTAGCCACTGTTCCTTGACCAGAGTCAGGTTGCTGAAACTTACTGAATTTGAAGTATTGCATGCCCCACCCAAGAAACGGAACGTTCTTCAACGACTCCTTCAGAATGATATACATTCCTCCATGTGCCTTGCTAGTGTACGCAATCCACCACAGATACAACCAATCGGCATCGATCTGGTGATTCGCCAGCAACACAATCCGCTCCCCAAACTTTGTCTCAAGTGTTCCGTCGCTTGCACGCTTGATCAGACCCGAGACCGAGGAGTCGCCGACGACGTGGACGGGCGTGGGAGCCCACCATTGCGTCATTGTGGTGAGAAGCAGGCCAAAGTGCTGCTTTGTGAAGTCGACGTAGGCGTGAAACCATGACTTTGAGAACAATCGGATTGGAAGTCCAATTAGCTATATTCAAAGTGAGTTAGTGTCTTCTACACAAAATAGTGTGGAGGCTCAGATGTAGAGAAGATGAATACCTGAGTGAGATTGATTCTACGGGCAGATAAATGTTAGCACTACCGGAGTCGTTTACGAGCACAGAAAAAAAACACAAATCACATACGTCAATACAGCTGTCGTAAAATATATAACAATCGACGCGAGCCGAACAGCCTGGAACACGACCGGCTGCTTCTGTCTGAGCGTACCCGTCGAAGCTGATGATATCGCAGTCGCTCGCTTAGCCATAGCAGCCGTAGCGACGAGCGAGGGATCCGTCGCGCCCGGCGTCGCCAGCGGCGCAGCAGAGCCCGAGTCGGGTGCCATGGCGGCGGATCCTGGCACCGCCATCTGTGCCAGTTCGATATCGGGTGTCTTTGACGGCATTGGCTGCTGCTGGTTGGGGAATTTCGTCACGGGAGCAGCAGCTTCGTGGAGGTTGATTTCTTCTTCCGTTTATGGACGGCCTACCGCGTGCGTATCTGAGGGGTTTGTATAAGAGTTCGAACTCAATCTGCCCCTCATCGCTATCTACACACTGTGCGCGTCTTGTAATAGCATTGTACTAATCAACTCTTGTTCATGATATATTTACGTTCAGACTTCCGGCAGACGATGCTGGAGCTCACGTATTCTACAGGAGCTCTGAATGCTGTAGTGAAAGATGGCTATAGCACGTGAACAGCTCACTGCCAAAAGAGGAGTATAGACCTTGACCTCATCGCCATACGTTCCTAATATTCGCCATTATTATATTTTCTGCCTCCTGAATAACTGCTGTTATCATGAAGATTAATATCAGCACATGTTTGGCGGGGACACAGTCACAGAGGTGTCAGAAAGAGGCGAGTGCAGAGAACCTCAAACAGATCAAGACGCCGGATTTCGTACACTATCAGCAGGCATCGAGAGGAAGATGTTAAGAACGGCAAGCACAGAAACATTCCGCTGATGCAGTTTGCATATTTTTTGGCCAGGATTGACATATATGTCTCTTGCTTCTCTGTATTAATCGCGTCGATCTCCTCATAGTTGGACGTTGTTCATCTCTGTCGCGTACGCAAGTTATTTGCTATCGTTCATCTCGTGTCAATGGAGCGAGAAATTCTGCACAGAGTCTGAGGATATCTGATCGATATGAATATAACGAGACTGGAATTTTGAACGCAAACATGCTGAAATGTTCAGTTCTGCGGTGCAGATACTCGTGCTGCTCTGAAATCCGATCGATTTGCTGGTTGTCTGTCTCGATCTGTTCACATGCTCTCTGGTCGAGTCTGTCTATCCAGGTTCAAAGCCTCATATGAGAATGCTGGTCTTCTGGTGTGAATCTATATCTGTCAGTAGTATTTGTTGGATCCTGTTCGAGAACAATTCAGCGAAGACGGTTGGATCCCCATATGTGGTGCGGGTATGACGGAAATACGTCTGTACACGGTATTTACCACGTCCCTGTCCTCTGCTGCTTTCTCCGACACCGATCGCTCTCTCCTCCCTCCTCCGAAGGGCCTACCTTCTGTCATCTATTATTATCGATCATCGCTCCGACATTATTCCGGACTACCAACCACTGTCAAACAAAGAACCGAGACCTTGGCTTACCCTCAGACCACTTCGGCGATGATCCAGGTCTTCGCTTGCGCTCAGGCCCCGGCCGAGATCATGCCGGCCGATGTTCAACGGAGATGATCAGACTCGTCGTCGGCGATGAGATGCTCATGCCTCTTCAGCACACTGCTTCGAGGTGCTGGTCGATCATCGCCGACCGGTGTTAGCTGTTAAGACATCTCCTACTCCTAAAACATCTCCGACTCCGCGCCGATGGCCGGTCCGATCTGTTGTTCGTCAATGCCCTCCGAGGATTCACCCGCTGCTGATCCGGACTGTTTGATTCTGGTCCGATTACATGTTAAGCTGCCTTACTGTTCCTACTGTTCAGAAGAAATGTATATCGAATTAACATATATATTATTGCTGTAACGAAAAGGAAAACAGAACCCCTATTTATAACCAGACAAATGAGAACAAAAAACCAAAGTACAATGACCAATAACCAGACCGGGACCCAAACAAAACAAACAGATTATTGCGCAGGTTTAGAAGGGCGGTACGTTTTTGAAACACTTTTTCTACTTTGGAATATGAGTTCCAGTTCAAAGAAGTTTCACGCCCGCGCGAAACGAAAAGAGACATTTTGAAGCCAGATCTAGGGATGGCGGAGCATCCTTAGGGATCTCAGAAAGGAAAAACAAAACAAACGAAACAAAAAACATGCTTGAAAAGGACAGATAATGTGTGCTTGGAAGTCAAGTCTGCTTGTTTATGTGGACTTGTTCTTCACATAGCGGATGGGGTTCCAGGGCATGGCGATAGGCTTGATGACGATGAGCGAGTTCTCGTTGTTGGCCAAACCAGCAAAGGCGTTGTAGAACGCAAGGAAGGCCGCCATAAGACCGAAGACACCACCGGCGATAGTGACGCCGGAGTTGTCGGGGTAGAACTTGCCAATGCCGAGGAGCATGAAGCAGATGTCAAGGGTGAAGAAGAGCGCGAAGAAGGCGACGGTCGAGCGCAGGGTGCAGAGCACAAGGCCGAAGGTGAAGATGAACCAGCCCATGAGGTAGATTCCGAGCATTGTGTTGAGCGCATGAGTGTCGGTGCCGTAGGCAGACACGATTCCGAAAGCGTCGGTCTCGATCGCGGCGAATGAAAGCCAGAAGCCACCGAAGGACGAGAGCGCGGTGGCACCGAACGTGTTCTCGATTGCCATCTCCCACATGCCGGCTAGCAGCTGGATGATGCCGCCGTAAAAGTATCCGAGACCGATGAAGGTCGATGGGTTCGAGACACCACGGACCTGCACATTCGCCATGCAAAGCACGAAGGTGGTCAAGCCGAACGCACACAAACCCAGAGGGGCAGGGTTACCAAACTTGCGCGAAGGAGGAGCAGAGTAACCTGAACGACAACACTGTTAGCTAACTGTTCTGTTTGTTGATTTCGCTGTTCGCCGGTTCGAGAGAGTCAAGCATCCAAAGACATCCAGACTGCAAACTGCCTTTCGCTTAGCGGCATCCGGAACTATTTCGGAGCAGAGCCCTAGTCATTGTTCTCACGCCGCGCAGCGTTGCAGGGTGAGTGCCTGCTGCAGCCTCCGAGGGTCCGCCGAAGGACCACTACGGAGGAAGCTCGGAGGCGGCCTCACCGCCAAAGTCTGGAACTTTGCCACTCAACAGAATATATATACCGCGCTGTCCGCGCTTTCTGCTCAGTCCTGTCCTTCATTCTGTCATGTTCTTCGTGCTGAACTTCTAGCTGAAGGTGGGGGTGCTGCAGGGGGTTGTAGTGGGCAAAATGGCTGTGATCGGCGAGAAACAGAGATTTTCAGGCCACCCTTCTGTTTTGCCCTCTACACCCTTTGCAGGACTTCCAAGACTGAGCATGTAGCGCTGCTCCATCAGCAAACATGAGAATATATACAGATCAGATGTATATGTTTTCAGATTTGCTTATAGAGACATATTCTGGAGCTTGATGTCTGGCGTCTTTTGGATATTGCCATACTCTCGTATGGCGAACAAGAAAGAATGCAGAAGGGGACAGAATTCAGTGAAACATACCAGGATTAAGAGTACCACCGAAGGCCATCATCAGTTCCCTACGAGAGACCCACGAGGACCCGATCTTGATGAGATCAGGGTCGTCGGTGTGGGTGACGATTCGATGGACTCTGAGCTGGTCCTGCGAGTCGGTCTCCTCGTTGTTGCCGGCCTCCAGGTGGTTGAGGTTGACGGGCTTTTCCACGGCGGCGGTGGATGATGCTGCTGTTGAGGTCGTAGACATTGTTCTAGCTGTGGTTGTGAGTTGGAGGTGTGGGTGGGTGGATGAATGTGTGAGGTGTAGATGGAGAAGGGAAGGGTCTGAGAGGAAGGGCGTAGTTATAACCTGGTGAAAAGCGGGGCTCGGTAGTGCGGATAAGTTTTTCCAATCAGACAGGGAGGAAGGGTCAGATGCACTGAGTGGCGGCAAACCGACTAGGCAGAATTGGTGGGGTGGAAGAAGGCTCTCGAGTAGCGACGAGCGGTGGGTGTGGCTAGTACACGCCGCGGCGGCGATGTTACTGGTGACGTCGATGTTACTGGTGACGTCGACGCAATAAGCTTCTGTTACCTTTCGGCCCTCCCAACAGCTTCGCTTTCATTGGCAGAGTCCGCGCTTTCGAGGCCACCTACGGCGAGTAAAATTTTTTGCTGCCTCCAAACATGCGGGGAGATGAGTGCCATTGGGTTTTATGCGCGGGCTTCTGCGCTACGAGGGATTTCGTGGGGTAGCCCAGTTCTGGGATCTACGCGTGCACAACAGGTTCCGGTGGATGTCAATTTAAGCTCATACGCGGGAGCCGACGGAAAACGCGGATGACCACCTGATGATGTCATCTTCATGCAGCCCGTATATTGGCTCCACCTCCTACTCTTTTTTGCGCTCCGAATGTAGTGATTTTCTTCAATTAAAGGCGAGTATTAGAAACTCAGCAGACTACATACTGGCATATTCTGACGGCAGCAGTCGTTCTCAGAATTTCAGGGATCAATGCGCGCGTGCGTGAGGAGAGAGCGTCGCGCCGCCACAGTCTGACTTTGCAGCCAAGGTGGCCTGTTCCTCGGCTGAGCCACACCAGACACACCTATGCACCCCCTCCCACGCTGTCATGCACCCCTTATTGGTGTGTTCGCGGCATCCGGATAAACCCACTCCGGCGACTAATGTTGCGCCACTCGTCTTCTTTTCGGACATGTCGTTCGGCGTTACTAGGCACGCAAGGTGCTGCGAAAAGCGTGTGCTCGCCTTGGGCCTGTCGCAGCGACCGGGGGGGCACACAACAAGTGTGGGTATTTGCCAGAGATATATAGCTGCGGGTCTTGCGGTAGTTTAATAGCTTCGATCAAAGCGCCATTGGGGTCGAAAATTTTCGAAAGCAGGTGCGAGAGAATTGTTCGGTGGTCTCGTCGGCGGAGGTGCGGTGTTGCATCATTTTCGGCGATGTTGTTCGGCCTTTTCTCGGTGCAGCCAATTAGCCGTAGGCCGTTGGCAGCTTCATGGGCCTCTTTGTATCATGAGTCCATACAGCTATCCTTCGATATAAATCACTGATTCTATGCTTGAAATTTCCAGCAGTTGCTGGCACAGCAGAAAAGAGCGCGAAAAGCTGAGTAGATAGACACCAGTAATAGTTGGGTTGATAGCAGCTTCGTCTTTGTCCTTGTAGCTGGCGAAAACACTTGCCTTGCTGCGCTCGCGAAATCAGTGTGCAAGTTGAAACACATGTGCCTTGTATGATGTCCAACTTGCTCGGCCTGATAATCCACAGACAGATGTGCTTATATCTAAAGTCTTGTAGCGGTCTTATCCTTCCTGCGACATATTGTAATCCAGTGATTTAGACTGACTGCCAATAGGTGCCTGACACGCTTCCGTCGCTCAGAGCAATTTGGCGCGCACCGACACTCCTTTCATCAGCAGGCCAATTTACCGCTGGCTGTATTCTGCCGTATGTCTTGACTATGCTTGTTCGTTTGCATCAACTGAAGCTGTTGTAAGCTGTAGCAAAAGGTGAGATTTCCTCTGCGGTCTGTAAACGAGGTATCGACACCAAACTTTCCTGTTTGGGCACAGAAGAAGACAGGAACAAGTAATGCCAACCAAACGAGCCTATCAGCGGCCTTCGTATTCGAGTGTTTGCTATTCCCCGCAATTTAACCGTACCTGTCCGTCACCGCCACCTGTCGCAAGACTTTGCTAGCAGTGCCGCATCGCCGAGCGGTGAGGAAGAAGAGTCACTCATTCGTCATTTCCCGGCCATGTGATCACTTCCCCTCGCCGACGTCGACGCTTGATACACCGTACTAGTGAAAAAGATGGGGGGACAAGTGGCGGTGCGAGTCCAGCGCTGTTACCTGGTATCACTTGCTCTTGCTCTTGCTCTTGGACTCCTTTGTTGCCAGCGTGTTGTCGAGATGAACCCATTAAATTGATTCTTGCAATAATATATGTGGACACAGTCTGTGTCTCTCAAGACAAAGGGGTGACCGTACTGAAGAAAGACTGAAGACTGCGGAGGGATATACAGCGTTGGCAGCCGGGCGAATAAGCTGCGCTGCTGAGCACTCCAAGAAAGCAACAGCAGAGAGCATTTAAAAGACAGACACAGCAGCGGACAGCAGTAATTCTCCCAATATCCGCAAATCAATAAAGATATATCCGTATTCTCTATCCTGAATAGATCTGTAAGGTATCGAAAGTCATTAAAGTCAGCCAGTTGTAAAAGTGCGCGTCGGTGGTTGCACCTATCCGCTGCCAACCTTCGCTGGCATCCGACTCCGTCTCTGGCTCCGAGAACCTCACAAAGCCCCATCCACGCACGCAAAAGGTACGGTCTTTCGGCACACTAAAGCATGCTCGTTAGCATAAAAAGCATTAGCGAATCAAGCTTGATTAGATAGACAGATTGACGTAGATATAATGCGGGGTCCCCGCAAAATGTGTCGTTGGCGCCGGAGGATGCGTCGCGACGAATGGCCTGTATATCTGCAAACCATAGCCCCTAACTAGTGCCGATATACCAGTCGTGCATCTAGCTCGACAGTCAGCTATTTCTGACGAGCGCCCATGTTCCTGTCTGTGTGTTGTAGTAGCTCGGCAAAGGCCGGTACTTTCTGTTGCCTGTCCCTCAATTCAGGAGCTGGAGGACTCCTAAAAATCTGCACTCAGGAACAGACCTGCAATACAGATCGTATAGAATTCAAGCAAACACGCTAGTTTAGGCCACTGACAAGTCTTGCTGTTCTTTTTTTCGCTGTGCCTTTCTTTCTCATCAGCAATGTTGATATATGCTGTGGAATCTGTCGAGTGTTTCGGCTTTTGGCTGATTTTTCCTGCATACCCATACTCATAAACATCACCAACGTTATGCGGGTACACACATAACCATGTCAAGCATTAGCAGAAGATATCCAACACGTTAAGCTGAACTCGCAGTGCGAAAATGCTCTATTCTGGCTTTTTTCCGAAAACGGATATACCCAAAGCTCAGGGATGTCTGACCGAAATGCTGACTCATAAAGCCCTTCTCTGCGCATCACGCAAAGCGATCTCCAATCCAAGCGCTCTTTCTCGTTCTTCCGAAAACCAGAACAAACGAGGAGGGAAGCAAGGCGGATTAAAAGCAGAGGAAGGGCGGGAAGGCTGCGGGGTTATAAGGTTCCGGGCGGGTGCAATACGGCGGCGTTAAGGGTTGGATTCTCGTTGCTATCGCGGTGGGGGAAGTCGCAACTACGGCTTTCGGTAACAGCAACAGCAGCAGCAGGTGAGCTCTTGCCACCTTGTTTTTCGCTGTCGATGACGCGTGTTTGTGTTTCTTGAGAGACAGCTTGAGATGCTCGGCGGATGGCCCGATTAGCTGCCGTTTTGGGCAGATAATCTGCTGGATCAAAGGTGAGCGAGTTGAGTGAACAGTGCCGGGTGCTGCTCTTTGTTCACTGGCTGTCCTATCGGAGGTAACTGTTTTTCAATTCTTATTGTCTGAATCAAAGAGGTTGACATTCTATATGTTGAGCACTTATCGCGAATGCAATCTTCTACCTCTATAAATCAGTCATGTACTCTATATAACAGCCTTCTACTCCTAATCATTCATACAGATTCGCGAATGGCAAAGATCACGTCCGAAGCCTTCGCCACGTCATTATCTCCTCCCCATTTGACCGCCAGCATATTATTCTCCGAACCTCCTCGCCGTTCGTCGCCGTCATCACCTCTTGAACACTCACCTTCATGGCAGCATCCTCAGCAGTCTCGTTCTCAGACGACTGGTCTTCTTCGACGAGAGCTCTGGTACCGGGAAAGCGCTGGTAGAAATGGTATTCGCGTGACTGCTGTTCGGCGATACTTACTACCTGAAAGAGTCTTCTCCGTTCGTCCTCCGCCTTACCGAGATATTTGTTTAAATGCACAAGACCATCGGACTCGTCGTTTTTCTCCAGAATAGTGCTCGAAGTCCCGCGCAGGGCAGCTTCCAAAAGATTCTCGCCGTGGAAAAATGGAATCTCAGCATCTTTGAAAGAACTTACAATCAGCACCTTTGTCTTTCTCGTGTTGCGCACAAAGTTCTCTATTCTCTCTTCGCTGCGGAAAGAATATCTGATGAACTTTGAAACAAAATTCTGTGCCAGAGCCAAGGAACAGATCGGACCAAGAATAGGAAATAATCCCCGGGGCCAGTACGAGACCACGACTTTCTCGATTGATGCAAGAGCTGAGATTAGCACGATTGCGTTGAATTCAGTCGGTGGATCAGCCAGCGCCAGTTGGCCAGCAAGGCCAACAATGAATCCCATGCCGAGAGACTGGCCGACCAGCAAGGTTTCAGACGGCGGAATGCCGGTCATTTAAGTGATTGCAACGGAAGCATATGCACTGTCGGTAATCAAGTCGTTGACTCATGTTGGTTGATCGAGCACCCTGCGGCGACGGACTCGCGAATCCAGAGGTATCATGGTGGTATAGAGTATCTCTGTTTCCTAATTTCAGGCTGTGCGCAAATATCATGCTGTGAAACTGTTGTCAGTTCTGTTGCTCTTATATTTGATACGGGTGTTATCAAGGAATAGCGCTCACTTTCTCTGAACGAGGTCCGTGATGAGGGATCATAGAAATCCAGCATATACCAAGACCGAGAAAACAGTCAAAGAATAAACCTTCTTCAAGAACATGGCGACTGAGTCTGGACGCGCTCGTGCTCGCTCTATTGTTCGCGGTTGAACGATCCCGTTAAGGTAGATTTACTGCTAATATACAACTACGGGACCGCCGCGGCTGCCTTTATACAGAACACCGCAATTCTTCATGATCCATTCCTTCCACCCCACTGGACCCGTAATAACCCCGATGCCAATACGTTGGTCTCTGGTGCCGATTGGCTGCTTTAATCACAACGATTTGTAGTCAGCGTAGGCGCAGGATCTGGCTTCTCTCGGTAATCCTCGAAAACTAGCTCAGGGGTAGCCTGTACTCGCTCAATAAACTATACGCACTTGTGGCTCTATCTACGCTGGTACTTATGCCCTCCACTCAAATCTCGGTTCCGCCTCGAAAAATCAATTGGAGAATCAAGAGTTCCTGATTCGCGTTTGGTTGTAATAATCAGAGGCATTGCAGAAGTCGCATCATCTAGTGTTATTCTGCTGATTGCATAATTGGTGACCATGGGAGAGATCACCGCTATCGACGACAGATCCTCGTCCGAGGAAGAGGTTCTGGAGACCACCAGCGCTGCGGCCGACGGAGCAGTTGCCCCGGCTGACGGAGCTTCAAAACCGAAAAAGAAGAAGAACAAAAAGAAGAAGAAAGCTGCGAAATCTGATGGGGGAGATAGAGAAGCAGAGCAGACCATTGAGCCGGTGCAGGCGGTTTCGACCAAGTCGAACACCCCGTCGGCGAGCGTGCGGAATCTGGAGGAGCTGTTGAGACAGCTTGCGATGCCTCAGGATAAGGTATACGATATTTTGAAAAGTGCAGGTGTTGAGCGTCATTGCTAATTGTGTATGCGTAGCCTCGACAAAAAGCCATGGATGAATACAAATTCTGGCGCACGCAGCCAGTCACAAAATTCGACGAGAAAATCGACGACGAAGGCTCAATTGACCCTGAAAAGACCCCGGACGATGTTCCTGATCAGCCATACCCTCTGCTGAAAGAATTCGAGTGGTGTACGCTTGATTTGAATGATACCGCTCAGGTTGAAGAAATTTACGATTTGCTGTACCACAACTACGTCGAAGACGCCGACGAGACTTTCAGATTCAAGTACTCGCCCCGCTTCTTTGACTGGGCGTTGAAAGCTCCAGACTGCCGTCCTGAATGGTTCGTCGGTGTGCGGGTTGCGGCCACAAAAAAGCTGGTGGCTTTCATCAGCGGAATTCCGATGCACTTGCGGATCCGCAACACGACCCTGCCTGCCTCCGAGGTCAACTTTCTTTGCGTGCACAAGAAGTTGCGATCAAAGCGACTTGCGCCACTATTGATCAAGGAGATCACGCGCAGAATTAACAAGCAAAACATATGGCATGCTCTTTATACCGGTGGTGTTGTTCTGCCTAGTCCGGTTTCGACATGTAGATACTATCATCGGTCAATCAACTGGGCCAAACTCAACGACGTGGGCTTCAGTCCTCTGCCTCCAAACACAACCCGCGCAAAGATGATTTCAAAGTTCAAACTGCCGGCTCAGACCTCACTCCCTGGATTGCGACTGATGGAGCGAGGTGATATTGATCAAGTGTTTGATCTTCTGGTTACCTATCTATCCAAATTTGAGCTGGCGCAGGTGTTTGAAAAAGATGAGCTGCTGCACTGGCTGATGCACGACTACGGCCTCGACGGACGCGCGAACGATGCAAAGGATCCCGACCGAGTTATCTGGGCGTACGTCGTCGAGACTCCGAACGGAGCCATCACCGACATGGTCTCTTTCTACAAGCTCCCTTCGACTGTGTTGGGAAATGCAAAGCACGACTCTTTGGAAATTGCTTATGCATTCTATTACGCATCGTCGGTTGCTCTCGACGCGCCTTCGAGATCGGATGAGGCCGGAACCGCAAAGCTGAAAGCTCGATTGACTGAACTCTTCAACGATGCACTCATTATTTCCCGCGACGTGAGTACAAATCTTGTGGACAAAGGACCCGCTCTCTTGCAAAACTAACTCAATGATTAACAGCTCGGCTTCGACGTCTTCAATGCGTTGACTTTACTCGACAACCCGTTGTTCTTGGAAGAGCTCAAGTTCGGCGCTGGCGATGGATACCTCAACTACTACGTCTTCAACTACAAGGCTTTCCCTATCGCCGGTGGTATGACACCTGATCGTAGCCTCGACGTTGCGAACAGGAGTGGGGTTGCTGCCGTTATGTTGTAGGTTTCACTCGTATACCACACGATGCGTGCAGAGGTCAGAGTATCTGAAAACTCGAGTAGGTAATATATACGCATAGCAAAAGTTATATAATGAAAAACTATATGTACAAAAAATCAAGAAATATACACTTTTCAGCATGCCATTCGGATAATATCCACCCGATCAATTAAGCATGTAACACCACCCCACGCTCCTCGCCGCTGGCAGTACGCGCGCAACCTTACTTTTCGTGTTTCTCTTTCAGAGCCTTCAGAGCCACATGATCAATAGTTCGCCCGTTGTAGTCCTTATCCGCAATATCGGCTTCGTCGGCGAATTCCTTATTAAGCGCGTCCGTGAATGCCTGCACCGACATGATTGGCGGCTTCTCGGTCTGCTCCCACAGAGAGTGGATGTGTTTCTCTTTCACCTTTAGTCGCTTGGCGAGCGTCTCGTACTTGGTAGCCTTTGCTAGTAACTCTCGCACCTTTTTATCGTTAACCTTGGGAGAAGAAGGATGGAACGTCTTGACGTATTCGGAAACTGTCGGCAGCGTGAAGATATTGTCCCGCTGCATTGTCGCCAGATCCTGACTTTCGTGCATGGCCTTCTCAGCCCGCTCCCGTGCTCTCTCTTCGTCTTCCCTCATCTCATCCAAATGTCGCGAATAAGTCTTCTCCATCGACTCGCGGAAATAATTTCGTCGAAGCTCCGCCATCATCGCCTTATATCCATCCGGTTGGCTCTTCACCGGTTCGGGCACGGTCTTGGTGAAGATCTCGGGCAGGTTGGGAAACGGCTTCACGAGCTGGAACCGCGATGTTCCGGGCGGGTTTGGAACATCGTCTGCGTAACCGTGGTTTTTCCCACGAATTGGTTCGGGGAACTCGAGGATTGCTCGAGGCTTGGGGAGGATTCCCGAGACGCCGACTCGCTTGGCCATCGTTCAAAGTTGCTGAGCCGGTGTGCACGAAAAGACGGGCTTGTTAATCAGACAGTTGGAGTAGCAAGTACTAATTCACTATCCAATTATCCAGTGACAAGATTTCGGGTTTGAAAGAGGCAGAACGAACGAGGCTTCCTGTAATCTGTGTCTTTTTGTAATTTTCGAAAAACTGCGTTAACAAAATTCAGCACTCGGAATGATATCTGGGTTGGGGTTCAAATTTTGATTACTAAATATATATAGCAAGATGACTAATTATTAATAGCTTATTTTAACGCGTCTTTAATTGATTCCTCGTTGCGAGGTACGTCACTCGGTCCTGAATATATTCAAGAGCCTGTTCAAGGCCAAGACCGAGGATGTATAGCTGAGCGTCAGGAAGATAATAGGATACTGCCGCTGCTATACCGAGATAACGCTGGAAAGAAAAGAACGATGGTCTCGATTGACAATGTGGTGTATCTGATAATCAGGATCGTGTTGAATCCGCTTGTCGCTGCTGCTGTGCTTTTCTACTCTTTCGATCGGAGGTATGTCATTTCAGATGCTCTGCTTCTGGAGATACTTGACTGACAAGGTGAACCACTTTTCATACAGTAATCGAGCACTAAATACAGATCTGGAGCACCTCCTCCCCCAGATCTACGCTATCCTGGTAATAACATACAGCATCCTCGAACTAATCGTTGATGCCACCCGGGCCTCGCAATTTGATATCTCAAAAGACGTGATTGCGATAACCGGCGGTAGCTCCGGATTTGGATACGAACTTTCGAAAGAATTCGCAAAACGGAAGCTTACAGTAGCCGTGCTCGACGTTGGAGCGCCCAAGGTTGTCGTTGAAGGCGTGAGGTACTACAAGTGCGATGTACGATCTAGCACTCAAGTGAAGGCAACTTTTGAGAGAGTCAGCGAAGAGGTAATTATCTGCTTTGGTTATTTCTTGGTGGTGCGCGCTGACGATTGATGAATCAGCTGGGTGCTGTTACGGTTTTGGTGAATAACGCGGGTATAACGCGTAAAGGCAGCGTCTTGGACGCCTCGTTAGATGACATCAAAGAGTAAGTGGATCATTTGCTGTTCTTGCGTCTGTATTCTGCAGAGGGTCTGAATCAAACTGACTGTTGTCTGATAGTACACTGGATGTTAACCTTCTGTCGCACTTTTATACGGTGAAGGCTGTTCTGCCTAGCATGATTGCTGCGAAGAAAGGATACGTCGTGACTGTTGCTTCATGTCTTGGTTACCAGGGTCCGGTGAACTTTGGTATGCTCTCTCTGTCTGTTCTACCAAGCTATATATTCGACTGACGACATGTCTAGCTGCGTATGGAGCGTCAAAAGCCGGTCTGCTGGCCTACCATGAATCTCTCACGTTCGAGCTAGCACCCAATCGCGGCCTCAAAACACTCCTCATAGTCCCCGGTCAGATGCGCACCGGGATGTTTAGCGACATAGATCCGCCGCTGCAGTTTTTTGCGCCAGTAGTTGATCCCGCTGCATTGGCGCGCAAAGTGGTCCGCGCGATCGAGATGGGAAAGAGCGGAAGGATTGCGAGTCCGCTGTACGTCAACTTTATGCCTGTGCTTCGCGCTGCACCCTTCTGGCTTGTTAGGATCTTTAGAGGACTTTCGGGGATGGATAGAGTAGCCCGAGATTCGCATAGTGACTAGCTTGTATTATACTCCGCTTTGGAGATTGATTGCTGTTCCTTGCTAATTCCAATCGTTGTGCCCGTAGACAAACTCATGCCAATTGTTCTTCAGAATCTTAGCTCCCTCCTCTACCCCCCACCCCTTTATCTCGCAAACCCGCAACACAATCTCCGCATGCAGCCACTCCATCCGCTCACCCGCCACGGGGAAGTCGCTTTCGACCAGCAGCCGATCGTCCGGCACCGTCTGGACGACTTTGTTGAACTTGTCGCCGTACCGCTTGTTGATCACGATCGAGAAGGAGAAGTATACCTGCGCGGGGATTTTTCGTTTATTTGTCCAAAGCGATATTTGATCTGGAGGACCGGAGTATGAATGTAAGCAGATCCGGGTAGGGAACGGGGGCGGGCGTGGTGAATTATCAGAGGATTCGGTTCTTTCTTCATTCAAAAGCTTCTTTTCGCGGTTCTTCTCCTTCTTACTCGGTATATGCACTCCAGCCCATAACTCGCTAAAAATCTGAAAAAGCACACCATGCGCCTGCACGCCATGCACAGACACCGGCCGCTCAAATTTTGCTGCCACGCCGAGCTGCGCGAGCAAGACTTCCTTCTGATGCTCGAGCGTGACGCGGAACGGACTTAGTATGCGCTGATCCGCCTCCCCGCAGCAGCTACTAGCCTCGCTCTTTGCGTCGTCGTCGGAGGAGGAGGATGAGGAATCTGACTCGACGAAGGATATTTGCTTGCCGGATTTGGGCAGCCGGAAGGAGCGGTCGATGCCGACTTCGCCGATGAGCGCGTGCGGGTGTCGTTTGACGTTTGTGGTGAGTTGGGTTATGAAGCTTTCTAGACTCACTGGGTCTGGTAATAGGTCTAGAAATTCCTCCGGCGGCTCTGGGAATAGGATCGCTCGGTAGTGGTCGTATTTTGATGTCGGCGCCTGTTGGGACGTGTACAGAAGATGTGTGAACCACGGATGATATCCTAGATATACCGAGCGCGTCAGTGACCATCGCTTGACCGTCAACGTCAGCACAAGGAGACCACAACTCACCAAAACTCGGCACGATCCGGTCCGGAAACTGAGAAGCAGCCTCGTGGACTTTCTCCTGATCGTCAAGTCTGGTGGCCATGATTGTCAGTTTCGACGCGCGCATCTGCTGCAAACCCCGCGGCAGACGCTTGTAATTATCGGTCGGATGGCAGTGCGCGTCGTAGATCCCGATGTCCCATACACTGTCGGGAAGTGAATATTTTTCTATTTCTTCGATTGCCATGGCTGCATTCTCTGGTGTGCTGGAGTCGAGAGGTGGGGTGTGCAATGGGAATGATTTGGATATCTGATTTGCTTGTAGGACGCGAATGACCGCTGGTGCCCTCGGTTCCACTCTCACAGCTCTCGACGTGAATAAATGCTGTATCTAAGCAACCACATATATCTATCGTCCCGAGGTCGAGCTGCCTGTTATTGCAGCCAAGGTGTGGAGAGCCAACCTGTTCGTTGGGTGTGCCACGTTCTGTAATATTGCGCGTAGAAACAGTTAAACGCCTATTTCAGGTAGGTGGCGCGGAGATCAACTCCCAACGCCGTCTTAATTCCTGTCCATTTACCATCACCTCTATCATCCGCCTGTGTTGATTCTGAAAGCGACACTTTTCTATTTACAGTCAAAAAATACAGAAGAATAATGCCGATCGGTAAGATGATTTCGATCCAACCATCAGAGTACCTAGCTGCCGTACTCGGGACACCTAGCTAACAGATCAATGTGATCTAGCACCCGGCGCAGCAGCTTTCGGCCTCGGCCTCGGGGTCACCACCGGCGTCCTCCTCGGAATCGTCATCTACCACGAGCGGGAGAATATCGTCAACAAGCTGAACTGGGCGCTAAACGAGGTCAAGATGCGAGCCGAAGTCTCGCTCGAGCAGCGCAGGATCAATCGCATGCTGGCCGCATCATCTGACGATCAGGAACTGGCGGATTTCTACGACCAGGCAGAGGACGTGATGAGGCCGAGCGCGATGTACTCTGATATCGACGAGTACGCCGCGCTTGCTGGTAGGCCTGCATTTCGAGACACTGGTGCTGAGGCCGAGCCTGTCACGTCGGCGAGAGATGCGTTGCACGCTGGGTTCAGACGTCGCCGTGCCAATGCGGGATCTGATTCCGGGAGTGAGCACGTATTAGCTCAAGAAAATGCCTTTCTCTCCAGCGATGATGGCGTCGAGACCAGTATGCTATACCTCTGATCCTTGCCAACCCATATTCAAAGCCTTGCAGCCAAACTTACAAACTCCTCATCTAGCCGACACCGAATCATGGGCCACAGAATCCACAGCCACCGACACGGAATCAACCCCGACCGCGGTCGGCGACGGCAGTGCCGCGTCTGAATTCGAGTTCATCAGCGACGACGCTGCTAGCCACCGCTCCTATGCCGACTACGACAGCGGTTCACTCGCCGGTGACGACTCGGACGAGAGTGATTACGAGCACGCACGAAATCGCTGGCTGAACGGGGAGTCTCGTCAAATGACAAACTAGCCTGGGTGATTTTACATTTCTTTCCGTTTTGCTATCGATTTGCTTTTCATCTTCCTTGTGTTTAGAGTTTACTACGTTTTGCATATCCAGAGGAACGATCCATCTAAAGGTCAACGGAATGCTCACCCGCGGGACGGAAACCGGCGTTTAAAGATATGGGGTAGGCGCTCGGGTATTAGTTAATGGGACTTACTCTTATAAAATGGTTATTGTACGCGATCAAGTGTGTCTCATTGTACGCGATCAAGTTTGTCTTGGGCGACTTGGTGCTGCTTGGTGTGTGAACGGCTCGTACTGGAATGATAAAGACGACGCCTCTGTGGGTATGCTATGCTGGAGGCTTGAAGCAGGTGATGATTCACAACACAACGCTTCCTCATCATTAAAGTAGGACAACTCGTCGCTGCCTCAAAATGCAATCCAAAATCAATTCCCAACGTTGCATTGATTCCTATCCTTCTATCTAGCACCGCTATCACCCACCTGCATTCGTTTCAATAGCAACACTTTCTTATTCACAGTCAGAAAAATACAGAGAAATGATTCCGTTTAATAACCTGGCTGTAAAATTGAAAGATATTATCCCGCTTGGTGAGTTGTTCTGATCCGACCAGCAGAGTATCAAGCTGCCGTTACTACGCGGGACAGCCAGCTAACAGATCATTGCGACTTAGCATCCGGCAAAGCAGGATCCGGTGCAGTAGCACGCAGAGGAGCAACAGCACACGGTTCATCAGCACTCGGCGACGCAGCAGAAGTCGGCCGCGTAACAGTACTTGGCTTCGGCTTCGGCCTCGGCGTCACCGCCGGCGTTCTTCTCGGGATCGTCATCTGCTATGAGCGGGGGATTATTGGGGATAAGATGAATTGGGCGATAAAGGAGGTCAAGACACGGGCCGAAGCTGCGCCTGCGTTTAGGGATATTACTGATGAAGCCGAGCCGGTCACGTCGGCGAGGGATGCGTTCCACGCTGGATTCAGACGACGCCGTGCCAATGCGGGATCTGATTTCGGGAGTGAGCACATATTAGCCCATGAAGATGCCTTCCTCTCCAGCAATGATGGCGTTGAGACCAGTATGCCGTCCCTCTGGTCCTCCTAAGTCACGCAGCAAAACTACAAGCTCCTCATCTAGCCGACATGGAATCATGTGCCACAGAGTCCACTGCTACCGGCGCAGAATCAACCCGGACCGGCGTTGAGACCCGTATGCTATCTCTCTGCTCTGAAGTCATACAGCAAAACTTACCAACTCCTCATCTAGCTGACACAGAATCATGGGCCTCAGAGTCCACAACCACCGACGCAGAATCGATCCCGACCGCGGCCGGCGACGACTCGGACGATAGTGAGTACGTGAGCGCACGTAATCGCTGGTTGGGCAGGCAGTCTCGTCAAATGACGTTTAACTATTCTGGGTGACCATGAATCTTACATTCCCTCCTTTTTTTGTAATCAGTTTGCTTCTCAACTTCCTTGCGTTTTGCGTTTACTATGTTTTGCATATCCAGAGGACGTTCCATCTAAAGATCAACGGAATGCTTACCCGCGGAACGGAAACCTGCTGCTTTGTGTGTGAATTGCTCTTGCTGGGGATGGTAAAGATGATGGCTTTGTGAGTATTTGCTATGCTGGAGGCTCGAGGCGGGTGATAAATTACAATAGAACTCCTCATTAACGTAGAAAAGCTCGTCACTGCTTCAATATGCAATCCAAACGTTACATAACGCCCTCTGGCTGGATTACATCACATATTACTAACTTGGGACTTTGACTTTCGACGCGGCGAACAACGCGTCGCGACCTCACCACGCGTGTCCCTACACCCTACACACTGCAAAACCACCACGTTTCCCAACCCAAGACCCGCTCAACAAAAGACCCCGCGCGCCATGACCGAGGTGCTGGATATCCTATCCGCGCGGCGCGAGAGCTACAGCAGACTACCGCATCAACTTGAGGACAGCAGTAGAGAGGATGCCGGCGGAGTTGATGACGGACGCGCGGTACCGTTCGATCTTGTGAGTGAGGGGGGTGAGGAGGTGGCGCTGGAGATGATGGCGCGGGAAGTGAAGGATGAGGAGGAAGAAGATGCGTTGGTGCGGGATATGCTGTTGAAGGAGACGAGGAGGAGGCGTGAGGAGGAGGCTGCGCGGCCGGCGGTGATGCCGTTTGAAATTACAGAGGAGGAGTTGGTGGAGGAGCAAGAAGAAGAAGAAGATGCGATCGTCGATTTTGAGCAACTTGTTCAGCAGCAGAGTACTGTTTCTGCTGACGACGACGACGACCACGACGACCACGACGACGAAAAAGACACCCGTGCCGAAACCGAGGAATTACTCCAGCGCCTACGCCAGCGTCGCCGTGTCACGCAGGACGACCTTACAGGCTCATTCTACCGCAAAGCGATCCTCGCCAACGGCGAAGAAGTCAAACTCCGACAACGCTCGTCGCGGTTTGCGGCCGGTCTCTTTCAGCAGCATCAGCAGAGCAAGCAGCGCGCGAAGCGGGATCAGGAGTATGGCTCGGATATTTCAAAGATGATGATTGAGATTGAGGAGGAGTTGCGGATGAAGAAGGAGATGGCGGTAAGGGCGGATGTGGCTGATGATGGTGAGGGGACTTTGAGGCAGCAGGAGCTTTGGGTTGAGAAGTGGAGAGCGTCGAAGTGGGTTGACTTGGTCGGCGACGAGGTATGCATTTCCCTATCTTTTTCTTCTCTAATTTCACACAGCTAACGACAATCACCAGCGAACCCACCGCCATCTCCTCCGCTGGATCCAACAATGGTCCCACGCAGTCTTCAAAAAACCCGCCGACGCGCTCCCGAAATCCCGCCCGAAACCAGGCATCCAAGCCGACGCGGCCCCGCCGCTCGCGACCGACCCCTTCCACCGACCGTACAAGAAACTGATCTTGCTGCACGGTCCGCCGGGGCTGGGGAAGACGACGGTTGCGCACGTAGCGGCGAAGCAGGCGGGGTACGATGTGCTGGAGATTAATGCGAGCGACGAGCGCGGCGGACCGGCGGTGCAGGCGAAGATCTCGGGGGCGCTGGAGTCGCATCGGGTGGGGAAGAAGCCGGTCTGTATAATCATCGACGAGATTGACGGCGGAGCGGAGTCTGTGAGTTTTTGTCCAAGTGTTTTGATCATTGATTTTGGAATATACGCTGACTTGTATTTGTGTCTACAGGGCTTCATCCGAGTGATAATGGACATCCTCACCTCAGACTCCAAAGCAATCCAGCAGCGCCCGACCGGCACCTCGACAACCGCGCCCAAGAAGCGCAAGAAAACCCACAAATTCCTACTTCGCCCGATCATCGCGATCTGCAACGACCCCTACGTGTCTGCGCTGCGCAACCTGCGCCCGCTCGCCGAGATCGTGTCGTACAAGCGGCCGCCGGTGTCCGTCGTCGTGACGCGGCTGCGGGAGATTTGCGCGGCGGAGAAAGTGGCGGTCGACTCGCGCACGCTGAAGGAGCTCGTCGAGCGCACGGACGGCGACGTGCGGAGCTGTATTAACACGCTGCAGTTCGACATGGGCGGCGCGCGCGTGGGGAGACAGAGTATAGGGCAGAAAGATATCGGCGCGAGTGCGAACGCAATCATCGGGCGCGTGTTCAGGCAGGACAAGAGCGCGCGGACGAAGAGCGAGCGGCTGCGAGCCGTGGTCGAGGACGTCGAGCGCAATGCCGAGTTTGACAAGATCACGACCGGCTGCTTCGCGCTGTATCCGAGCATGCAGTACACCGACGACATGCTCGGCAAGCCGGTCGCGGCGGGAGATTGGCTGCATTTCTACGACGCGCTCTCGTACTCGATGTACCACAACCAGAACCGCGAGCTCAACCAGTACCTGTCGTACACGGCCGGCGCGTTCCACTCCATGTTTAGCAGCACGATGAACGAGGTCAAGGAGTTTGCGATTCCTAAAGACGACTACGAGGCGCGGGAGAAGCAGCGGTCGAGTAAGGACTTGCTCAAGCAGACGATCGCGCAGGCGCCGGCGTCCACAGCGCGCTTGTTTAGGCAGGAAAGCACGATCGCGACCGAGCTCGCGCCGTTCTTGCTCAACATCATTTCGCCAAAGTTGAACCCGGTCAACTCGAGCGTGCTGGTGGAGAGCGAGAAAGAGATGTTGGCGCATACGGTCGACGTGCTGATTGACTTTGGGTTTAAGTATATCCAGCAGCGCACCGAGAGCGGCGTGTACGTCTATCGGGCTGATCCGCCGATTGAGCAGATTGCAAAGTTCTCGGTGCAGGACCAGGAGATTGCCGCGGTGGGAAAGTACATGATCAGACAGCTGATCAGCCAGGCGCTTGATATGGAGACTGTTAGGAGACTGAGACTTCCACGAGCAGCAGCAGCAAACGCTACGAAGAAGAAGCGCAAGTCAGAGATCGACGACTACAACGACGCGAAGAAGCAGGACGGCGCGGAGGAAGATCCCGAGATTGACAATCTCAACTCATCTCCAGAGCGACACCGCGACAAACGCCCGATAACCTCCACCGCCGACCTACTCTCCTCCTCGCCCGTGAAGATCCCCGAAGAAAAACCCGCGCGTCCGACCTTCCTATCCTTCTTCACGCGCTCAACCTCCGCAGCTGACTCATCGCAATCGTCTACGGGCGACAGCAACAACAACAGCAACGGCGGCGCGCACTCCCGCGAGAGCTCGATGCAGGCCGCGAAAGAGCGCGTGCGCAGAGAGCGCGAGAGTCGCGTGTGGGTGCAGTTCCACGACGGGTTTTCAAACGCGGTGAAGAAGCCAATCCAGTGGAACGATTTCTGGCGGGATTTGTAGTTAGTTATAGGAATAGTTAGATAAATGCATGGATTAGATTGATTTTCTAGCGGATATGATGTAGGCTCTGACTACGCGCTGGGTATACCACCACCGCACCACCTGTCCGAAAACCGCAAACCGCTCGAACCGAAGCCATCGTCCGACGCCGTCCCGCGCCGCTGCTCTGTCGGCTAGAAACCCCGCCAGGCCGGGAAACACGTGCTCGGTGATATCCTGCAGTTCGACCGTCCAGCTTTGGGCGGGGGTGAACCCGGCCGCGTGCAGAAGCGAGAGGTATTCGTGCTCGTCGAGGAAGTTTGCAAACGGCGTCTGCGTGAGCAGGCAGATTGCGCGCAGACCGAGGAGTTTGGGGAGCGAGAGCGAGGAGCGCGAGGAGAGCAGGAGGTCTTCGGCCGCGAAGCAGACCTCGCGCGGACTGTCGCTCAACACCTGCTTTGTCAGTCTCTCGCAGGCAGCTTCCAGCGACGAGTGGGCGAAAGCGAGAAACCGCGCTCGAGAGGGGGTAAAGTGGTAGAGACAGTCGAGCGCGAGGATTTTGTTGACATCGCCCTGGACGACGAACGAGCGCAGCATCTCAGCCGGCCAGTGGGTTTCATCCGGCACGCTGCAGTCAAGCGTATAGACGCTCGCTTTGCCGAGCAAGCCCGCGTTTCTGAGCTTCCCCGTCGCCAGCGCTGCGTGGTCAGCTAACGACGTCGCGCCAACGTACTGTCGCGTCATGGGCGCATACACGAGCGACTGATCGCCGCAGCCGATCCCAATATCAAGCACGCAGTCGTCCGGCCCGAGATTCGCCGCGCGAGCAAGCTTCACCGCCAGCGCCAAGTTCGCGTCCGGGAAACTGCAGGCGGGAGTCGTCTCGTCGCGCGCGGGCCAGTAGCCCATGTTATTCCAGGTCGAGGGCGGGGTAGAGTCGAGATTGAGCATGACGTGCGCGAGGTCGTAGACTTCAGAGTGCTCGTCATTGCTCTGGTGTAGCTTTCGAATCGAGATCTGTAGGAGGGCGAGAGAGATGTGCACGAAGAACGAGACGATTGTAAAGACGCCAAAGAAGAGAAAGATGCGCTCGATCGCCGCTGCGCGAGAGTCGTTAACAGGGATGTATGCGACTAGCAAGGCAAACACAACAGCAGTCAAAATGATCCGGGCGGCAAATACGTAGGCCCATCTTTGCAGCTTGCCCATTTGCACCTTCTGCGATGGAGATGTGCTCGCTTCTCGCTTCTCGCTTCTCGAGGCGGAGGATAGTTTATCTGTTACATAAGGTCTTACTAATACGGCATGTGCCGGTGCAGTGAGCCTCGTTGTTCGTACGAGGGCAAAGAATGCGCAGAGATCGAGGCCGAGGGAAAGAAAAAGATGGGGAATGGAGCGACGGCGATAAAACAAGAGCAAATAAAAGCATGAGCGGCTGTGGATCGTCGGTATTTGGCGATCTGGATGGCATGTTGGTGAACAGCTGTGCAGCAAATGCGAACGAACGTTGATTGTTGCCGCACATTTTTTCTATTTTTTCTTTCTTTTAGACCAACTCGCGGGATCGAAATCCGATGGTTCAGCACCGATAACAATGGTCGGCGGCGGGGCTAAGTCAATGAATGAATGAGGCTACCTCGACGCTGCATATTTGCCGTGCTGCTCTTCCAACCTTCGTCAAAAATGTCAACCCAAATTTCTCAAGAAAAAGCTTCTCTGCATTGTCGGTGTACTCTGTCGTGTCAGCCGTTGATGCGCAGCGCACTTCTTACTCACAGTTGTGAGCAGATCTCGCTTTTGCCTGTCCTGCTTCCGCGACCGTTGACATACCTGTCGCTAAATAAAATCAACACATCAACACAATCGATCGAACCCCCTTTTCGCAGGTCGCAGATCTAACTCGCTGCCAACAACCTGGTCTTAATCCCCTTGCAATCGCGAGCCCGAGTCAAGGGATAAATTATCATCGCCATCATCAATTCATAACAAAAAGGGGGCGCCAGACGCGTCCGTCGTACCAGGCGCGCGTGCGGCTCGCGAGGAACGTGGGCTTTAGTCGGGCAGAGAAAGATAAGTTACGGAATGCGGAACTTTGTTTTTAAAGAATCTTCCTTGAAGACGCGTCTTTTTGCATCTCGAGATGCGAGGTTGAGATGGGTTTTGACTGTTGTAGTGCGATCAGTAGATGGAGTTGGAGTTGTAGTAGTTGATTGCGCTTGCTGGAGTTGACGAATTGATTGTATAATCTCATCAAAACGACGCGCTACTTTGAAATTATTCTCACCCCGTGTCTCCCCCAAAATCTGTTCAAATCGGTTGCTCAGAAGCTCGTCTACCGACCTCTGTCCTGCGAAGCGTAGTCTAGACGCCTCTCTCTTCTTAGCTGGAAATTGCACCTCTGTTACCTGAGTATAACGCGCAACGGCTATAATTACCAGAATCAGAGGGCCTACGTACACCTTCTACTCGCTAATTTGATTTCGGAGCGCTTAAGTTATGAGCGGCAAACTCAAGACGTTACCGGTGTTTACGTTGATTACATAAGGCGGGAGGTGGTGAGGGAATCGTGGTTGGTATGTGAACAGTGCTCTTGATTTCCAGATGTAGAAAATAGTAAACATAGAGCACACGAGCGATGAAATACTGATAATAGAAGAGATATGAAATGATATCAACATAGCTGATACTGAAATATCCATCACCAACACTAGAAATACACGGATTCGGTATGTGAAGCGTATTTATAGGCTGCTATTACGGGCGGCGCTTCTGGACATGACAGGCACACACAAGTATCACATAATCACTCTTGCAGGAATTAATACTGTTGCGCAGACTCATCACTAAGCATCTGTTGTTTGGTCTGCGAATGCGGACGGTGGGATATTTTGGGCGGTGGTCACAGGCTTTGTTGGTTCGTACAGCTGGGATCAGTTATCGGGGCTAATCATAGCTATGTGATCAGATGGCTGTTGTGAGAGTAGCACTAGAGGTCTTTACTGTTTGTTCTGTTCGATTTCAAGTGTAGTATTTACAATTAATAGTACCATCTGAGTAGTAGTAACATCTGAAGCACAGCAACATCTATATCCGAAAACCGACATCTGCTCATGACCGAGATAAGGCGTTCAGAATGCTGACCAAAGAATGCCATGAAACGCAAATCATTCCGGAGATGTACTCCGGTGACCTAGAGACGGCAAGAGCAGAGCCTTTGATCGGCCAAGGAAGGCTTATTTTTGCCCTCGATGCAGTGCCCTGCACTGCGCGTACGGACGAGGATGTAGAATGTTGATGCACAGAGTGACTTGACAGGATTAGCAACGTAGACAGAGAGAGGTAGAGAAGAGAAGAACAGAAGCAGTCAGTGATATCCGTGATGGTGGAGGGGTAGACGCGAGAGAGCACATGCGGGCGGGTGGAGGCCGAATCCGGCGGAGGGTAAACAGCAACGACAGCAACGGCAACGACAACGACAACAAACAAAGCGAGACCTGACAGATGCAGGACGCATTGCGCGGCACGCCATCTTACATTACGACAGATTCCGAGAAGATGCAGTGCGTGCCTGGAGTGGGTTTTCAGTCGGTTAGAGGTAAACTGCGGACGCACGGCTACGACAGTAGACATAGACGTAGACACAGACAGGAGACAGACAGAGAAGAAGCCGGGGTAAAAATAGAGCAGTACCTTTTAATATAAGAAAACATGCGAGAGAACAGCGAAGGAGAGCAGAGTAACTGGTAACAAACAAAGACAAACAAATGGATTCTATTTCCGGCGCTAACGGCGACTAAACAGGAAAAAAGAAAAGAAAAGAAACATGAACTTTAAACGAGGATCAGAGAGCGAAAGAGAGAAAGTGGAAAATTCTCACAGTTCGATTTATGGGAATTACGGTTTGCAGATTAGACTTTCGCCTTCTGTTAGTGCGTGAGTAGCGTTGTGTTCTGCCTGCCGTTAAGAGATGCTGTGACTGGTGTTGTTGTTTTGTTATTGTACTATTCATGCACTGTTATCTCAGTTATCTCAGTTCTCTAGTTATTTCGGACAATGAGATAAACGCAGACATGGATCAAGTATGAATCAGGATGAATCATGAAGATGGCTGGTCGGAGTTGTCGAAAGCAGGCCAGCAGCCAGCCATGCGACGGATTAGTGAGGGAGCTATTAAAAGAATCCACACAAGTGCACGGCTGAGCAGAGCTACGTAAAAGTTAATTTCCGGTACTGGCACTCTTTGCTCTCCACCTCGTCCAGTCATCTGCCTTTTCCTTTCATTCTCACACGCCCGGGCCTCATACTTGTCTGCTCAGTGCCGGAAACTGGGGCGGAATGACAAGTCCGATGGGGATGAGAAGAAGAATAAGAATAAGAATAAGAATACGCAGAGAAGCAGAGAAATAAGAGATCAGAAAACAAGAAATAAGAAATAAGAAATAAGAAGCAAGAGTTGAGTAAGTATTTGAAAATAAACAGCATCGAGATAAGAGGTGTAGAGCAGTGGCAAGAAAGTGAGTGGAACGAGAGCGGAGGGCAAAAGTGGCAGCATAAGCCTGCTTTGATCGTTTACAGTTCTTGACTTAGACCTGGTGGTATCGGAAGCGACAACGGCGGCGCTTGCTGTCTGCTCGGATTAGAATATTTAGAATAGAACAACAACAAACACAACATCAGAGTGTGATGCTGGTGTTTTGATTTTAGAATAGAATCGAGCGCAGGCAGAGCAGGCAGAGCAGGCAGAGCAGGCAGAGCAGGCAGAGCAGGCAGAGCAGAGGCCGGGTGCGGGACGGGCGGGCGGTGACAGGCTCGTGTGCTGTTCTGCTTGTTTGTTTGCATTCCTCGACGTCACCGACGCTCGGAAGAAGTAGAGAGTGTTTGATAAACAATACTACAACAACTAGATACTACTATGAATGAATATTCTATATCAGCACATTTCCACTATACTCCACCATCTACACATCCAGAACATCTGCTCACTACTGAGTATACGGCGGTTGCTAGGCAGATGACGTAGGAATGTAAACAACCCGGGCCAAGAGCGCCAGCCTAAAATTAGCGATCGCTGTGTCAGTCCCAAACAAGGTTTGCGAACTGTACCTAAACTAGCCGCTCCTTCGCGGCGCTCCGGTCTGTGAACACCGCATTTGGTTAGCGCGCTGAGCTCAGTGGGCGCGCCAGACCGGCAGAAAGAGGTACTGGCGCCAAGTTGAGATATGCTCGCTCGAAGCACTCGCTCTGCTCGCTGCCCGCACATATATTAAGGCCGCCCCCGGTCCTGGCTCTTCTCTCTTTTCCTTTCCTCTTCATACACTCGCTTTCAACACTTGCCAACTTTAGTCACTCGCTCTACCAACCAACCAACCTTTCACAATGAAGTTCACCGCTGTCCTCTCCGCTGCCGCCATCTTGGCCACCACCGCCTCGGCTGCTTTCACCAACGGAACCACCTCCACCTGGTTCTACGACGTCACCACCACCGAGGTCGTCACCGCCTACACCACCTACTGCCCTGCCTCGACCACCATCGTCGAGAACGGCAAGACCTACACCGTCACTGAGGCCACCACCCTGACCATCACGTATGTTCATACTCCTTCTTCTCCTTTCTCCCCTGACCTCCTCACTAACATTCCTCAGTGACTGCCCTTGCACTCGCACCAAGGTCTACAGCACCTCGACCGTGACTGTCTGCCCCTGCACCAAGACCCCCACCCCTGAGGTTGTCTCGTCTGCCACCACCCCTGCTGTCTCCACCTTCACCGGTGCTGCCAACAAGGCCCAGGTTGCCGGCGGTGCCGTTGCCGGTGTTGTCGCCATGGCCGCTTACCTTTTGTAAGCAGTCTATCGCTACTAGGCTCTGAGCATTCTCCATGACGAGAACTGAACCGCAACCGCGTGTTTGGTGTCGCTCTTCCCGGGATTCCGTCAGATGTTTTTCGTTGCACGCGTTTAATAGAGGACATTAAGGAATAATTTAGAGAGACGTCGAGCAGTTGTGTTTCATTCTTCGAGTGTTGGATATTCGGTTTTTCTTCTTTTTAATAAATACTTTTTAATTGTGATTTTATTTTTGGGGGTTATAATTTTTTAAATCTTATCTGCTATTTTGTGATATCTCTTGTGCAAAGCTTTGGGAAAAAGTGATTGCGATTGTACAGTGTGTTGGGTAATATTATAATATTTTGACTACTGTAATCATAACTATTTCTCATTCTTGTATTGTTGTGTTGTTGTGATAGCAGTGTTTAGTAATAGTAATCCTTGATCAAAGTCATAACAGATACTCGGGATGGTGGCGGAGGTGGGTGAGAATGAGAATGAGAATGAGAATGAGAATTCCAGCGGAATCGGTTGGAATGTTGTTGCTAGCAAAGTGTAAAGTAAATTGCTCGCCGCGAGCGACTACAAGTGCGAACAGGTTCCTGAGCGTGGTTTAATCTACAGAGTTTACGGGCGAAGGTCCCGGATGCCGCAGGAATAGGAGAAGAAGAATAGGAGAAGAAGAAGACTGAAGAAAACAGAGCGGCAGAGATAGGAGAAGAGGACAATGGACGGACGACGATAAAGCAGAAAAGGAAGTTGTTGTGGGCTCGTTTATTGGGTGACTATTACTTTACTGTGCTCTGAGGTCTCTTCTTTTAGGTTTTTGCTTAGAGTTCTGCTGGTGTCTCAAACTATAAACATGCCGTCCACTTTGGGCTTCCTGCCTTGTCTTGGTCTGGGAGTTGCTCCTCGGCCGGACCGGACCGGAGCGGTGCGGTGAGCAGTGCAGTGAGCAGAGCAGAGAGCAGTGTTGGGCAGGTGTTAGTTCTGTTTCTAGCTGTGGGGCGGTTATTCACTGCTCACTCAACACAGCCTGAGCAGACTGAGCGCCCGCCAAGTAATCACGAAATGGTCTATGCATCATCACCTTTCGGACTCGAGATCTCTTCCAGTAAATCCAGGCGGACATTGCCGATCAGACACCGCACAGCAGACAGACAAGATTTGCCCGGAGAGAAGGAGATGGAAGCGCGGCGGCGGAGTGGTCTTTTCGTCGTGGTGCTCTTCCTCTTCCTTCTCTTCCCGCGCTTTCTCGTTCTCCCGCTGTCAGCCGGCGCCTTCTTCTTTGTCTGAATTAATGATGAGTCAACACTCCCGTCTTATCTCTTCTGCAACTACTTACACTTACTCCACCTAGCCATATTGCCGTAGTCTCTGCATCCTCATATGTATCTGATGCGATACCCGAAGTAAAAAAAAAAAATATACTCTCTCTCCAAGGTAAAAATAGAACAACCTTCTTGGCCTTTGCCTTTGTCTTCCTTCTCCCTATCACCGCTCAACCTTCCCAAACCTATCCCATTATCTCCACATCCAGCAACCTCCATGACGTAATTACTTCCTCAATACCAATAGATAAGTGGGTGGGCAGATAGCAATTACGCCCTATTTGCTCAAACAACAATGACCCCTGTGCTTCTTATTAGTTACTTACTTCTGATTATTGTCCTCTCCTTTGTCTTCTTCAAGATCTCAGATCGTCTCCTGCGTCCTCATCACCCTCGCACGACTAATTTGCAACCTACTGAACTATTACCCAACTACTCCCTCTCTCGCCCTCTAGTTCTTCTTTTCACCCCTCTTCTCCTTTTTCTTTTATTTGTGATTCTTATTTTGTGATTTTTTTTGATTTTGCTAGTTTATTACAACTAAACTGCCACTGCTCACTGCGTTGGCAGGGGTGCCGTGTACCACCATCGTATACTCCCTATTCCTCCAGATCGCGACTTGTTATCGATCTCACTAATCCCTCTTCAACATCTGTGACTTCCGAATCACTCTCATGTTGTATTGATACTATATCCAACATATCTGCATGCGCCTGGTAATCTGTCGTACCGCGAGCCTGCACAGCGTCGTCAAAGGCAATGATGACGGCCGGTACCTGCGCCAGCGACAACTTCGAAGGTAGACTTAACTGCGATCCTAGCATGATCAGTCTCGCTGAATCTGTAGATCTGCACTATCCCCCACCACTAATTCGCAACCTCTGATCTCCGCGCTCCCCGCAGCGGCTGCACATCCTCCTCCATCACCCGCAACGCATCGTCCGCGATCACCGCCGCACGAATCGCCTCATCCACCGTCTCCATCTTGAACCCCTTCACCGCAGATCTGAGCTCGGGCTTCAGACTCGTCACGAACCGGCTGATTGCCAATTGCTCTGAATATTCCGGCATCCGGTCACACAGCGCGAGGAAGTGGTCGATGTGCGGCCGCAGCGCGCCGGTCTGCGTCAGACTGCAGAATTCATCGTAGAAAGCGAGGTCCTTCATCGGGTGGTTTTCCGGATCTGAGAACTCCTCGCGGAACAAGCGCACGGCCTCGTCGTACGTCGGCAGTGAATCACGAGGAATCTTGTCCCAGCCATCCCAGTTCGACACCACGCCCGCCTTCAGCAAACCGATCTTGACCGCGTCGTCCTCCACCTCGTTGCTCGCAAAACACGCGCTCAAGATCAGCCAGGAATCTATCAACAACTTTGACATCATACACTCCCTCAAACCTCGGAAACCCGCGCTTCCTGCCCTCGGTATCGCTGCTGGATCGCGATGATATCGTCCCGCGGCGGAAACTCCAATATGAACCGCTTCACAACCGCATCGTACGTCTGCGTCTCGCTATCTTTAAACTTCCCGCCCTCCAAAAAGTTCCTGGCAAACCACTGCGTCGCTCTACCCGTCAACCCTCCCGCAAACATTCGCAGCTTCGTGTCGTCGTCCGTCACATCATCCGCAAAAAAAACAGGATCTCCAACCGTCCAAGGTACTCCCTCACCGCGCGCGATGTGTTCTCGCACGTAAAGATCGGAACCTCGATCTCGCCCTCTGCCCACGTTCTCTTCAGGTTTCATAGCTGCTGTGTGTGTATTGACTGTAGTTGCTTAATCGTGATCGAGCGAAATGAAGGGTGGCAAGTTGAGTGGCGATCTGGGATCGATCGAGTGATATAGTGGCCGAATGTAGAATGCTAAGTGAGGGATATGACTAAGCATGAGATCGTGGACAAGATCGCGCTTCGATTTATTCAATGCCGGTTTTACCAATTTCTTCGGTTCAAATTGCTCGGAATCGCCTTAATTCTCCAACGATTCATTTAGTATACCACCAATTCACCACACCCACCCTCAAGGTCTCTAAATTCGCCCGATGCAGTTTAAATACTTTGGGGTTTATAGAGGCCAAGATCACAAATTTCGTCAACAAAAAACGGTTCTGTAGTGTAGCTGGTTATCACAGCGGATTCTGATCTTCAAAAAATTGGATATTTCCGCTAACCCCGGTTCGAATCCGGGCAGGACCTTTTTTTTTTTCTATCTCTTTTTTCTATCTCTTTTTGTGATTTTTTTTGGATTGATTCGATTGAAGAGGAACTTTTCATCTGTTTTGTTTGATTTGGGTATTTTGTGGAGAGGAGGAGGGGGTTGTTTGGCTTTGGTTGATTTGGGTGTGGACACCTTGATATTCCGTTTATAAGATGTCTATCGCTCACGAAACCGTTTGTTCAACTCACAGGTAAAATATACCGGTCTGGAATCTGATAGTTAAACCCGCGGTTTATCACTAGTCTGTATGTCTGCAAGGGTTTGGAAAATGGGCAAGCTATGAATGCCAGATGCCAGACGTAAACATTATAAGGATTGCATACCGCTGGCCCGACGTACACGCAAGTTGTACAGCTAGCAATCAAGCATGTAATAAGCATTCAAATTCAGATAATTAATTCAATCATTATTCGTCGCTCTAACTATTCCACCCGTCGTCGTATAATCTAGAAATCCGTCACTCGGCCATTAAAGCTGTAGTCGCCGTGTCTCAACGGATCCTGCTTCGGTCCGCCGACCTCGCCCGTCTGTATAAACCAATTAGCACCTCTCTCTAAATCCACAATCAAACAATCTAGAAAAACAGCATACCTTCGGATTAACGTCTCCCTCAAACTCAGGAATCGTCCGCCCGACATAATCCGCATGCTTCACATTCATCGCCCTCAACCTCGCCAAACTCTCCTGCTCAACCGTCTGCTTCTCCTCCGACAGTTCCGCCTCACGCCCCTCCATCACCGCCGTCAACGTCTCGACATCGACCTCGATCTCAGGCACGTCGTCCTCGGCGGCCGCGAACGGCGCGTTCGCTTTCTTTAGCAGACGCTCGAATTCTTCTTGTTCTTCCTCGGGGAGGCGAGGTGGCGCGGGGCGCGGGGCGGAGAAGTCGGCGTATGAGCGCGTGAGGGGGGAGAGAAGCATGGGTGGGTACGTCGGGCGGGCGAGCGTGCGCAGGGCGCGGGTGGTGTGTCGGATGGTGGTTAATCGGATCATTTCGGTAGTGGCGACGATGTTTAGTGCGCTGGCTCGGAGCTTTCAAATAGTCCCTTCAAGTCCTTGAAATATCCACTAAATTCTGACGTGGTAAGATAGCAGCAAGCAAGTCTCGCGGAGAGAAGTAGAGAGTTGTTGAAGTAGAAGTGTGGGGAGGTCTGGATTTTTGGTGGTTGTAATTGCGACAGCAGTCTATTAGCTAATGCACGCCGCATTGCTGCTCATCGCGATGGCCAGAACGTCCAAAATTAACGGCAGTATTTTATACTCATTTTCTCACAATGCACATGACCGCACCAGTATTATAAGATGAAAAACTACACTGAAGGAGAGAAAAAAAAAAAAAAAGGAAATTAATGGATAAATTATTACTTATACTAAAATTACAGAGTAGCAAGCGCGGCGTCCAGAATCGCCAATCCCTCCTCAATCTCATCCTCGCTAATAACCAACGGCGGCACGATCCGGATCGTGTTCGTCCCCGCCGTGATCACCAGCAACCCATTCTCGACCGCCGAGCTAATCACCGGCGACGAATCAACGCTGAGCTGCACACCCCGGATCAGCCCCGTCCCGCGGATCTCGGTCACGAGCTCGGGATACTTGTTTTTCAACTTCTCCAACCCGGTCTCCAACACCTGCGCCTTCGAGCGGACGCCGGCGAGAAACTCGGGCGTCGCGATCTGGTCGACGACGTAGTTGCCCACCCGGCACGCGAGCGGGTTGCCGCCGAACGTGGTGCCGTGGTCGCCGACCTTGATTGCCTGCGCGACGCGCTCCGTCACCATCGCGGCACCGATAGGCATGCCGTTTCCGAGCGCCTTCGCCATCGTCATGATGTCCGGGTGCGCGTCAGGACCGAACGCCTCGTGCGCCCACAGGTATCCCGAGCGGCCCATGCCGGACTGGATCTCGTCGTAGATGAGCAGCGCGTCGACCTCGTCGCAGCGCTTGCGGAGCGCGACCATGAACTCGGGCGAGGGCGTGTAGACGCCGCCTTCGCCCTGGATAGGCTCGATGATTACGCCGCAGGTGTTTTCGCTAATCAGCGCCTCGACCGACGCAATGTCGCCGTAGGTCGCGTACTTGAACCCGGGCAGCAGCGGCGCGAACGGCTTTTGATATTTCTCGTTCGGCGTCGCGGAAAGACTGCCGAGCGTGCGGCCGTGGAACGAGCTCTTGAACGAGATGATCTCGAACTTGTCCGCGCTCGCGTTACGGGCGCCGTACTTGCCAAACTTGCGGGCAAACTTGAGCGCGGCCTCGTTGGCTTCGGTGCCGGAGTTTGAGAAAAACACGCGCGCGGCGTCTTTCATGCCGTTTGTCGCGCGCGTGCGCTCGATCAGGTTCTTGGCGAGCGTGCCGGCCCATTCGTTGTGGTACAGGTTCGAGGTGTGGATGACTGACATGGCCTGGTCGAAGAGGATCTTTGCGATGTCGACGTTGCCATGGCCGAGACTGTTGACGGCGATTCCGGCGGTGAAGTCGAGGTATTTCCTGCGAGCGCCTGTTAGAGGGACAGAGTCGAGCAGCAGAAAAAGGGGAGATTCATACTTTTCGCTGACATCGTATAGATAGCAGCCTTCGCCTTTGTAGAGGACGAAATCCGGCTGAGCGTAGGTGGTCAGAACATAAGGGCTCGTGTCATTCAGGTACTTTGCGGTAGCTTCTTGCCCGGTCTATGAAAGGTAAGGTCAGCACGATAGCCAAAAGACAGCGACAGGACGGGCACAGCAGCAGTAATTACCTCGGCATCAGCGGGCTGTGAGGATACGTGGCGGATAGCAGTGAACGCTGACGATGACGACGCTGACGACGAAGATTGCAGCGATAGTCGAGATCGGGACAACGCTAGGACGGATGATCTCGTGACAGCGGCCCGACGCATGGCGTTGCGCGCGGTCAAACTTATAGCCAGGGACATTTTCAGCGTGCTTTTATATATTTTTGATCTCTTGAGCGGATCTAGAGACGCGAGTTGGCGCTTCTTGCTGGTACAAGAGAATGGGCTTTATATCGGAAAAAAAATCGAGACCTGGAGGATTGCTCATTAGCTGGGCGCCGCACATGAGTCATGTATTAGTCGTGATCCACATCACGTGATCTACGTTAGTCAAATATGAAGTAATCAGGACCGCGCAGGAGATGCAAGGCGAGGCGAGACGAGGTGACGAACGCTGTGCTTCGGCTGCGGTAGCTTGCAGAGGGATTATTAGTCTGACGCAGGGCTTCACAGAGGTGCCTTGAAGCCGCCAATTAGCAGCAGTAGCAGCAGATTAGACAGTAGAAAGGAGGGCAGGAGGTCGACCACTGTGACGAGCTGCGTTGATTGCGAGGACGACAGACAGACAGAGGCCGCCTCTCCACGCCGCTGGATTCAACGCAGGTCTCGAAACAATCCCTTTTTCTGTTCTCCAGATCGCCGTTCTTTGCTCTCTTTTGCTCTGATTTGTCTGCTTCTTTTTCTTCTCTGCGAATCAATCTCTCTTCTTGGAGCTCTGGTAGTAACAGCGACCACAGCGCAGGTCCAGGCCCTGCACGTGCGGTTTGGGGCGAGGCGTGCGTGCGTACGAGTGAAATTAGTGGCAAGCAGCGGCTGACCCACAGGGGCTGGGTCAGGCAGATCTGCCGGGTCGGGTCAGTGCAGCGGCTGAGCCGGGCAGAGCATAAAAAGCTGCCACCGTGGCCTCTTCCCGTCTGCTCGCCACGCGTCTGCGCCCGTTTCGGGTGTTGCTTCTATAATTGAACTTCTTCCTATATCTTCTTCTCTCCTCCCGCCTCTTCCCTCCACCACTCAATCAACCAACCATGTCGGAATCTCCTGAAGACTACGGATCCCCCTCATACCTCACCGACAGCTCGCGGAAACGCCGCGACGAGCTCGCCCTGCCTCTCCCCCCCGGCGCCCTTCCCCCCCGCAAGCGCGCAAAGACCGCGATCGAGAAGGAGCAGCGTCGCATCGAGCGCATCCTGCGCAACCGGCAAGCAGCGCAGTCCTCGCGCGAGAAGAAGCGGAAACAGCTGGAGGAACTCGAGGCCATCAATGAGCAACTGCGACTGGAAAACAGCTCGACGCTGGATCGTCTTGCCATCGTCGAGGCCGAGAACAAGGCTCTTCGCGCCAAACTCGACGAGCTTTCGACGATGTCTATCAAGCGCGACTCCTCTTCCTCGTCGTCGTCCACAGAGTCGGAGATGCAGCGGATAAAGACCGAGGCGCCCTCGCCTTCGCACTTTCTCTCTGCCGATCTCTCGTCAACCTCCTCCGGCTCTGTCTTTGATTCGCCAACCTCTCCCTCGCTATCATCCTTCTCTCCCGCCTCCGGCTCCCTCCTCGACTCATACTGCACTTCGCCCGAAGACTCTGCCGATATCCCTTCCACTCCCGACGCCAAGGACGCCGTGGCCTTCAAATTGATGCATCATCCCGCAGCGATGATGTCACTCTATGACCTGCAGCGTCATTTGAAGGAACACCCACACGTCCTGGGCCCCTGGATGGAAAGGATCGCGAGCATGACGGCTTTGTCGGTTATGATGTCACAACTATGCTCTTTGACGTTTCAGCAGCTGCTCCCATCTTTGCCGCTCAATCAAGCCACTTTGACAGTTCGGTGAGCGCCGGCATGGATGCTGATCAGCAGCTTTTCGACTGGGATGCCGTCCTTGACTCGACAAAGGACGAAGAGCCCGTGGCCTCGGCTTCGGAGCTCCACGACTCGACCTCCATGTACGACAGCATGATCGCAGCCTCTCACGACGAGGACGACAACAGCAACAGCAGCAGCACCAGCTTCGACTTTGACAGAGACGCAAGCGCCAAAAGCCCGATGATTTCATTCACCGTCAACAACGACTTTAGCGAGAAGAACAACAACTCCGTCGACAGTTTGATTGAATATCCGACCGACTCTCCAGCTCTCACCTGAGATGCAGCTGATCTCTGACAAATGGCGCTCGCCCTAACAGGGCTGTAGCGACTGGTCTGGGAATCGCAATGGAGACTGTCGCTTCGTTTTGAATAATTCTATGACCAACTGTCTGGCGTGATCTGTTATTTTCTTTATCACTTTTTTCTGCATTCTCGGGGTGTGGATATTGTCGGATACTTTTGGCAATTGCGGTTTTTTCTTGTTTAATTGGGCCTGTTGTGCTCTGTCTCTTGTCCTCAGCGACGTTGTGGTTTTTTTAATGTTATCGGGTTACTACTATGGAAAACGAGTCGGGAAAACAACACTAGCTACTGTACAAGTGGCTTGGATATGGATGCAACGGATGGGTATGACGAATAATAATTAGTCATGGGGTGTGGTTTCTATTTTTTTTTGTAAAAATTCTCTACTTGGCTTCGGATACGGTGTCTTTTTCTTTGTACATGAAATGAATTATAATAAATATCGGTATGATTTACAACTGTTTTGATGTAGATACTGAGAGAGAGTAAGCGCGTGGACTTCGATTTTAGACGGGGAGCCTATGGAGCTGACTGTGCATATGACGAATACATGCAACGATTGAGGACATCGGTGGAGGATTACATCTCGATCCAAGCTCTGATCACTTTACTTTCTGCAATGTTACCAACTCCCTTCGGCTGTAGCGAATACGTCATGAACAGGTACTTTGTAAGAAAGCTCAAAAGCTGGGTTATATATGGTTTATCCGCCAAGGTATACATCTCGCGAGCATCTCTTCGTCCTCTCAACCGCTTCTCCGCGCTGCGTACAAGATAATGATGTGTGATCTGGCGCGTCTGCTGCCGAGTTAGTTGGTTGGAGAGATTAGTGCCACTTTCCGCTCGTTTCTGCGCAGCGGATCTACAATCAAGAGCATCTGCAATGACAGCAAACAGCACCCACCAGACTACTCAAATCGCAAATCGAGTTGTTAATCATTACATGTTATTCATTACAGACAGAAACATAAATCACGCAGGAGCCCCGTCATAAGCCCACCGAATGATGCCCATCAACCCGCCGACCGCGATCGACAACGGCGTCGGGAAATGATAAAGATAGCCCAGCACGAACGCGGTTGCGGCGACGACGTACCACCACGCCTCGTTGCCTAGCGACTCGCCGGTCTGGTTCGAGGACGAGAGAAAGCCCGAGTCCCAGATGCGGTAGATGGCTGTCCACAGCAGGCCGGTCGCGGCGGCGGTGATGCCGCGCAGGAAACTCATGATGGGCGAGAACTTGCGGAGTTTGTGCCAGAAGGTGAACATGCCGCCGGCGATCATCATGCCGGGCGCGTAGATGCCGATGAAGGAGACGATCGCGCCCCAGACGACCGAGCTGCCCGCGTTCTTGTACGCGAGCGCGCCGAGGTAGATTGCAAAGTTGAAGTTTGGGCCGGGAAAGGCCTGGATGAGCGCGAGGCCGATGGCAAAGTCCCGGGGCGAGACCCAGCCCTGGCCGACGGTGTACTCGCGCAGGAGCGGGATGACGACGGGGCCGCCGCCAAAGATGATTGTGCCCGCGAGGTACATGTTGCTGAAGACGAGGTAGGGCACGCCGAGGTTCTTGACGACCGCGCGGATGACCATGATGACGACGAAGGAGATTACAAAGAAGACGACGACGGAGATGCCGAATTTGATGGGGTAGTCGGGTTCTGGCTGCTGCGGGGTTGCTTCTTCTGGCTGGTCGCTGTAAGGGGCGGTGAATGAGACCGCGGAGGTTCCTTCGCGGGTCTGGATGATGATCTCTTTGTTGTCGTCTTTTGGCAGTCCGTCAGTTTTCAATAATCCAGAGGGATCGTTGTAGGACGTCGATCCAGCTTGAGCGCTTGATTCCGGCATATCTTGGTAATCAGTGTTGAAGTCTTCCAAGACAATGACCTCGTCTACCGAGCTTTTCCGGCCGAGGATCTGCTGCGCTAAATCATGCGCAGCCTGTTTGACCGCGCGCTGCCACGCGCTGAACCACTTATCAGAGTATCGCAACACGATCTTGAAGTACGGCGAATCGTACACCAAAGTGATGAAACCCGCAGCGATCATGAGCACGGGATAATACCACAGCGAGGTATACATGATGCCAAACATGCCCGACAAGAAGATCGTCAGATGGCTGAGTTTGTCGGTGATGCACCGCGCCGAGACGTTCAGGCCCGCGACGAAGATGACGCCGACGATGGCGGCGTTGAGGCCGCTGAGCAACGCGTACACGGGGTTTGGCAGCGAGCTTCCGATCTGGCCGATGCCGACGGCGAGGATGAACATGCCGATTGCGCCGGGGCCGGCCCAGAAGATGAAGGAGAGGAGGGCGGGGAGGAAGGAGGTGCGGAGGAGGGTGATGATGAAGATCAGTTTGGTGGAGGCGGAGCCGGGAAGGGACTGGGCGATGCCGAAGAGTTCTTGGTAGGTTGGGTCATCGAGCCAGTGGTATTTCTGGACAAAGAGGTTGTTGAACTGGGATCAGGTTAGCTAGGAGGTCTGAGAAGAACTGAGGTGGATCTTGATACATTTGCTACTCTAGATACAGCGCGATGTTAGCCAATGATCTTTAAAAATAGTAGAAGAGTAGAACTGCGTACTGTACGATAGGTCCTCCGAACGAGGTAATCCCTATATGCCATTGTCGTTTACAAACCTCCAGCATCTGCTCGCCGAGATTGGCCGATAAGACCGAGTACAGCAAGCCAGCGATGGCATGGATTGGCCGCGACCATAGGTCCCGAGCGTTTGCGTGCATCCTGTGCTTGAGGACGGGGTGTGTCCTCACGATGTCCGCACAGCGAGAAGAAGAAGTGCGAGAAATACCAAACTCCGCCGCAACTCCTTCTCGCCTTCCCCGCCCTGGCCCCTCCGGCCTTTTATCGCAGAGACAGCTCGACGGTCGCCTATCTCGAGCTGTCCTAACCGGTTGTGGCAATCTGCATTGCGATTAGGGTTCAGCACAGGTGTCTGGACTGCCAGCGGGAGAGGGAATGGGTCCGGGTGTGCGCATGGGCCGGGGATTGTGTTCGGAAGATGCGAAGAGGAGCTGGATGGTCTTGAATTTGAGACTTGCGAGCGGTAGTAATGAACGGTTAAAGGAGACAATTGTGTTTTTAGATGGCTGCTTGTCTTGTTAGAGTGTCTATATAAACATCGTCGATTGAGGATGAGTGTCAATTCCCGACTCGACCGAACGGCATCTCCGCACGAGTTCTACAGCAGGCAGCATACACCTATCAACCAAACCAACTCTCTACAACCCATCCAGCCCAAAATCTATAGCTGCATCAAAAAGAATTTCTTTCACCGCTTTTATACAACCGCCATGACCCTCAAAACCAAACCAAAGGGAGAACAACGCAGCATTTCTCTTATCGATACCAAGGAGATAAGAACGAGCTCCGCAGCCCCGCACGCTGCGGCTGCGGCGCCCGCCTTTCTCTCTCTGATTGCGGATTCTTCTGGCTGGTGTTTACCTGAGTGGTGGGATGCGGGTGTTACTGAGAGGTAAGGGAGATGGTGGGAATGTATGCGATGGTGGGATGTATGCGATGGTGGGGATGTGTGGGAGTAGTGGTTCCTTTGCGGATTGAACGCACGCTTGAAAGTATTTATGTGACTACGTGTACTTGAAGCAAACTTGAAGCGAACCTGAAGCAAACAACTTGAGACAATTCTACAAGTCATGAAGATACAAATACAGTATCAAAACTATCAAGATGAATCAATTAAATCGCTCCCATGTTGTTTCTTTGCACTTTTCTCGTGTGTCATTCCAACACTCCTGCGCGCGAGATACCGTGATCAGAGAGTCTACACTCGCGTCGAAAGCGATCAACGATAAAATAAGACTGCGTTACCAGCTAAGAGCTCTATAGACATTTATGATTGACCTGATGGAAGTAGAGCAAGTTGCTTCGAATACAAGGTAGACGATGTAGCCACAGACAGTGCGTATGATTACAAATACATTACACACCACAATGACAAACCCAACCGCACAATCTTACCTAACGATTCCGTCATTTGTCAAAGTCCCAGTCCCAGTTCAGGCAATTTGGAGATGAGGAACCCGCCGTCATTGCCGGGGGTTCGACATCAGGACAGCGCAGCAGCGGCAAGAGCGAGCAACGACAGCGCAGTGAAAGCAGAGTATAGTAACAGTATATCGCAGTGCTGGAGTTTGTAGTTTATGTGCGGAAACAGCGTAGAAGGAAATAGAGGTCGTAGGATGGTAGAACCAGAGCGCGAAGGTTGCGTGAAATAGTAAGCACGGACGCTTTGGGCATCTTTTTTTTTCTTTCTCTTCGCTGCTTTCTTTTCATTCACCTCCTGTGCTCTGGAATTAACTTCTGCATTCGGAGAGTATTTCGTTCAAGGACAGTGCAGAGTGCAGGTTGGTCTGTGGGCAGCGGAAAAGGACAGGACAAAGAGGTCGGCATATAAACCAGCCCTCGGATCATCATCACGGCCGCGAGCATCTTGTTTCTCGCGTGTGGATGATCTCTTTAAGAACCTGGATATTCATCCCATCAGTCATCATACAAACGTCATTTCTGACAAAGACAAAGTCGCCACTTTTGATTTTCTGATTTGGAATCACTCGGGCGTTCACATCGGCCGAGAGCGAGAGTTTTTGCTTTGAAATATATCAAAGTACCCTGTCAGCAACAGATCACTCTAGCAGACGGCGAATATTTCTCCGACTGCCCGACCGACACCGACAAAATCAGGACGATATAAATCCGCGACCGCTGCTTGATCCAGATCAAATCAGACTACACGTCCACCATGACAACCTCCGAGCTCGAGAACCAGGCAACAGAGCTCTCGCGACAACTATCGAGCTCCGAAGTCGAGTCACTAGCAAGCGAGCTCTTCGACGACGCGCTGGTACCTACACATACTTCCAGCTGGCCGCCACAGTCGGACGCGCACCGACTTGACGAGGAGGAGGAAGATCGGGAGAACGAGCGAGAGGCGCAGAATAGCGGCACGTCCGCGACCGAGACTGAGAATTCGGGTTTATCTGAAAAGCCGGAGCAGAGTAGTAATATGCCACACGCGGGAGGACCGCCCGCGAAGCATGGATTGTTTAGTCCAAAGCTGAGGGAGAAGCGTCTTGCTGTGGTCAAAAAGATTGGAATTTCTATTCTTTTGATGGGAACTTTGATGCTGGTATGTCATGACTATAATGACTATTCTGGACCCGAGCTAACTGATGATAATAGACGCTTTTCTCAATCTACTGGGGCTCTTTCTATAAACGACTCTCCTACCTAGACCGCGTGCACCTATGGATCGTCAACAACGACGACGGCGACCTCGTCGGCTCTTCATTCACCACCATCGCGCACTCCTTCGCGACAGCAAAGAAAACCGTGAACGTCGAGACAGTCGACAGCCTGACCTACGACGAGATCATCAAGCTCGTGCAGGACGAACACACATGGGGCGTGTTCTACATCCCCGCCAACTCCACCAGCGCGCTCGAGACCGCGCTCGCGAGCCCGTCAGCGTCTGAAGCTGCGGCGTACTCGGGCGCAGACTCGGTGCGGTTTATGTACTCGCAGGCGCGCGACCAGCTCGCGATGGGATACATCGTGACCTGGGTGAACGAGCTCGAGCGGAACTACACGGCCGAGTTTGCGATGCAAGTGCTTTCGCTGACGACGTCGTCGTCGTCGTCAAAGTATGATCTGTCGACGATCGTGAGCGACGCGCCGCATTTGATTACGCGGCCGAGCTCGATCGAGCTCGAGAACTTGTTCCCGTTTGATAATCCGACGGCGACGGCGACGACGCAGGTCGGTCTTATCTTCATCGTCATCACGTCTTTCTTCCAATTCAACTTCTTCGCGCCGATCCACGCGCTGATCTCGCCCGAGCTCAAACGCTCACACCTGATCTTCTACCGCTACCTCTCGTCCTGGGTGGCCTACTTCTTCCTCTCGCTCTTCTACTCGCTCGTGTCGCTCGCGTTCCAGATGGACTTTACGCGCACGTTCGGCCGCGCGGGCTTCGTCATCTTCTGGATGACAAACTACCTCGGCATGCTCTCCGTCGGCATCTTCCTCGAAAACCTCGCGCTGATCTGCATCTCGACCTTCCCGCCCATCCTCGGCTTCGGCCTCATCTGCACCGTCATCTCAAACATCTCGCCCGCGTTCTACTCGATCCCGCTCCAGCACCGGTTCTACAGATACGGCTACGCGCTGCCGATCAAGAACCTTGCCGACGCGACCCGGACAATCATGTTCGACACGCATAATACGATGGGGAGGAACTACGGCGTGCTGGTGGCGTGGATCGCGATCGATATGATTATGCTGCCGTTTTCGCTGAATTTCTTTGGAAAGACAATGATGAAGCGCAAGATGGCGGAGATGAAGGCGCAGGCTAAGAAGTAATTTTTTCCTTTTCTTACAGTTTGCTGTTTTTATCTGTGATAGACAGTCATTTTTTTTATGTTTCTCATGTTTCTGGATAGGCGTCTTTGTGAATTAGCATAGTGATACGTGTAAATAAAACTAATTGAACGATAAATATATATTATGAATAAGCTACAGCTCCAAGAAGATATGTTGGTACAAAGCATATGTATAAATGCAAAATCAATCAAAAGCCATACAAGAAAAACAAATCAAGACATCATTGCAATCATTAGAAACTAGAAGAGATCAAAACTAGCACCCATACTCTATTCGTCAGATATGTCATAGATGGCGATAAGAAAAGTGATTGAGCAGAAAAAGATAGAAAAACACCTTTGATAACAGATTGTATATTAGACATTAGGAAAAGTGGGGACGAGGCGGGGAAAGCGTCGTTTGGTGTCTCGTATGTACCGCATGGGTTTATGCAGGATATAGATTTAGATGTACTGATGGAAGATAGATAGGAGGAGGAGGAGGAGGAGGAGGGGGAGGTGGTGATCATGCGCCTTCGTAGACGGCCTTTTCGTTGAGCGTTCTGAGCGGCTTGTGGTTATTCGGATTGACAAGCGGACGATTAAACTCATCATCGTTATCCGCCAACGTCTCGATCTCCCACTCCGATGTCGGCGTCTCGACCACGGGCGTCGCGTTTCCTGGCGTATAGTACTCGCCCGAGGCCGCCCAGTCGCCGGGGGTATACTCCTTTGTAAGCCTAGCTTTGGGAACGGGCAGGACGCCGAGCTCGATGTAGTCGTATGCCCAGCGGGAGGGTTTGTCGGACTGGACCTTGGGCAGGTACGAGCGCGCGACGAGGAGGAAGACGGAGATGGAGAGCAAGGCGCCGCCGATGAGGTCGACAAAGTAGTGGTGGGTGAGGTACATTGTCGACCACCAGATCCAGAGGATGTAGCCGAGCAGGACGGGCGTGAGGCGCGGGAAGACGTAGGACATGAAGAGCACTTCGATGACGGCGCAGCCGGAGTGCAGGGACGGGAAGGCGCCAAAGACCATGGGCGAGGCGGTGAAGGAGGAGGTGTAGAGGTCGAGGCCGATGATTTGGTCGACGCGCGCAAGGCCGCCGGGAGAGCCCTTGACGTCGTAGGTTGCGGGGACGAGGCCGTAGAGGTTTTCGTACCAAGGTGGCGAGCAGGGGAAGATGAGCTGGATCGAGACGCCGATGAGGTTCATGTATCCGAACGAGCGCGCAAAGACGGGGAGGGTTCCGGGGGCGGCAAAGAGGAATATGATGCCGGAGCAGACGAAGGGGGCGCCAAAGTGGATGAGACCGTAGGGAATCCAGGCGAGGATGTCGAGGAACGGTTTTTGCTGGGCGGCGAGGATGTTGCTGAGATTGCCGCCGTAGATGATTGTCTCGAGAGAGGGCAGGACGCGGACCCAGATAGGAGGACGCCAGGAGGCAGGGATGAAGCGGCAGGAGAAAAAGAGAAAGAGCCAGGTGCCGATGGGGAGGAAGGGGAAGAAGAACTGGGAGGTGATGGGGATAAGAAGGAGGAGGGAGAAGCCGATAGCGATGAAGAGTCTGAAGAGAGGGCCGGGTTCTGCGGCGATGAAGAGGACGAAGAGGATGATGCAAAAGTCTAGGAGATATTGCAGGTCTGTGGCGACGTACTCATGGGCCTGGACGCGCTTGAGGGTCTTTTTGATGTCCCATGAGGTTTCTAGGCGGGCGAGGGTGGAGGAGGGGGTTACGTCAGAGAGGAAGAGTGTTCGAAATTTGCGACGGAGGTAGGTTGTCGGCAGCAGCATTGTAAACAAGATGAAGACAAAGAAGAAGAGGATGAAGAAGAGAAGAAGAGAAGAAGAGAAGACTCGGGTGGGTCTAGAAGGAAGAAAAGTTAGTGGGAAGGTCCGGGGAAGATGATGACGATGACGAGCGCGATAGTGGAGGTTGGTCAGGATAAGGAAGGGCTTACTTAAGGAGGAGTGGTGAAGATACACGCCACGAGGAAGAAGAATTAAAGAGAAGAAGAAAAAGAAGAAGAAGAAGAAGAAGAATAAGAAGAAGAACAAGAACGAGAAGAAAAACAACAAGAAGAACAAACAACAGAGAAGAAGAGATAGGCGGATTGAATTGGATAAGAAACCGGCACCGGATGGCAGTTGCGGCGCGGCGAGAGCGGAATTGGGCGAGGGTTGCATAACCGTTGATAGAAGAGTGTGTTTATGCCCCAACAGCACCAACACATTTAGACTAATGCCGGTAGCCGGACTCTCGGGAGCCGATCCTGCATCCAACTGCTTCAACACCGATTCTCGGCACCGGCGCGAGATCTGCTGAATGAGACAAAATTGCGGTTTCTGTGCAGATTCAGCTTCTTAATTGTGCTTCTTCGTGCTTCTCAGCTACACTAGAAGTACCATCTTACATAATCTCTTACTAACAGGGATAGGGTGGGCGAGATAGGCCTCGGCGCCGCGCCGCAACATCGCGCGATGCTCATCATTCGCGGCCCTTCTTCCTCCTCCTTTATTCCCTCCTCCTCCTCAGTAAACACCCCACACAGCAATGACCGGCCACTCAACGCTGCCACCTCCTGTCGAACACGTCGTCTCCGAGCCGCTGCTCGACGAGAAGGCCGCGCTGCAGGCCGCCGACCGGCTCGATCTGCCGATGCCGGACTACGCCGTCGACGAAATCACGCTGACGCACGACGCTCAGTCTGCGCCTGCTTTACCACAGCCTACTTCTACGCCAGACTCCAAACAGCAGAAGCAACTACAGCAGCAACAGCTACAGCAGCAGCAGCAACAACAACAGCAGCAGCAGTCCTACTACGCAGACTCCACCCCGGCACCGCCCCCCCGCAGAATGTCAACCTACGCCAAAAACCAAACCATGTCCCTGCAACGCCGTCTCGCGCTCGCGAACCTCCCTCCAATCACACCAGTCACAACCCGCTCCAAAGAGCGCGCGGCCGAGTCGGCGGCCATCGAAATGGCGCAGACGCCGACGCCGTCTTCATCTTCTTCGTCTTCCGCGGAGCAGGCAGCCGCACAAGACCAGGGCATTCCTAAAGTCGACATCGACCTCGACACAAACACAGACTACATCGCGCTCTCGTCCACACTCGAACTGCTGCACTCGCAGCGCGAGACCGCGACCGAAGACATCCAGACCCTGCGGCGGCTGAAAGAGACCGCGCTCGACGATCCAGAAGCCTTCATCGAGAAACTGAAAGAGAGCGGCAAAGTCGAGGGCGCGCCGGCAATGCAGAGCGTAGTCCGCGCGCCGATCGTGCGGTGGAACAAGTACGGGATCTCGAACGAGCTGCTGGAGAAAGAGGTCGAGAAGGGCGTCGTCGAACGCGACGCAAGGTTCGGCAGCGCTAGAGTGTTTGGCGATCCGGCTGGACAACGGAAAGCCAGCGTCTAGCGACCTGAGCAATCAAAAACCTGAAAATGAACTATGAACAAGGGGGAAAATATTTACAGATGATCTTAAAACCGGACGATGTTGTCATGATTGTATATTGAATTGATCGCGTTTGTGTGTGGACGAGTATATGAAAAGTCGTCGTAGCCTGTCTTATTCTTTATCTATTCCCTATCTCACTTTCTTTTTTTCTTTTCTCTCTCTTCTTGTATATATCAAAATACATTGGATTTATGAGCAGAAACATGTCTACGTAACTACAAATGTGACTACAGGGCAAAGGGCGCTTGTATCGGCTGATATATATTTCTATGGTACATATATTTGTCTCTTCAGATTATGATCCCTGAACCACCTGCACCTTATTCTTCTTCTGTATAGCGCGTAATAAATAGTCAGTAAGCATCCTCTATCACTCAAACAGCAGCAAACATCAGCACACAGCAGCAAAGCAAAAATACGCACCTGCCAGCTCCGCATATCCTCCTCAGTCTTGCGATACTCCTCCACCAACTGCTTCAACACAGCCTCGACCCCGCTCGCATTCGTCTCCAGCGCAGGGATAACGTCCGCGACAGTGCGCTCGACGAGCACGCCGCCAATCATGCGGAAGCACTTGCGGTCTGCCGGAAGAGGTTTCAGCGTGTCGAGCACGAGCTTGTGCTCGTCCGTCTCGCTCTCGAGCTCGCCGATCTTTTGCGCGAGTTGCTGCAGTGTGGATTTGTAGTTGTTGTACTGGGCCTGCAGGTCTGTAGAAGTGAGAATTGCATTAGTTTGAGCCTGCTGGACCGCGTTCATCAATGACGATAGGTCGAGATATCAAGACCGCAAAGTAGTCCATGTCAATTCTTACCAGCCTGCTTTTTGTTCTGCGCAGCCGATTGCGCACCGCTACTGCTTCCTGCCTGTGCTTCCGACATCTCTTCTGTATAAATCCGGATTCAACAAAGTCCACAAACAGCCGATCTATCGATCAATCCTATTCTCCAGAACAAGTCCACTTCTTTCTCTCTGCCCTTCTTCAGCTTTGGTTTCCACGAGTGGCGCATGTAAGTGGCGCAGGAAACGTGGCGCGGCTGGGATTAATACTGTTGCCTGATGCTGATGCCTTCGGTCTTTGCTCGCTTTATCGTCGCTGGTTTTGATTCTCTTTCCGGTTCTTTTTGCGACTGAAAACTGGGTGTGGTTATAAGTCTGGAGTATGCTGTTGCTGTTGGTTTTAAGAAGTGAGCTGTTTCGGTACTTACGTCGTGGTTTAGCAATAGTCAACCTCTTTCATCATGCATCCCAACCTCAGCGACCCCAACTACATCGGTACCCACTCCCCCCCTTCTTCCCTCTATAACAATAACAAACAAACACTAACTCTTCTCTAGACTGCACAGACATCATCGCCGCGCTGAGCAACTGCCACCAAGAGCTCAACTTCATGGAACGCCAGTTCGGCTGCAACAACATCCAAGAAAGCATGAACAAATGCCTGCACGAAGCGCGCATGCTGCAGCGCAAACAAAACAACGCCAAGGCCCGCAACGATAACTCGCTCTCTCAACGGATCAAGAACGTCAAACCGGAAGATGCCTTCGGGGCCGAGCGGGGCCGCGAGATTAGAGAGGAGTACGCGCGTCAGTATAGGTTGAAGCGCGAGAGGGATGTTAGCTTTACTATTAACCGTTAGAGATCGTTGTGATCTTTCTCCCTCCCTGTCTTGCAGCAGTATTCGCAAAAAGACGCCTTTATGATTCCTTGTCTAGGGTCATTATGTACATACACACTTTTCCATAAATCTCTGGAACCAAATGAATAACAATCTCACACTCTCCACCAATGCAATTTCACAAATCCCAAAACAAATCAAACGCACTACTCTCTCTTTTCTTGCAGTTTCTTGCAGTTACTTCTTATGAAACATATGTCGCCGCCGCGACCCGTTCTTCCGCGTCGACAGATTCTCCGGCGTGGGATCGTACTTTGGCTTCCATATCCACGACTGTCCTACTTCCGCCTTGCCCGCTTCCTCTGCCATCCTGTAAAACTGCGCTGCTAGGAATTTATCCTTCTCACAGCCAAATCCTTCTAGGTAACACCATGCTGTATCTCTTGTCAGTGTCCGCGTCATATAAAAGCTCGAGGAAAAAGAAGAAAACTCACCACACTCAGTCATGGCGTCCGCGTCGCCGAGGTTCGCGGCCGTCTCGTAATACTGCTTCGCAGCTACAGCGTCCTGCTCGACTCCCCAGCCATACCTAAAACAATTCCCGAGCTCAAAGATCGCGAGCGTGAGCTCTCCCTTTGCGCCTCCGACCCCCGCCTTTCGGTTCCGCGCGTGCATCTTCACGTTTGCGCGTTTAGCTGCGTCTTCGATGAATGCAGAGTTCGAGGCCGCCAGGCGGAAGTAGTAGATTGCTTTGTTCAGGTCCGGCGCGAGACCCCAGCCGTGGCGGAGAGCGAGGCCGTAAAGAACCTGTGCGAGCGGGTGGTTTGCGCCTTCTGGGTTGGCGAGCTGGCCGAATAATCGCGTGGACTGCTCGAGCTGGCCGCTTTCGTGGAGGTCGATCGCGGTTTGCAGGTCGGTTTCGGTGGATTCAGAGAAGGGCGTGGCGGCATGCGAAGTCGGAGACACTCCAGATAGACTGCCGTTACCGGCGGTAGAGCTCGAAAGATCAGATGCCGCCGACCCAGAAAAGGAACTCTGCGAAAGTCGAAGACTCTGCATTCCAGCAACGCTCCTATCCACCTCGCTCTCCTTCATCGCAAGCTTCACCGCGCGCGACTCCCACATCATCTCGGTCTCGTACACGGCCGCGTCCGAGTCCTGCTGCTCTTTCGCCTTCAGCCGCGCTTCCAACGCGTCCTCCGCGCTCAGCGCCGGCAGATCCTCGGGCAAGTGCGAGCTGCTCGCGCTCAGATGCCGCTGCTTATCAGACGAGCTGCTCCGGATGCGCATGTGGCGGTGTCCGCTGTTGCTCCGTGCGCGTCCGTAGGGAGCGACTAAGCTTCCGCCAGAGGGAGACGGTGTAGCTTCTTCGCCGCGCGAGTCGGCGGATCCGCTGCGGGAGAGATGGAGTTTGTCCTTGAACGCGGCGCTGAATCGGTTCCGTCGCGAATCGGAGACGCTCGAGGCGCTGCCGACCGAGCCCTGCGATGTGACTGAGTACTGCGAGTCGACAGACAGACGGTAGCTCCGGTCGGGAGCGGCGGTTTGGTAGTCGAGTGCGGAGCTGGGGGAGTGCGCGGTCTGGTAGGAGTCTTCTAGCTCATCGGGAGAGGAGTCGCGAGCGTCTGGCTGGTGCGAGGTCATGACAATGGTAGGCACGTCTGCCCGTGGAGGAACGTCGGCGCCCGGTCTGCTGCGGTTGTATTCGCTGGGCTGGAAGCTGCTGTTTTCGGGAACATATGAGGGCGAGTGTGGGGAGAGAGGCGCGGCGGGCCCGGCAGCGGAGAATCCATCTAGAGAATCGGTGACGCGCACCACCGAGTGGACTTTGAATCCCGCCCCAGGCGAGACAGATCTGCGACGTCTGCTGAACATGACAACTTGCGTGTGAGTCAATTGCAATGGAGAAATGGTGGCCAGTCGAGGGGTGCAGATGAGCGGGTGATGATTATTTATGGCAGAGAAGAGGCTGTAGGGACGCGCGGCTCAGTTGGCTCCTTGTTGAATGACGGGCGACGGCCAGATTCAGGCACGCGTGATTGCGGGGAGAATAGTAGATCTAAACACAGACAACGCGAGCAGAAGAGTAGAAGAGGTTTAGAAGTAAAGGAAGAGGAAGCTGAAGGGGGGAAGAAGAGGCTCAGAGGACGTTTACGGCTTCGTTTCTGAGTTTCCCGATTCGGTTTTAATCAACAAAAAATAGAAAAATCAGAAAAATGCGAGTTAAGAGAATTAAAAAAAACCTGAAAGCCTCAGACGGCTCACAGTGAGCGCTTCCGACTCGAAAGAGCTCTCTTCCCGTCCTGATCATATCATATCTCAGCCCAAGATGAACAACCTCACCAGACTGAGCAGGTTCACGATCTGTCGGAGTTGGAGCCGGGGTCTCCCGCGGTCGTTTGCAACGACCTCGTTCTTGCGCAATGCTCCGCCCACCGGCTCACCCAGCAGCACTGCCTCCGCGCCCTCGCCGGCAACGCCTCCGCCGCCAAAACGATACAAGCGAATAGTCTACGTCGAAGAAGAAGACACGCGGCCTGAGATAATCCAAAAGATCTCGCGCGTGATTAACCTGGTGAAGAACACGTACTATGGCTACGCACACAGGAACCCGTTCTTGTTCTACGGGCTGCCGTTCATGACGTTCATGGTCCTCGCCTCGTTCTATCTGACTGAGTTCACCGAGATCCGATACAAGGCCTACGATAGAGCGCGCACTCTGGTGCGTTACTTATTCTACTGCGATATGACGACTGATAACTTACAAACAGTACTAGACGCCGGAATCCGAACTCATACCGAGTACAAAACAGGCTCGTAAGCCTTTAAGTCAAGAGACTAGAGAGGAATACTACGTAAGTTATTTTACTCTCCTCACACTATTAGCTACAGGTACTAATCGACTGGATTCTAGGAACGGCAAATGAAGCTGCTAAATACTAATGACGCAAAGACCGATTATGACATGAAACGCATCGAACGACGGGCAGAGGAGCCTCCGGTAAGATGGTAGTGCCTAGCCTTACACAACTACTATCACTAGTCAATCTTGTACAAATCTCAAATCATTAATACTAAAACATCAAACTTTTGTACATCTCCTCTATCGCTTCTTATACAAGCAAGGCTTAAGCAACGGCGCTCCGTTCGCCGTCCCCTCATCCTCATCCTCCGACTCTTCGATAAACTTGAGCTTCTTCCTCTTATTCGAAGATCCCTCCTCGCCCTCGGCGATCGCCCGCGCTTCTTTCCGCTCTGACAGCGGCCGGAAGAAATCGAACCGGATAAACATCTGGTTCGAGGCGTCGGTCTCGGTGTGCACGAATCCGTGCGCTTTGATCGCGTTGACAAAGTCTGTGCCTTCTGCGTCTGAGAAGCGAGATTTGATTTCAGAAATCCAGAGTTGTCCTCTGCAGAAGTGGCGTTAGTATAGATAGAGTAAATGAAGAAGAAAAAACTGCGCTGACCTTGGTTTCAGAATGCGATTGGCTTCTTTGATAAAGTCGAGGAAGTTTGTACCCATAAGTGCTGTAAATGTCTGTTAGAGTCGTGCCATACAAACTGATAAACGAACAGGGAAAGATGAAACGTACACAGACAAAAGACAACGATATGCACACTATCGTCAGGCAACGGCACATGCTTAACATCCGCGACCGTCACTCTCTCGTTCGTCTTTGCCAAATCAAAGCTATGCACCACAATCTTCGGGCCAAAGCGGCCACCTTTCCTGCCAGCCTGCTTCGAGTACTTTGTAGACACCTGTCTCGAAAGCTCGGCATCGCCACAGCCCATGTCGGCGATATACGTGGTCCCGTCTTTGTCCTTCGGAAGACCCTTGGGCGGCGGCATCCTGCTCTTTGAAAGTTCCTTGATTCTCGCAACGTAGCTGTCGACAGGGTTCTCAGGCCACGACTGGACTTGCTGGCGAAACCCTTCGTGGTACTCCTGGTACAGCTCCGGTTGTTTTTTAATCAGCTTCGTGGCTTCGTCTGAGGACGTCGTGTACAGTTTCTCGTTGATCCAGCGGAAGCGCGAGCCAGCTAGCTTGTCCTTCATTTTCTGCTGCAGCGGGGTTAGCTTGACTTGTGGTGCTGCGGCAGGCTTGGGAAGCTGCTGTGGTTCTTTGACGGCTGGCTTTGCGGGTTCGTCTTTTGTCTTCTTGTTGTCGGTTGGTTTGGTCTTGAGCGGTGCTGAGACTGCTTCTTCGGTCTTTTGCTTTGGTTCTTGATCTTCCTCATCTTGATCAACGACAGCTTGTCGTTTCCGCTTGTTGGTCTTCTCTTTCTCCTCCTCCCCACTCTTCTCCTCCACCTTCTCCTTCTCCACCTTCACTTTCCTCGCCTTGATCTCCCCCTCCCCACCCATTCTCTCCCCATTCACACCAAACTGCTCCATAAACATCTTCTGCAACTCCTCACTCGACACCTTCTTCGTCTCATCCTCCAACCTCGTAAACTTATCCCCCACCGCATGCGTCTGCGTCTTGCGAATCTTCTTCTTGTTCTTCTTGTGGATATTAGCCGACACCGCCTCGTTCGACGCAGCCGACTCTACCGTCTTGATCGGCGCGGATATCAACCATCCGTCAATGTCAAAGAGAGACATTGTTGAAATCTTCAAAATGCGTGGTCGTGGGGAGTTGCGGGGGTTCTTTTGTGAACGTTCACTGCTCGTGGACTAAAAAAATTCGAGAGTTTTGGATGCGGTTGGGAGTTTGGAGGGTTTACTTTTACTTTTATCGTCCAGGAACTCGTATCTCCGCCGCTGCATTCATTTTTCAGAAATACACAGCATTTAAATACACACACCTCTATTCTCTCTTCTTAAGAACACAACATAATCCACTCTACCACCCTCCCCAACACCGCAGAAACATGAACCGCAGACCGGTGGAGCAGCAAATAAGGTTTAAATTCACGTGACCAAGCTATCTACACAAACGAGGCCGGGTAAACCGATGAGATTAGGGCAGAAACCGACGACGGCGGCGGCGGGCGACGAGCGAGCTTCTTATTATTATCTTGCGCTCTTTGACAATCCCCGACCTGCTGCTGTTCCGCGCGTATCGCCTGTTTGAACATATAACAACAACAATCTGAAAAGAGAGAGACAAGGATGCAGAACATGCAGAACTCGATGCCAAAGCCGATGCCGAGTGCGTCGCTCGGACGGGGAGGAAGTAGGGCGGACGACAACTCATCGTCGAGGTCTGGCTCGACTTCGCCATCATCGAGAAACTTCGAGTTTATCTCGCGCCCACAGTTTAAGCAGCAGACTTTTGATGAAATTTACGGAGTGCCTGAGAACTTCTTGGAGATTGAGGTGGGTTCTTTGTTTTGCTTGTTGTGTTTTGCGAAGAGGGCCGAGTCCGGAGTCGTGGGCTTGGCTCTGTTTCTGGGGGAGATTAGTCGCTGACATCTGTTTTTTCTTTGTCAGGTCCGCAATCCAGAGACTCATGGTAAGTTGCAGTGGTTACTTGAAGTATGATGATTAAGTACAATGCGGTAGCTAACTTTGTCAATAGTTGGATACGGTCGTGGCATGTACACCGACTACGAGATTGTCTGCCGAGTACGTCGTTCCTCCCTTTCCCCATCTCCTTCGCTCTTCATTCTTCGTGCTTCCAAAACTAGTCAAGAGCTAACACTCTACTCTCTCTTCTAGACAAACATCCCCGCGTTCAAGCTAAAATACTCAGTCGTCAGAAGACGATACAGCGATTTCGAATACTTCAGAGACATCCTCGAGCGCGAGTCCTCGCGCGTGACTATCCCGCCTTTGCCAGGCAAGGTGTTCACCAACCGATTTTCCGACGAGGTCATTGAAGCCAGACGTGAGGGTCTCGAGCGTTTTCTACAAGTGTATGTATTAGAAGAGAGCTGTTGCGTGTGAGACTAAGCTAACAGATCCACAAACAGAGTTGCTGGCCATCCACTGTTGCAAACTGGCTCGAAGGTGCTGTGCGGGTTCATCCAAGATCCGCAGTGGGATCGGGTAAGTTACCGTTCATCTCTACTATCCTACCGGCGCAGTCCAGCCACTAACAGACATTCATCGTACAGAACCAGTGGCTGTAAACCCCAGTCCCGACGAGAAAGAAAGAGAGGACAAAAGACCTAAAAAAAGCCAGACTGAATCGATGATTACAAGCGCAGGTCTCGATTCTCGAAATCGGACACTATCTCCGCTTGCAATGACTTCATACTGAACACCATGAAGTGCAAAGGTCTACAATCATATATATACAAAAAAAAAGAGTCAGAATCGATCCGAACCGGGACAGAACCGAGATTTTCTTTCCACCGTTTTCTTTATTTCCTTGTGCTCGCTCTCTAGGTTCCTAATATCTTTACTGCGCAGCTTCGATGTTTATTTTTGCTCCTCATAATAGTATATCATGTCTCTGGGCTTGAAGAGTACGAGAATGGACAGAGCTGAGGAGCTTTCACCGAGCTTGCAATAGTATTGCACGAATTGCAACGGCCGTGGTGTTCCTCCTCTGCTTCAGCCATGTTTCTCGTTCACTTCTATATTCCTCCTATTTCTTTCCTGTATTACTTTTGTCTCTTCCCATTGTCTCTGTTTTGTTTTGTTCTGTTTTGTCTTAAACCCGAACTCCTTCTTGTTGATTTCTTATTTTATAATTCTTTTGTTGTTTACGTGTATGACGTTTTGTGCATTTGGAGTTGGCAAAGTCTTCTTGTTAATTGTATCCCTTTTCCCTCTATTTCTATTTTTAATTTTCCACCAGTTTGTCTGTAGTTCTTCTTCTCTATATAACTTTTCTATAAAACCATCGCTTCTCTTCTTACTCATAATGTAATTATCTTGTTTCAAATCAACCCCCCCTTTGTAAGCCAGTCTGTACGATTACGATTACCGTTTAAGGTAAAACATTAAAACCTTAAACACCCACACCGACACTGCCACCACCCGCTCCAGACCGAAGATCACTTACTCCGCCTCTTTCTGCCGCCCACTCTCCGAGTCTCTGTCTGTCTGTCTGTTGTGCTTTGTTTTTGGGATTATTATTTAAATGCGGGGCGCGAGTGACGAGAGAATAAAGACGACGACGCCGGAGATCAGAGATACGACTGGACGGTATAGCAGCTATAGCGGCGCTCGGATATCTATGAGCAGCGCGGCGGAGCGATAATTTCTCATCATGGCATTATCTCCCCGGAAAGAAAACGCGGGCGTGAAAGTAGCGGTGCTAGGCGACGCTGGCGTCGGGAAAACTGCTCTGGTGATCCAGGTACGTGTGCGCTTTGTTCTCTTTTGGCTCTGGAGTAGTAGTATCGATGGATTCTGATACTGACACTGCTTCCTGCTCCTAGCTATGCCTAAACCACTTCCTCGAACGCTACGACCCAACAATCGAAGACTCATACCACAAACACATGATCATCAACCACCAGCCCTACTCCCTCGAAGTCCTCGACACCGGCGGTCTCGAAGAATACTCGCCCCTGCGCGAGCAATGGATCCGCGACTGCGAAGCCTTCATCCTCGTCTACGCCGTCACCTCGCGCGCGTCGTTCTCCAAAATCGCACCGTTGCTGGCCGCGATCGAGAGGCAGAAGGGCGAACGCGTGCCCGCGATCGTGGTGGGGAATAAATCGGATAGCGTGGGGGAGAGGCAGGTGTCCTCGGCCGAGGGATCGCAGCTCGCGAAACAGATTGGCTGTGAGTTTTTCGAATCCTCGGCGAGGAACGATATCAACATCACCCGCGCGTTCACCCAGATCCTCAAAATCGCCACACAAACGCGCGCAGCCAAATCTGCCGCCGCGGCCGCAGCAGCAGCGGGTGGATCTGGCACCACCAACAACAACAGCAATGGGAGTAGTATAAATCTCGCGCCGAGAGACCTGTCGAAAGTGGTAGGCGGGTCTGCTGTGAGTGCGGGATCGAAACGGGGCGGCGGGGCTGGCAAGACCGGAAAGTTGAAAAAGAGCAGCGACGAGAAATGCATAGTCATGTGAAAAACTTGAACAGCATCTGTGTATGATAGAAATTCAAAGTCATTAATTATCACATTACAATCATAGTTTTTGGGTAATAATGTTACAACAAAAGATAGTAAAATCAAAACAAAACCCCCAGAGAACACCGTATGCCATACTATCCCGCACTATAAATACACTGAAAAAAGCTCATCCCAGCTTTTCCTCACCAAGCAAAACCTCACCCCAGACACCAAGCACCTCGTCGATCAAGAACCGGTCCCGCAGAACTTGAGCAGCAGTAGGCCGCTTCTTGAAATCGACGCTCAGCAGCCGGAACATGAATTGCGCGAGGTCTCGCCGCCGCGGGTCGCGTAGTAGTCTCTCGATCTTGGGAGGTGGAGGGGGTGGTTGGAGTGGTGGGAGGAGGAGCGATTGTTGTTGTTGCAGTTCGGATTTTATGTGTGCGACGACGGGGTGTTCGTCTGCGTCCTGAGCAGGCGAGGGAGAGGCGGTTCCCTTCCCGCGTCGGATAATCGCTGCTTCAAACTCATCATCGTCGTCTTCGTCGTCGTCGTCAGGTTCATCAAACCTGGTTGCTGTAGCCTTGCTTGTTCCATTCCCCAGCAGTGGATTTCTGTTGTCAATGGCAGGCGATGATAGTTCGTCCTCAACCGCTGCGAAATCAAAAGCTTTTTCAGGCCGCTTTGGCGTCACTTTTGCTGAACCTTTAGCCGGCGACGTTCCAGCACCAGCAGCAGAGTTGCGACCCCTCCGCCGCCGCTTCACGTACTCGCGCATAACCTTCTCCGTACTCGCCGTCGTCCTCCGCCTTCGTAAACTCTGCGACGGCGAAGCCGAACTCTTTGCATTATTCGTCGGTGTCTCGGGCTGCACCACCTCCACCGCCACCACCGACGACGACGACGATGTCGCGGATATAGAAGAGTTAGCAGTAGACGAAGAAGAAGACGGCTCTTGCTTCACCGTACTGCTAGGCGTTGAATATGTTCGTAACAACGGCGTAGGCGGTCGCGCAGGCGGCACCGGAAGCGCCGGGATCGCAGGCGGAGGCGGCGGCGAGTGCGGGAGCGGGAACGCGTGGTCCCATAGCTTCCCCGTGGTTTTGTAACACTCCACGCTCCCGAACCAGCGCTCGATCAGCGCGACGACGTCTTGTCGCGTGCGGCCTCTCACGATCCGTTTCTCGGTGTTAGTCGCCGTGGTTGTTGAGCGACTGGTGCTGCTTGAGCTGAGGAGAAGGTCGTCGCCGACTAGTAGTTCGAGCAGGATAACACCCACGCTCCAGATATCCACCCGCTCATCGAACCCTTCGTCGCCGAGGATCACCTCAGGCGCGCGGTACCCTAGACTCTGGATCTCAAAGTCGTCATGATAAAGCACGAGGTCCTGTTTCGCGACCGCGTTTCCTAAATCAATAATCTTCACCGTCCCCGGCAGCGACGCATGCGCGGGCACGTAGAGAATGTTTTCCGGCTTCAGGTCCGCGTGGATATAGCCGAGCGAGTGTAGCTCGTGCAGACCGGCAAAAAGCTGCGATGCAAGCCGCGCGAGCTCATGGATCCGCTCCGGGCAGGAAAGCAGATCATGTCCGACCCCCGCGTGCTCGCACGCCGGGAGCGCAAGCGGCGTCGCCGAATCCAGCAACTCCATCACAAGACCTGTGCCACCCTCCTGCTCCTCATCCCCAGCGAAGAACGAAAACACGCGGACAAAGTGCTTGGAATTACGCCGCCGCAGGCGGATGAGAAGCGCGTGCTCGTGCCGTGCGATTTGGGCGTTGTCTGGCGCGAGGAGCTTGATGGCGACGTGGGTGGAGGTGTATGTGTCGAGCGCGAGGTACATTTTCGCAAACGCGCCCGAGCCTAGGAGACGCAGTCGTCTGTAGCGGCCTAGTATCAGCGCTTTGGGAGGGAGAGAGGTTAGTTGCTGTACTTGACGAAGCGCGAGGATGAGAACGTACCTGAGCTTTCGTGAGGAGATACCGCTTGTTTCTCAGTTTGCGAGTCAGCAACAGTCTGACTTATTGAGCTATACAGCCGCTCGAGACCACATGTTAACCGCCATGTAGGCCTAAACGAAGCCAGCTGCGACTGATGTACGAGCGCAGGTGATGCCGATGCTGGAGCTGATGCTGTGTAGGTTTCTAGATCTTGTTCCTGCTTAGACATTTCCATCTCACCTGACAGAGGTGAGCTGTGCCGCTTCTTTTTCATTGTGTATGCGAGGGCGAAGAAAACAGAAGTCTAGCGTTGCAGCGAAGCTGATCGAGAGTATACAACAGATATCTGACGACCTTAAAACTTCAAAATGACCACACTGTCTTTTCAAACACACATATTCCCGTCCGTGTATATTTCCACACACTTATATCAGCACTCGCAGTTATCCCCAGCAAGTCACGGGCATCAACAGTCCATCTCAAGCATCTATCCGCATTTGCCTGTTTCTGCCTATTTGTTTTGTTTTCCCGAGACGCGTAGAAATGTCAGCAAGGGTATTGTACACTATTTAGTAATATATTATGTAATATTAACTAAGCGAGTATCGTCTGCTTCTTGTTTTGATATCGACGACAGACATCCAAACATCTCGACCACGTTCTTCTGCTGCTCAACTCCCTGACAATTAGTAAAAAAAAACGCTTCCGTACAGAAACTTTCCGAACAGAGTCCAAAACCGTGGACGGAAAAGGTGGCTTTGGCTGCACGCAGGGCGGCGGCGTCGTGCGGCTCAGAAATCAAACTTCCCACCTCCGTCGCCAAACTGGTGCGGCCAGCAGCAGCAGCAGCAGCGGCAGCAGCAGCCAGAAGAAGCAGGAGTCAAGGAAAGGAAAAGAAGAATTGTCAGTTGTGTGTGCGAGAACTGAGGATATTTTGCTGTTTTTGCTGGATTTGGAAGAGCGAATCTAAGAGGCGAAAGATAATTTGGGTGGAGAAAGAGTGGAGAGTGCGACGGACCTTGCCAAGGGAAGATTTAAGAAAAACGACCGAGTGCAGCGCAACAAGGCGACAACCTCGGAAAACGCGTTTGTTTTCTTCGATACTCTTGAGATTAAGTCAAAGAAGCGCTATTGATACACTCGCTACGCAGGACGTATAGAGCGCAGCAGCAAAACAGCGACGCGGTACAAGGAAAACAGCAACAAAGAGCAACAAGAATGAGCTACGCACCAGTTGGCCAAAGATCGTCGGTCGCGATAGCAGACGACATAGACGACGATAAGGAGCTCGCGCGGTCTGCTGCCTCGTCGCGGTCGACGACGACCGCGCACCGGCGGACGAACTCGATCTCGGTCGGCGGGCAGCAATCGCACGCGGACGAGAGCCTGCCTTCGCTGGCGGGAGGAGAGAATCAGCAGCAGCGGAGGAAGACGATGGAGTCGATTCGGTCGATCGATGACGAGATTGCGTTTGATATCGACGACGCGGATCCGTATTCTGTCAACCCTGCGAGTGTGAGATCGAACGAGCAGTGGACAGGTGGGTTGAAGCCGCGGCTGCCGATGTCGACGAATAGGATATTGATTGGCAAGATTTTTGCGAATGTGGTGTTTATCTTGCTGTGGTATTGTTTCTCGCTTTCTATTTCACTGGTTTGTTTGCCTTGTTTGATACTCTTCTTTATGAATGAGGTTACTGACATCGGGTATAGTACAACAAATGGATGTTCTCAGAGGACTACCTCAACTTCAAATTCCCGCTCTTCGCAACCTCAATGCATATGATCACGCAGACATTATTAGCTGGTCTAGTCCTCTACTTCATCCCGCGGTTCCGACCCCGGCCGGAGGCGAAGATGACCTGGAAGACCTACATGTACGCCTCCTCTCTTGTGTTTGTGCTTGTGCTGTGAATTGGTGGACTGACAAGTCGATAGATTTCGAGTTGGATCGTGTGGTGTCGCGACTGGTGGTGACATTGGGCTTGGAAATATGTCGCTTCGATACATCACTCTTGGATTTTACAGTAAGCCCTTCTTACCTTTTTTTTTTTTTTTTATAAAGAAACGACGCTAATAGTATAATAGCCATGGTAAAATCCTCAAACCTCGTCTTCGTACTATTATTCGCATTCCTAATGCGTCTAGAGCGCCCAACATTCAGACTAATCGGCATCATCACGCTAATGACGATCGGCGTGGTAATGATGGTCGCCTCCGAAACCGAGTTTGTCCTCCTCGGCTTCCTCCTCGCCCTAGCTGCCGCGATGCTCTCCGGCCTGCGCTGGTCACTAACCCAGATCCTCCTAAAATCCAACGCGGCAACATCGAACCCGTTCTCGACAATCTTCTACCTCGCGCCGGTGATGTGCGTCACTTTATTCCTCCTCGCGATCCCGATCGAGGGACTGGGAAATTTCATCACCGCACCCGTCTGGCGCGAGGAATCGTTTATAATGTGGGTCCTCATCCTCGTTGCGCCGGGGGTGATTGCATTCCTCATGACCTCCGCCGAGTTTTTCCTGCTCAACCGCACGAACGTCATCACACTCTCGATCGTCGGCATTTTCAAAGAAGTCCTCACGATCGGCGTGTCCGCGGGTGTGTACGGCGACAGACTCACCGTCGTCAACGTATCCGGCCTCGTACTCACGCTGATCGCCATCGCGCTGTATAACTACTTCCGGATAAAATCCATGCGTGAGAAGATTATATTCCAGCAGCAGCAAGGCGGCGCGGCGGGCGCGAGCGGCGGCGCGAGGATGGAGGGCGGGGCGAGTTATGTGCCGTTGGATGAGGGGAGGAGGGAGAGTGTTGAGGAGGAGGAGGGGGATGAGGTGTTTGAGATGCAGAGGATGTCGCCGCCGCCGAATTACGCGGACGCGATTGGAAGGGAGGAAGGGCGGCGGTGAAGATAGAGTGTTGAATCTTGCTCGCATTTTATCAAAAAGAATGGGTTTTGGATGTGCTGTGTAAATAAAAGCAAGGAGGGTTTTTAAAATGCTCGAGATCTCTACACGATACAGTTATGAAACTACTAACTTCTTATTATCCCATTGCTATAAGCTACAACCCCCCATTCTTTTTTCCAAACATCAGATTTCCAATCACAAGAACCATAATCTCACGAATAGTAAAAGAGTAAAGAAAAAGAAAGGCGAGGTGAAGAAAACTCCGTTATAACCTCAGATCTATCTAAATTCCGAGCGCCGTCAACTCATGTAGAGATATCATGAGAGAGAGGTAGTAGAGACATATATAGAAGAAGAAGGAAAAAGAGAAAAGTGATATGCAAGTACACCAAACATGAAAGACATGGAAAAGCAAAAAAAAGAGAAGGAAGGGTGGGGAGAGAGATAGGAGGAAGAGGAAGAGAGAGCGGGTGTATGCTTTATCCTTGAACGAATATTTTGAGGGAAGACTGTGGTACTTTTTTATCGGTTGGAAGGGCGAGAGACGGTGGGGAGTGCTCTCGGGAGGAGATAAGTGTCGAATCTGAGAAGAGCAAGAGGAGGAGGCAAGGTGAAGCAGGAGCGGTGATGTCACCCACTCCCTACTCCCACGCCCGCATCCTCATAAGAAGAGGGGGCTTAGAAAGCACCACCCGAGTTAACGGCCTCCATCTCAAGCTCATCCAGCGGCGCGTATCTGTACCGCGGCGGCAGATCGTTCCGGCTAAAGAACTCGCCGGGCGCAGGCGCGATAGAGCCCGTGATCCGACGGGAGCCGGCGGAGGAGGAGGCAGAGAGCGGGCCGTGCTGCTGTGCGTTCAGACGGTACTGCACGAACGAGGAGGGCAGCGAGCCGTGGGGGTCCTGCGAGTGCACGCGGGGGGAGTGGTCGGCGGCTGCTGGTGGGGTTAGTGTGGGGACGGAGAAGGAAAGCAGAGGACGGTCGGTCGGGATCGGGATCGAGAAGAAGAAAAAAGGCCAGCGGCTCTAACCGTGCCCGAGCAGGAACAGACGGGAAGGGAAGAAGGAGACGTACCTGGAAATACACGCTTGCCGAGGAACTTGATGAGCGGAGTGCGACGGGCGACGATTGAGGCGCGCATTGTTGATGTGGGGGGCGGTGGTGAGGAAGAGGGAGGAGGAGGAGGAGCAGTCGAGGCGGGAAGATAAAAGGAAGACCCGAGTGACCTGATTAGCTTCCGGGCTGACTGTTAGGTAACGGATTAGTAAGATTGTAGGCACTTGTTTCATTGTAATATGATACGATAGATGCACATTTGAGAATAATAAACAATGCTTTAACAGCTACAATTAACAGTATTCTACTCATCTTTTTATCTACACCTCCACCAACGACCTGCTGCTGCTCATCGCTCGCTGCTCATCAGATCCACCAAAAGTCTTCCTGGGCCTCGAGCGAAAAAAAAATCAGGTGAAAATCTTATGTAATCAACAACGACCAGATTACATAACATATCTCTCAGCAAATGATCCTGCCTTGCTTCACCCAACCCAACTCACCTCCACTTCCGCCGTCACCACCTCACCACCTCACAGCACACAGCACACAGCACACAGACAATGGACCTGCTATCACCAGGCTCCACGCCCTCTCCCCCACCATCAGGGCTGTTGTCGTCCTCGGCAGCAGCTTCCGTCTCCGCCGCCGTATCGTCATACTCCACCGGCGGGGCGGCAGCCTACCCTGCCTCCTCGAAGCGCGACCGGCGCCGCCACAACATGAGCGAGCGGTATAACGCCCTAACAGCCCTCTTTGCCGCGCAAAAAGACGTCATCTACCGTGACTCGCTCGGCGAGCTGCAGGCCACGCTAGGCTCGCTCCACGCGGGCACGGATCCAGTCTTTCTCGAGGCGCTGCACGATATCGAGGAGGCGCGCGACTCGGAACTCGTCACGCTGTATCTCAACCAGGAGTTCTTGCTCGAGCGCGCAGAGAAGGAGTACAGACGAGACGTCGACGCCGCGAATGAAGAGTACGAGGATCTAGCCCGCAGCGTGCGCGAGCATCTGCTTAACCGGCTCGAGATGCAGCGGCGCAAGCTTCGCGAGGACAGAGAACTGCTCGATATCGCAAACGACCACTCGCTCCTGCTCTCGGTCTCGGGCTACAACGGCAGCCAAGCAGGCGGTTCTGGCGGCGCGTCGTCAGGACGAGACACCGGCGACGGCGGCCACAGCTACGGCAGCCAAGGCCCGGACTCACCCGGCGGCGCCTCGTCCTCCGGCGGCGCGATGGGCTCGGTCGGCGAGCGCCGGAAAAACCTGCGCAGACGAGGCGATCTGATTCCGACCTCGGCCGCGGCAGAATCAAGCAGTATGTTGAGCAAGAAGCGGAAACGAAACGGGCAGAGCTCCGGCGGCGGATCCGGGTTCAACGGCGTTGGCGAGCGAGACGAGATTGCGGCGTTTTGGAGCGATCGCGAGGCGTTGCCGTTTGGGCAGCAGGCGCGCGCGGACGCGGCGTCGGGGGGTGGAGAGAGGGGGAGTGGATCGGGAGGGCGGCATCGCGAGAAGGCGTTTGGAGGGTTGGTTGGGTTGAAGAGTGAGGAGGTTGGGGAGGATTTGGCGATTTTGCGCAAGAAGAAGAAGAGGAAGTGATGTAGAAGAGAGGATAATTGATTCATGATATAAAAGGTAATAAAGTAACGCCGAATAAAGACAAGACCCAAAACTCCCTTCGCAGATATGACCCATACACTATATACTAAGACCCATCCAAACTGTCCCAAACACAATAAAAAACAAAATAAAATAGACTAGAAAAAGACTCTATAGCTTGCGGACGACATGGATACCAACATCGGCGTAAGCGACATTATTTTTAGCAGCTTTAAGAAGCCCATCGATGAGATCCTGACCACCGTTCAGATCGAGCATCCAGCGATCTTCATGGGAGATCCACGCCGGACCCCAGTCCTCTAGTTTCAGTCGCTCGGAGGAAGAGTAGAGGACTTCGAGGGAGGGCGAGGAGGAGAGGATGTCGAGTTGATCAGCGTAGGAAGGGACGGTGGCAGGAGGGGAGGCGAAGGCGAGGCAGTCGTCTGTGGAGAGTTTGTTGAGGGCGAGCATGCAGTGCAGGAGCGGATCGAGCAGGGGGACGACGGAGGAGTTGAAGAAGTCGAGGGAGGCGGGGTAGACGAGGATGAAGAGGCCGCCGGGGAGGAGTTCGGTAGAGCGGGAGCGGACGAGGTCGGCGAAGGGGAGGAGGAAGTGGGTGGGGAGGAGGTCGAGGGCGACGACGCAGTGGATCGACGAGGGAGGGACGATGGACTCGAGGACGGTGGGGGCGAAGTAGCAGGAGGCGGAGGAGGCGGAGGAGGCGGAGGAAATTACGGTGGAGGAGGCGGAGGAGGAGGGGGAGAAGACGAGGTCGGGGAGGGCGAGGGAGGAGGAGGAGGAGGAGGAGGAGGGATCAGTTGGGGAGGGAGATCGGGGCGGTCTTGCGAGGACGACGTGGGCGTTGGAGGAGTCGAGACGGGAGGAGATGGATCGCGCGAGATCGGAGACGGCGGGAGAAGGAGAGAAGGAGAGGATGCGGAAGGACTCTTTGAGGAAGTCGACTTTTGGGAGGAGGGAGAGGACGCAGGGCGAGAGCTTTGAGATGGCGGTTGATTCGGAGGAGAGGGAGATGTGGTGAGAGGAGGAGGGGGAGGAGAGGTTTGGGGGGGTGTCGGGGAGGGAGATGTGGAGGGGTTTGCGCATGGTGTATATAATAGTATAGCAGATAGAATATAACAACAATATTGCTACTGCTATAAGATATAAGATATAGGATATAGAAGAATAACAGTGCGAATGAACGAGATCCGGGAATCCAGGGATTAAATGCAGGAAGCAGCGGCGCGGCGCGGCAGCAGATCATTTGACACGGCGCGGCTCGAATTGGTTTCAAACCGGATTTAGCGTGAACTTAATGTTAAGCAGATTAAATTGGTTTTTATTCTTTTTTTCTTTATTTACTGCTACAGCATATCGCCAAAGCCCCGTGAAGCGTCGGCTTTGATGAGTTCGCGCATGCCCTGGGTGTTGTTGTTAGTGATGATAAAGTGAAGGGAGGATATAAGAGATGTACCTCCGGCATTATTGGCTCGTTGTTGGCATCAGCGACATATCTGAACGGCATCTCTGTGCTCTCGCGCCGGCTCCATCGCAGCTCGGGAAAGTCGACGTAGGGAATTTTATCGAGCGGCACTGATGTGGCATGGCGATCAGTGATCTACTCCTCGTCTCTCCGCAAGTCATAGACTACTACTTACATCTCTCTTCGACAACCGTCTTCGTAACGCGGATCGCGGTGTCGGTAGTCATCTGCACCGGCCCCAGCCTTCGCCCCGCAAAGCCGTACCGTCGCAGCTCGGCCGTACGGTCTCGCGGCGGATGGTCGCCTAGGATTCCGCCAAAGACGTACCAGTCGAATCTGTCGCCGTCTTCCGGCACGAGCTCCTGCTCTGCGCCGGGGTCGAGCAGACAGACGCGTCCGGCAGCGGCGGCAGCAGAGACAGCAGGGAGTGCGATGACTTCGTCTGTGGTTGTGGTGACGACGGATTTGTCTGCGAGCTGGGGAGGGAGGGAGGCGTGCAGGTCCGGGTTCATGGAGGTGAGGAAGAAGTGGTCCGCACCCCCGACGTCCTTGGACACGGCGAGGTACTCGAGGAGCACCCACGGAAAGATTCCGTCTTCCATGTGCTCGACGACGTAGTTTGCCATTGCTGTGGATGAGTAGTAGTAGTGAGAGTAGATAGAAGAGGACTGAGTATCAGCCGAGGACGGAAACGAGAAGATTTTCATGATCTGCGGGCGGGTGGTTCGGAACCGGGACTAAGGCTTGAACCGAACCAGCCGGACCTGGGGCAGTGCCCGCGCCAGAGCCAGAGCATCGAGCCGTGTGATGAGAGGAGAAGAGAAGAAGAGAAGAGACTAGAGAAGAGAAGAAGAGAAGAAGAAGATATATAAGAGATATAAGAGATATAAGAGACATAAAAGATATAAGAACAACACACAAAACATCTGCCAGCCTGCAATCTCCTCTTCCGCTCCCTCACCTCTCCGCTCATCTCCTTCAGTCACAGCTCGGCCGACTGCGATTGTGATATCTCCACGTGACTGCCTTCCACCCTCCTTCCATTTCCAGCACTCGGGGCCGACTATGCTCGGTCGGGCTAGTGTTCTCGTGTCTTTGTCTTGTCTTGTCTTGTCATGTGTGTCTAGTGTCTTTATCTTCTACTCTTCTAGGCGAGCTCATCACTATGTTAAGTGATTATATAATCCCTGACTCACCATCACTAAACCTTAACTTATCACTATCCACATCCCATCGACACCAAACTTCAACTCATCCACAATGGACAATACACACAATAAGCACACCGATGAACAACACAATAATGAACAACACCAACTCTCTTTCAAAGGCGCCCTCGACCGCTTCGCAAACACCTCCTCCGACCCTCCACTCCTCCCCCCCTCACCCCTCCCCTCCCCCCGCAAACACTCACAGAAACACACACGCAAACCAATGAAATACGCCCCGCCCGCAACATACTCCCACATCCCCCCCGTCCCCGACATCCTCGCCCCAGACCTCACCTGCATCTTCATCGGCATCAACCCCGGCCTCCGCACCGGCATCGACCAGCACATGTTCGCCCACCCGTCCAACCAATTCTGGAAACTGCTCTTCCGCTCCGGCCTTGTCTCCCGCGCTCTTTCGCCCGCCGACGACCGCGGTCTTCCTGCTCAGTTTGGATTTGGAATTACGAACCTCGTCGACCGCGTTACGCGCTCGGAGGTGGAGCTTAGTCGGGAGGAAATGGTCGCTTCTGTGCCGGCGCTTGAACAACGCGTCAGGCAGCTTAACCCGAAGTTTGTCTGCGTCGTCGGCAAGTCTATCTGGGAGGCTGTCGTCAGGTTCAAGACCGGAAGACCTTTGAAATCTTCAGAGTTTACTTTTGGATGGCAGCATCCTCGTGAATGTGGTTTCTCATTTGCAGACACTACATCTTCTCGTATTACTCCTACATCTTCTCAAATTAAGACTGAATCAGATGACATCGACACTACTCAATTCAAGCATGAATCAGATGACACCGACACAAACTACTCCTCCCCAAGAATCCTCGTCATGCCATCCACATCCGGCCGCGTCATCGACCGCGACGGAACCCGCCTCGCCGTCCTGCGCGACCTGGCAGCCGCCATACATGCCCTCGACTCCAACGACTCTAGCCAAAGAAAAGCATAACGCGCATACAGCATCGGCAAGTACCTACATCATCGTCATGAACGCGCATACCGCACCAGCAATCAACGCAGCCGTGTACGCCGACTCGGCACTCAGACTACTACTGCTGCTGCTGGCAGCCGTGGTCCCGTTCGCAAGCGTGCCGTTGATGTACAAATGCACCGTCCCGTTCTCTGCAGCGACATACGTGCTGCTCTCCGGTACACCCTCCAAATACTCGCTCTCCGTGTTCTCCTCGCACCCGCACTCCTCATACGCCGCACACACGCACGTCGCGTTCACGTCGGTCTGATTTCCGTACGTGACAGTGTGATTGTAAGGATACACGTACCCGCCGTAGAACCACAGGCCGGGATATATGCCCGCCATCGAGACGGCGGGGAAATACAGCGGCGAGATGCCGGACCCGTAGCTTAGTGCGCCGGACCGGTAGGGAACCGTCGCGCCGCCGATGTAGTATTTTCCGCCGGCGATTGAGGCTCGTGTTCCGGAGCCGGAGGAGGTGCGGCCGCCGGTGTTGCTGCTGGAGGAGGAGGAGGAGGAGGAGGAGGAGGAGGAGGCTGGGGGTGTTAGTATAGAACTGTAATCAGAGTATTAAATAGTAATTGACATACATCCGCCTTTCCCTTCACTGCTTCCACTTTCACCACCTCCACTTTCACCACCTTCACCTTCACCTTCACCGCTTCCACCTTTCCCTCCACTACCTCTCCCGCCCACGCTTATTCTCTTCCACAGCGTAGGCTGCCGCACCGGCGAAGCAGAGCATGCAGAAAACACCAGCGCGAGCGCGACTAATAGTAGAACAGTCCTGCAATTCAACCTCATATCCACAAATAACTTGTACGCTATACAACCATACAACCACTCTGTGAGTACTGTAGTTATATAGCAAAGACGTACACGTACAGCAGTGCTCTTGCACGTACTTCCGGCTGGGGTCCACGTACATTGACTTTTCATCGGGCGATGACAAGTCAGCCGTGTGCGGCTGGGTTCGCTTCTGGTCTTGGTCTGCTTCTTAGTTCTCTATATCGAGTTTCTAGCATATAAGAGGATGATTGTTCGCAGATAAAGGCTGGAGAGTTATATTGTTGTTTGGAGGTGGGCGTTGTTGAGCGGGGATGGTCGTTCGGTTGATTAGAGGGCATATTTGGTTGACTGGAGTTGTATTTGGTTGACTGGAGCTGTATCTGGTCAATTGACTAGAAAGTTGTATTTATACAAAACAGACTCTTTGCACTAACTACACGCAATCAACACAACACCGTCATCAAACAACATAAAAAAATCATCCCCCAACCACTCTCTCCCATCACCCCACCTAATGCTTCCGGCTCCGCGCCTGCCCCTTCGCGCTCTCACTCCCCGACGCCGACGACGACGAGGCGCCGGCAGCACTCTCGCCCGAAGATGAGGAGGATGATTTACCTGCAAGGTAGCTGGCCATGTCGAAGTTCATTGGGTTCGTGAGCGTCGGGGGGACCGACTTTGATTGCTGTTCTTGGAGTTCTTTGAGTTGTTCTGGGTCTGTGTGTGTGATTGTGTTAGCTTGCGCTTTTTTCTTCCTCTTTCTTTCTTTTCTTGAAAGAACAGGGCTTCTTTAGAAGTCTTTCTCTTCAAAATAATTGCTTAAAAAGAAAAGAGAGGGGGAGTAAGAATCACATACCCATATTCTCCATCATCTTGGGAAGCACAAACACCATGACGAGTGTGAACAAACTGATAATCAACATCGGATTCTTAAACAACTTCAACACATTGAAACCCTCCCGAACCTACATCAATCCCATTAGCACCCACACCATCCAACTTCTAATCCCAGCAGATCTTAGTAAAAGAACCAAAACTCACCTGATAATACACAGCCTTGCCCACCGGCTTCAACTCAACAGGATACGGCTGCCGCGCCCCAGTCACAGTCCAATCATTCCCCGGATGCGTCAAAAACACCTCGACCTCGTTCTCCCCCACATCGACCCTAAGCACGGGAAAAATATGCTCGATGCAATTCACCCGCAACTGGTAACTCCCCTCCGACACATTCACAAACGCAAACCCGCTCAACTGCTCCGCGTCGGAGGAGGATGCCGACACCGGGGCGGATTGCAGGAAGGTCTTGTGGTATGCGGTCGATGAGCGGAGCGTGATTTCAATCGAGGGCGCGTATGAGAGCTTGGGAAGAATCTGCGACGAGGAGGAGGGGGGAGTCGGGTCGAGGAATCCGCGGACGGTGTATGCGGAGACTGTCTGCGCTGCCGCAGCAGCAAGAAGGATCAGAGATTGCAAATGCATTCTTTTGTGCTGTATATCTTTCAATCAGCTCTTATCGACGTTGTCTTGACCGCGATGCGTTTGCGAATCTATAAAACAAGACGATGTAAGTTAAAGCAGAGAGGCGCGCTCGAGGCAAAATAGCGGCGGCGAGCAGACATTTAAACCTTATCTTCAGATGCGACTAAAATTTGCCCATCCGCCATCTTTCAACTTCAACAGCAACAGCAACGGCAGATAGAATGGGGTCAAAGAATAAACGCAAGAAAGCACGAAAAGAAGAAGAACAACTAGAATCCACAAAGCGGATCAAGCAGCAGCAGCAGCAGCAGCAAGAATCATCCGCTTCAACCTATGAGATCATCCCCAAACACCCGCGTCTGACGCCCGCGCAGGCCGACGAGCTCGCGGCAAAGATCACAGACCGCGCAGACAAATTCCTGAAATCCTTCCGCAAGCTCCTCGAAGACACGCCCTCGCTACTCGACGTCGACTACACCGATCCCACGTACGACCCGCGCGCGCACACGACCCGCGTCGGCCAGGGCGCCTGCGATCCGCGTGTCGACCTCGCGCTCTGTCTGAAGCGGATGGAAGACGATGGCGAGCTTGGGTTCGTCAAGGCGGATTATAGGATGTTTGTCGATGACGGCAAGACCGCGGTCGTGGACGATACCGGCGCGTGGCCGCATCGGATTCCGCCCATGCAGGCCCTCGGCACGGTCGACGCGCGTGTCGACTTTATCAACAAACTCCGCAGGTTCTCATCCTCCTCCTCCTCCTCCTCGCCGGCATGGCCACCCCCTCTCCCCCCACTCACGACCCCCGAGATCGAAAGCCGCGTGTTCACACACCGCTCCGCGTCCAAAGACAAATCAAAAACCTACGACAGGCTCGAATACCTCGGCGACTCGTTCATCCACTACGCCATCACCCGCATCACATACCTCTTCTTCCCCTCCGCCGACGAAGGCGCGCTCTCCGAGCTCCGCAACGAGCTCGTGTCAAACTCCCGCCTCGCTTCGTACGCTGAACTTTACGCGCTCGACTCGCGGCTCGTCACGGCCGCTAGCGCAGCGAGACCGACGTCGCAGATGGCGAAAGTCCGCGCGGATTTGTTCGAGGCGTATATCGGCGGCATCCTCCACGACGATCCTATTGATGGCGCAGAGATTGCGGAGAGTTTTCTTCGAGACCTTTTCGCGCCCGCGTTGCTCACGATCGAGCGCGCGAATATCCGCGCGGGGAAAATCGACAATAAAGCAAAAGATAAACTATACGACCTCGTCGGCGGCAAGTACCAAGCCATAGCCTACCTCGACATCCCCTCCTCCTCCTCCTCCTCCTCCGCTGCTTCTGGCGCCAACGGCGACGCACGCACGGCAACGTCTGGGTTTGCGGTGAAATGCGTTGTCGGGAATGAGGAGATCGGGAGCGGGTGGGCTATGAACCGGGCGGATGCGCAGGCGCGGGCGGCGATGAGCGCGCTGAGGAGTCCGTCGGTGGTGGGGAAGTATCGGCGGCAGAAGGTTGCTAATCTGAGCAGGCATGATCGGGAGGCTAAGCTTATTGCGGAGAGACAATGAGGATGTGTATTATTACTGTATGTATATATTAAAGAGGTATGCGGGAAGAATATCAAATATTTCACAAGAAAAAAAGTACATAAAATCATCACAACTCCGGTCCCTTCGTTACATCATGCACAGGTATCCCCATCGGCTCCGGCGTCTTGAGCCCATATTTTGCCCAATACGGATTCGTGTACCCGTTCCCGGTATGCTTCTCCGCGCTATCATACCAGTCCGCGAACGGATAGCTCTTCCTCGTCTTGAGCTGCTCGTCGGGCTTGATGATGCCGAGGTCGTACTGTCGCTGAATAAGACTGTCGAGGTACGGCACGAGATGCTGGTCGAATTTCTCAAACCCTTTGTATTTCAAGATCTTGTCCGGGCCCTCGAGCACGACTTTCTTCAAAATCGAGGGAATGAACGGCTCGTCCTTCATCTCGTCGATCGAGTAGAAAATCGGATGGTTCGAGAAGACGATTGCGTTCGACTTTGGCAGCCTCCTCAGCGTCTGCCGACACACGCGCACATTGTACTGACTAAAGCTCGTCTCGCTCGGCACGCCCTCACCATCCTCGAGCGCGTAGATGCCGTTACACCGCAGCTCGTGGTCCCAGCATATGAACCAGCTTGCGCGCTCGACCGGGTCGTTTGGCTTCATCCGCGCGAACCAGCGCTCCATCGACACCTTCAGCTTTTCCTCATAGTACGGCACCTCGGTGTGGATCACGTCTAGGTGCTGCCCGATCTTGTTTTGCACGCCAAAGAAGCCTCCTGGAGCAGGCACGACGGCCGCCACGAGGTAGTGCTTCCCGTCGGCGCGCTGCTTGACGATGTAGAAATCCTCCTTGGCGAGGCGGGCGAGGTAGTGCAGCACGGGCTCCTTGAGCGGGCGGCGGAGGTCCATTTTCTCGCCGGTGACGTGGTTGTCGATGCCGATCTCGGTGCGGGTGAAGAGCCGCGGGTAGCGTTTGCAGAGGTGGTCGACGACCGTGTCGAGCAGTTCTTCGGCCGCGTCTTGCCCGTCGGGAAGGATGTCGCAGTACTCGGTCCCCGTGCGACGGATGATGTCCATTTTCTCTGTGACGTAGCGACTATGAACAAATCAGCACGGTGTTCCTTGCAGTTACTTCTCAAATCAAAGTCAGTGCACATACTGATACCACTTATCCATATCAAGCCAGTGATTAATATCCAGCTTAAAGATCGACATCGTCTGATGATACGGCCACCGAAACGGCCGCCACGGACGGTCGTCGTACGTCTTCAGTTTCTCGACCGTCAAGTCCCACAGCGGCGTCGGCTCCGGCAACGGTTCGTTGCTGGTTCCATACGCGGACTTTTTCTCGCTTTGCTGCTGCCGCTGCTGCTGGGGTGGAGGTGGGGCGGAGGAGGAGAAGTTGATGTAGATAATCGAGGCGGCGACCGCGAGCAGGAAGATCGCGATGAACAACTGCATGGCTGGTATATCTCCTTCTTTCTTTCTTTATCTTTCTATAAGCAAGCAGGACACAACGCGTCAACAGAGATTACGACGGTTGGAAAGTGCAGGAACGCTGTTATATGCCTGATCGCCTGCGGCTCGGGATTCCTTCGTTTCAGGCAACGCGGTCCCGATAAGCCTTCATCCCACCGCCAGCCCTTCTGAACAAGTTCTCGAGCAAAGATAAAAAAACCTGCGCTTTTCTCCTTCTTCTGCGCGTAGTAGTTTTATACAGAAATCACGCTACTCCGTCGAATACGGTCTACTCTTCCTCTCTCATCCTTGTTATCCTTATCTCAACCCATATCGCCTCTCCTCACAGACCTCTCCCCAGATGGCCCTTCCATCCTCCATTGTCCTCTACTCCACCTCCTAAACCAAACCACCCGACCTCCAAACCCCACCTCAACCCACCCGCCCTCCTCATCCACCCTCCTCCCCTAACAATAATCATCACCCACCCGCCTGCGTACACCCCTCCCGATACGTAGCATGACTCCCGCCGCTCATTCCGCGACTCCTCGTGCATAACGAAACTCTATCTGTACGCACAGGGACTCAAGTTCCCAATCGGGAAACCTGCTCGCATAACGCAACTTTATCCGCGCTCGGTCAGAAAGTGGAAAGTTCGTCCTTCGATGTCTTGTTTGATTGATAGAGGTATGTCTCTTTCAATTGATAGAGATAGTTGATGGAGATAGGGTGTGTGCTGTTTGATATAAATGGACTTTCATTAAGCAGAAATAATAAGAAAACAAGAAAGAAAAATTGCATGGAAAGTAAAAAAAAAATGTGAAAAATATGACCTTTATCTAAACACCATCTCCGCACAACAAACATCCCTTCTGTATTTTCATGTGTTGTCTTTTCAATATTCTCTACAGAAGAAAAAAAATCAAAGTACCGAACAAGATGTCAAAATCCGCCTATGCATATGCCGCAAGCGGCTCCGCCTTCTCGCCCTTGGCCGCCGCCGCCGCCGCCCGCGCCATCGTGGCCGAACTTCGCGAGATCGCGTCGGTGAAGTAAAAGTTCTCAATCACAGAGCCGAGCTTGGCGCCGGTCGACTTGGCGCTCTTGTGCGCGTCCACGATCTGCGCCTTCAGGCCCACGGTCGCGGTCTCGCTCGCAACGGGCTCGATGATGTCGTGGCGCACGAGGTGGGGCGCGATCTCGACCATGCGCGCCCGGATGTCGTAGATGTCGTCGTAGGGGAGCGCGGCGCCGAGGTATTCGCTCGCAGCGCGGATGATCTTCCAGTCGTCACGCGCAACGCCGGGCGGTGAAGTAGCCGCGCGAGTGACCTGCACACGGCCCTCGGTGTTGACATATGTGCCGACCTTCTCGGTGTAGGCAGAGGCAGGGAGCACAATGTCAGCGTACTGGGCGCCAACGTCACCGTGGTGGCCCTGGTAGACGACAAACGCGTCCTTGGGCACGTCAGCAGCAGTGATCTCATCCGCTCCGAGCAACCACACAAACTTGGGCTTCACGCTCGTCACCGCAGGGTCAGAGGTAACAAAGCCGACGTCGAACGCACCCGCCCGACCAGACGCACGCTGCAAGACAGAGTACGCGTTCCACTCAGCAGTCACGAGCTTCGAAGCGTTCTTGTTCACAAACTGTCCAATCAGCTCGAAAAACACGGCCGCGTCGGGGTTCTCGGCAACTCCGCTGCCGACAACAATGATCGGCTTCTTGGCCGCAAGCAGCTTCTTGCCAAAGCTGCCCGCAAGCGCCTTCTTGAGTGCAACAGTGTCGTCGCCCAGGTGCTCGTACTCAAACGTAGACTCAAAGTTCTGACCGACGAGACCAATCTCGAGATCAGAGCGCAGCCACTGCTTGCGTATTCTCGCGTTCAGCACAGCAGCCTCGTGACGCGGGTTGGTACCAACAAGCAGGATCGCGTCCGCGTCCTCGATTCCGTGGATCGTGGAGTTGAACAGGTAGTTGGCGCGCGAGTCAACGCCATGCGCAAGCGGCGCATTGCCGCCCGTAACGTCGATCGCAAGGTTATCAGAGCCGAGTCTGTTGGCGAGATCCTTCATGGCAACGAGAGCCTCGACATCGACGAGCGCACCGGCAATAGCCTTGAACTCGTTGCCCTTGGGGGCAATCTTCTCGTACGCCTCAACGATGGTCGACAGAGCCTCGTCCCAGGTGACGGGCTCGAATCTGTCGCCGGCCTTGAGCAAAGGCATAGTCAAGCGCTGCGTCTTGAGACCGTCGACGGCGAAGCGGGTCTTGTCAGAAATCCACTCCTCGTTAACGTCGTCGTTCAGACGGGGCAGGACGCGCATGACCTCGACTCCCTTTGAGTCAACACGGATGTTTGAGCAGAGACCATCGAGAACGTCGATCGACTCGGTCTTCTTGAGCTCCCAAGGTCGCGCGCGGAAAGCGTACGGCTTGGAGGTGAGCGCACCGACGGGGCAGAGGTCGATGACGTTTGCGGAAAGCTCAGAGGTGAGGTTCTTCTGCAGGTAGGTACCAATCTGCATGTCGTTTCCACGGCCAGAAGTGCCCAGCTCGGGCGCACCAGCAATGTCGTTCGAGAACCGGACGCAGCGGGTGCAGTGAATGCAACGCGTCATCTCGGTCTTGATAAGCGGACCAATGTCCTTGTCTTCGGTCGCACGCTTGCCCTCAATCTCTCGGAACCGGCCACGATCCGAACCATATCTCATCGCCTGATCCTGGAGATCGCACTCACCTCCCTGGTCGCAAACGGGGCAGTCGAGCGGGTGGTTGGCGAGCAGCATCTCCATGACGCCCTCGCGCGCCTTGATCGCGCGCTCCGAGTTTGTGTGCACGACCATGCCGGGCTGAACAGGCCAGGCGCAGGAGGCGACGGCCTTGGGTGCCCGCTCGACGTCGACAAGGCACATACGGCAGTTTCCGGCGACGGCGAGTTTTTCGTGGTAGCAGTAACGGGGAACGAGGGAGCCTGCCTTTTCGCAAGCTTGAATGAGAGCCTAGAACAGGTAGAAAATAGGCAATGCCCCGCACGCAAGATGCGACGCACGCCAGGAGAAATTAGCACCAATGCAGAGGGGGTGTAGGCGTCCGAGACGAGCCAAAAGGATGTTGACCAGCAAGTAGCAAGGAAGCAGGAGGAATTCGTACCGAGCCGGCCTCGATCATGATCTTCTTGCCGTCTATGGTGACCTCGACCTCCGCCTTTGCGGGCCGCGAGGAGGAGAAGGCCCGTCTGGCGAGGATGTGCTGCTGCTGCGCAAGGGCCCTGCTGGCCAGCCTGTAGTGCCGTCCAATCATGGGTGTGTGTGGGCTGGAGAAGGTGGAAGAGGGGAGATGGGGGTTTGGAGAGGAGAAGGGCAGACACACGAGGAGTCTTCGGAGAGTTGTGTTGAAGCCTTAACATTGGGAGAATCCTGATTGGCCGTGCTGAGCGGTACACCGGCTACGCTGAGCCGCAGTAGATTCCAGTCTGGAAACCCTCGGCCCTGGATTTGTCCTTAAAAGGCTTTTCGCTCTTCTAAATCTCTTTCTGTATTATACTCATTCGGGCAGAACTTATTGTAGGTGCGCTGGTTCTACTGCACCTGGCTGCACCTCTACTTTCTGGCTCAAGATAACGCTTATAAAGTGCTGGTTCTAGCTGGAGCACTCGACTCTCCGTTCGCGGCGGGCGTGAAAAGTTGTTCCTTACCAAGAGCCAAAAATTCTGTAGTTACTTCATTACTTTTGTTTGTCTGTATCGTTTTGCTTTGCATTGCTTCTACTCTACCTCTTCCTCTCTTGAATCCGCTGCTCCAGATTGCGCAGAATCTGCTCGACCTCCTCTGAATCGCTTCGCAGGATATCCGCCAGGTATATAAGCCCTGTCTGCTGACCTCTGAGAATCTGCATCATATTCTTCGTTAGTTTCGTAACTGTAAAACTGCACAATTAGTACAATACACACCTTTGCAAGCTTCTCCAATTGATCATCGTCCTTCTCCCAATCAACCGTATTCTCCCACTGCTCGCCCGTCTGTCGCGCCTGCTCGTTCAAAATCTTGATCCGCTCGCGCACGACCGTCATCCGCGCCCACACCTCATTAATCTTGCCAAACACCGCCGGATCCTCCAGATTCCGCGTGAGCTCCTCCAACTTCCGCTTCAGAATCTCCTCGTCCGGCCGTAGCGCGTACCCACGACTCTTCAAAACCTGGATCTTCGCCGCTAAGCTCATCGTGCGATGCGCCAGCGCCGCGTGCCGCGCCTTGATCTCCGCCACCCGGACGGTGGTGTAGAGATCATGCCGGGTGATGAGCTCGGTCAGTTTCTGGTTGATCTCGTGCATGCGCGTGCGGTACGCAATAACCTGCTGCTCCTGCACGCTCACGCGCTTCTGAAGATCCGTGAAGCCGACCGCGAGCACCGGCACCGAGCTCGAGTCCGGTCGGTTCGCGATCGCGTTGTCCCATCTCTGCTGGTCGTGGGTCGGGGGTTTGCCGTACAGAGCAGCTTGCTCGGGTGGGACCTTGTTGTAGAAATAGTATTGGAACGCACATTCGGGGGATGTTGGGTCCCAGGAGTTTTTTATCCTCGACAGCTGATCTGGTATCGACGGCGCCATAGCTATGCAATCATCGCCGTCAGTCATGAAACCCCAAACCAAACCAAGCTCAAGCAGAGATCTCAAATCTCTAAGAGTTAATAAAAAGAATCAGAATACATACGCAGCGTTGGATATATGGAAAGAGTGGATGGCTGCTGTGCAAAGCTATTACTGTTATTCATGCCATACGCCGACGTACCGAGTCCCAGGTTTCCGTTTGTGCTCATGTTAGCAAACCCCGCTGGCTGAGAAAGCGACATCCCGAGTAGATTGTTTGTGGGCTGCTGCTGTTGCTGCTGTTGTTGTTGTTGCTGTTGCTGCGATTGATTCAGCGTCGTATTAAACAACGTCGACGATGGCCCTTGCGACTGCTGCAGCCGCTGTGTCTGACCGAACGAGAACGCCATATTTCCCGACTCTATCAATCTGATATCTGATTCTGAATCCTGTCGAGATCGCCAGCAATAAAACCACGAGGATTTCTCTTGTTTACGTGCCTGCACAAAGAGTCTGCAATTTTGCCCTGGCGCCGTATTCTGGGTCCCTCAATCCAGACCACCCACGTGACTTCACAAACCCCTCATCAGCGCACACGGGAATCCACCAAATCAGAGCCGGGGATTTTCGTGTTACGCCCCGGCCACACCAGACTCGGTTTTTTCGTGAAGTAGCAAAGAGGAAGTCGACAGCAACAGCCAGGTTCACGCCTTTATTCATCTGGAAAGAAGAGATTTAGTTCAGCAATGCCGTCTAACCATCTTAACACGCTGCCCTACTACGTCGTCGATCCGACGCCCATGCCGGAGGGCATCCCCTCCGTGCCCGAGGTCGGCGCTACCTCTGCGCCCTTGCTGTCCGTCAGTACGTATATCCAAAATACAGAAGATATGATCGATTTCCAGACGTGATCCGGTAGCTGACTGACGATTGTCTGATTTGCGCAGGCTACTTCATCGGCGCGCGGTGCAAACCTTACAACAACAACTTCATGCTCTGCCGGAGTAAGAGCAAGACGCCTGAGCAGGACTGTCTCTACGAGGGCCGACGAGTGACCCGATGCGCCATCTCTGTGTATGTTGTTCTGTGATATAGAAGCTATATCTTGAGTTCGAGGACTAACCAGCGATAAACGACACAGGCTGGAAGACATCACCAAGAATTGCGAGGAGACCCTCAAAGCCCACGTCGACTGCCTAGAGAACAGAAACCACGAGCTCGACAAGTGCAGACTCCAGGAGGCGTTCTTGAACAAGTGCGTCAAGAAGTTCTTGGTATGTTTCCCGTCTTTCCTTCCGATCTTGCAACTCGGCGAATGCTAATCAATCTTGATTCCCCAGAACCTCGAAAAGGTCATCCCAGACGCCGAGGGCATCCCCGTCCACTTGCGCAATGTGAAGCTAGTGGACTAAACACGCCCTCCACCAACTCATTCACACTCTGCATCACCTCTCTTTTTCCTATTTTTTTTGTTGTCTGTTGTTTTCATCCATTTCTAGCTCACACAGCATCTAAAGCTCTAATTCTATAAACCATCGGGATCAAGATAGTTTGCTCCATTTCCCCCTCATCTATTTCTTATTTTTGTACAGTCTGTGACAAATGTTGGTGTCGGTCTGGAAAGTGGTTCTTTTTACTGCTTTATAGCAATCTGTTTTGTTCTTCTTATTTCTTCTTTTTGTTTCGGGTTTCAAAGTCAATAAAGGGTAAACATTCATAGAGCTCTTGCAGTGTTGTCAGTCGACTTCATCGTGATGGCCACTAATAATCTAAAGAAAGTTGCCGCAATGTAATGATGTATACAGCTACTGCGCGGTTTACAATTGTCAAATTATATCATTGCTTCATCCACACTAAAGACCACACTACTCCTCCTCCTCCAACCTCTTCTCAATCTCTCTATTAATCTTCTCCGCCAACGACGTCATCTCATATCTCAGCGCGATCTTGCTCGCCGCCCTCAACGCGTTATCCTTATGAATCATCTTCACCAGCCCGTACGCCTTGCCATCATACCCGCCCCGGCGACACAGCACCTGCAGTAACTGCAGCACAAGCTTATCGATCGCCAGCTCCCGTCTCGACAGCTCGTCCCGCTGGTCATCGTCCATGAGCGACTCGTCGCCGCCGCAGGACGCGAGGACTCCGTCCTTGTAGAGTTGCAGAAGCACAGACTCCTGCAGATACCGCTCCTCGAGCTTCATGCTGTCTGTCGCGTCTTTCTGCTGCGCGCTGTCGTGTTCGCTCGACTTTGTCGACAGAGCAGAGTAGACAGGCAGCTTGATCTCGATCTCGGACGAGATCGGAAGCGGGATCGAGGGGTTCTTCTCACCGCCTTTGAGAATGATGCAGTTGAACTTGTTCTCAAACACGCCCAGAGGCCAGAACGACTCGTCTGGGTTGTCGCGGCCCATCGCCTGCGTGTCGAGCAAGGGTACCCATTTAGCCTGCAGAGGCTGGCGCCAGTGCATGAGAATCAGAAGCACGCCCTCCGAGTCAAAGATACAGGGATCTCCTTCTTCGGAGAAAAACAGGGATCTCAGCGTGGCTCCGTAAGGGATATCGACCACGTCGTTCTTCTGCAGGGTTTCGTCGTGCTTCACGTTCTCGAGCGTGTACATCAGCTTGCCGCTCCCGTCGCCCTGGTTGCGCACGACCATGAGAAAGTCGTCGTGCGACGCGCAGCAGACTACAGGATTGCTCGACTGCCTGTACAACCGCAGCGGCGACCCGTGCAGGTTGAACACGCGCACGTAGCCCTTGGACGAGCACACGACCACCGACGTCTTTGACAGCGCGATCGAGGCGATTGTCTCGTTCGGAAACGACAGGTCCCAGCTATCCGTGAGACCGCCGTGGGATCTGAAAAACAGGCGCGATCCCGCGCGGTCCTCGTCATTGGCGGCGAACAGCGCCGCGTCGTCGGTCAGACAGGCCTTGTCGTAGCGGAAGTGGTCTGTGAAATGATACTCGCGATGTTTCTCGCGGTCAAAGAAGTTGACAGTCACGGTGTTGTACTCGTACTGGTCAACGGTCCAGATGTAGCCGATCGAGGTCATGGCCAGGTACCGGCGCTGGTTGATGAACGGCGTGCTTCCCGGCTGAAACGCTTCGTGCTGCATGCCCTTCATCACCGTCACGAAGCGTCGCTTGTTACTCGCCAGATCGTCACTCGCCAGACCGTACGGCCGCTTGCGAGGACTGTCTGAGAACGAGTCGGTGTCGGGCACAAGGTCCGGGATGTAGCCCGCGCCGTCGTCGTCTTCGATCCACTCGCGCTGAACTTCCTCGAGATCGTCGACGTTGGAGATATCATCGTCAAACTCGTCGGGGACCATCGCGATCGGGCCTCGCGCACCAGGCTTGACAGAAGACACCGCGCCTCCGGCGTCGGGATCATTGATCAGCGGAGCGGGATAAATAGACTTGCCGAACGGCATATCCAACTTCTCCGGAACCACGCCCGGGATCGTATACAGCTGTCCCATATTAGACGTGAACGAGATCTCGTTCTTGGTCGGATGCCAGACGACGCAGATGATGTTGCGGTAGTTGAATTTGTTGACGATGTTTTGCGACTTTGTGTCCCAGATCAGGATCTTGGCATCCGAGCCCGCGGTCGCGAGGTACGCGCCGTTAGGCGACCACGCGTAGTCGTTGATGGCGCCCATGTGGCCGTTCGCAAACGACCGCTCGGGTTCCCATGTACTCCTATTGATTGTGATGACGTCCCTTGTTTTGTTTTGCGTCGCAAACACGCGGCCGTCGGGGTGCCATGCGACCTTGATCGAGGCCTCGTCCAGCTCGTCTTTGATGCTCGCGGCAAGACCGTCAAAGGTCTTTACCAGCTCGGGTTCCTCGGAACTGATGCTGAACACGCGTAGTGTGCCGTCGAAACTTGCGGTGGTCACCAGCGCGCCGTTGGGATGGAACGAGACGTGCTTCACGCCTTGTCGGTGGCCGGTAAGCGACAATGTTCGCGTGATATCTTTTGTGTTTACTAATTTGACGGTCGTGTCACTATTTTTCAGCTGTTAGTCGGGCATTCTTCGTAGACCTGTAATTTTTCTAACCAACGTCAAAGACATACTCTCCCGCCAGCGCGATCCATTGTCCGTCATTGCTGAAGGTGACGTCTCGGAAGGGCATGCTCTGGCGCATGAGCATGTTTTCAACTTCACTCGTCTCAACAGCAAACAAAGACGCGGTCCCGTCCTCCGAACATGTCGCGAAATGTGTTTTCTAAAAGTCTCACTCCGTCAGTCCACACCTTCCCCTCTCCTCTTTATCCTCTCATTTCAACGTACCGAAGTCGCAATCCCGGTAATGTCCTTCTCATGATACTCCGTATTAATCGGCTCGTCATCAGGCGAATCGACCAGAAACTTGCGAATAAGCCGGTTCGCGCCCACGGAAATCAGGTACCGTCCATCAGCAGAGTACGCGACACGCGTCAACCCGGGCGTGTGCGCGTACTTTGGAACGACGTGTTGCGGCTGCGCCATTAGTATATTCTCTGCGCTGTGTTGTTTCTGTCCTCTGTGTTCTCTGTTCTTGATTGAAACCCACGAGAACGGGAGGTAGTGCGGTGGAGGGGAGGTGGTGAAGGTAGAGCAGGAGATGGGGAGGAGACGGAGACTGCGCAGGTGCGGCTTCACGCGTCTGCGTGGTTGCGGTTAGAGTTTAGCCCTCGACGCGTTCCCAGCGCGCGATAGATGTACATTTTACATGAGCATTGTTTTAGGTAGTTTTGTAATATACGATGGGGAAATAACGCATGTAATAGAGACATGTTACTCTACAGTCGCAATAGTGTCCTTGCAAATATCATTTATCAGTAAACCAAACAACACCAAAAAAACCGAGCAAGAGCCTTAAACAGTTCAGCAAGATCATAAATCGTTCACACGTAAGCACCACTCAAACAAACCACTAGTCCGTCTCTTGATCCTGGTCCTGTTCATCCATATCAGCCAGCTTCTCACTATCCTCTCTCGCCTGCCTAAACTTCGCCAGCGCGTTCGACACCAGCTTCGGATCCACATCCGGCACCCCTCGTTCTCTTCTTTTCGCGTTTATGATCTTGACTGGTATATTCCTCGACAGATCCGGGCCCGCGTAACTCAGGTCTTTGAGCAGATTTTTCTCTTCGTTGGTGAGACTCTTTTGCGAGATGAGGTCTTGCGAGAACTCGTGGTTGTGCAGGATGTTGGACGACTTGATGTACCAGCAGCCTGATTTCTTGTGATGCCAGCAGTTCAAGAAAAACGGACAGTCCGTCGACCGCGTAGTGCCGTAGCTCGCCCGGCGTTTCCGGTTGTCGTCGTCCTTGCGCGTGTACTTTGACGTCTTTGCGCGTTTCCAGCATTGGATGCGGATATGCTCTGGCCTGGAAGACGTGCGCGAGAGTCGAAAGCCGGCGACGGTGGCGTAGCGGTTCAGATGGAGGAGGAGAGCGTCCTTAGACGGAAAGGTCTGTGTGAGATCGAGTTTTTCGTCGGGCGCTACCAGAAGCGAGGCGGCGAGGGCGGAGAAATCAACGTCGGCTGGCTCGGCTGAGTCTGATTCGTCTTGCTGCTGCCGCTGCTGCTGCCGCTGTTGCTGTTGCTGTGGTTGTGGTTGTGACTGTGACTGTTGTGTTTGCTTCTGGACTGCTTGTTCATGCTGGGTCTGCTGTGTCTGCTGTGCGTGTGCGTGCTGCTGCTGATCGTCCTGAGACGTCTGAGTGGCGTCGGTCTGATGCCGAAGTTGCTGCGGCAGCGATTCATGACTAGAGCTTTCGATTTCCGCCTGCTCCTGCCGCTCCTGTAGCTGCTGCAGCTGGTGGTCTATCACATGCGAGTGCAGGTTGTGCGGGTGCACGGGTATTCTGTGGTGATGATGGTGGGGGTGGTGGTGGATAATGTCATGAGCCTCGTCTGAACTTGGCAGGGGCGAAAGGGTCGAGGTTAGCCCGAGATGGGACGCGGCAACAGAGAGAGCCGGATCGTCAAGATGCACGGGAGAGATAGAGGAGGCGACTGGAGGCCGACTCTGGGTTAGTAGGGGGAAGGAGGAAAAGTGAAGTAGGTGGTTTGCAACTCACAGTCTGTTATGTCCATTCCGAGGATGTTGCTGCGCGCGCGGTCATCTGGAACGCGCGCAGTGTTCAGAGTCAAGAATATCACGCCACGGCGCTGATCTTACGACGAGTGCGCTGAGCAGACCGAGAGCAATTTGCCAGAAAAAGCAGAGGAGGAACGCGGTATCAGAGGCAATCAATAAAAGCGCAATACGCAGAAGCGATATTGGGACGGATGACCTAATTTGAGCAGGGTAAGTTGAGGGTTTGGGGTGGGTGTAGCCGAAAGAGTGCTGCCAATTTGGGCAAGAAAGCTCTCGATATTGCGAGCGGATTAAGTCGATAGTGGACGTAGATTGGCTTAAAGGAGACCGAAGGAGGGCGAAAGTAGTATGACAGGGATCCGGGCAGCGACAAAAGGAGAAGCAGGTGCCGCGGTTGCCGAATTCGGCTCGCCCTGGATGCTTGATGGCTCCCCAGAGCTCGGCTCGCAGACGAAGCCTAATGCGAGCTAATGGGATAGTACGCTCAAAGAGGAAGTGATATGGTGTGGGAATATATAGAGAATAGATGTAATTGCATTATCTTTTGAATTAATCCGACATTAGCAGGCAGGAGCGAGGCAACTCTGGTTGCGGTTGAGAGGTATGGACATGGCAGCTATACGAGAAGATATAAATACACATAATAAGATATACATGATATAGCACATGTTGTGATAGACACTAGAAGATCTGGAGAGGGAGAATGGTCAGCTATGCCGAGGGATGGTTATAGATCATGTATCACGCACATCATAGCAAGGAGTGGTAAGTAGAGCGAGGGAGGAGAAGCAGCTCAGCGGTTGAGCGATCCTCTAGAAAGCGGCGCCTGCGAAGAAGAGGACTTGCCGGAGGACTTTGAGGGAGCAGCTGGGGCGTAGCGGGAGGCGGAGGAAGAGTGGCTGTTGGAGGAGTGCGTCCGCTCGGCGTCGTATCTGCGGATGTCTTCCTGGGTGAGACGGATGCGAGAGCCGGAGTAGCTGGGGGCAGGCATTGTGATAGATAGTCTGAGTAGAAGAGGAGTAGAAAAGTGAAGAGTAGAAGAGTAGTAGAAGACAAGAGCAGGTAGAGAAGAGCAAGCAGAGCAGCAGAAGACCAGAGCGAACAGAACACAGTATTTATATTCCCCGACAGGAACCACACCACACCACACGACACCACTCTAATAAACCACTATCCTCTCTCGTCGAACCGGATTCTAAATTCAGCGCAGGTCCAGGAATACCAAGGCTCGCATATGAGGCGAGAAAGGGGAAGAAAGGAGACTCGCTGCTCATCTCATTTTAAATTGTCGCGTAGTAAACAAGATTGAGACCCTCGTGCTGACATCGACGCGTCTCTCTGCTCTCTACTCTACTACTCTTTTACTACTACTCTTCTACTACTCCTCCTATTCAGACTATCTACAGCCTATCTACAATCACAATGACCTCACCCGCCCTCTCAGAGCCAGAACAGCAAGTCCTCATCGAACTGCAGAAAATACTCCTCACCTGCTCGGAAATGTACGCTCCCCTCTTCTCTCCTCTTCTCCACTACGCGTCCGCAACTCACATCACACACCCACTTTTAGCAACAAAAACCTCGAAAACGCAATCGCAATCGTCCGCTCAAACGGTACTCACTCGACCGCCGCCGCTGCTGCTCTAGAACAGGCTCGCAAAGCATTCAGTCTTCTTGCCAGCCAGCCGGCTCTCACTGGTGATTTATCATAGCTCACTTACTCCTCCATCGCCAATCATCAATCCTCTCCGATCCATCAATGGACTGACTGACCTCAAAGCACGCTGCTCCACTGCGCCTCTGCACCGCATTGTGATTCATCTTCTGCTCACAGATACCTGTGCAGATCCCTGCGCTTTGTCCAGCTGCCCCTCCGCCAGCACACGCCGTGTCGTACGAGCTATGCAAAGGCGTTCTCCTCCTTTCTCTGCTCAATCTACAGACCGCAATAGGAGTAACCACAACAAATAAACAACGTGTACATTATAACTTATATAGCAATAAACTAGTTCTAAACAACATTCTCAAATAGTTATCTACACGCGCAACTTCTCAAAATCAACAATCATCGCCTTCAAACTATCAATCTCCGCGTCGAGCGTCTCGAGCTTAGTCCGGTTCGCCTCCTTCGCGTCCGGCTTCGCCTTGGTCTCATAGTCCTTGTTCGACATCGTCTTCTCCAGCGAAACCTTGCTCGCAACAACCTTCTTCAGCTTGCCCTCCGCCTTCTTGATCTCCGCGTCCGCATCAACCTGGCCCTTGAGCAAAACTCCGACCGTCACGTCCTTCGAAACCGTAGACAACCCGGTACCCTCCGGGAAACTCTCGTCCGTCATCAGAACCGTCAACGAGTCATACGACTTGATCAGCGAAGAGATACTTCCGATCTGCGCCTCAATCGACGCCTTGTCCTCCGCCTTGGCCACCTGCACGTAAATCTTGCCGCCCTTCAAGATACCGTACTGCGTAAGCAGCGACCGCGCACTCTTCACAACCTCGAAAATCAAGTCATACACCGCCGCGGACTTGGCATCGTCCAGCTCGGCCATGTACGTCGGGTACTTGGCCTTCGTGATCGTAACCGTCTTGTCGCCCTCGCGACGCGGAATTCGCTGCCACAGCTCCTCCGTCAAAAACGGCATGAACGGATGGATAAGCTTTAGCGCTCCATCCAAGCACGTGTACAGAGTATTCCGGGCACTCAGCTGCTCCTCCGCGGTTCCCTCAAGAATAAGCGACTTTGAGTTCTCAATGTACACATCGCACAGCTCGTACAGCCAAAAGTTGTACACCGCCGTCGTCGCACCCAAGAAATCCCGCTTTTCAAACGAGTTGCTCGTCTCCTTCGCCGCCTCGCTGAACTTGTGCAGAATCCACTTCTCAACAAGCGACTCCTGGCCCGTAATCTTGATCTCCGCCGGAGGAACATATCCCTCGCCAAGTCGCATCAGCGCAAACTTCGTCGCCTGGTAGATCTTGTTGCAGAACTTTCGGTATCCCTCGACTCGCAAGATATTGAGGTTGATGTCTCGGCTACCAGTAGTGTACGCGCACAAAGCGAATCTCATCGCGTCCGTGCCGCACTGCGGGATCCCGTTCGGGAAACCCTGCTTCTGGCCCGCCTCGGCCTTCTCAATCTCTCGCTGGTCAAGGTTACCTTCCCGCAACTTGGCGTGCAGATCCTTCAGCGAAAGACCAGTCGTCACATCCAACGGATCGATAACGTTTCCGAGAGACTTTGACATCTTCCGGCCCTGCGCATCTCGAATGAGCGAGTGCAGGTAAATCTCCCGGAACGGAACCGAGCCAGTCAACTTGATTCCCAGCATCGCCATTCTCGCGACCCAGAAAAACATGATATCCCAGCCAGTCTCGAGCATCGACATCGGGTAGAAGTCCTTCAGATCCTTGCTCTCCGTATTCGGCCATCCCAAAGTAGAGAACGGCCAAAGTCCGGCAGAGAACCACGTGTCAAGCACATCCTCGTCCCACTCAAGAGTAAACTCCTTTCCGGGGAACTTGGCCGCAGCCTTTGCTCGCGCCTCTTCTTCGTCGTTTCCGGCAACCCACCACTTGTCCTCGATCCGGTCTTGCTCCTCTCCCTCGATCTTGACAAAGTAAACCGGCGCGCGGTGTCCCCACCACAGCTGACGAGAGATACACCAATCCTGAATGTTCTCCATCCAGTAACTAAACTCGGCGTCGAATCCTCGCGGCTCCAAAACCATATCTCCCTTCTTCAAAGCCTCCACAACCGCATCCGCCATCGCGCGCTGTCTAACCCACCACTGCGGCTTCATAACCGGCTCGATAACATCTCCAGACTTGACACAGAGAGGAATAGCCATCTCGTTGTCCTTCTTCTCAACAAACAGGCCGGCCTCGGTCAACTTCTCAATCACCGCAGTACGCGCGTCAAATCGCTTCATTCCCTTCCACTCGCCACAGTTATCGTTCAGCAATCCATCGTCAGTGAAGATGTTTACAAACTCAAGATTATGACGCTTTCCGGTAGCATAATCGTTGGCGTCGTGCGCAGGCGTGATCTTCACCGCTCCGGTTCCAAACGTCATGTCAACGGCCTCGGCGTCGGTAACGATAGGAAGTCGGCGATCGACAAACGGATGCACAACATACTTGCCGTGCAAGTGCTTGTAGCGCTCATCGTCGGGGTGCACCGCAATCGCGGTATCACCAAAGATCGTCTCCGGACGAGTAGTAGCAACAATCAGCTTCTCATCGGAGTTCTCAACGCGGTAAGCAAACGAAGTAATCACACCAAACTCAACAGGCTTGTCGTAGCCAGGAACGTCCAGCAGAGTCCTTCCCTTGACCTCCTTGTTCTCGACCTCGAGATTGGACAGCGTGGTGTTCATAGCCACACACCAGTTTACAAGTCGGTTGTCACGGTAGATAATACCTTCCTCGAAAAGCTGGATAAACGTCTTGCGCACAGCGGCAGACAAGTTCTCATCCATAGTAAACGCCTCGCGGGTCCAGTCGTACGACGCACCAAGACGCTTGGACTGGTTCTTGATACGCACGTAGTACTCATTCTTCCAGTCCCAAACGCGGTTGACAAACTCCTCACGGCCGAGGTCGTGACGAGTGATCTTGTGCTTCTTCCACAGCATCTTCTCGACCACAGACTGCGTACTAATACCGGCGTGATCGAATCCCGGCAAATACAAAACCGTCTTGCCGCGCATACGCTCCCATCTGACGAGCGCATCCTGGATAGCAACAGTCAAAGCGTGTCCGATGTGGAGTGCACCAGTGATATTGGGAGGAGGAGCCGGGATAGTGAACACACCCTCGGGTTTGACCTTGCCATCCTCAGTGAACTCAGGCTTGAAAAATCCCTCCTTTTCCCACCACTCGTACCATCTAGACTCGACAATCTGGGGGTTGTACGACTTGAGAGCTGGGTGATCAAGATCCTGGAGGACTATCAATCGTAAAGTCAGTATTATTGCCAGTCAATCATCAAAAATGAATGTGTTGTGTATAACATACTCTTTTTCTCTCCAACAGGGGTGAGCTCGACGTACTCAGCAACGGGCTCCTCCTTCTTAGCAGCAGGCTTTTCAGCCTTCTCTGTTTTTCCGGCAGCCTTGCCAGCTTGTTTCTGTTCAGCAAAGACAAAATTAGTTAAATTCCCGACTCTGAGAGGATATTACATAGAATTGTGACAAACCTTCTTCTCCTTCTCCAAGAACTTTGCCATCTTCTCGGCCTTCTTGCGCTCCTTCTCGACTATACCAGTCCGTCAGCACACATGTATATTATAACCCAAACTAAGAAATGAACTCACGCTCTTTAGCGGTCTTCTGCTTCGGCTCTTCAGCCGGTGGGGCGGCGGCAGCTGTGTTGGGAATCAATCAGTCAGAGGGGGTGATTCGACGTCGTAAGGGCGACGCATAACATAATCATACCTGCTTCCGAAGACATATTGCTTCTCAAATACAACTGATATCTCGAGTTCTAAGCGACAGACGAGTCAACAACGACGGTTCTCTGAAATATATATATCCAATCCGATATGAGGTGATCGTGGTAAGGTGAGGCCGGAAATAACATACTGAAAGGTAATTCTGATTATAACTGAGTCCGGAACGAACAATTCGACGGCTAAACCGCGCTGCTGAAAAGTAACTGATCAACGACGTGGTGAATATCCGCTGTGGAAAACAAATCTTCGTATTTGAGATGGAAAGTAGAAGACGTATTTCCTTTCTCCACGCTTTCTACAATTTTTTTTCTTCTATGACTCCTATAAGCTTTGAGTCATCCACCGTCCGGGTAAGTCATGTCCATTTTGAGTAATTCTGTATATTTACTTAGCATGACTATTATTTGATCGAATCTATATTATATAATAGCTAAAAAGAATATAAGCCTATGTTTTCTCAGCCTAATTAGCATACTTCGACACTGCTCTCATCTTCTCCCCCAATTTCAGCAGCAACACCGGAATAAGGATCATCACCGCAAGCAAGCCCGCTAGCAGAGTATTACCCCATCCGACCGGAAACTTCTCTGATCCAAGATTAACAAACATCGCCCTTGAAAACAGCGGAAACGCTGCGGCAAAGGTGGACCGCAAAAGATCATTGCCTGCAAATGTCGAGGCCAGAAATCGCGGGTACGACATTCCGAGGTAGGTGAACACCGTCTGGAAGATTTGGTATCCGGAAGCATTGAATAATGCAATGCCAATCATTGGTACGATCCAGTGAACATTCTTTGTGGATGACCATCCAATCAACAGCACCGAAGGCGGCAACACAAGCGCAGCAAAAAACGCGATGTTGAACACCGTCTCGGGAGAGCTATCTGCTTTCAAACGAGGAATCAAGTAAATTCTCACAGCAGCGGCGTAGACAAAGTACCCGAGGCCAATGCCAATCATAATCGGCAGATAAGAAAGGCCTATTTCAATCAGATTGAATCCATAAACTCCACTGAAAATCAAAGGAAATGATTCAAAAAACGAGTAGAAAACGGCATACACCAGAGCCGTGTAGGAATTAACCAAGAATATCATGGGCTCAAAGAATCCAATTGCAATCGGTCGCACTAGAGAGTCTTTAATGAATTCTTTCGTAGAATAGGACTCGTACTCTTTTTCAGATCTGGTCGTATATCTGGCATCTCCCGTCGCAATTCGAAGACGTCTAGCTCGTCGCGAGAGAATCGTGTCATGATTCGTCTCTGGAAACAAAAACAGCAAAAGCAGAAACGTGATCGCAGCCATCCATGTCAGTAGCCAGATAGCGTATCTCCAGTTCAGCACTTGCGTAAAGATCGCTCCAAGAAAAGGGCCCATCGCTGGTCCAAAACCATGACAGCCGCCCAGAGCGGGATCATGTACGGAACCGCGTCTTCCGTGAAGACGTCACCTACCGACGCGGCACCGTTAGCAAGTGGAGGAGCAGCGATGAGCCCAGCAAGAAAGCGAAGAATGACAAGGCCGCCTATGTTATTCACCAGCGCAGTGGGCACTTGGAGTATAACAAACAAAAGTAGCGTTGGCATGTACACCCAGTTACGGCCCACGATAGGGACTTCTGAGAGTGGAGCAAATATCATCGGTCTGCAAAGTAACTCATTATTAGCAATTGCCTCTTCAATTAGTGAACTGTAAAGGAGCACTTACGAGATCCCGTATCCAACCACATACAACGACAGCGGCAGCATAGCAACAACAAAGCCGACATCAAAGTCGTGCATAATCTGATCCACACCCGGCGAATAGATCGAGCAGCCGATATAGATTGTAAAAGTGATCAGACAAATCTCAAACATGACAAACGATTTCTTGAACGTCGACCAGTTGTGTGGGTTCTCTGGATCATTGGGTCCATTCCAGTCAACTAGAAACTTGCATGGTTTGCCAGGCTCGCATACTGAGTTCGTTTCAGAAGACGACTGCACGACGTTGTCAAGATTTTCCGACTGCTCTCCCGCAGTCTTTCGTCCTTTGTCTGAGTCGGGCAACACTTTCTCCAAATCAGCTAGACCTCGACGCCCGGCGTTGTTCAGATCTGCGAGCGGCATAACTTCATCGCGGCCGTTTGGATCTGAGTGCTCTCAGTCATTTGGCACAACATAGTCTGCAGACTGCTCGGGGAACTTGAGTAGACGCCCTCCAGAAAGCAGGTGAATGACTTCAGCTCCCCAGCTGGATCTGACGATGGCTAGCATTATAAAGATTGGTAGAAAGTAGAACAGCTAACTGATGATACAGTCTGAAATCCTCCCAGTAGACAAAGCGGAAATACATGGTATTATACAGAAACTCAGCACACAGAAACTGACAGTAATCTAGGGACCTGATTAGAAATGTATCATGCAATGGTGGGGTTCAGAGGTCTATCCCCCACCATGGATATGACAAATCGTTCTCTGAAGGTGGCATGGCCCCGCCGGCTATTTCGATTAACGGATCTTAGTTGATCCTCCATTGTAATCGCACAATCTTATTTGTAATCGCTGCTGTGCTTGCTGACGCTGTTTTGTGTGCCCAACGGCCGCGTGTGAAGTTTGAGCCCGTCTCTCGGTCGACAGACGTTTTGATCTGACGTAATCACGTAATCAAGGGTTCCATTGCTAAAACATCGACCATTGTTCTTAAATCTAATCTGATATGCAACCGATTCAATATCTTAATTGATAGAGATAACTCTTTATAATCTGCGTTTGAATATATTAATGTCAGGCTCTTTGGCTTACTAGCTCGCTCTGATCGGCGGGATCCCAACCCAGTCGAAGCTGAATTCGTCATTTTAGGAACTACTCCTGATTCATCAGCAACTACTTCTGCTTCTTCGGCAGGCTGACTATCTTTGGGCTTCTACTGATGCAGGCAGTTTAAAATTAGTCTGTTATTTACTCATTGCTACTCCAAAGACAAACCCAAGAAGCTGGTACTCCAGCCTATACACGTTTCCAAAACGTTTTAACAATAAAAATAGATGCCCTAGCAGGCAAGTTCCGATATAAAAAAGAAAAAAAGTAAAGAGACCCAAACATATAGAGCAAAAGAAAAAGGAAACCAAAACAATACAAGTTTCAAGTGGAAGTTCCACCTCTGATCCACTCGACGTCAAATTTTCGCGCCGCCGAATTCACCATACTTCTCCATCCCCGCGCAGCAGGTGTCCATACCTCGCGCTTAAAATTATCGACAGCATCAAGAAACTCCTGCGTGGTGCTCACATGCACGCTGTCAGAAGTAGAGGGGCCGTCGTCACCCAAATCAATGTCTTCCCATATTTCTTCGCCTTCGTTGATCGTCTCGCTTGCTGGGGTATTGTGGTCGTCTTGCAAGAGACTGGTGCGAGGACCAGAGTACTTCCAGAGACCAGAAAGGTATTCATAAGCATCTTGATCAGCAGGAACAGCAAGTGTGGTATTAAAAGTCTCGTCGTTGGCATAGAATCTCGAGGTAAGCTCGCGCCCGGCCTGAGGCACGGCAGGCGTAATCGAGAACTCAAACGTATCGTCATCGGTAGACGAGTAGGGAGACTCCTCCATCGTCGGAGGGAGGCCCGTTTTGGTGTTGTATGCACCAAAAGAACTGTCAATCGGAGCAGGCTTCCATGCGGAACAGTCCTGCTGCAACGTGACAGATGTATTCGTGTGAGAGCCGTCGGTAGACGCGCAAGTCACAGTAGTGCTAGACTCCGTAGCAGAACAGTTCGACGTGATATCCGAATCAGCAGAAACAGTAGTGGTATCTTTGACAGAAGCAACAGAAAATGATCGAAACGCGTCGTTGAACAGTCCGAGAACCTCATCGACTGACTTGTCGTTCTCGTCGGACTCAGAGTCCTTCTTCGGACTAGCCTTGAGCGTCAATGCAGCGGCTTGAGAAGATTCATTAGCAGCAACTCCGGCTTTGTTGCTCAAATGGATCTCAAGAGCGGCAGAGAGCTTTCTCGTTGAGAAAGTGCGAGTCGAGAAGTTCCTGATTTCAGGACGCAAGAAAACGGCTTGCGACAAGGGAAGTGAGAACTGGCGAGCCTGTTTGTTCTCGAATCGGACGAGCGGGGAGTTTTCGAGCTTCTGGTGGTCGCAGAGGCTCTGGCCGAGGTGCGCGGCCTCAGGCTTCGTAGAGAAATCTCTGGTCTGCGCATTCGTAGACACCGAGGTGTGTCTAGCAGCAGAGATGCGCTCTTTACGCGAGTAAAGAGCAGTTTCGATCGTCGGCTTAATAGCGCGAGTTGCGGGTGTAGGCGCAGGCGCAACGTAGACCGCCTTGACGATCGGGTAGATAAACGTGACTTTCACGGGAGGGGTAGAGGAAGGTGGGAAGAGCGGGCCAGACGGGCGGGCGCTTTTCATAGCGCGCTGAGGGCCACAGCAGCGCTGGGCGGACTGGAAGGTCACGCGGTGCTTTTGGTCACGGGGACATGCTGCGAAGGGACCTGGTTCACTCAGCTCACTGAGATGGTTGTTCAGGTTTGCAGCGCGTGTATACTACTTTCCTATTTTGGCATGTCGGGAAGAATGACCGAAAGCAGATTAATCATGAGCGTTATTTGCAAGATCTGATATTCAAGTATCCAAAAACTTTTATTGTAACCAGCAATGCAAGCATTAAACAAAATACGGCAAACAAGAGAATGTGGAAACATCGATCATCTATATAAATCTAATGCATTACAAGTCTTTCGCGTTTAATCTTCCATCTCATCATCCCGGGCGTCATCAGCAGTCCACAAACCATCCAAACTGAACTCCTTGGCCCATTCCTGAACGATTTCCTTCTGTTCCACATTCTTTCCTTCCTTGTTCTTCAACACCTTGACACCGGTGTCCATGCTATCTTTAGGAACCTCAGTAGGAGGCATGACCCATCGCTGAATTCTGCCATCACGCCAGTCGTTGATGACCGTCATAGCGGCCGCCTGTAGGTTGGGAACACCACCTTTTCCGATTCTTCCACGCTTGCGGGCAACGTTAACTAGAAAATCGGTCGATTTGTCAAACTGTCCGTTCTCGCCGACCTTCGGCATGAGTGATGGCAGATCGTAATACTTCATTAAGCTCTCCCACAGTTCGGGGACAGACTCAAGTCTCCTGATCAGGATCGTGACAGCGGGGATAGCGTCGGTGATCTGTTTTGGCGGCAGCGCTCCAAGCAGGAGAAGTCGGGCTTCCTTCGCAACATCTTCGTCCATTCCCTCAAACGAGACAGTCGTAGAAGGAAACACGATACCAGGGGAATCCAGCAGCTTCAATTTGCTGTCAAGCTTCACTTCGCGCATGGAGGTAGTGACACCGGCTTCAGCACCAACAGGGCAAACAGTCTTGCGGCCACCGAGCTTGTTGGTGAGAGCATTGATGATCGATGACTTTCCTACGTTAGGATAGCCAATGATACCAACAGAGATAGATCGCTTGAGATTGGTCTTGTTGGCGTATGACTTGAGCGCCTTGAGAAGAGTTGTGGCTGATCCTTGCGTAGTGATATCCTTCTTGTTCAAAAACTGGGCATTGGGAGCCGCAGAAGAGGCCCGAACACACACGACAGGGAAAAAGTTTTTGAGATAAGTCTCCCACGCCTTTTGAACATGGGGAGGAACAAGATCGATCTTGTTGAGCACAAAGATGAGGCGCTTGTCCATTGAACCATAGATGGACTTCTCGACCTCGATTGACCGTGTACCTTCAGGATCACGAGCATCCAGAACGTATAGAATGACGTCCGCGGCATCAACCACTGACTTGAACACCTTGTCGAAAGACTTGCGCGAGCTCTCAGACGAGCTGTTGGCCGATCCAAAGCCGGACCATTCCTCTCCCGCATCATCCGCATCCTCCTCCCCAGAATCATCCTCGTCCATCTCGTCATCATCTTCGTCGTCTTCGTCATCGTAATTCTTTGCGATTTTTCGGGCGTATGCCATAAGCGCGTTCATCTCTCCTCCCTCCTCAAGCTCCTCGTCTTCGTCTAGCAACATCTCCTCCTCTTCGGCGTCGACAATCATCTCTTCATCGCCGTTCTCCCTAGCAAGCTTCGCTTTCTCCTTATTTTCTTTCCGTCTCCGCTCCCGCTCAAGCTTAGCAGCCTCCTTCTCCTGCATGAGCTCCTCGATGATCTTGTTCTTGTAAGGGAAAGTATTCGGGATCTGGTCGATATCGAGTTTACCATTGTTCTTCACTCGGCTCTTCCACGTCACATCCTTCTTAGCCTCCTTCTTGTTTTTCCGCCGCGTGGCAGCAGCTTTCTTCTTGATTCCTTCACGCATCTTGGTAGATGTGCGCTTGCTGGTAGGTCCTGTAGATGTAGGGTCAGTAACTCGTCAAATATACACAAATTACAGGAGTATAACGTACTTCGAATCCTCATTGCAAATAATTTAGGTTATTATTCTTAGCAAACAACTTCACCGGGAATAAGGCCTTCGACTGAGATATATCTGATTCTACCAAATAAATGTGGAATGCGCTTCACGAAAATTTCTTCTGGGAGGAAAAAAAAATCTTGTTATTGTGGGTTAGGGCCCTGGTTGGGAGGTTTACGTAATCCAAAAGAAATAACGTTTGAATATTCGAGCTCGAGAGCACCGAGCACGAGAGCTGGAAAAATATTTGGACTCGAGCTCGAATCTGATCTCTGCCTCTGGCGTTTCGAAGGACGATTTCACTGGCCGGTTTTGATATTTTTCTGCTGGCGATATGGCGGCGGCAAACGGGATATCGGATGTCCCGGACTTCTTTTCGCCGTATGCGGACCAGCTGCGCTCTTCAATAGAAGCTCTTCGAAGGCACTTATCTCAAGTCGAAAATGACGAGATCCAGTACAAGGCTCTCCAAGACACGCTGCAGACCTATCCGAGATCTTTGACGCGGACTGCAGTTGTGCGGGTTGGTCCTAGAGCTATCGTGAGGGCTCAGGTGAATCATACAAACGAGATCTACACGTCGATAGGCGACGGCTACGTCGTTCAGCAGTCGGCGTTCAGTGCCGCGGAAATGGCCGGGCGCAAACTGGAATGTATGGTTTAGATTTCTCGGGATGGCGTTTTGTGATTTCAGCTAATGGTTATGTTATAATAGTTCTTCAGAATGGAAAAAAGCAGATCGAGACCCAGATTGAGGATCTCGAACGAAAGCTATCTCAGATAGAAGTGATCAGCCAGCCCGACCAACTGGTGCTGGATGAGGAGTCTGGTCTTCCGTTTATGGAGATTCGCGAAGAACTAGACGAAGACGGAAACGTGATCGGTATGTCTCGTTGTCTAATGTTGCCGTGTTCTGATGATCTCAGAGCAATCATGGCTAACGTGCAACTATTATAGAATCGAATGTCACACCACAGTCAACAACCGGACTCGAGGACTTTGCGGACGGAAAATTTGAGGAAATTCTCCAAAACTTGAATTCCAAGAACAGACAAGTCACAGCCGGAGACTCAAATATTACTAGCGATGAAGCCTCAAAGAAGAGGCCGAATGGAGGATTAACGGCATCAGCACAGAAAACCCCGACGACAAATACATCAACCGTCTCACAACCTGTTGTACAATCTAGGACTGATTCCACCTCGACTCCGGAAGTAGTCAAGCCGGTCAAGATTAACAACGGAAGTCAATCGTCTTCTTCTAAAGGCAAACAGACTCTTCCAAACAACGCGGAACCACAAAAAGATGTGAAATCCTCAAAACCGGTTGGGGAAGCGACGAAATCAATGCCTCGCGATTTTTCTGAACAAGCGACAGCACCTAAGGCTTCAAAAATCAAAGAAGTCGAACCCTCGAAATCAAAACGATCATCTATATCTGCCTTCAGATCCAAAAACTACGGATCATCAGCAGCCTCGTCTTCATCGACGCCACAATCAGTAAACTCCGCCAGTACAGCACCTTCCACTCAAGGAGGTTCACGAATAACAAATGATATGTTTGAGCTTGAACGAATCGCCCAAGATCTGGACGAGGGACTAGAAGACGACTTTGATGATTCCGAAATTCTAGACGTTGAAATTTCTGACGGCTCACTTTCTTGGAAGCTAGCTGAGGAGGACGATTTTGAGGATGAAAATAGTGATTTTGAGGATTCGGATTACGACGATGACGAAGATGAGTCTGAAGACGAATTCGGACGCACCAGAGGTACATTTTTCCCTTGGCTGCCTAGGGGAACAAACACGCCTGTTCAGATCTCACGGCCGGTTGGTTCAAAAGTGCAGTCGGACGTTGTGGAAAGCGAACCTCAGCCAGTTCCGCAATCGCAACCGCCTACTAAACCGTCGAGTCCGATTGAGAGCAGTTCCGAGGCACCGGTAGCCGATATCATAGAGCGAAACCCGGTCTCTTCAGATACAACATCCGAGGTGGAACCTGTCAAGCAGGTGCGATTTGCCGACTCAGTCGCCGTGCAAAACTTCCACTCCGGTGCACCAAGCTCAAGGGTAGAAAACAGAGAGTCTCTCTCGGTGGAAGGTAACTCAAGAACGTCGTTGATCGATCTCAAACCCGAGCATGATAGCGAAGCGGACGCGAAACCTGTGAGGATGTCGCGATTCAAGATGGCTAGGCAAAAGTCTCTTGCAGGACAGCAAGCTGGATCTGGAAATTACTTTGACTTGCTTAACGAAGATTTGGCGGACGTTGACGAGTCATCCTCGTCATCTTTTTCGTCGAAGCAGGCTGATGTATTCGGCGACGTCATGGAACGAGATCCACCACCAGTACTGCCGGCGACGAACGGCAAGTCAAAGGCGAAGGGTACTTCCAGCTCCAGTACATCTTCTGTGCCAAGTGTATTTGGAGATGTCATGGAAAGAACAGCACCTGAACCAGCAAGACCAGTCAAACCCACAGTCAAGAATTCAACGACAACCTCCGGACAATCAAAGCCGAAAGAGATAGTAAGTGGTGTAATGGAGAGAGTCTCGCCGGCACCTACCACAGTCAAGCCTCCTAATTCTGCCCGACCTTCGGCCCCACTGCCCGCTGCGAAGTCCCGAAATCCCCCGTCAAATAATGCGTCGTCGGCGCCAAAGCCTGTCAAGATCGGGAGGCCGATTTCGAAGCGGACTCTGGCTCCTCAGCAGATAGCTGAGCCTATTGACGTCGCAAAGTTGATAGAAGAGAACGTTGTGCCTGGTGTCAACGCTGCCGACCTCAGAGAGCCTGAAGAAGATGAAGATGAACCCGAGGAGGAACCAAAGAGGCCCCTACTAGCAGAGTCTGTTATTGAGCGCGAGTTTAAGCCGCCGACCTCGAATGGCCCAAAAAAGAAACAGTCTTTGTTCAAAAAGAAGCGACAAGAGTCAAAGAAGTCAGTACCCTCCGACGAGCCTTTACCGACTGCGACTAACGACGCTGAAGAGAATGATCGGTTAGCGGAAGAGATCGACCTCGACGAAGACATCGATATTGATCCAGATATCCATCAGCAGGAGATCTCGGTCGCGTATCATCGGCTTCGACAAAAGATGATTGACAAGCAGAATGGCTACTCTATCAAGCCCGAGGAGCGAGAGTTTGTTCCTCTGGATGAAAACGGAGAAGTTTTGAAAGTCAGCCGGTTTATGAGTGCACGATTAACCGACCGCACTTGAGAATTAAAACGCTGTTATAGACTTTTGTCTTTTGCAAACTATGCATACTTCTATTGCTTATACGTCCCGTCAGTCCAGTACGGACTCTTCCATAAACTCACCACGGAACTCAAAGCTGGGCCTCATTGATTTTTCCTCTAGGCAAAAATCGATCTGTATGCAGTGCCCAGTGGCTAAATTACTACAAAGGTCTATGTCTTTGGCACTACCTGTAGTGCTCGAACCATGCCTAGCAGTTTGATTACGAGTTCCAAAATCAAAATAATCTGCCATCTGGCCTGCCAACAGCAGCTCCATGCTGCACTCTACATGTGTTGGTAGTTGCTAGTTTCACAGTTAACATTCGAAAGAGAAAGCGTATGGATTTAGATGCATTAAATTTTTCATCTCGCATTGCATAAATATAAAACTAGGCGAAGAAACCGTTACCACATAATAATAAAATCCCAACAGATACCCCTTGAATACTACTTGAATGTCCCAGTTGCATACGTCTTCAGACCTTTTGTTTCTTGTTCGCTTCGTCTTTCACTTCGGCCGGTGCGTTATTCATGATATTCGCATTACTCTCGGATATCTCCCCAAGAGGTTCCGTAGACTTTGGATTCGAACTATGCAGTGGTCTCTTGACCGAAAGCAACGATCTCGTAGCACCGGGTGCACCACCGGTCGGCGGCATTCCCACTCTTCGCATTGGATTGAGGCGAGGGTTGTCTATCCTAGGACTCAAGTTGGCAATCGGGCTGCCTTCTACTTGCGAACGAGCAACCGGACGAGACCTTGAATGGTCGATCGTCTTGCGCATCGAGGGACTCTGAAACGACACGTCAAAGAGTGCCGAGTTGTCAACAGCAATTTCTTTCTGCACAGCTTCGGCAGCACGTGCACTGAAAAAGCAAGGCGATGGAACTGGAGTCTCAATTGCAGACCGTGGTACTCCATCAGCTGAAGTTGCGCCCGCTCCTGGATCGCCGGTATGTGCGTCCTGTGCAGATTGATTATTGGGAACAGCAAACGGCGGTGTGCTTTGCGGTATTTTTTCCATTGCCGTGTCGTAAGCAGAGGCTCGGTTGAGATTCAAAGCGTTGTCGGGAGGTACGGATGCGGTACGAGCGCGCGCCTGGTGACCATTCATTGCAGCCGTTGCGTCAGGTCCCGATTGCGCTCGAACATGATTACCGTTGTCTGAGATCCTTTGTGCCTGGTTTTGCGGGTTGCTTGCGGTTCTTGCTGCAGGATTTGGCTGCTGAGCCGATGTGTGGTTTGAATTCACAGGTTTTGATTCCGAAGGGCGTCCATTTCTCGCTTCGTCTTCGTTGTTTGTGTATGTCACTAGTTCACCTCCGTCAAATCTACAGATCGTTAGAATATATAGATAGACGACTCAAGTATGGGCACTACTTACGGTTCATAGTCGAGCACGTCATCAGAGATCATATCATATTCCTCAATTTCTTGAAAAGACAAAGGGAGTTAGCAAATATTCGTAGCAAATAGCAAAACGCAGAACAGCAGAGATTTTTCGAGCAAAACACAGATGCAGACTCTGTCGTCTGGAATAAAAAATTGTTCAGGCTACACACCGTTATAATCAGCAATTAGATCGCTTCCAAACTCCATATCAAATCCGTCATCTGCAGTATTGTGTCGGCTGTTAGCCGCCGACACATATCCTTTGGAAACATAACTATCATCCGTACCCAGACGAGCGCCGGGATTGGTGGCGGGTCTCTGAACTTTCGGGGGCGGTGCTATCGGGAGGTGTGGTGTTTGTCTCACAGCCGGTCGTGGCTCTGGTTGCTGCTGGTTCGCAGGAGGGCGGGTGTTTCCATTCGTAAGAACTTTTCTATCACCATTGTGAGAGCTCTGATCATACTCCTGGTAAGAGGGATAGGCCCTGTTATGACCGGGTGTCGTATAGTCGCCAGGGCCAGATGTATGCCGAGAGTTGGGAGTCTCGTCGTTGGTACCGCCCGACACCAATGTCATAGCATGACGACGGCCGGCTTCGGTCTGCGTTTCTGAACGATACTCTGGAGCTCTATGCAGTTTCTCCATATCGATTTGTCGACGCTGTTGAAAACGTTAGTTGGGAGCGGCGACACATATAGAGCCTACTAAAGTATCAAAACTTACGGGTGGATTTTGAACTTTCGTGATTTGCCGAACAAACTCATTATCGTAAAGACAGTTGCCCAGTAATGGACCAAATGCTCTAAAACAGCGTTTCAGTGCATCGGTGGTGGCTTCTTTGCGACACTGGATGCTGAATGTTAGTCGGAAGTTCTGTCTAGCACGTTGGAGTTGTACATATATACCTTGTCAAACGCAGCGTGCCATTGACGCACATTCTCGACATGGCCACTTCCGACATCCTATGTAACGTAAGCAAAGATTTAGAAAATATGAAAACGAAAAATCGTACTTCGTGGAATGTGCCATCTTTCAGAGTGACTCTGATCGTTACAGACATAACAAGCGAGCATCTGCCATCCTTGTTTTGTTCCCTCTAAGGCGAAGATTTAGTAGCCAAACAAATTTCCGGTATTACTATATTGATACACACATGATCCACTGAGATGCTTTTGATCTCAGAGCTCCATCCGTTGAATCCAAAGACTTCGTTGGCAAGGTTGAGCACCTTCCATCCCTCCAGATAATGTACTCTTCCTCCGCCAGCTCCCGGGCGTTGAGAGACGTACTCGGGTCCAAGTTCTTGATTTAGTCGTTCTTGAATAGATCGAGCCTCGTTGGAGGACCAGCCCCTGGTGCGTGCCATCAGAGTGTTGGGGTGTGGAGGAGCCCACATGGCATGTTGATCGCCCTCGGCAGGCATCGCGTCGCCGAGTGGTAGGGTTTTCGCGTCGATTGCTTGGCTACTGCAAGTATACACAGAAGCAGTCAATGGTGAGGTTCACTTTAAGCAACTCTGGACGTTTCAGGCACCTCAGTATAAAGCAGCAACGCAGTGTCTGAGCTCGATACAGCAATCAGCGCGGGCAGAGACGAGGCGCGGGCGTGTGCGGTTTTGTTTTCATGGACGCGCGCGGTCACGCTTTCGTTATTTTGGCGCTGCAAACACGGAATTGTTTAGGGTTTTGCGCGTGTTTTGCTTCTGTTCTCTCACGCGTGTACACACCGACTATCAAGTCGACAAAAGAGCAAAACTACCATCTGCGAGGACTATACAGTGGGCTGCGAGTGCGAGAAGAAGAGACATCACGGCTGATTTGCTTCTGTTGCTAGACTGCGCGAGATTTGTTGTTTGCAATGGCTGCAGGACCTCGGGCGTTCCCGCAAACCTCATCCGGTCGAGCTGATGCAACACATTACCATGTTTTGTATTCTGGAGTGCTGCAGATCCGCTTTGCGATGCTCGTGAAGACGACGTTTTTCATGATCTACTTCCCGAACTGCGTGCTGACGTTTTTCCGATATGGATGTGAGTTGGACCTGTACGGCTTAATGTGGCCTTGGTTTTGATCCAACTAACTCTTGCTTCGAACAGGGGTCTGGGCGCTAATTCCGTTCAGAGCGATCGTATTGACTGCGGGTATATTTGGTATTTACGTTCTCCGGAAAGCGAGATTGCACGGTAGGTTCAAATAGTCTGGTCTGAGTGTGTGAAGCTAGCTTCTAATTCCATACTAGTCGACGATCGAACACCTCCCAGTCTACTTTACCAGTTGAAGCAGCGAATTTTCTGCAAATCCTACAGTAGGATCTTGATCGTCTACTCTTTCTACGTTGCACTCTTTTTGTTTTTCTACTGCAGAGAGTTTTCAGGTCTGACAGTATTCGCTCCGAAAAAGTTTGTACCATATCAAATCATTGTTCACTGTTGGGTCTATGGTGCTAATTTGGTTTTTTAGGGCATTTGAGCTATATCGATTGAATGAAAAGAGAGTCTCTCTCTCTGTACTCGCACTTGTGGATGCGGCTATTTTTAGCGCTTACTACTGCTGGTTTGATCTCGATAGAATCCAGCTTTCCAACGTGAAGGTAGGTCTTTATGATAAAAAGAGATAATATAGAGAATTGAGTGAGGTCTGATCTAACTTATCTTCTAGGATGATCCCATGCAGGAAGTGCTGAGATCAGTGGTCCCTTCGATTACGCTGGCACTTAAACTGTCTGTCCTTTCGATTTTGAGCTTTGTTACCGTCATCTATCCCTCTGTCCGAAGCTCAGTGTGGATATTCTCGTTGAATATAGCCAGATTTTTTACAAAGTGAGTTACACCATACGGCAACAGTAATTCGATTCTAAGCTAACTTCATATTAGATTCAACAAGGAGCATGAACTTCATAGATCGAATATCATGGGACCGTTCCCCTTCCCAATCTTCCATTGGTTTTTGTTCACGTTTTTGTTGTTTTTCAGTTGGCGGATGGCAAACTACATGTTCAATATCTACCTAGCCCGTGGCTCGCGTCATCGTGGTAAATTGATTAGCGAGAAATCAAGTGACCCTAATGGATCATTAATTACGGGGCTGCGCTCGACTAAAAGACTGTTCACTAAGGTATGCTAGAAATTCGGGTCGGGTATAGTCATATTGCTGTGGCCTGCTAACTATCCTGTAGCGAACGGCGTTCCAGGAACTTGCATACATCGCTCAGAACGATGGCCGACGACGCGACAACATTTACCGAGACATCGAGAAACCCACAATCTGGAGTCAAATATGCTCAGAGTGTATCAGTGTTGTAACCGATATGCGGAACATGTTTAGTCTCGACAAGAAAGCTGTCGCTGGGAAAACGAACGCCCCAGCCGCCTCACGCCCTCCTATTCAGCCGACCCCTTCGTCAAGTCCGACCCCCGTTACAATCAAGCCTCGGAAAGATAATATTTTCGTCAGCTCGCGGGCGAGTCCCGTTGCTTCGGTGGAAAACAGGGTGCTCAAGAGTGTTCAGGATCCGCAAGCGGTGCAGTCTACGGTCGTCATAGGGTGGCTTGACCAGTTACAGGCTACTGCAAAGGCGTGGTTTAAAGCCGCGAATGCATATAGAGAGATATTTCTCAAACATCCGATTTCGATTCCTTTCAGATGGACGATTGAGCGAAAGGTAGCCAGACTAGCGTCGAATAAGGATATGTATAGCGATGCGGTCACTGCTCTTTCGTACTTCCTGGACTACTCTCTTGCCGAGGACACATATGGAACCGTGCAGCATGACATTCCCAGGATTATGAACGAGCTGGAAATCACGATGACTGCATTGGAGAAATTCCAGATGAACCAGCCTCTGGAACCAAGCGATACCGCGGCCTGGCTCTACCGAGAATCAGCGGGCAAGCCGATCGATCTTCCGGAACTGAACGAGATTTACGATATAACCGAAGAAGGGTTCTTGCGCATATACCAGCGGTTTGCAGAATACCTGCACGATATACCATTGACGTCTAATGTCAAGCAGAGATGTCAGAGCTATGCCGCCCAGTTTTAGAAAAGGCTGAAGCTGTACTATATAAATCCACTGCAATGACCATATACTGGATGAGAGATTTATTAATTGTTATTGCTCGTGGTCGCCTCCCTTTTACATATATACAAATAAAACAAAAGCCCGATTGTCCCCACTGCGAAATTCATCAGATGAGGCCAAAGAACCGCTGTATTCTCATTTTGGCGCCTTCGTAGGTAAGCTTGGGTCGGACGTCGAGGTAAAAACTCGGAAGGCCGGGGTTTTGAGGATTTGGCTTGCCCGCGTAAAAGTCAATGATGTACTCTATACGAGTTCCACAGCGATCGACAATCCAGTCATGACGGTCGAATGGTAGCGAATAACTGTTCCAAAACCGTTAGTTGACGAAAGAGCCAGACTGACAGAATACTGACTTACCCGAGTAAAGAGTTAAAGCGAGCTCTGGGACTGATATTCTTCGCATCACCGCTGAACGACACCAATTTCGGTCCACCGCATCTAACCGATAAACAGTAGTCAGTTATCTAAATCCGCATAATAAAATCACTAGAGATTGTAACGCACTTTGACGCGCCCATAGGTCTCTCCCACTGCAGAATCTCGTTCCACGCGCGCTCGTTGACCGCGTTATGGATCGGCACGACCACCCTCATATCCGCTGCCTCCGGATCCCAATTTTTCCGCTTCATAGCCTTGTAAAACATCTCCTCGGAAGGATAGACCCATTTCGACGTGCCGCGGATAGCGCCGCCATGTCCGCCTTCGCCACCATTGTATGCGCTGAACGCATCCGCGCGCGGAATCGACGATATCTCGCGGTCCTGAGCGAGTTCTATGCTGGGGTCTTTCGGGACTACGCTCTCCTTTGCCGTCGGCGGCAGGGGCTTGTCGTCGGTCTTGCCGGTTAAGGTCGACATCCATGTTTTCCGCTGGGTGTGGTCGACGGGGCATGCTGCCTCGCTGCTGGACGGTGTGTCGTGGGGGACAGGGCACCCGGACGGTGCGCTGTCTTTGGTATCGGACATATTCAGCCTATACGGAGTACGCAGATTCTGTTGATGTTTGTCGAATTGAGCCGTGAGCTGTTGCGTTGTAAAAGACAGATCCGGTGAGCTGTGTGGGGTTCTCTTTTAGTGCAGCTCAGCTTCCTCGAGTCGCGAAATCGCCGTCGAACCTCCCGACATTTTTTATTACTTTGGATAAGGGGATTTAACTTGTGCGGCTCACCACTGCACTTCGAACTCCCAACGCATAGTGAATGGAAACCCCCTAATCCACTCCACAAAGAATTTTTCCCGCCCTCTGCTCCAAGAGGTTTTGTTGCAGTTGGTAGCAGTTCGACGAACTATTGAGTATTATTCATAAAATGGAGAATAGTCAGACAGTCACCTTCAAGGTATGTATCAAGTTCATGTACAGAAGTAGGCATCACTCGCAGAATCTAACAAAGTAACTGCTATACAGAGTCTGGCATTCTACGGCTCAGTAACGTCGTTGGCGTTCGCGCCAGAGAGTCTATTGCTCGCTGGTCGCGGATCTACGCTCTCTATCTACGACTGGAAGACAGGAGATTTGCTGAAAGATGTGAAACTTTTCAAGCGCAACAAAATTCACGGAATTGCCGTCGGTGAGCATTGGTTCTAACTTCTGATAAAGATTCTCGAATGCTAACTAATGTTGGATACAGGACAGTCGCAGGTCTTGATCTGGGGAGCTTACTCGTTCGGCTTTGTTAATATAAACGATCTCCTCAAAAACTTCAAATTCAAAGAGTTTGTGATGAAAGACTGGTTAATGGCAGGCCATTGGGGCATCGATAACAGGGCACATCTGGTTACAGCGCACAATCTGCTGCTGACGATCAGTCTGGACCGGACAAAGCTGGAGAAGGTATCAGGATGTGGGAACGAGTGCAGTCTATACTCTGCAGCGGTGCACTCGACGTCTACTGATATCCTAGTTGCGGCGGGGACGGTGTTTGGATCAATAGACGTCTGGTCGGTCGAGAAAGGCGAAGTTATTGCTGTTCTGAACGGGCATGAGGGATCGATTTTCAATGTGCAGTTTTCTAAATCCGGTGATATGATCGTCAGCTGCTCTGACGATCGATCGATTCGCCTGTGGGATATCGCTAGTGAGACATGCTTGGCAGTCGGATGGGGCCATATGGCTCGGATCTGGCAGCTGAAATTTCTTGACGACTGCATCATCAGCACGGGAGAAGACAACACAGCTCGAGTTTGGGAGTTGAAGGGTGATAAGCTTGAGTGTATGCAATTGTGGGAAGGTCATACTGGACGAAATGTATGGTCTCTGGCCGTGAACGGTGCCGATGAGAAGATCATAGCCACAGGTGGAGCTGATGGTAGAATCCGGCTCTGGAATTCAAAGGAGCGGCCACAATTTTTACGTGAGTAACTTAGCGTGTTATTTCTTCGTGTCAATGCTTACTCTTTCTAGGAAACCGAAGTTATAAGACGTTTGAGGACATCGAGAAAGCGATTGGAAGGACTGTAAGTTGTTATTATTGGCTGTAGATAGGATATGCGAGAGTCGAAACTAATCCGAATAACAGTGTGGTAGTATAAAGCAGTTTATGGCCATTAGTTCTACCTTATATGCCTTCTCAACTACTGGCGGGTACGTGATTCCACAGCTAATTCACCCTGTCGAACTTCTCTAACAATACTATGCTCTATAGATATATCCTGACGTATGACAGAATGCTCGACATGTGGGATGAGCTTTTCTTTCATCAAAGCATCGTCGGCTTCAGTCTGCTCAAAGGCTGGGACCACAAGCCCTACGTCGCAGTCGGTGACCGGGTCGGCAGAATCTACGTCCTATCTCACGATGGCATGAACGATCCTTTGGTCCTGGATCCTCCGTCCGAGAGCTGTGGTAAGACTGTGGAGATGATCACTTTGACTTCTGATGATTGTCTTTATTTGCTGGTACAATACGGAAATTCACAGGCGCCCTGGTGTTTGTTTGCTCTGCATGAGAATGAGGTGAGTGCGAGTCCATCGTGATTAATGCGAGACTGTTTATTGACCAGCATGATAGTTTGATACCATCTCTCTGCTGTACAAGTCTACTTTAGAGAGCGTTGCCACGTTCCCTTTTTCTTCAGCAATCGTGAGCTCTTCTAAATTCCTAGTCATAGGATCCAGGTTCGGAGCGTTAGCGATGTACGACATCAGCGACGACGCCGAGGAGAAGAAGAATTTAGGAGTCTGGAGACGGATTATGTCCGAGGACTGTATCACGAGCACTGTTGTCATTCAGGAGGAGTCCGACGAGATTGATCTGCTGCTTACTTCTAGAGTGGGGCAGTATTCAGTGTGCACTTTGCGCGGATACAGGGCCGGGAGTGTTGAGCTGGATAAGCTACATCTCAATAGAGTAGCCAAAGGTAGCATTGAGGGGGTGAGTTGCGATTTTCTTGGACCGAAGCTATACGACTTTACATGCTAACAAGGTAACAGGCGATGTACGATAGATCAGGCGATTTAATTTTCTGGGGTTTTAGAAACAACTATTTCTTTTTATGGAACGAAAGCAGGCAGTTTGAAATCATGTCTGAAGTGTGTGGTGGATCCCATCGGTTCTGGCATTTTTCATTCCAGTCACAGACTGATTTTGGTTTTGTCTACGCAAAATCCACGACGGTGAGTTCTTTTTCTTCAGTTCTCTGTAGAGTTGATGATGCTGATTGTTTAATGCAGATTTGCTTTGCATTTTCGCATTTTTGGATGTTTGATAGCTATTTGAACTCGCTGGTTCAAGACGGTAGTCACGGTAGAGAGATCAGGGCTATAGCGACTTCCTCGACGACGAATGACGGAGCCGCTTTGCTTGTGGCGTCAGGAGCTGAAGATACCTGTATTAGACTTACAAACGGTAAGATTCTCAATTGAAAATTCAAGAAAACATTTGACGTTATTGTGAGCAAAGCAGCTAACTGGAAGTTACCTTTTTAGTATACGATGACGGTCGCATATCAAATCTGTGCATTGTTCGAAAACATGTCTCGGGCATTCAAGAGATAAAATGGTCAAACGATGGTCGCTACCTATTCACCAGCTCAGCAAGAGAGGAGTTTATAGTCTGGCGAGTTACGATCCGAGGAGCAGCGGTTTACATGTATCCGATTGCCTCTGCGCCGATTGAATCTGATGTCCCCGATTTGCGAGTCATGGATTTCTTTCTCCACGAGGTTGAGGTCGATGGTGCGCCTTACTTCTTCATCGTGACGGTGTACTCTGATTCGGCGATCAAAGTATGGATGTTTGATCCCCAGTCCGCGAAATTCACGCTCAAAGCGTCAGGACGGTACAAGACCTGCTGCATATTCAAAGTAACCGGCGTTGTCTACGACGACGAGGTCTTGTTTTTCACGGGAAGCTCTGATGGATACGTTACCTGCTGGAATCTGCAGTCTGTGCTTCAGTCTGCGTTGGAAATGTCTCCGGATCGAGTGCCGTTTCCTGAGAAATCGTGGACCGCGCGGGTTCACCAGTCTAGTATAAAGTCGATGGAAATCCTGGACTCGGAGTCGCTGTATATAGTATCCGGAGGCGACGATAACAGTATCTCGATCACCAAAGTCAACGGTACAGAGAGCGCGAGCCAAGTGCAGAAGATAGACGCGGGCCACGCGTCTACCGTTTCATCTATTGTTGTCGTTGATAAGGAAACGGTTTTGTCTACGGCTGTAGACCAAAGAATCAGGCTCTGGAAGTTGCAGCAGACGCCGACTTCGCTGGTCATGGCTGAGGATGAGTATACTACAGTTGCAGACACGGGATGCTTGAGTTTAGGTCGTATCGGTGATAGTTCGATGTTGATCGTTGGCGGTGCGGGTTTAGCGGTTTGGAAATGGGATAGCTAGTCGTTTGTATATATGTAATAGTTATGTTGGTAGTTGTTAGTGTTATAAGATAGTAATTACTCGGATCAGTAATTGACATATTGAGTAGCTGTGTGAAAGGTAGTAAGGGTTTAGTAGTAACCCCGTACGAACCCACGACTTTTGTCAATATCGACATCATTTCTGATCCCAGCCATTCGAATACGCTATTCAATGCGCTGCAGATAACAAGCTATGGCCGATGAGAGCAGTAGTCTACCGCCGGTGGCGGCGTATGAAAACGTCAAGGAATTCATGTCTGTTTTGATGATGGTCTCGACTACCGACGGACGTCAGTTCTGCGGTACTCTGATGGCTACAGATCGAGTGCGTCTTCCTCTTTGAAGTCGTGATTATTGTGCTGGTGCATGCTGTATGTACTTTTATTGCTAACTGTTGATATAGGACAGAAACTTGATTCTCAGTGAGGCGTCGGAGCAGTTGCCGGTGGGATTTCAGTCTCGGCGAGGAGATCGGTTCAGATACGTTGGCATGATAGCAATTCCGGGGAAACATATCTTACGGATAGATGCGTCGAAAGATAGTCTGAAGGCTAGAGAGATGCTATTAAAGGGAGTTTCAAGAGGTGCGATAATATAACAAGCGGTCTAGACAAGGTATCCTCCAGGTCTGCAAAATGGACTACGATTATTCTATGGATCTGCTGGGTTTTTAGGTCCAAGGGCACAACTGTATATATGTATAATATAATAAATCTTTCATGATACACCAAACATCATCTCCATCCTATGTACAGCTGAGCCAATGTATTCCAATCCCTTCCCGACGCTGTAGCCCAAAATGCTGGGTTTAGCTACCAGCCGTCGCTTGGAATCCAAGCACATAATCCTCAGAAAATTCCACCACCAATCGTCATTTTGCATTCTGCTGAAAAGATAAAAAGCCGCTCAGCCTTGTCGCTGCTTGTGTCTCGGGTGCGTCTTGCATCGGACAAGGATTCTTCCCTTGCGTCGAACGATCTATATGTTGGAATTGCAGTTAGTTTACCGTCCATCTTCCTCACAACACAAGCAAAACCAGAAGGTTCTTGAACATGACATACGTAGCAATCAGCACACATCTTCTTCACCGCCGACCGGACCTTAATCCCGCGCGCAGCAGTCTCCTGCGCGGCCGCGCTCTGCAGCAGCGCATTATTCACCGTCGGACGAAACCGGCTCTGCATCTCCATCGACCACGACAGTCCCGACCCGATCATGTTCCGTCGGATAGAGGTCGCGGCAATCCGCGAGAATGACAGCAGATGTGACAACATGGCTTCCGTTTACTGAATTGAGAGTTTCTAAAGCTGATGATGGTCGTGAGAATCTGTTCACGAAAATGGAGTGGTGGTTGATGCCCTAAACCTATGAGGTGGACAAATAGCATGAATCCACTCGTTGAGTTTATTTGACCACTCCTTATATACTACGCATATTACTCAAGATATTCATTCATTCACTTCATTCAACAGAATTCTATTATACAAAACCGGGCACTTACTCAGTAGCCTCGGGAGCAGGCGCATTAACCTCAGGTGGAGGAGCGTCTCGCCTGCCTTTATACTCGGGTCGTAAACTGTACTTTAACGCATACGGTCCCTTTTTGTTCAGAATCGCGACCGACTCCAGCAGCTCTTTCAGATACGCCTGAGATGATATCAGCATCCAACTTGTCTGTAGGAATAAAACAGATACTTACCTCCGGTTGTCGTGTGCGCTCGCGCAGGCCCTTCATGCTCCAATAGTCGTACTCCTCAAAAAGCTTGAACAGTAAATCGTAGAGCTCGTTCCTCGGGATTCTCGCGGCTTTTCCTTCCTGTGCGCGTTCCTTCTCGCGCTTCTGCGCCTTCATAAACATGCTGTTGCTATGCTTCATACTCGGTCCCGCCATCGCGAGCGTGACTCCGGGGATCTCATCCAGCAACGTCACCTGTGCGCGCGGAGCGGTGTTGTTGAATGTCTGCTGCCGCTGCTCGACGAATGATTTGTAGTTTTTGTCAAACGGCGAGACGGTAAGTGAGCAGTCGTGTGCCACCGTTCCAACAATTGACGTCTTTTCTGTGACAAGGAAAGAAAACGTGTTAGCGCCTGCTACAGCATCTCAATCTTCGTTGATCATCATACTTGGAATGTTAACCCGTCGGTACGGCTGATATCTCCTCTTCTTTGACTGATACGCCGACCCGTTGCTTGATCCGGCGCCGTTTCCGCCCTGTGAGTCGCGAGCCGGATCGGCCGCGGCATCCTTGCTGCTTCCGCGGAAACGAGCGAGGTTCTCTTCCGCAAAGACATAGGTGTTTGCGACTTTTTGGTTTATGACTGATAGTTTGTATTCGTGGGGTAGATCTTTCATCTCGGGGGCGTCGGCTAGGAGTAATCGGATCTGGTAGAATAAAAGCACATTAGACGATTAGATCATGCTGTCGACAACTTCACCACATAAACCAGAGTGCTGCTCAAGAAACCTCAGAAGAAGGACTTACATCCTTTGGATTGTTAAGTCTGACAGTCCCCAGATCCCGCCCGTCGCTTCCCATCTCCAACCAGCGATCTCTCAGAAACTTCGGCATTCTCACAAGCCACACCTTGTGTCCCGCAGCCGACATATCGAGATCGCCAGAGTCCTCATATACATCCTCGTCCTCATCACCGGCCTCGCCTGGGACAGAGGCCGGGCTCAGATCCTCGTCGTCTTCGAAGCCCGCGGCGTCGAAGTTTTGTTCATCTTTGACGGGCTCGGGTTTGACTGTTGGACCAACTGACGACATACTGTTTTTAGTGGGGAGAATGTCGGGTGGAAGGGGAATAAAGGAGAAAAGGGAAGCAGAGATCAGCTTCAGTTGTTTGCGAGATGCGCGTGGATGATCCGGTTCTCAGAATTACGCTGACGTAACTCGGTGAGTATATCTCAGACCTGGAGAACACCCGCTACCTGATTATCAGATCAGTTCACGATCCAGATGCAAATATACTGCAATTGCACTATTCATTGACTCGTATCAAACAAGTCCTCTAAGAAGAGATATCAATGAGTCTGACATTCCCGTTCCCGCTTCCGACGACGGGCGCGTTCTCGTACTGCCAATGTATAAGCTCGTCGGATCACTACCAGCTCTTAGCAGATGCCGACGTTCGGCGCGCGCAATTACGCGATGTCTTGAAAAGAGCAAAGAGGAAGAATATACAGGACATGCTTGAAGTAGTCAAGGTGAGTTTTCAGACTGTGTTTCTGGTCAGAGATGGAGGTTGACGTGGGATCTAGGCGATCGAGGATTATATCCCGTTTGCATTCACAATCAAAGAGGGCATTGAATCTGGTGATCTGTCGCTTGATCATGAAATAGGTATGGTCAACCATAATCCAGTTGTACTCCATATGCTCACAATAATGAATCTGCAGTGACTTCATGGCGACCGCCGCTGGTGGGGTCCCATCTCCACATGGTTGAGAATCAACGAATATCAGCGCCTACTATATCCTACGAGGTCTCGATGACCTTATTAACCTATTCACTGTCACTGCTATCGTTAGCCGAGGAGGCGTATCTCGTAGGAAATTCAGAAGACAAATGGAAACAGGTATGATCTACTCGATACCTCTAGTCCTCAAACACCTGCTAACATCAATAGTCTACCGCATACCTCCTCTCAGCGCAATCGATCCTGATCTACCTCTCCACCCACCCTCTCCTCATCGACCCAGCTCCCCCCTTAGACCTCCAACCCTCCACACTAACCCCCCTCGTCAACATGATCGCCGGCGCCCTGCACCTCCTCGTCCTCTACAAATCCCTCCCCACACCAGACTCGACCGCCAAACCCCCCTCCGCGAGCCTCATGAGCCGGATCTCGATCTTCGCCCTCGAGAAATTCTCCGCGGCCCTCACACTCCTCCCACAATCCCTCAAGAACGACGCGCTCGAACGCTGGATCCAGGACGCGAAATCGTACTGCTCCGCGCTGGCGGAGCGGTATATGGCCGTCGAGCGCGAGTCCAAGGGCGACGTCGGCGCCGCGATCGCGCTCTGCATGGCCGGCCGGGCAGAGTTGAAATCCGGCTCTGGCTCGTCGATCTTGAAAAAGCCGTCGCGGCTGTCGATACCTAAACGGTCGTCGTCTTCGACTACCTCGAGCGAAAGCTCACAGTCTTCTTCCTCCTCCGCTAGCGACTCGGGTTTGAAGACCGCCATGAAGCGATTACGCCAAGACCTTGAATCTCTTGAAACCGACTTTCGGGTGCAGAACGATCGGCTTTCGTTCCAAAAGATCCCAGACACTAAAGAGGTGAAGCGGAACTGGCCGTCTGGGCGCGAGGTCGTCGCGTCAAAGGGAGAGTGGACGCCGCCTGCGAGTCTGGTGGATTGGGAAGGTACAGGGGAACATCATGAGTCTGCGCCGGGGATGAGGAGAGGGGTGAGTTATAGTGGGCAGGGACAGTACTATTGATCGCATCAAAGTCGTTTGGTATCTTTTGGGTTGGTTGTTGGCATATAGATGGATCTCGAATATGTATAAAAGTTTGGCTTGTACGTACACTCTCCAAGCGGTGTTATCAGAAACCGGTACTCCGTTAAAACAAACAAAACGTGAAACCAAGCATAGTATCTCAGCCGGTTAATATGTATATATCATAAAAGTATACGAACAAATAAGAGCGTATTTAAATAGACCAAAACGATCCTCGTAGCGTCATTAGTGAATAATCAAGTATATGAAAGGAAACGTAGCGAGGTTAGACGAATTCCTCGATAAGCATCTGAACTTCGCCGTATTCGTGAGATTCAGCTATCTCCTCATAGTTCTGCAATATCAAATCATCAGTTAGCTCATTCACCTCATTCACCCACAAACAAACATAAAACAAATACTTACACCAACGATATCAAACCCTTTGATAACTCCTGGAAGTTTCCGCCCCTTTGACTGTCTCGCCCACAGCTTCTTTGCTTTCTCGTTTGTCGCGATGTCGACCACCTGGAACTCAATCCCGTAGACTTGCAGGATCGTCTGCAGCTTCCGCGTAAGCATCATGATGTTGCGGCCAAACATGATGCCGCCCGTGAGGGAGGTGTAGATGTAGATCTTCTCACTCTCGTCGACTTCAGGCGCAGCTGGAGCAGCAGCTGCGGCGACGGCTGCTCTGGGCTCGGCGGGTGCGCTCTGCTCTGGCTTTACCTCTGCTTCCACAACTTCAGCAGCAGCCGGGACTTCCGGCTCTGCAACAGCAGACCTGGTCAAAGTCTCCTGCTCGGTCGTGGCGACAAAAGACTTTGTGGGAGTCGCAGGCGGTGAAGACTCAGCCGGTGCGTCTTTCTTCGGTGAGCCTAGAGCAAAGCTCCGCACCACCACAGGCTGCTGAACCGCAGCAGTCACCTCCGCCACCGGCTCTGGCTCTGCTTCCGGCTCTGCTTCCGGCTCACTGGTAGTCTTCACCTCGCCATCAGTAACTACCTTAGACGCATCATCTAAAGTCTCGGCATCCACTTCCTTCACGGCAAGAGGCTCGACAGAGCTCTTACTAGGACTAGAAGAACCAATAGAGAAGCTTCGTTCGACGATCGGTTCAGGAGCTGCGACAGTCGTCTCGGCTTCTTCCTTAGTCTCGGTGGCATTAGTGTCGGCCTCGACGATAGGTTCAGGAGCTGGGCCAGTCGTCTCTTCTTCTTCCTCCTTCGTCTCGGTGACATTAGTGTCGGCTTCGACGATCGGGTCGGTAGGGGTGATGATCGCCTTGTCTTCTTCGGTGGCGGTGATAGTGGGAGATTCTGCGTCTGTCGAAAGAATGTCGTTCGACTCAGTCGGGGTAGTATCCACTTCCTCGGCTTTCTCGTCTGCTTCGGCAAATGCCTCACCCACAGCTTCGTCGGATTGCTTTACAGCAACCTCCTTCTCCTCTTCAGTCTCAGCAGTCTCCTTCTCCTCTTCAGCAGCCTCTTCAGAAACATCAGCTCCAGTGGTCGCCTGAACCTCAGCAGCCTTCTCAGCTCCCGCAGAGACTTCAGTTTCATCTTCCTCCGTCTCAACGACAGCAACATCTGCAGGCTCGGCAGTCTCTGATACTTCAACATCTTTCTCAACCGGAACATCTCTCTCTTCAGTCTGAACTACAGCTTCCTCAGCTGTATCTGAAACTTGCTCTTCCATAACGACGTCCTTGGGAGTATCCGCATCAATAGGAGCCTCAAGATCTTCGCTCTCGCTTGTCGCTTCTAAGGGTTTGACTGCGGAGTCTTCGTCTTTGAGAACCTCCTCGCTCTCGGTCTTGACTATGGCCGCATCAGTAGCATCGGGAAGGTCAGTTTCTTGAACTGCAGGGTCCAGAACATCGTCGGCCACTGGCGCCTCCTCGATAACAGCATCATCGATCTCCTTTGTTTCAGACGATGACACCGCCGCTGCCGTGTCTTCCACGGACGGTATTTCAACATCCTCAACCTCTTCAGAGCCGACGCCTTCACCTTCTTCAACTGCAGTCCCCACAGCCTCCCTCGCGATCGGTACACCCCCCGCCTCCATCTCCTCAACCTCCTTCAACACATCCGGCGGCGCCTCCGGATCCACCACCCCCAACTCCGCCTTCGTCTGCAAAATCATTGCCGCGATCTCCGCCTTCTCGAACCGCTCGGCCGCGTAAATATCGACCTCGTCCACGGGCGCCGCGAATTCCTCAGCAGCAAGCGCAAGCACGCTTTCAATCACGTCGTCTTCGGTCTCGACTGCCGTGCTGGATTCGGCGAGCTTTAGCGCTTCAAGGTCGAGTGCTTGGGTGCTGGATGAGGTGGGCGGGGTTGGCTCGGCGGGTTCGAGAGGGGCGGATTTGGCGGTTGGGTCTTCTGTGGTGGCGGAGGTCTCCACTACAGGCTCAGCTGCAGTCGAAGTCTCCGGCGCTGCGTCCTCTGTAGTGGACACGTCCGTGACAGGCTCAGTTGCAGTCGAAGCCTCTGGCGCTGGGTCTTCAGCAGTAGTCACGTCCGCGACATGCTCAATGGCAGTCGAAGCCTCCGGCGCTGCGTCCTCTGTAGTAGTCACGTCCGTGACAGGCTCAGCTACAGTCTCAGCTGGCAACGTAGTCTCTTCTTCCACAACAGGCTCAGTCGCAGTCTCATCAGGCAACGTATCCGATTCTTCCACAACACTACCAGAACTAAATACCAAATCCTCCCCTGCAACCTCCACAGGCTCGATATCAACAGCCTCTTCAGCCTCTTCAGACGCGATCAGTTCCGCAGCAGGCTCGGAAGACGTGCTCGAGACGACGACGTTCGAGGTCAAAGACTCGGTGAGATCAGGGGTCCTCGAGCCGGTGACTCCGTATTCGCTGCTATCGACGGATTCCACATCCCGTACACTGCTGCCGGCTGCCACGGTTTCGAAAGTAGACGCGTTCAAGGGAGACTCTGATTGCTGCTCGTCGCTATTTTGATCGGCGTCGCCGTCGACGTGCATGTCTGCCATATGCGCCTCGATCAGGTCGATTAGCTCGTATCCGTCGTAGTCGTCGTCGTCTGCCTCTTCGTCCGCGGCAGGTGGTTGGTCTGTCGCCTTGTCCGCTTCAGCCGGTGATGTGTGCATATCAGCCTCGAAGAAAAAGCGATCCGAGTCTGCGACGGTGTTGCGCCATGAGGATATCGTGGAGGATAAACCAGGAGTTATCGCTGCTGTCTGCTGTTCTCCCTGCTGCGGCCGCAGCTGATCAGCGCCAGTGATCCCGGCACCAGAGTCGGAGCCGCTGCCGATCTTGTCCAGTTCGGAAAGAATCGACTCAGCAAAAGACTCGATCGATACTTCCATTGTGCGGCGAGAGAAGTGCAGTGGTATTATGGGAAGTGGAAGGAGGTGCAGAGAGGAACGTTGAGGTGCGCTGGCGTAAATTGGAGGAAAGCACGCGATTGAGTTTTGGGGAAATAAATATAAAAAGGTGCAAGTCTGATAGCCGCTCCCAATGGTTTGTTGCGTATTTATCTGTGATGTTTGGAGTGTTTGTTGGGTTTGATTGCAATTGATAAACAGAGAGTATATTCTTGATTTTTGTATTGTATTTTCTTTATGTGTGTTTTTGCCATTGAGGAGCGAGATCGGGTGGTGTAGAAGCAATTGTGCATGAACGAGCACATTACTCCACACGTAGCATCAGCCAACAACAATTCTCGCATCTCCTCGTATCTGTGCTCAATATTTAAAATCAAAAGTCAACGATATAAAAGTATTTGAAACAGCAAAAAGAGACAGTGAGAGAAGTAGCCATTTGTCGTACAGCGCAGATCGCAGTCAACCTCTCTGTGGCCCTTATCTGTCTCCACCTTCTGATCTCCTTCTCCATCACCGTATCCACTGCCACCCTCTCAATCCCTCAATTACCTACACTACCGCACAACAAATGACCTCCGAATTAAAGCCAAAGATTGTAGTTCTCGGGTAAACCTCTCTCTATCCATCGAAACCAACTCTTGAGCTGCTACTAACAGCTACAGCGCCGGCGTCGCGGGCCTCACATCCGCCCTCCTCCTCGCCCGCACAAATCTCTACGACGTGTCCGTGATTGGCAAATTCCTTCCCGGCGACTTGGATATCGAGTACACGAGTCCCTGGGCCGGTGCGAACTGGATGAGTGCGTGAGATACAGTCGAACGGCGTGTGTGGAGCTAATGAGTGCGTGCAGGCTTTGTGAAGGACGACGAGGTACTCGAGCGATACGACAGAATCACGTATGCCGAGATCGCGAGACTTGCAAAAGAGCATCCTGAAGCAGGTATCTGGGTACATTACTCAACTTCTCTACACCACCTCATCCTCCTGGCAATTACTGATCGTGAACCTCTCTCTAGCCCAAGAAAGTCATAGAGTACGTCCGTGCCGATGACCTGATCAAGAACAACCCGCTCCTAGGCGGCCTTCTTGATGCCCGACCCTGGTTTGCAGATATGACCCCCAACGTAAGCACCATGCTTCTCTCATCCACTGCTCAGTCTCCTAACCCATTATCCTCCGCCTAGTTCAAGCAACTGACCCCAGCCGAAATGCCAAAAGGCTACGTCCAGGGCATAACCTACGACTCGTACTGCTTCAACCCGCTCATCTACCTCCCCTGGCTCGTCTCCCAACTCCTCAGCCACGGCGTCTCCGTCCGCGCGCGCACGGTCTCGCACATCTCTGAAGCCTTCGCGCACCACGCCTCCGGCCAACCCGCGCACCTCGTCGTCAACTGCACGGGACTCATGGCGTGCAGACTAGGCGGCGTCATGGACGACAAAGTCTACCCCGGCCGCGGACAGACCGTGCTTGTGCGTAACCACGCGCCAGCGATGTATGACATCACAGGCTGCTCGGACGCGGACGACGAGCTCACGTACATCATGTCGCGGCCCGCGGGGGGTACGATTCTCGGCGGGTGCTATCAGAAGGATAACTGGAACGCGACGCCGGATCCAAACATGGCGCAGAGGATTATCAGGCGGTGTCTGGAGATCTGTCCGGAGCTGGAGAGCGAGGGCAAGCTCGACATCATCAGACATAACGTCGGCTTGCGGCCGTCGAGGGAAGGGGGACCTAGAGTTGAGAAGGAGAAGAGGGAGGAGGGGTGGGTGGTTCATAACTATGGCGCCGGGGGTGCGGGATATCAATCCTCTTACGGCATGGCTACTCATGTAGTAGAGCTCGTGGGCGAGGCTCTCGCGTCGTGACTGGATCTTCAATGTCATGGTCAGAGTATTCAATATTAATTATTACAAAAGTACATCATTCTTAAATATCTTGATACCACCGTTCTATATCCCATTATCATATCATGTCACATCACCAAAAAACTCCAAAACATATGTCTCTATACATCAGAATTCCATACGTCCCTTCTTATTAAAATTACGGCCCTTCCACAACCGCCTCTCTCTCTTTCTTTCTTTCTTTCTTTCTTTCCCTGTTTTTCTGGTTTTCTTGCGTAGGTGAAACGAGCATCTAGAAAATGCAAAGTTGTGCTGATTCTGTGAAATTGTCTTGCGCGCTGACGGAAAGTATTTGTTGTTGTCAGTAGAGGAAATTGAGGTGCTGGAATGCTGCGCCCTACTATATCATGAGCTGTGGCACTATCCACTCATAGACAAATCTATCGAGAAAATGACACTCATCTGCACGTTGTAAAAACATTTGTGATCTGCAGACTCATAGCTGCTTATAGCTGCTTCTCGACGACATCGACATCGACATCGACATCGACAGCCACGCCCTCCATCTTTGCGTTCTCGCGCGCGGCAAGATGCTTTGCGCGCTGCTCGCGCGACATCTTTTGACTCTTCTTGATGCCAAAGCCACCCTTGAGCAGGCCCTGGATGTCCTCGAGCGTGAGGTACGCGGTCTCGGGGTACATGAACAAAACCCCGATCCAGCCGAGCATGCAGAGACCGGCAAAGAGGCCGAAGGTGCCGGAGGGCGTGATGTTGTCCATCATCGTCAGGTAGGTCGACGAGATGACGAGGTTGCCGGCCCAGTTTGTGGCGGTCGCGAGGGAGGTGCCGAGGCCGCGGACTTGCATCGCAAACAGCTCGGATTGCTGCCATGGGACGTTACCGATGCCGGACGCGTAGGAGGCGACGTAGCACATCATGAAGACCAGGATGCAGATGGCCCATGGGTTGGAGCCGGTGGCGTTGGCAGGCAGGTAGTGGAACGCGATGGCGGCGATGACGAGCGAGATGGCCATGCAGGGGATGGTGAAGAGCAAGATGCGTCTGCGGCCGATGCGGTCGATGAGGATGAAGGCGATGATGGTGAAAGCCATATTAGTTCCTGCGACGATGATGGAGACGGCGGTGGGGTGATTGAAACCAACCATGGCAAAGAGACTGGAGGAGAAGTACATGAGCGAGTTGAAGCCGGAAAACTGCTGGATGCCCTGGAGCATGCAGGCGATGATGACGGCGCGCATGTTCTCGGGGATCACAACCAGCTGGCGGACGGCGTATCTCAGGCGTCGGGCGCGGGACCACTCCGGGTGCTGTTCGTTGTTGAAGATCTCGAGCAGCTTGACTTTCTTCTCGACCAGGTCCTCGGAGACGACGGCGTTACGGGGCGAGTAAATCCATCGGATGACGCGCTTGGCCTCCTCGGTGCGTCCGCGACTGACGAGGAAACGAGGGGTTTCGGGCATGAGGATGAACATTGCCATCTGGACGGCAGCCGGGAGGATACCGAGACCCACCAAGATACGCCAGCCATTGTCGACGCTCTCGAGACCGGCGCCGATGGCGTAGGCGATGACCTGGCCGCCGGTGATGGCGAGCACGTTGAGGATGACGAGGCGGCCTCTGAAACGCGAGGGGGCCATCTCAGAGATGTAGAGCGGTGCGATGAGGGAGGCGATGCCGACGCCCCAGCCCATGATGAAACGGCCTGCGATCATGGTCCAGACGGTGTGGGAGGCGGTCTGGATGGCGGCGCCGATGATGAAGAGGGTGTTTGCGCCGAGGGTGACCCACTTGCGCCCGAGGACGTCTGCGAGGGAGCCGGCGATGATGCCGCCGAGGAGGGCGCCGAGGGAGGTGGCGGAGGTGATGAAGGACTCGTCGCCGTCGGAGAGCTCGTGGCCGAGGTCGGTGCCCATGGAGGTGAGGGCGCCGGAGATGTAGCCGGTGTCGTAGCCAAAGAGGAAGCCGGAGAAGGAGACGAGGATGACGAGGAGGAAGACGAAGGGGTTTGGACGGCCGGACTCGATGTCGACGCCGGCGGCGACTTCGTGGTCTACGGCATATTGGTTGAAGGAGTCTCTGTCGAGGTTTGAGTCTGTGGAGGCGATTTCGGCGGGGGAGGGGATGGACTTGTCTTCGAATTCGAGATCGGCCGCCATGGGTGTAGAGAGAGAGTGGAGAGAGTAAAGAGGGAAGTAAAGAGGGAAGTAAAGAGGGAAGTAAAGAGAGAAGAGTAAAGAGAGAGATATAAAGAGAGGAAGAGGAAGAAGAGAAAGAAAGAGAAGAAAGGCTGTGGGGAAAGTTCTCGAGAGTCAACGAAAGGGCGAGGAAGAAAGCAGCGAGAGCGCGCGAGGCCGAGGAAGATTTGGATGGAGAGCCAAGAACGAGCAGATAAGGGTTTGAGTGTGGTGGCTGTGCTGGGGTGCAGAATACAGAGCTTCCGGCGGATCAACAAAGGTGCGAACGGATCCGAAACAGGCTTAGATTCCGTCGGAACTTTGCGTTCAGCTGCGTTGGTGGTGCATCCACCGGCAACGCGAACAGAAATTCCTGGAGCTTTGCTGTTTGTAGCATTGAATTACTACTACTGCTACTACTATCATATATCAGATACTTCTTTCTACTCTCTTTGTTGTGAACAATTCCATCTGCTAATGCTAATAAACACGGCCAAAACCTGCTCTGTTCTACTTCCACTCCTCTCCTGTCCCCACTCAACCGCTCACCCGCCATCCTCCACCCGCCTTCCACAATCTCCTCCTGTCAAAGAGCCACAAAGTCTAACTTTGCCTGACGACCAGAGCTGGAATTTTGTAGAATCTTGCAGTATGAGAACAGCATAGTCGTAGTCCTGTGTGCTTGCTTAGAAGCGTGTGAAAGCATGTGAATGTCTTTTATTTCCTTTGCAGAGTATACCAGGCAACTAGAATGAACAATAACAATAACAATAAAAATAAGAATAAAATAAATAACAAACTAAAACAATGCCATTCATCAGACGGGGAAATCCCGAGCCTCCCCGTTCCTGCCTAATCTCGACTCGTCTCTTGACTTCACCGCATAAACAAGCCAAACCTGCCTTCTTTGCTTAGTCTATCTCGACTATCTCAACCTTCTCCGTCTTTCTCTTCTATTCATCGTCAATTCCTTTCTTATCTTCCTTAGACTCTCTTCTTTCTCTTCTTTCTCTTTCTTTGTCTGCTAACTGCACGCCCTGCACGCCCTGCACGCGACCATCCTAAACTCAATCCCTACCCCTCCTTACTCTCTCCGTCTCCACAAACAATCCATTATCCTCCAACCTTAATCACCACGCCATACTATCAAACCTCGCCAACTGCGCCGTCGAGTCCTGCACATCCTTCTGACTCTTCTTGCGCATGTAAAAAATCGCACAATCCTTACTCGAGCAAATCACGTCCTGGTGCAAACTCCCCTGGCACCGCTGACACTGCGTCCACAGCCGCGCAAACTTCGTCTCCAACCCATTCAGGCTATCGATCTGCCGTCTGTAAAACTCTGCCGCCCGCGGCATGCAATTCTTGCACAGCGCGCCCTTCGCAAACGCACCCGTCAGCGGCGTCCGGCATCCCATACACACCTCCGTCTTCACCGCAAACTTCATCAACCCCCCCACCGTCGGCGCCGCCACCGAAATCGTCCGCGTGTGCGCGCCGTTCAACAAACTCGTCGTCTGCTGCATCCCCAATATCGGCTCAAAAATCCGCTTCAGCGGATTCGCCAGCTGGTTCTCGAGATAGTACTTTGTGTCCAGCGGGATATTGTTCTCCAGCACGTACAACGGGTCCTCCGACCGCTCGTAGTTCTTGTCGTTCTTCGCGCCCTTGATAATCACATACGCAACCCGATCCCCCAGCGTCGGCGCGGACCCTGCATCTCGCTTCCGCATCCGCTCCGCTAGCTCCACATGCGCCTGCTTCGCCGCATAGTCCGCCTTCGCGAGCGCTTTTGTAATCACCAGCAGCGACAGATCAATCTTGTTCTGCAGCAGATCTGAGATAATCCGCTTCACAAACTCCTGCGCCCCCGCAACGTCCCGGTCGTGCAGAATCTTCTTCAACACCGTCTCAATCACCGTCTGCACCAGCCGGCAATTATCTCGCCGCACCGTCTCGATTCCCTTCGTGTCCATCTTGTCCGGCTTGTCCGGCTTCGTCCAGTACATCCCCGCATACCGCTTCTTGTTGATCAGCAGATACGGATAATACACCTTCTCAAACTCAAGCTTGATCGGGTTTATAAACTCCTCCGACACCCGATCCGCCGCAACCTGCCCGAGTCGCATACACTCCTCCAGATCGTTCGGCCCAAACTTGATCATCACCGAATCCGTGTCTCCGTAAATAACCTGCGCGTCGTGCTTCAACCCATGCTCCACATTATAATTCTCCTCCACAAACTTCTTCGTATGCTCAATCATCTCCCGTCCATACGCCGTCACCGAACTCGAAATCGCAAGACACGGAAGCTTCCCCACCGTCGCGCCCGTGAAACCGTACACCGAATTCGCAGAGATCTTCAGCGCAAGCTGCCGCCCGTCCAGCACCGCCTTCTTAAACGGATCCGTCTCCTTCTTCAAATCAGCCTTGGCCCGCTTCCGCGCCCCCAGCAACTCCTCCAGGATAACCGGCAAAACTCCCTTTCGCACTCCCGACTTTACAAAGTAGTCCCCGTTCGGCGTCCGCTCGTAGTCCTCGCCCAGCTTCAGCGTGCTCCCCGCTCGCTTCAGATACTCCGGCGTCAGCAGCGTCGTATAGCACAGGTTATGCGCCATCATGATACTCGGATACAAACTAGAGAAATCAAGCGTCGCAATCGGAACATCGTAGTACCCACGAATAGGCTCAATAACCGTCGCTCCCTCGTACTGCTCGTCACTCGACCCCTCCTGATGCATATTCGGCACCACAAGCTTCAGCTGCAGCGCCTTGCGAAACAGCTGCGAAACAACCTTGATCTGCTGTCCTCGCGTCAGCAAAAAACTAAACGGTACCCCCGTCACGCGCGCCATCTCCGTGTAGTTGATCAACGCCATCAACTTCTCCATCAGCCGGATCGGCAGATACGCGTCCTTCAGACAGTACACCGCCAACCGTCGTCGCGACTCTGCCCCGCCGTTTTGCAGATCCGTAATGATCGAATGATGCACGTCCTCCTTCTGCTCGTTCAGAAAGTGCGCGCTCACAGAGTTGAGCGTGTAACTCCGCAGCTTGTAGTCCCGCTGGATCAGCTGCAGCATATCAAACTGCAGCCGCCCGTCGATATTGATCACCTTCGACTCCCGCGTTCCGTACGCTTTCGACGAAAACGTAGAGTCCTTCATATCCTGCTTCACATGCACCAGTCTCCCAAAGTACGGAAAATCATGCACCTTCAGCGCCGCCGCCCGGTCGAGCAGGTACGGCAGGTCAAAGTTCACAATATTGTACCCGATAATCACGTCCGGATCGACCTCGCGCACGAAATCCCGCCACCCCATCAGCATCTCCTTCTCCGTCCGGTTCTCAATCACCTGCGACCCCACGATCGGCGCACATGTGTTTAGCGTAAACACGTTCCGCACAAACGGCTTGCTGTCCCCGTGTCGCGACACCACGTTCGCAATCTGAATCACCGGGTCCACCTCCGCCTCGGGGAAAATCCCCTTCCGCCCCGCGCACTCAATGTCAAAGCTCAGCACCCGCAGCGGCGCCATCTTCAACCACTCGCCCTCGGACGGATGCGCAATCATGCGGTCGTACGGAATCTGCAACTCGAGCTGACACGACGACACTTTCTGCTTCTCGGCCGTCATCTGGTACTCTCCCCCGGGCAACGTCACCCACGACATCCCAGACAGTTTCGTGTCAATCATCGCCCGCATCACGTACTGGATGTTGTCGTACGTAGTCTCGAGCGCGAACCCGACGTTCCCGTCCCGCCACTCAACCTGTCCGCGTTCAAACCCTCCGCGCACGCGGTTGATGTGGCGGGGGTCTTTCACTGTGATCTTCAGGAAAGCGCTCGGCGACTCGCCGAGGTAATACATGATACTCCATCGGCTCACAATCTCAATACTGTAGATCGCACCGGGGTACAGCGTCTATATCAAGTTAGCGCAGGCAGTGATAAGATAAGTAGAGAGTAACGTACGTCGAGGTAATCATGCAGAGAATTCACATGATACTGCTCAAACTGATATGGAGCCTGCACATAAAAGTAATGGTAAAACCCAGTCATGTTACACATCACAGAATGGCCCTCCTATATACAAAAAGTCAGAATATATAAACAACATTTCTCTCTGGTGTGAATGCGCACCTCGGTCACTCCAAATAGACGAACTACTGGCTGGTCATTGTAAATCGCCTCTTCGGCGTCGATCTGCTGAAACACTGCGTGATATACCAAGTCAGCACTTTCTTTAAATACCAGAATACTCTGCAGACACAATATGTAGCAGCAAAATACTCACCAATAGGAGTAGTTTTTGGATCAAAGGCAGGCAACGCCGGTCGCGCCCACTTCTGGTCATTTTCGGCAGCTAGAGAAAGTTAGTTTCTCCTTTCCTCTGTACAGTCGATCGACAACCACCAGCACAAACATACAATGTCCAATCTCTTCCTCTAGCCTCTCAAGGTCCTCCTCAAAACTACTGGCTTTCTTCTGCTTGAGAGCGTTGCCAGCGTATTTGACGCGCTTGGTGTCGCCCGCGGGCTGGGACGCGGAGGAGTGAGGAATGTTTGTGAAATCGGTGAGCGGCGTGCCACGCTTGACTGTGGCTGCCATTCGTGCTGTGTAGAGTAGATTGGTTTAGTAATAGAGGTGTTTAGTAGTAGTTGTCAGCCAGACTAGCAGTTCATCGCGATGCAGGAAGGCGAGGGATGGAGTCGAGCAGGAGAAGGACGCGTTGGGAATTGAGATCAAATTGGTGAACGCGGGAGTGACGCGCTCGGAGTGTGAGCGTCAAAAATGAGTGGGTTTCGTACTTTCCGTTTCGGGCCACGTCGAAACTGCTCATCCCGTAAGACCCAGACTGAATAGATCATCACGAGCGCTGATAGATACTTAAAACCAGCTGTTGGTATTCTGTGAGGTCTTTGGTACTGCTTATTGTGTTATCAGAGAAGCTATGCCTCCCGCCCGGCCTCGACATATGAGCCGGTCTTCTCAGAGCAGCTGTTCCGCCGCTTCATGGAACAGGTTCTGTTGCTCCCTCGCGACCGCCTTCCCGTGGGTCTCGGTGAACCTGCTGCTCACATGGGCGTACTACGTTCTCGTCATTGACATTGGCGTCCACCAGTTCTCGGGCTGCTCGTCCGGTACGATCGTGGTCCTGGGCACCGCAACTTATCTCATGTGCGAGATTAACTATTTCCTGATCGTCCGCAACGGTGCCCGTGGACCACCTCGGACTCTTCAGCTTGCGTCCGACGACGACCAAGCCGCGAGCTCGTCTTCTGCCATCCCGGATCTTGAAGCCGGAACCGAGTCTCTACTCCCGCAGTCCGTGCTCGCCAAAGAAAACGGCCAGCAGCGATTCTGCTCAAAGTGCAAGTGCTGGAAACCAGATCGGACGCACCACTGCAGCTCGTGCAAGAAATGCGTGTTGAAGATGGACCACCATTGTCCGTGGTTCTCGACCTGTATCGGCTTTTATAATCACAAGTTCTTTATCTTGTTCTTGCTCTACGTCGTCTTGCTTTGCGGAATGTCTTTTGTAGTGTCTGGATCAGCGTTGCTGGAGTGGATCGATACCCCTGATGACGTGAGACCTCTATTTCTGCGCAACACTTTTGGAATATTCACTAACAGTTTACAACAGGCCAAAGACTATATCTCGCTAAATTGGGTATTCCTCATGGTCATCTCCCTCATCTTCGGCATCGCCGTCGGCGTCTTCCTAGCCTACCAACTCTACCTCCTCTTCGCCAACAAAACAACTCTCGAAGCCATGGAACCTCAGCGCTACAAATCCAAGCTTCCTTCCAACTCATTCCGCTACTCCGAAGCACCTTCCTCCCGAACCGTCGGCAACGTCTTCGACCTCGGCTGGCGCGCAAACTTCCGCCAAACGATGGGCGACAACCCGCTCCTCTGGTTCCTACCTGTGCAGACGGCGAAGGGCAACGGCACGCTTTTCCCTGTCAACCCCGTCATCCTCGGCCAGATCAAGAGACAGGCGGAGCAGGAGTCGCAGCTTCTGGGTAATCTACAGGGATACTTGGCTCGGAATTCAGCAGATAGCTCGCGCTCGGGCGCGCATGTCATGGCTACTTCGGACGAGGACGAGTTCAACGGACGGGTCAGTGTCGAGTTCCGAGCATCTGCAGGCGGAAGACGAGATTAGAATTTTTTTGTGTTTTTCTTTCGCTTAGAAGGTGTTGTTTTCTGGTGTTTTGGGTTGTAATATTTTGTTCTCTGAGCTTTCAGCAGTGTCATAATCTGTACAGTATTCTTTCTAAACTACTTTACAGTATTCTCTTTCTAAACTACTTGCCCAAATCCTTCACCCCAGGAACATCCTCGCACTGCTGCGCATAGCTATACCTCGGAACCTCGAACCCGTCCGACGCTCTCAGATAGGTGATCCCACCCGCTCGCCCGACCGGTTTCAGTTTCGCGAGATCAAGCGTCGTGCTGTCTTTGTTCAGCACGTCCTCGCGCGCATGGAAACAGAGACCTTGCAGGATGCAGATGTGGGACACGATCGTGCCCGGCGTGCGCAGCGACTCGATCTCAAAGCTGTTCACGAGCTTTACTTCGATGTTGAACGCAGACTCGGCTACGCACGCGGGTTTCACGAATTTCGAGGGCTCCTTGTGGAGACCACTAGCATATTTTATAAATTGTCAGTGGATTCGAGAATACTAAAAGTCGGAAGGTTACAAACCTGAGTTCCCATTCCGACACCCCCGGCGGGGCATCGACGCTCGTATAATTAGCCGCGTCAATAAACCACTCGCTAATCACATTCAGCACGCCTTCCTTCGTCTCCAAAAGATTCTTCAGCGTATCCTTCATCCCCTGCGACACCGAGACCACAAACGTCGGCGGATCGTTCGCGAGGACTTCAAAGTAGCTATACGGCGCCAGATTTGCGGTTTTGCCGTCGGCGGATAGAGTCGAGAGGAAGGCGATTGGGCGGGGCACAATGGCGGAGATTAGCAGTTTGTAGGCTTCCATGCCGGAGATTGAAGGGGACAGTGGGTCGATTGTGATTTTGGAGTGTTTGGTCCAGTCGTCGTCGGAGGCACCGTCGCCGGGTTTCCAGTCTGGTTTGACTGTCTGTTATGTAAGTTAGCAGAGTCTTATAACAGATGAAGTAGGAGAAGAGAAGTAGGGACATACCTTTGTCATTGTAAACTGCTTCTCAGAGTCGAACTCGGGTCGGGAAGCTTCATTTGCCTCGTATCGCGCCTTCAATTGTTTTAGCTTCACATGCTATACATATACAGATATACACATACCACATTTGCTCTTCCAGCAACAACTTCGGGCGTTGGAAATGACATCTTGACGGCTGCTGACAGACAATGGGCGATGGCTTCTTTATCTTCAGCTGTTATCGTTCGTGCGGCTCTCTGACGTAGTTGACCGATTTGCCTATTTATCCCAATCGGGTAATTCATAAATATCCCACCAGTCCTCGACCCAGTCGACTTTGCAATCCACGCCTGCTTCACCGTCAGACAACTCTGCTCCACAGTAGTTCACGCCACTTCACTTCACAATGCTCTTTACCGCCTCCGCAAAGCTCCTGCTCGCACTCATGGCATCTTCCCTGATTTCGGCCGTGTCAGGGACGTATTTAGTCCAGCTTGCGCCGGGGGCGGATATCGAGCAGTACCTGGACTCGCATCCGACGCTACGGCAGAAGCTGCTGCGCACGTACTCGTTTGGCAAGTTCCGTGCCGTGCTGGCGGACTGCGATGATACGTTTGTCAAGTCGCTCGAATATAATCCTCTGGTTTGAATATAGCTGTGTTTTATTATATTGTGGGAAGGTCGTGCTTATAATCTGTTTCTCGTGGTCTAGGTACAAGATATCTCACCAGACATCGAACTCCGCGCAAACTCCATTACAACCCAAACAGGCGCCCCAAGACACCTCGCGCGCGTCTCGCAAACCGGCCCGCTCTCGTCGACCAGCAACCTCACCTACTCCTACGACTCCACCGCTGGCACCGGCGTCGACGCCTACGTGCTCGACACGGGTATCTACAAAGAACATCCGGACTTTGGAGGACGCGCTGTTGTCGGAAGTGATTTCACGGGAGAGGGAGCGGGCGATGAGAACGGGCATGGCACGCATGTGGCCGGGTTGATTGGAAGCGCGACGTATGGCGTAGCGAAGAATATCAGTCTGATTGAGGTTAAAGTGTTGAACCAGCAAGGCGGCGGCAGCGTACGATATTGTGAATTAAGTCAGTATATTGTAATCATAGCTAATCTCTGATCCTGTTTTTTTTTTTTTTTTTGCTCTATAGCTCTCCACAGTCCTAGCAGGTCTCGACTACGCAGTCAACCAGCGAACAGCCACAGGTCGCAAATCGGTCGCAAACCTCTCGCTGGGCGCGATGTACAACACGATGCTCAACAACGCAATCACATCCGCCGTCGAGTCCGGCCTCGCGGTCGTCGTAGCAGCCGGCAACGACGGCTTCCCTGCCTGTGCGTTTTCGCCTGCGAGCGCGCGCGAGGCGCTGACGGTCGGCGCGTTCGACGACGCAGGCGACTCGATCGCCTCGTTCTCGAACTGGGGCCACTGCGTCGATGTGTTTGCGCCGGGAGTAGCAATTCAGAGTCTGCTCAATAGCGGAAGCGGCACCGTCGTCTACTCGGGAACGTCGATGGCCAGTCCGATCGCGGCGGGGCTGGTGGGGTATTACATGGGTCTTGGAGACGACGAGGCCGAGGCGGTGGAGCGGGTGAAGAGCACGGCTACGTGGGGCGCGCTGCCGTGGTGCCAGGTGCTGCTTCGCCCGTTCACGCCAAAAACAAGGTCGCGTACAACTTGGACGGAGCGACGCCGTAGATGGAGTGTGTATGATATAGGTTTTGGTGACGGCGCGTAGGAGACGTGTAGGATAGGAAAGCCTCTGCCTCTGGATCAGCAGAGGTTTGAGAGCGGCTTGCTGGTTGCTGTAGATAGTTGACAGAAGACAGAATAAACCAGCAAGCAATATTTATCATCCACCAGAAGATGCTGTTCCCGAGATAAACTCGGCCACGCGGTGCGCCAGTGTCGTCATCGTTATCGACCAGCATCGCGGTTCAGGGCACAGCACGTGAGCGATGATCGCCGTCGACCTGCTCTTCCTGCTCGAGACAGTCAGCGCTGTTGATAGCAGCACTCTGCCACTCCTTCCTGACCTCCAGCCCGCTCTTATTCTTCCTCTACAGCAGCAGCCAGCGGGTGGTGAAGACCAGAAGGCAGATCCGGGGCCCCTGAACCGAACCACGACGCAAAACTCAATTTGTCGCGGTGCCTTTGCTTTTGCTTGGCCGCACCTCGTCTGCTCCGTCTACTCTTCTCCTCCCCGTCGCCTTCTTCTCCTCAATTATCATCGTCGGCAGATGCCACTGCTGCTCTAATGCGACGCGTCTGGCTTAAATACTTGCAGCTCGTCGCCGCGGCTGCTGCCTTTGTCTTCGCCCTCGCGGCGGTCGTGCGGATCACGGGCCCTGACACCCTCTCGACACTGTCCACCACCCTCTCCTCCGCCAAAGCTGCCGCGACCTGCTCCGTGCCGCCTTCCTCCTCCTCCTCTTCTTCTGACTCACAATCCTCCTCGGCCTCTTCTGCTTCCAGCTTCTACCCGGGCTCCGAAGACATCCATGTGCTCGTCATGACCGGCGCGCAGACGCTGTACGAGCGCGTACCTCTGCACATCGCCTCCTCCCTCTCCCACATGCCATCCTACGCCGTCTACTCCGACTCCCCCGGCACCATCGCCGGCACTCCCGTCTACGACGCACTCGCCAATCTCACAGACGCGACTGCGAAATCCGCAGGTCTGAAAGTCTACCGCCGGCAAAAACACCTCCTGTCCGAGAACGCAAACGTCGACTTCACCGACAAGCGCGCGCAGATCGAAAACGCATGGGACCTCGACAAGTGGAAGCCGCTGCCGATGGCGATCGACGCGTACGGCAGGGTGCCGACCGCAAAGTGGTACGTCATGATGGACGACGACACCTACATCATCTGGCCGAACCTGATCCGCTGGCTCAAGACAATCAAGCCCACCGACGTGCTGTACATGGGCGCCGCGGCCGTCATCAACGGCGAGCCCTTTGCGCACGGCGGCTCGGGAGTCGTGTACTCGCACGCGCTCGCGGAGCGCGCGTTTGCAAACAACTACGACCTCGTGCACAAGCACGAGACCTTCACGGCCGAAAACTGCTGCGGCGATCATATTTTTGCCCACGCGCTTTTGGGGCTCGACATCAAAGTTAACTACGGGTCCGACTATCCGTTTGTCAAATCACGGTTGCAGGGCGAACCGCCCGCGCACGTCAGGCTGGACCGAGGCAGCTGGTGCGACGAGATTGTGTCGTTCCACCGCGTGTCGCCGCGCGAGATCGAGAACCTGGCTGAGTTTGAGAAGAAGTACGACTCTGCAAACACGCCGATCCTGTACCGCGACGTCTACGCGCACTTTGTGATGCCGTACGTGGTCCCCCACCGCCGCTGGAACTGGGACAACGGCGCCGACGACCGCATGTTCACCTCGCACGACCCGGACATCGACGAGGCCGCGTTCCAGTCCTACGAGGACTGCAAGGCGCGCTGCGAGGCGTGGGACGAGTGTCTGCAGTTCCGGTACCGGACCGAGCGCTGTGGTCTGGGCTCGCGACTGCGGCTGGGCGAGATGGTCGACGGGGACGACGATAACGAGGAGAACTCGTATAGCTCGGAGTGGATGGTCGATCGGATTCGGGAGATGAGGAAAACGCAGAAATGCGAAAAGGTGGGCGATTGGGAGCGTGAAGAGGGCGTGTTTTTCAAAGGCAGAAAGTCGCCTTCAATCGAAGTTAGTGAGCGGTGATCGTTCGTTTCTCCTCTGCAGTTGTATATCTATTTCAATGCCGTTTTCTCTTCATTTGTTGCTCGTACTGCGATTTGTTAATTCCACCAGTCTAGACGTCTTTTGTTCTTGTTCTGCTATCCTTGTTTTGTATTCCTTTGTTGTTTGCTCTGGACAGGTTTTTAGTTCTCTGTTGCATTGACGATGACGCATTTTGGTTTCCTGTCTTCACCTTGTTTTTATAATGATAATATTATCTTCCTTCTAATAACCATCGACTTTGCGTCCGTAAGTTCTGCGTACGTCACGGAACTCGTGGGTACACGTCCGCTTCAGACAATATATTAGATTTAGATGTATAAATAACAATTGGTATAGTATAGTATAATAATAGTACATGAAAAGAAGTCTTTAGAAAAATACAAGATGAAAAGACAGCTATGCTCATTTTCCGCTGTCGATAAATAGAGACGCGTAGTCTACAATGAAACTCTGCACGAGTCCGTTTGATATTCCTAATGTTGGCGCGAACACGATTCCAACTATCCAGCAAAACCAGTTAGCATAAGTCCACCAAAAGAAAGAGGAAGAAAAAGAAAACTGAGGTACGTACCATTCCTAATATTCATCCGATTAACCTCACTCTTCTCCACCACTTTAATCAAATACCGCGAGATCGTCTTCAACAGACTAAAGTTCTCCGCCGGCAGCTGCCGCAGCAGCACGTACAGCATCTCCGTCCGCGTCGCGCGCGACTCGGTCTCGAGCGCTTCCGAAAAGTCGCTGCCGAGGTCTTGCAGGATGTTGCCTGGTAGCTCGCGGAGGTACAGTTTGAGCACGCCTGCGACCGCGTGGACGTCGTAGTGTGCGCCGTCGTTGATGAGGTCGACGTCGCCGTCTAGATGTGCGAGATTGTTAGTCTTTCTTCTCTTCTTCTCTCAGCTTTATGTCAAGGACTCACCGGTATTAAACCGCTCTTTAAGCGCGCGGATCACAGAAGACGATCCGCTCAATCTGAAAAGACCCTCCTCCCGATTCGCATGGATATAATCAAGATACTCAATACACCGATACAGCACGCTCGGTACTTTAACCTCCCCCTTTTGGATAAACGAAATCTCGACCGCCTGCGCCAGCGGAATCCCAAACACCGCCGCCGCAATCGTCTTGTCGATCGCCTTCAACCCGCCGCAGCTGATCTCGCCCTTGAACTTTGGATCGTCGTCGTAGTCCACCCGGCGCCCGTTCATTTGTTCCTCGTCGTACGTGCGCGAGACAGACGCCCGGTACTCGTACATCGGGTTATTCTTCAACGAGTCCATATCGAGCTGCAAAAACCGCCGCGTATCCTGCTCTTTCTGCTGCTGCTGCCGCACCTGATCCGACATCGCCATCGCCTGCACCGTCAGCCCCGAATCCTGGCTCGTCTCCTTCCGCAGCGAGAAAATGCTCCGCTTCTTTTGCTTCTTCAGGTCCCGCTCGAGCGCATTGCTGCTGTTGCTCGCGCTCAGCCCGCCCTCGTTGTTGTCAAAGTGGGGGAGGCTCGCCGTACTGCTGTCGAACGAGTCAGACTCGAGATCGGTGTACGCGACCGAGGGTACCCACGGCCTCGCGTTCGCGGGCGTGCTGCGTCCGCTTTCTACGGGACTGCTGCGGTACTCTAGACTTGCGGAGCTGCCGTTATTCGCCGGAAGCAAAAGCACACCACCGCCGCCGCCGCCGCCGCTTTGCGAGGTCGCGGGCGACGTCGGCCGTGTAGAGGAAGACGGAGAAGTAGCCGAGTCGTTCGAGTTTCCGGCCGCAGTCGCCGGCCGCCCCATTCTCAGCTTTCGCGAAATCGGAGACGCGATCGAGATCCCTATTCCTTTTGGTTTCTTCTTATTCGGGCTCGACGACGAGAACGGCAGCACGGCCGACGACGCCGACGACGACACGACATCTGCCGACGTCGACACCACGCTCATGATACTCCGCTGGTCGCTCGGCGTCCGGTTGTAGTACCCTCCTGGCATCAGCTGATTCGCTGCAGCAGGACCACCAGGAGGCAGCGTAGGCGACGGCGACGGGGAGTTCGAGCCCGAGCTCGCGGTGAACTCTTTGAGCGCGTCAACCCAATCGTCGCGTTCCTCGTCGCTCTCGGCGCAGAGGATATGACGCGTGAACGAGTTTGAATCAGCTCGTTTGCGCTCGCTGATCTGCAGCGCGTGTCGGTACGCGCGATCTCCTGCGTTCGGCGCGTCGTCGTACTGCCCGTTATTCGGCGTTTCCTGCTTGTAAATCTCCGCGTTCTCGAGCCGGATCGTGCCGACGAGAGACCCGCCGGGGGCGTCAAAGTACTGCAGCTCGGGCCCGTCAAGGACAAAGTAGCGCGCTTTCCAGCCGCCAAAGTTCTTGCCGCGCTTGGTCAGGTAGCCTTCTTTTCTAGTTGCGGCGTCGTAGAGCGCCATTGGGTCCATGATGTCGGTTGACAGAAAGTTGCAAAACAGGGTAGCGGCTTCCACGCTCAGAGATGGTATACTGGTGATTGTCAGAAAGTAGCCTTCGAGTATCCGTCGTCGCTCGTCAACCTTTGAGGGCGCAAGACTGACAAACGAGGACCGCTCCGGTAGTCGTGGAAGCGAATATGCTTGCAGCTGAGGCCGCAGCGTCGCGTCAAGATCACCAAGACTCGCCAGCGTCTTGTTGACTTTCCACCACTCCTTGTCGGCCGTGCGATCGCGGATCGAGAGGATGATGATTGGGTCATCAGATTTGCTGCCGCCCTTGACTTTGTGGAAATTCCGCATGCGGCTCGAGGTGACGTGCACCGCGATCGTGGGCAGGTTCTCGGGCGTGATGAGCGGGCCCGAGGGTTGCGAGATGATGGGCGGGTTGCTGTAGATTGTGTTTGGGTTCGTCGGCGGGAAGACTGCCGACGCGGGGATTATCGATGAGCGCGCATCGCGGGAAGACGCGGGGGACGAAGGCGGGAAATAGACTGGCGAGTCGGGGGATGTCAGGCCCTGGGTAGTAGTCGCGGCAGAGGAGGTAGGCGTCAGTCTTGCGGTGGTTATGGCCGCGACATCAGTCTCCTGCGATGATGAATCCGGGAACCGCGTGTCAGAAATTCCCACGAGACCCAGGCCGTTGGTCGCCGTGCTGATTTCTAGAGTCGGTGGTTGTGGAACTGCAGATGCGGTATGCGAGGCTGAAGTGGAGGAAGCAGAGTCGAGCCGGGAGGGGAAGAAAGACTGCACTCGAGGAGGGAATTGGTCGCTCTTGCCTGTGGTAGGCCGCGAGTCGCCCGGTTTGATAGTGCCGGTCGTCGAACCCAGCGTCGGGGTCGCGAGCTCGCTAGTGCTTTCCTCGAAAGGCTCAGAAATCGCAGAGTCGGCAAGGTCCCTTGCGGTCTGCTTACTACTGCTTTCATACTCGTCTTCCGAATCGATGTACTCGACCGACGACGTAGAATCCCGCTGATCGCGATTCGCCCATCTGATTGCGTACTCGTCCTGCGCGGTAGCCTCGAACGAGAACGAGTCCGAAGTCTGCCGCGCGTGCGCAGCGTCTTCGTTGCCCGCCCGCACCTCGCTCGCAGTCCAGCCGATCTGGTCGTTGACCTCTTGGGCCGACTTCATCGGCAAGCTCGTGATCACCGGTGTTTCGGGAGTCTCAGGCGCGTCGTAGATCGAAGACATGATGGGCGAGGAAGAGGCCGCGTTGGACTCCTCCCTTGCGGTGTCGAAGCTCGAGTCGGCGCCGGAGTCGGAGGTGTGGGAGACCGAGAGCCGGTTGCGATCGAAGGACTCGTTGAACGCGCGGACGAGATCGAAGGCCGACGAGTCAAAGGCCGGGGACTCGGCTTCGGGCGGCGACGCGCGCATGTTGGTGAGAGCGGGCGATCGGGTGATGCTGGCGGTGCGCGCGGTGGGAGTGGGTTCTGATGCGACGGGAGGAGGCGGGGGAGGCATTGTTGGCGCTTGCGGGCTCGTCACGGATTTCGATTTGCGCGGCGGAAGAGGAGGTCCTGTAGGTGCTGGATTGGCTCGTCGGAGGGAGTCTGGGATGTCAGATTGGGTATCAAGAAGTTTTATGTGGAAGAAAGAGCGATGTTACCTCTTATATCACTGATGTCGTTGGATGCGCTGTCGTCGTTGGTACTCTCGACGATCTGAGTGCGTTCAGCGGGAGTACTGCCCGCGCTCGGCGGCGGCGACGAGGACATGACAGGACTTTCCGAAAGTCCCTTGAGCACTTTCAATTTACTCTCGAGTTCGCGGACCCGGTTCTGCAGCGCGGCGGCCTCGAGCTCAGCCGTACGCTGGTTTTGTCGAGCATCGGTCGCGATAGTCTCTGCGCGCGCAAGCGAATCTGTCAGACGGGCGATTTCGGTCTTTTGGGCGTCTGCGAGCGCGGAGAGGTCGGCGACGCGTGCGCTGCAGTCGCATGAGAGCTTGGAGGGCTCGGGGAGCGCCATCACGGGGAGGTTTGCGAGCTCAGAACGCGACGGGGGAGGGATTGAGATGGGGGGAGGAAGAGGGATGGTGCTGCAGAGGAGGAGGTGAGAGTGTGTCTATCCCGGCAGTAAAACAGTATGGCACGGCAGAGGCACCGAAGACTGGCAGACGCAGACCGGATCTCGAGAAGCGGTGAGGTTCTGGAATTGCAGCGAAGGGGGGTCCTGTACTTTTGCTGGGCTTTTGGGGACGCGAGTACTTACACGTGACTTGAACCTTATTCTGGTAAGCGACGCGTGGGCAGCGAGAGGAGGAGGAGGAAGTCTACGCTGAGAGCGGCGGTGATTCTTAAAAATAGAACAAGAAGAAGAAGAAAAGAAGAAAAAGAACAGAAAAAGAGAAGAAGAATAAGAGAAAAAGAGCGGCAGAAGCAGAGAAGAGCAGAGCGGCCGAGTGCATCTGCAACTGCATCTGGTTGGGAGTTTCCACACAATGTAGCAGGTGTGATGCTTCCCGGAACCATATCGACGGATGCAGAGAGTCGGGATGAGGAGGGAAAGAGTGTACACTTCCGGCACTGGCCTCTTCTGCAGATGTAGAACTACGACGGTGCTGGTGAGCTGTGTGGGCGTGGCTGGTAGCTGATAGTTGATTATGAGAGCGTCGCTTTGTCTTGCCTACGCGTGCTGTACGCGTTTGTATCTGTGCTGTCTTTCTATTCGCAATAATGTAGAGATTATAGTCTGCTAGTGGTGCCTCGTCTCCTGAGCTTGTCCTGAGCTTGTCCTGAGCTTGTCCTGAGCTTGTCCTGAGCTTGTCCTGAGCTTGTCCTGAGTTGCATCCAGAACGTGAGCTGATCACTCCAGCTGCAATATCTCGCATTCATGACTCTACTCTACCCTGCTCTCTAGAGTACACCAGATACTCAACGTGAGTAATAGTATTTCAGATTGCCACTGCTCAATTAATCCTTAATCATACATCGCAACTAGGAGCCGCAGCAAAAGTACCTTTTTGATTATTTTGAAAGAAAGACGAAGACGAAACGAAAAAACAGATAACCAACACAAAGCGACAAACAAGAATGCAAACAAAACCCAGAACTCTGCACAAACATAACAAAACAAATACTGTGAATCAAAGTAGTGTATAATCAAAAGAGACTATCTATACATTTTGGAACTCATAAACAACGGAGACATCTAGGATCTGGATCTAGAGCTAAATCTAGAATCCCATTCCAGGTACAAACCCACCCAGCCCTCTGCCGACCGCCCTCGCAACACCAGCACCAGGCGGGATAACTCCGAGCCTGGGCATTTCGTCAGACGGAGGCGGGGCTTCGATGCTGACCGAGACGATGTTTTCGCCGCGGAGGATGACGAGACCGAGTGTTCGCTTCTCTTCGATGGTTTCTGAGGTTGCTGCTGTCGATGTGCCGGCTTTGGCGGCTTGTCGCTTTGCGCTGGCGGCGCGGCGGGTGAGTCTGAATTCTTCGCAGTCGGCGAGGACGATGTTCATAAACTAGAGGGGTTGGTTAGATCAGGAGTGCTCCAGAAAGTGAATAAGTGAGCCGTGCGTACCTTGTCGAAGGCCAGCATCTGGCCTGTTAGTTGTCGGCCGTCCTCCATCACGACACGCATCCTGTAGTTGATCAGGTCCGACTGTGGAAGAGGTTAGTATTGACGCGTGGGTTAGTTGAAGCAATTGATATTACCATCTTTGCTCGCTTCGAGGCCTGCGTTGTGTTAGCGATGATGTTATAACATGCAGCAATGGATCTTTAATCTTTGATAGAGAAACACATACCATTTTGTGTATAGAAGTACTTGCAGTACTTTAAAGTGATTCGAGGGTAGAACAAGCAGGATACTAATAATGAATGAATGCTGTTGTATCTCGACTGATTCTCCATACGAGTTCCTGTCCTGAAACCTTAAACCGGCGCTGGCTGCGGTGCCGCTGTGTTTTGCTGTTTGTGCTGTGCACCAAACCCTCCCCACTTGTGCTCAGTGTAGGGTTGCGCCCTACACTCACTAAACGTGACTGCTCTTCTCAGCTCTGCGCTCGCTGCGTGTCTGCCAGAGGAAGTCACCGCCATCAGCTTGAATCTCGAATTCAGTCTGCAGTCCCATCAACAACAGCACAGCACAGAAGCAATGGTATGTTTGGATTGTTATACTATTACACAGCTGTATACTGTTATTATAGCTATATACTATTGTAACAGCTATACACTCTCTTAACCACCTCGATCTAACACAAATGCAGGCCGACAAGTCCTCCAACCCCATGCGCGAGCTGCGCATCGAGAAGCTCACCCTCAACATCTCGGTCGGCGAGTCTGGCGACAGACTTACCCGTGCCGCTAAGGTGCTTGAGCAGCTCTCCGGTCAGACCCCCGTCTACTCCAAGGCCAGATACACCGTCAGAACTTTTGGCATCAGAAGAAACGAGAGAATCGCCGTCCACGTCACCGTCCGAGGACCCAAGGTCAGCATTATTCATATTCATTCTAGAGAGGAGAGGAGATGGATGGAGGGTTAAAGAGAATTTATATTGACTAATGTTTATCAAGGCTGAGGAGATTCTTGAGCGTGGATTGAAGGTCAAGGAGTACGAGCTCCGACGAAAGAACTTCTCGGAGACCGGCAACTTTGGCTTCGGTATCTCTGAGCACATCGATCTTGGAATCAAGTACGATCCTTCTATTGGTAAGTCAAACTGCACTGCTTTGATGTGATTTTAGTGATTGTGATATGCGATATGGGTAGATGCATATGGCAGAGAAGAAGAACAGCAGACTAACGCGAACCAGGTATCTATGGTATGGACTTCTACGTCTGCCTCGCCCGCCCTGGAATGAGAGTCGCTCGCCGCAAGCGTGCGTCGGCCAAGGTCGGTGCCCAGCACAAGATTGCGCGGGAGGACAGCATCAACTGGTTCAAGCAGAAGTACGACGCTATTGTTTTGTCGAAGTAAAAAGTTTATACAGCACGAATTGTATTTATGTAATATTCAATCTGGTCGAAAGTAGTCAGTGAAGTGGTGTTCAAGGAGTAGTAGAGTAGAAGAAGAAGTAGAAGTAGAAGTAGAAGTAGAGTAGTAGTAGCAGTAACTAGTTAAGAGTCTAGAAGCAGTAGTCATCCATTACATAACACTCTTACATAATCCACCACTAATCACCCAAACGGGCTCCGGTCGGTGCAGGCCCGGAGCCAGCAGAGCCGGGCCGGTCGAGCCACAGCCAACCACGAGCGGGCATCTTCTGTTTTCACCTGCCGGCTTTCTCTCCTCCTCCTCCTCTTCACCACCTCTTCGCCAACTTGCTGTCTGCTGCTGCCGTAATACGCCCAATTGACCCAATTCCACAATGCTGAGATCCTCTGCTGCCAAGGTGTGTCCTGTGTTCTTTTGCTTGCTTCCTCGTTGGCTTCTTGTTCTCCGCCGGCCTGCTAACCTGTCCCTCAGCTCTCGAGATCCGCGATCCCCCTCGTCGGTGCCCGCAACGCTACCTCCCTCGCCCCCACCTCCGACATCTTCAAGCCGTTGAAGTACGGCGGAAAGTACACCGTCACCTTGATTCCCGGTTAGTCCATGCTCCTTCCTCATCCTCACCCTCTCTCTCTCTCTACTAACATCACCCAGGCGACGGTATCGGTGCCGAAGTCTCCGAGTCCGTCAAGACCATCTTCAAGGCCGACAACGTCCCCGTCGAGTGGGAGCAGATCGACGTCACCGGCGTCGGCAACTCCGAGGACGGCATCCGCGAGTCCGTCCAGTCCCTCAAGAAAAACAAGGTCGGTCTCAAGGGAATCCTCTTCACCCCCGTCGAGCGCTCGGGACACACCTCCTTCAACGTCGCCCTCCGCCAGGAACTCGACATCTTTGCCTCCCTCGTTCTCATCAAGAACATCCCCGGCGTCGAGACCCGCCACAAGGGCATCGACATGTGTCTCATCCGTGAAAACACCGAGGGCGAGTACTCCGGTCTCGAGCACCAGTCCGTCCCCGGCGTCGTCGAGTCGCTCAAAATCATCACAAAGTACAAGTCCGAGCGCATCTCGCGCTTCGCCTTTGAGTTTGCCCTCAAGAACAACCGCAAGAAAGTCACCGTCGTCCACAAGGCAAACATCATGAAGCTCGCCGACGGTCTCTTCCGCCAGACCGTCAAGGACATGGGCGCTGAGTATCCCACCCTCACCACCAACGACATGATCGTCGACAACGCCTCCATGCAGGCCGTCTCCTACCCGCAGCAGTTCGACGTCCTCGTCCTCCCCAACCTCTACGGCTCCATCCTCTCCAACATCGGCGCCGGTCTCGTCGGCGGCCCCGGCCTCGTCCCCGGCTGCAACATCGGCCACGAAATCGCCGTGTTTGAGCCCGGCTGCCGACACGTCGGTCTCGACATCAAGGGCAGAAACCAGGCCAACCCGTCCGCCCTCCTGCTCTCCTCCTCCATGATGCTCCGCCACCTCGGCCTCGACGCCCACGCCGACCGCATCTCCAAGGGTGTCTACGCCGTCCTCGCCGAGGGTAAGGTCAGAACCCCTGACCTCAAGGGCACCAACAGCACCTCCGAGTTCACCAAGGCCGTCCTCGACAAGATGGAGACTTTGTAATTCCCTCTCTGTTCTTCCGTCATAGACTCGTCTTTCTTCCATAAATAATGAACCAGATCCGCATGCTTGATGCTGCGCATTAGCATGTCATCCACGCTTCTTTATTATGTCATTTTTCTCTATCTTTTTCCTCCTATTTTTGGCAATGTTTTTCATTTTAATCTCATGATCCTCATTTCTTTTATTTTTATTTCTTCTTCTTATTTTATCATAAATGCAATTATCTAAGAAATGGTAGCATACATGAATCGTAATAGTACAAAACACCACCACTACTGACTAGATGGTAAAACAACTCTCCGAACGCCGGTCCACAAACAGTGGAGTGAAAAGAACTATCAATGAACACAAACACGAAAATCACAATGAACAAACACACATCAAAACTTTGGCCGTCTCTTGCGGCCCGTAAACTGACTGTCCAAAGCCACAAGCTTCCCCCGCTTACGCATAAGCTCTTTCTTCCGATTAATGTACTCCTTTGTACTTTCCTCCTTCCTATTCTTCTTCGACGTCCGTCTTGCCGCGTGCTGCTTATCGATCTTGACGCCCTTGAGATTGATATCGTTCGTCGTGATATTCCCCGCCGTCAGAATCAAGTAGTACTTCCGATTCTTCTTCTTGTCCTCGTCGTCAATCACCAAACCGCCAGCGAATCCCGCAGTCTTGGCCGCCCCCAGAATCTGCTCGACCTGTCTATCGTCGCGCGGATAGAACTGGCATGCGACTTTCCCTCCCCTGCGCAGCGCCGCGTACAGCGTGTCAAAGAACCGCGCCAGCCGCCGCTTCGGGTCGGCCGTGTTTGTGTCGGCGTTGCACAGCCACTGGATCGCGCTGATACTAATCACGGCGTCGAACGAGCCCGCGCGAAACGGGATCCCCGCGCCCATATCCGCCAGCAGCAGATCGCCGGGCACGTCCCTGTCGAGCGCGACCGCCAGCATCGACGGCGAGATATCCATGCCGACCCAGACATGCCCGCCTTCCTGGCTGAGGATCTCGCCCGAAAGTCCGGAGCCGCAGCCAATGTCGAGGATGTGCTGGTGCGGGTCGAGGGCGAGCAGATCGAGCGCGCGGAGCGTCATCTCGGCTTGGATGTGCTGGATGCGCGAGGAGGAGGTGTATTTCTTGGACTCGGTCTCCGAGTAGAAGACTTCCGGGGGAGCTGTTGTCTCGGGCCGCGACATGCTGAGTAGTGTACAGAGGGAGAGTGAAGAGGTGGTGGTGGTGGTGGGTTCTGAGGACGAGCAAAGACCAAAAATTTTGGTCGAAAAAAAAGGTTCGGACTCAAACTCCCAACGCTGTTGACTACCTTTAATAGGACACGATTTCTTACAACTATTTACAAATAAGCAGCAATATAGCAGGATTGAAGGTAGCTGATTGTTTTTGATTGTATTTGTGTGCTTGTGCAATTCAAAATAACCTATACTTCCTTGTCTACTCTATCTTCCTAAACTTGAGCCTGCGATCCTGCTACAATACTCGAGTTGTTCAAAAGTACATACACCTTTCCTACAAAGACATGAGGACCATGTAGCTGTATTACGCCCTTGCAATCCATATAGGACTTTGCATCCGTAGAGGACAAATCGACCAACATGTAGATACATACAAACAAACCATACAACGTACGTACACCCATGCTCTACCTCTCGTTCGCCATCGCACTCGATCACCCACACGAACCTATCAGATCCCTGTGTCTGCATCCGCACAACTTAAATCAAACTCAAGAAAGGACAAACAAAGACGAGATCATATCAAATCAACTCATACGATCCGCGCGTTGCCTCCCCGCGAATTCTCGTCCCCCAGCCAATCACCCGCGCGACCTCGGCGATGCCCTCGCGGATCTTTCCAATCACTACCTTCGCCATGCCCTGGCCCTTTGCATACGCGCGCGCCCGATCGCCCGCTCCGACGCCGAATCCCGAGCCGCCTGCCGCGCTGCCGCCGCCGAGCGGGCCCCCGCCGGCGCCGCTGCCGCTTGAAGACCCAGAACCGGCGTCCATGGTCGAGGGGAGGACGTTGTCGCCTGCGGAGAGGGAGACGAAGAGCGAGAAAGGGACGAACCAGACGCAGATGCCGAAGAAGGAGGAGACTTCGGAGAAGGAGGGGAAGGAGGCGGGGGGTTCGTAGAGGGGCGAGGAGCGGAGGGTTGGTGGGGGGATTGAGGGGCGGGAGAAGTGTTGGAACCAAAAGTAGTGGTTGAGGAGGACGAGGACTGGGGTGTGGTTAGCGGCTGTGAATCAGAGACGTGTATATATGCATATGTATAGATATTCGCATCAATCAGGAGCCCGCATGAATCAGAGCAATTGACGTGAGAAGAGAGACATACCACAGCTGGCAATAAAAGTACTACTCGAGAGCTGAATGAACGGAAACTGTTTGAGGTTCTGAAAGTAAACGAGCTGGGTGGCGATCGAAAAGATCGTGAGCCAGAACGGGAAATGATCAAAGAGCAGGAGCAGGACGTGTATGCCGATGATTCCAAATATCAGCTTTTCCAGCAGCCGCTTTGTGAATCGCGAGTGCTCCTCGACCAGTTCTGAGAGGTAGTAGAGACCCGCGGCTGTGTGTGATTAGAAGAAAATGATTAGCTTGTGCTGAAAGGAAAAAGAAAAGAACGGAGGGGAGATCAGGGTGGTTACCGATTGCAAGGGTGAGGAAGACGAAGCCCACCAGGATGCCGATGTAGGACAGCAACGCCAGGAACATCGCAGACGATTGAAGATCAATGAATCGAGAATCAGACAGGCAGCAGCAAACAGTTCAAGATTATACGACTAAAACAATGCGGTAGAAGAGGAATTGGAGGCGGATTGCGATGATGCGAAGGTGAATGGACTTCGAACGGACAAAAAGGTGAGGACGGGCAGGGCAGGCGCGGGTTGTGAACAGCTGTGCCTTTCCACATTCAGAGATATAAGACCGCAAAGCACTGTTTTTTCTGCTATTTGTTTATCTATTCATAAACTACATCTACATCTTACTCTCTACAACATCCCCTCTTTTCTTTATATTCCACCTCTCCGCTGCCAACCAGCGACCCTTCTCGCGAATCCGCCCTCTCTCCTACCTCAATCCACAACCCCAACCCTCCGCTTCTCGACATTTTCGTGAACTTCACCTTCACGACTGAAAACCGTCGACCGTCGTCCACTTCCGCTCTTTCCCCTCCACCACCGCTACACTCCCCCGTCCGCAGGCGTAAACAGTGCAAGATGACTATCCGGTTTCAAGGAATATCGATGCGGGGCAATGCCCTGGTCAAAGTAAGTCCCGCCCCCTCCGCCGTCTTTTTCCTCCTCCTCCTCCTCCTCCTCGGCTTCAACTAACACCACCCCCAGCTCGTGCTAGTCAACAGATTCACCGGCCTCGGCCGCCACAACGCGGAGCGGATCTGCGCAAAGCTGGGCTTTTACCCGCGCATGCGCGCGCACCAGCTGCAGGAGCCGGATCTGCTCGCGCTCGCAAAGGAACTGCAGGGCTACACCGTCGGCGAAGCATACACCAACTCTGTGCGCGACAATATCAGATCGAAGAGAATTATTGGTACTTTTGCTGGTCGTCGCCATGCTCTTGGGTGCGTTCTCCTCTTTTTTTCTAATTTCCAAGTGTTTGTGGTTGTGATGGATAATTAACGTGCGTTTTTTTTGTTATTAGATACCCCGTGAAGGGACAGCGGACAAAGAACAACGGTTTGACCGCCCGAAGACACAACAGAGGCCAATGGGACACAGAAAAGCGCAAATTCACAACTCTTCGACAACTCGACCTCGCTCCGTCCGTGTCCACCGTCGTCGGAACCTGGGCTGTGTACGTCTCTCATCTCATCTTTTTCTCGTTCTCGTTCTTTGAGGATTTAAGCTAACTGTTTTGGATATATAGCAACGCTGCTGTGCGGGCAAAGGTCCTGGTCGACAAGATCAGGTTTTGGTGAAAATACCGGCGGGAGAGGAGCTCGCGTGGCATTGTACATACTACATACATAACATAACGACCGGAGATATCTATCGCACAGCGCAAGAAATCATGTTTGTATAATAATAATACTACAAGACGTCTATGACCTCGACATAAGCTAGAAGTGTATTTCTAAAACTGTGATTATACGACGAGAATATGCGTGACTAGAGAACAAACGCCAGATGCAATCAATATACAAAAAAACCCGACCAGCTGGAGCGCTGATTAACAACCAACCCCAGCGCAAACAATACAAATAAAAATGTACACAGGAACGGAAAACCCCTCTGCTCGCTCAAAGGATGATACAATAGCAACAAGAAATAAAAATAAACCCAAACCAGAGCAAGTACGCAACGAAGCGAGTAGACAGACCCCCGATATGAATGAACCCGCGGTGTTTATAGCGGAATAATGATAATCGTCGAGACAAATATGAAAAAAAGAAAGTAGGAAATGACGGAGGATTCAGCTTAATCCGGACGGTTTCTGCGGGTTGAGGTATACGCCTACTAAGCAGTTTGGTTCTTGATGGAGTAATATCCGTCTACATGCACCAAATCAGTCAGTCAGTCTCTCAACACGCAAACAGCAAAATCAGCAAGACAGCACCACGCAAACTCACGATTTCCGATACTCAACAGCGCCGTTTCCAGACTCATCCAAAACAGACTCTTTGGCAGCCAGGAAGAGTTTCGAGGCATCTTCTTTCTGAGCTACCCCTCTCACTATATTCTATCGTCAGTATTCCCGCTTCCTTCTCTCTCTCACGTTCGCTTATCGCGACGACAAGATGAATAAACAAACAGCAGAATAGAAACGACGCACCATCTAGACACATCCCGGTCTTGCTATCAATCAAGATAAACCCGTTCGCAGGCGTACTCAACGTCGCCGATCTACCTCATCCCATCGTCAGCCCTCTCTCTCTCTCTCTCTCTCTCTCTCTCTCTCCCCTCTCCCCCTCTCTCACTAAAACTCACATTTTATCAAACCAATTATACGAACTCGTCGCAAACTCCATCGCGCGCTTCAACTATTATCACAGGGGATGATATATAGAACACAAGAGTCTAGGAGAAGGTAAAGGGGATCAAAAGTGCCAGGCCGAGGTTTAGGTTCTCGGCGGACACGGGCGTTTCCGACGGACGCTGCTGCTGCGCTCGCTCGCTCGAGCTGCTGCTGCTGATAAGCCGTGTTTTTGTCTCTTCTTTACCTGCTTTGTTCACTACTGATATTCACTGTTAAACTAAACAGGAAATACTCGCTGCTTCTTCAATACTCCTCTACAATCAACACCTCTTCACTCCTTGCTCGTACTCGACCTCCACTCTCTACTCCTCTGCATCCTCGTCTAAAACTCTGATTCCACTTTAACTCAGTTCGCTATCTCGGAAGATTACCTCACGCACGAGTCATCCAGATCTGACTCTTTCACCCCCATCTCTACTACTACAGCTTATGTGTTAAGTCAAACAGGAGCGTATTTTTCAATATCAAGAAAATATAGATACAACAACGTAACATCAAACCACAAAAATAATATAGAAAGCACATACTCATCTTCTTTCTCTTTTTTCACAATAAGATAATATAAGATAATAAAAACAGCAAAAACGCATTTATAAAAACAACTCTTCTCTCGCCTGCAACTGCGCACATCAAAAAGACGCTTTTCTCTCTTACATGCCAGTCATTCCCTGCGTAAGCATCAGCCGTCCGCCGCCGAGGATCGGTCCCATCGGCGCCATCTCCGCGGCGGCCTGGTTCTCCTTCTCCTTCGCCTTCTGCTCTTCGACAAAGGCCTCCAGAGATTTGATCTTTGTCTCTTGCTCTCTTCTCTTGTTGATCAGGTAGGGCTATAAGAATGTTAGTATATAAAAGCTGCTTCAAAAGAGAAAAACAAAAAACTCACAGTAGTGAAATCACTGAGACTATGTCTCCACGACAACTCGGCAACAATATCCTCGCGGATGAGATCGTAGCAGGTATACAGCATCGCCGCATAGCACTCCTTATTACCCACATCAACAAAGTACTGCAACAGCTCCTCCACAACCTCGATCTTCCCGCTCACCGCCGCGGTCTCGATCGCGTCCTTGAACAGCTTATCCGACTTTGACAGCTCGATCGACTGCGCCCACCGCTTGTTGTTGCGGTAGATCCGCGCCGCGATCTGGCGGAAGAAAATCAGCCCGTCGGACTCGAGCCGCTTCGCGAGATCGAGCGGGTCAAAGTTGTCAAAGTTGTCGACAGAGTCACGCAGAGACTTGTAGTCCTCTTCCTCGATCAAAAGCTCGTGGTACGCCTTGTTCACCGCCGCGTTGTTCTGGTTCTGGACTGCGACCAAAAACGGCTTGATCAGCGGGATATTGTCCGACTTTTCAAACATCCGCACAACTCGCGTCACATCAATCCGCGGCGTCAGCGCAGTCAGCAAATCAGTCAACAGCTGCGGCTGCTCCGCAAGGTAAAAGTTCAGCGCGCGGTAGTAAATCTCCAAGTTGGCGACCTTGACAATGATCTCCTTGAACGCAGAGTGCTCGAACGCGTCCGCCGCATGCTCCATGATCGCCAACGCTGCATTGTCCCACTCGTCGTAGTGGCAGTACAAAAACACAAGCTCCGGCCACAGGTGCGCATCCTCGCACGCCCGGATCGCCTTCGGAATGTTGATCCGCGACCAAAACAGCTTCAGGTGCTCCATCATCTTCTCCGGGTGATACTTTGAGTACAAAATCGCGAGCTCCGTAAACATGCCCATATGCGCGCGCTCAAGTCCAAGACCCTGCTCGAGCAAAGCAATCAGCTCGTCAAAGTATCCGTTCTTCTCGTACGTGTTTACAAGATCAAGCAACTCCTCGGCATGAACAATAAGGTTAAGACCGCAAATCTGCGCAAGTCTAAACTCCTTCTTGTCAATACACGCCTCGTTAACCTGCTTCCACACCTTGATACTGCCCGCCTTGCGCGCAGAGTCGACCGCGGCCTGGTAGTCGCCAATGTACACAAGCGTCGACGCCAACTTGGCCCAGTTTGAAATCGATCGGTACAAGATCCGCGCGGCGTCGTAGTTCTTCTCCTCAAACAACGAGTCTCCGACCTCCTCCACATTCGCAACATTCGCGCCCGACAAAAGCTCCTCAAACTCAGGAAGCTTGCCGACCCGCGCGTACGAAAGCAAAAGCTGGCTGTCGACAGCCGGCTCGCGAATCGTTTTCCGCGCAAGGTTCAAAAACTTGATCAGCTCATCGTCCTTGCCCGCGCGCGACGCAATCTCAATCACCTCCAGGTAATTGCTCGGGTCGTTCGCGCGGATGTAGGACTCGATCGAGTCGTTGATGCGTAAGCCGTTGAGCTGCGCGCGTCCGAGCAAACTCCAAACCTCGGGCGTGTCGACTTTCTCGGCATATGTCTCGGCACGGTCAAGCGACATGATGTGGTCGACCAGCACTCCAATAGCCGCCTGGTGGTTCTTCTGCTTCTTGTAGATCTCGAATCCTTCCTCGTGCAGACCGCTGTCGATCGCAATCTGAGCAATATCATCGGCGTCGTAGCTGTCCAGTCTATGAATGTAATCCATGACCTTGGCCTTGTCAGCCTTGATCGCAGTCAAAATAAGCAAGTTCTGCAAGTTCGTGTTGTCGTTGAACGGCGAAGGCTCTAAAACAATCTTCTCCAACAACTCAATCAACTCAATCGGCAGATCCGCAGACATAAACGCCTGCACAGCAACAGACACGTCATCCGGCGAGCTCGACTCGGGAACCGCAGTCGCCACAACCTGGTCAACCAGCTGACGACGGTGGATGTTGTTCTCGTTCAACACAAGCGCCCACAGCTCGGCGTCCGCGCGCGCGACAAGGTATCGCGCCTGGTGCTTGAACATCGAGTTCTCGTTCGTGATCTGGATCAGCTCGACGTCGTTCTGTCCCTTCTCGTAGGCGATAAAGGCAAGGTACGGGTCGCGCTTCTCGCAGTACTTTCCGACAATCAGCGAGTTGTACAAGCTGTTCTCGCGCAAGAACTTCTCGGGGTTGTTGTTGCTGTCGATGTAGATCTTGGCCAGAGCATTGTAGAGCGCCGGATCCTGCGAGCCGCTGGCCATGGTAGCCTCCAAGAACGGCAAGATGAGCTTCAGTCGGTTGCGCTTCTCGACCTCGTCGACGAGCTCGTCAAGAGGCACCAAGCCCATGACCGATTGCAAGAGAGTCTTGATGATCGACTCCTCGCAGTCGACGTCAAGCAATCCACCAATGACCGCGGGAGTGCGCGTGGGGTTAACCTTCTGCACATAGGTCTCAATGAACTGGAACTGCTGGTTCTGGTACAAGTACAAGACAAGATCGTGGATGTAGTTGAACCGGTCGCAAACAATGATGAGCGGGAGCTGGTCGGCAAGCTTGGCCTCCTTGAGAAAGTTCTTGACCTTCTCCGGGTTGTACACGTTGTTGTCGCGGCAGATGCGCTCGACTTCCGTGAACTGGCCAATCTGGCACGCCGATCGAATGTACTTGAGCACAACGTCGGGATCCTGCGTGAGATTGACAGTGCTCTGCAGGTAGTAGTACAGACCCTCGAACGACTTGAACTCCTCAAACAGCGAGATGATGCGCTGGGGTCCGAGCAGGTCAGAGTACTTGATGGCAATCTGAATCACAACCTGCAGATTCTGTCGGATGTTCACCCGCAGCATCTCGTGCAGGCACTCGAGCGACTGCTCGACACTGAGCTTGTTGCCAAAGAACTGCACGAGCCAGTCCGGGTTGAGCACGTTGGTGTGCACAATCACGCGCTTGATGTCGCCAATGTCTTCGTAGTGCTCGAGCGCACGCTGGAACAGACCGGCCTTCTCGCAAAGCATCGCGATACGGCTCTTGTCGTAGTAGCTAAACATATCGTTGCCAAGAATGGCGTCGGCAACCTGCGGCGCGCTCATGAGGTTCATCTCCAACAGACGAGTCTGCAGCGCACCTTGCTCGGGAAGGTTATCCTTGAGCGCATCAAGCAGGAACGCTGTCGCCTGCTGGATCATGTTCTGCGACATGAAAATGTCGACGACCTTGCTGAGATCGACCAGCGCGCCACCTTCGTGGTTGGCAAGCTGGGTCGCAAACTCGGCTCCCTTCTCGGGATTGATGCGCACGAGGTTCTGCAGCAAGACCGAAAAGTCAGGCGTGTAGCCGACCTTGGAGCAGTACGGTAGAATCTTCTCAAACTGACCGGTCTCGGCAAAGCAAGCCACGACCTTGGCGGGCGCATTGCCGCGAAGGTAGACACTGAGCGCGAGCATAGGATCGTAGCCGTGCACAACATCTCCAAGCTCCTCAGAGCACTCGAGCTTGTTCTCCTTCAGCCATTTCTCGAGCAATGCCTTCTTGTTGGACGACAAGACCGGGCGCGCAAGCTCAATAGACTCGTGGCGGTTGAGAGTACCCTTGTCGAGCAACGTGCCAAAGTACTGCAGAATAGGCGAGGGCTGGCCGGGAACAGACGGCAGGTGCTTGAACTGCTCGATCGTCTGCGGAGTGCGCAGGATTCCGCGGGGAGAAGTGGCAGCAACGCGGGCGGCATCCGCGTACTGGCCGGCGGCAATAAGCTGCGAGAACTGCTGGACGTAGAGATCGTCGGCGCCCGAGAGACCCGCGCGCGAAGCGAGAGCGATGGCGATGCCAGGGTTCTGGAGGGTCTTGAGGATGTATGGGATGACGGTATTCTCATCAACAGCAACCGACAGAACCTGTCCCTTTCTGTTGATCGCCATAATTCCCGAGGACGAGGTATGGATGGTCGAGGTGAACACCATCGCGTTGCATATTCTGTTCATGAAGATGCAAGTTCCGCTGTCGAGGTCGTAGAGGTGGATGAAGCCGTGCTTGGTCAGCATGTACAGGATACCGTACTTCTCCGACGCCTGCAAGGCAACAGGGAAATCCGACGCAGCGTCGGCGGGTATGTAGATATCGACGGCCTTCTTTGCGTATTTGGGACCGGCGGCCTGCGGATCGATCTCGATGATGTGCAGCTTCGCGCCCGTGGCGGACCGGGTGGCGAACGAAAACAGCTTCGAGTCCGAGGTCGCGCCGTCAAGGCGGAGACGGGCAAAGGTAGCGGCGTGGCCCTCGATGGGTTGCGACTGCTTGCGATCCATCGAGTAAAGCTGCATGTGTCCGACTACGCGTCCTTGCTCGGAGGCGATTCCGACCAAGACACTCCATTTTCCGTCATGGTCGACATGGTAGTTGATCAATTGGCAGGCCTAGAATGTCAAATAAGTTCTGATTAGTCGGCATACGCTAGAGTAGTTAAAGAAGCATACTTACAGCAAGCGAAACGTGGCGCTCAGTAATCTTGACGGGCGCAGCCTGGGTGGAATCAATGATATCCCAGTGGTAGATGCTGGTATCAGTGACCAAGACGATCGACTTATCATTGAACCACTTCCAGTACACGACGTCCTCGTCCATGACGTGCGACTTGAGTTTCTGCTTGAGATCCAAGTTGAAGATCTGCAGCGTGCGGCCCTGGGCGCGCAGCGCAAGTACGTTCTGCGACGGATTCATGATTGCCGAGTCGGCGGAGATGTTGCGTCGCACGATGCTGTTGCCATTGTGGAGATCGATGATGACAACCTGGGCACCGGCTTCGGTGGTCTCGCGGACGCTACAGCATTGTTAGAACAGTCCAATCTCATCAATTACGGCGCGGAAGATACGCATCAACTCGCAGAAATGCCATCGAAATACATACCAAATGTAGTGATCGCTCTCAAGAGTACATGTATTGAAACCAATGGACTCCTGGGGGATGCCGATTGACATCAAATTCAGGTGCTCCTGAAATTGGATTGGCAAAGCAGCTTCTGCCATGATGAAATGCTGTAACTTTTGCTTCTTCTTTGCTCGCCAATTGTTTCAGCTCAATACTAATATTGAATGGCTTCTTTCTTGCTTGTCTCTTCCGAGGGAGTTATGATTGGAGAAGGTTGCTCGAGAAGAGTCTGAGAACCGATCCGAATCAAAACAAATCTATCCGATCTACCAATACAGACTGTGCAGAAAATCAAAAATCAGCCGGCTATTCATCAAACACGCAGAATCCGATCACGATCGCCCGAGAGCGGCATGCAAACCAAAAAGGCGGTGCGTCGAACAAGCTGCGATGCTGTTCCGCTCCTCGGCTGCCCCCCTCCCCGAGGCGTCCGAACGCAAGGCCAGAAAAGATAACACCGCCCCGCTCACCCGGGACCCAATCGCAATCAAACAAAGCTAATCAAATTAACAAACAGCACTGCAAAGCTCACCGTGTATCGAACCGCGTCTGGTCTAGTGAGGATTGGATGTCGATGAAGAAGGCAGGTGGATGGGATGCGCAGGCTGGAGAAGGGGTGTGGGCGGATATCGTTTCGACGCTGCATCGACGTGGCTCGGATGCGCTCTCAGCTGCTGCGCGCTATGCCCGTGAGTTGTGATATGCACGTGACTTCACTCACATATACTGTTTTCAGATTATAATTGAGTGCTGCTGGATTGATAGGTGTTGGATAATTGTAGGTGTATATTGTCTGTTTACTAGAGATACAATGCTCGAGGTCTATAGAGTACTGTGTGGTTTCTGTGGCTGGATCATCTTCAGCTTGATCTGACCTGTGATCCACACCGACGACGAACGGCTGCGACCATCCCAGTCTACAGTCTCAGCAATTGTCCCTACTTTCGCAAATCTCCTTGAGTCTTGATTTGACGCGACTGAATCTGCCTGGAGCGATGGCCATTTGTGCTCTAGAGGCTATGGTATTGTGAAGACGTGCTGTTGATAGATCAGCGCGATTGTTCAGCGCGGCGTTCAGCGCTGGTTTTCATCTCTGATTCTCTGTAAGCCATCGAGCTGCAGTTTGCACTGTCATAGCGGAGACTCTTATTTGAGTCGTGTGGATGTTTTTTTGGCTTCAATGATGCCGTACGACTAGCAACATCTTATGCTTTGTTCAAGCTTCGTAACGACAATTTCACGGCGCCTTCAAAAAGCTCTTATTCGAGAATCATGATCCGCCAGAGATAAAAGTTGCAAGCATGCCCCGCCTATTTCATCGCTGTGTATGCTACGATTGACCAGATCGCTTACACTTTTGTGTATGAAGACGATATGTATATGGGTTTCTGCACTGTTACCCCGCCACTACTTCTGAGTACGATGGATCTGGAAGTAACTGCTACTCCCATCATATCTGACTGAGACTCTGCTTTGGCTTCTGTTGTGTCCTTTTTGGAATCAATCTCATGATTCGCAAAGGGCGCGTGGAAATCCACTCTGCGACTCACTGTTGCTGGACATATTTGATTAAATACTGTAGACTTCGCGCGATCGTCGCAGCGTGGATCCAGCTCAGAGCTATTTACATAACAATGATATTCTTACCGAAAAGGTTTTGTAATAATCTCTTTTTGACTGCATAAGAGCACAGAAGATTATCGCGATGAGTACAGATCGCAGATTGATACTCAAATCAATCAGTACCTTGCGCTGTAACGGTTCGGTTCTCAGCTCAGATCTGCATGTACAAAGCTGACCTAGTTGCATATAATGAGCAAATGTGAAGAGAATGAGAAACGAATGTTGAGTAGATACTAAAGCAGACGGGCACAAATATGTGCGCAAAGCTATTTATACTCTGGCGTAGATACAAAGAACATGGCATAAGACAATGGAACACAAATCTCAATGTACCGGTTTATTCACGCAAACAAGGGATTGTCTATCCAACAGCGCACGAAATTTCTCCATTCAATACACAAAACTCCCTCAGACGTCTTCCACGAACGCGCGAGCGCTGCGATGATTTATATCTGAAATATTGAAATATCAGCACCGACCGAGTCGCGCAATCTTCACAGAATCCCTGCATCGCTTCGACAGCTCAGCTTTCGATATTCTCCAAACAGCTCCGACCATCAAGACGGTTCAGTTTTCGTTTGGGTAGAAGTCACTGCTGGTTAGAAATTAGAAATGAGTGCTGTGTAGAAAGAAGTGCGCGACGGGGTCGGTTGCGCGGCGGGGTGAGTGTGAGCAGTAATTATTTCAGCACCGAGTCGCGCGTTCATCAAAGTACCCTTGCAGCGCTTCTTTAGCTTAACTTCTTTTATTCCTCTGGCTAGCTTCGACGCCTACATGCGTATACTCTTTTAGAAAAATATATACCATAGATAGGTAAAAATACGCTTTGCAAAAGTAGACGAGCCGGTTTATATGGTAAGTCCTCGACTGTATCAGCTGTGTGGTCCACCGATACGAAATTCCTCCAATATTTCCACATGATATCTCTCCTTCCAGGCAACCATCAAATATTCCTCTCCGATCAAGTTCTGTTGATCCAAACAGCTGAGTGGATAAGACGAGTCTGGTCTGTACATGGATTTCTAATCTTGGGTATTTGGTCAGGTTAAGAGCGCTGTACATGAGTGCGTGTTCGCGCGATATCCTCCTTCTCAAGAAGAGGAAGAGCTGCGAGAGCTCATCAGCCCCCTCATCCACCACCCGCGTCTCCACCCAGCAAAAGCAACAACTAAAAATCCGACATCACATCTCTCAAATCAAAAAAAAAAAAAACTCATCATTATGCGTTGCATACGAGTATATCCACCACCGCTTACGCGTTACAAATAAAAAAAGTAAATCAAGACGTCGTCACCGACGCTTTATTTACACCTTTCCGAAACGGGTATAATAATAACCAAGCAACCCACCCGGCGGCCTGTCAAATTTGCTCACGATGGGTACCTTTTCTAGGGTTTTTGATTAGCTTTATTTTTGTAGATGTGGAGTATTTATTGCTCAGGATATTAGTTAGAATGCAGATACGGTAGGAGGTAAACATGGAGAGCTGATGAGAAAGTGCTTGCTTCTGGAGAGGAAGGAGTAGAGCGCCGCTTGATACTACGTAATTGGATGCACGCAGCGTATCACCCACCCGACCAAAGAAACATATGTCTTTCTGCTCTAGGCTTCTTCCGACTAAAGAAATCGCATGGAAAATTCTACAATAGAAGAACAGGCACGAAACCACGAGAAAAAACCGCACCATAAACCATGACGTCATCCGCCATCTCAAGAAATCATCTCAATCATCGTCATCGCCTCTCAGCGCAATTAGTCTACGGCGGCGGCGGCGTGCCTTGTTCCTCGCAAACTATCGTCACACGTAAAGTAGAGAGTAAAGGTGATCGGCGCGCGCTGTTCTTGCAAGGTACACAGGCAGCCGTTCTGGAGCCGGGCGATAACGCTAATTAGTTTTTTGTTTTGCTTCTATTGCTGAGGGTGGTTTTCTTCACGCGTGGCGGATGCAGAGGGAGTGGGTTTATGCAATGTACGCGCCTCGTGGCGGGAGGTTCGTCAAGTCAAGCATCAGGAGTGCGTCTACCTCCGAGAAAAGTCTGCAGAAAGAGTCTGCAGAAAACGACGGGACGGGACGGTGGTACTGAACCGACGAACGGACGATGCGATGCACATATCCTTCCTTGCCTTGCCACTTTTTGTGCCTTTGCTGCTCGTCTGGCACACAGCGACGAGCAGGCTTCGTAAGCTGTTCTGGTATATGAGTATCATCACTGACTGCAGCGGTTGAGTGTGTGCTGGGGTGGTTTGCCGGTTGCCAGCATGAACGGTTTAATACGCTCAGCTCAGTACTCTGATCTGACATCATGCCAACTTTACAACTCGAGCAGCAGAGAAGAAGCAGAGACCTGAGCAGAGAGAGACTTCACTTCATTCAACAGAACGCACAAGTCGATCGAGATAGGAGCAGTCTCTTGCATTCACATCCCAAAGCAGATCGAGGGCTACGCGCAGGCAGCAGGCAGCAGCAAGCACATCTGTGACAGCACATACACACACAACAGCCTACATCCTCAAGTCCTAAAAATACCCTTCATCATAAACCCAGCAGCCGCAGATCCACCGCGCGCTCTATTCCTTATCCACTCTCTCTACTCTCTGCTCTGCATAAATGACGACAAATAGCCGAGTCGAGTGTTCTAGTAATTCGAGTACCGCGATAAGCGCAGGAACCGCACCGGTGGATACAGGTTAGGGTACAGTGCCCGTTTGCGTCCGATGGGGTAAATTTCTCCTGCGTGCGCTCGCTCGCCATCCCTGCCGTCGTCGAGGGATTTACGGGCCGGGCGGAATCTGCGGAATGCAGAGGTACGATGGAGAAGGTAGTGTAGTCTAGCGTAGTAGTCTTAGAAGATAGAAGTCTTAGAAGATAGAGAGAGTACTGCAGGAGTATCACCCAGACGAACACCGTCCGCTGTTCAGCGACTCGCACTCCAGCAGCAGCAGGAGGACCCAAAACCACGTATGACGTCCAAGCAGAGGCTGTGACTGTTTCCGCGGGCCGGAACAGCATCATGGCATGGCGTCCACATCCGGTGTTAAGATCTACAAGTGCTATATTCTAGGATAAGAGAAACGCCGTCGGGGTATTGATACTCTTGATATCTCTATAGTTACTCGGTGGGCCTGAGGAGGCGGCGAAGGAGGAACGCGAAGGGAAGATCGGCAAGGCAGGATTGCCAAATCCGGCGGATTCTACGGTTGATAATCAAAAGTCTTATCCGGTCTTTTGGTTCTTGTGTAGGTATTTTTGAAATAGCTGTTTTTGAACTATAAGTACAGTTTACAATAGAGTAAATCTCACAAACCCGTCTCAAACAATTAAAAATATCTAACAAAAAAGTCGACAGAAGCAGCCGGTGCAGAAGCAGAGGCAAGCAACTGAGGATTACACGAAAGTATTAAAAGAAGCAGATTAAATGCAAAGAACTCCAACAGATCGTCCCAAAATACCTCTCTCAAATGTACCTCTATACCCTAACCAACGAAAACAGGAGCATGATAGAGCCAATTCCCTCAGGAGTACATGCGGTCGGCGAGCTCCGCTGCGAGCTGCCTATCCTTGCCACTGATAGAGTGAACAAGGAATGCATGGAGATGACCAAAAGAGAAAGACATTAAGAGGAGGAGTCGCTCATAATTTCCGATGAGTCAAGATGAAAACAGAAAAACCACGAAAAAGCATCATTTCTAAAACAAGGGTAGAGAAATGAGGCATTTACAGGACGAGAGCGATGCCACCGGCAACGACGGCACCGAGGATGCCAGCGCCAACGATGTTCTGCGAGCCAGCAGCGGCGGACTCAGTGGCAGAGGGGGTGGCGGAGGTGACGACCGACGAGTTGGTGGTCGAGGTGCTGTTGGAGGAGGTGGTGCTGTTGGTGGTGGTGTTGGAGCTGGAAAGGGTTAGCAAGGGGTGTGACTATGAAAAAATTTGCCCCTGGGAGAAAGGGGAGAGAGCAGATAGGGGACATACACAGCGGCGGAGACACCAGCGGCGGCGGCAAGAGCGGCGATGAGGAGCTTGAACTGCATTGTGAAGGTAGTGGTTGGTAGTTGAGCGAGTGTGTGTGTGTGTGTGTGTGTGTGTGGTAGTGGTAGTAGGAGAGTAGTGTGGAGGGAGAAAGAAGGAAGAGAGGAGGGTGGGAGGCGGACGGGAGTTATATAAGGCGGCAGAACGAGGGAGAACCGGGCAGAGGCAGATACGGCGGCGAACAGGCGCTGCGCCACTCAAACCGGGTCGTACCCACCACCCTCTGCCGTGGATACCGGGGTGCTGTGGGTATTTTTAGAAGCCGATCGAGAAATTAAAATAAAAAAATAAAAAAACTTTTCACCTGCCAGCGGACGGCCGCGCGTTCGCTCGCTCGGAGCAGCCCTTGCCCTGTTTTGCCACCGCCGCCCTCGCTTTCGCCCTGTTCGGCGTCACCCGGCTGGCCCGTTGCCATGGCAAACTGCCTATTCGGGCGCACTGCCGGATCCGTGCAGGTCCTGCGCCTGCGAGAAAGCTCTGGATAGTCAGATAGGAAGGCCTGGCTGGCTCGCGCCTGATGCGGACGACGGTCAGAGGCGAGCATGCCATTGCTCAGTGTCAGTAGCAGTAGTCAGTATCAGTAGTAGTAGTCAGTCGTGAAGCTAGATGCTGCTTATTGATGATTGACTGATTGCGGACGAGCCCTGCAGGATATAGTGACTATCGATTATAGTGTGTCTATAGTGTGGCCTTCAGCTTCACGCTGCTCTTGCTACTCCTGCTACTCCTGCTACTCCTGCTACTCCTGCTATAATCCTGCGTCCGATCCGGTGGATCAGCATATTTATTGCATTGCATTTGCACTGCACTGCGTCTCTTGCGACCTGTGCTGGTGGATTATTTTAATGCTATGACTGACATAGATTGCATTGTGCTTACGGGCACGCAGTCCTTCCACCCTCCCTCCGTACTCAACTATCATCATCTGCCCGGTTATTTTTATCCTGCTTCTCCTCGCCTGGGGCTACTCTATCTTCCTCCCGGAAAAGAGAAACTCGCACCGAGGACGTACACAGCATACCGTAGGCGTAGGGTACTTTGACCACTTTGCTCCGCTAACTACTCCTACTCCTACGACTAAGCAGGGTCTGGCCCTTGCGACTTGCGAGCGACGATCCCACGCTTGTTTATTCGCATTGTAGATCAGCACTGTCTGTTTGTTATCTTTGGTGATCAGCTCGAGTCTTCTCTCTCCTTCCGGAGCCTGCCCCTTCGGTGGTCAGGAAAAACGTCAGGAAACATGCATCCCTTAACTCCTCTCCTCTCCTCTCTCCTCCCCCCCTGGTTACCAGTCACTCGCCAGTCACTTCTATGACTACGCCTGACAATCGGAGATGAATAGCTAGGCCCCTTGCTACAGCACACTGCGTCCCGCCCCTTCCCTCCTTCCCTCCTTCATACTTGCCCCTCGCTGATCACTGGCGCCCCTTGCTTGGTCAGCGGCTCGCGTGAGCATAAGGAGAGGTACCTAGAACTAGAGCAAGGGATGCAGAGCAACAAGGAGAAGGGGCAGGAACGCAAGGCGGTCTACGGCTACGCCTCTGTATCCTATCCTGCCTGCTTCAGGAGTTCTTATCCGAGGCAAATCAAGCAGTGGGCGAAAAACCCTTGTAGTGAGCGAGTGCACTGAGTAGTAAGTAAGTAGCAGACTAAGAAGCTTGAGCCCCAAGGGCCCAGCGCCCGGCCCATGCAAGAAGAATCGAGAGCACGCGCGGAAGCCCCAAATAGGCCATGAGCAGGCGAAGTGCGCTGATATTGACTGACTGCATTAGTCGGCAAGAATAGAAACAAGCCAGCAATTTCCCGGAAGGAGTAGATTGCTGGCCGTCGGTACACGACGCCATCAGGATATGAGAGGGTCCTGTCAATCCACATAGTAAAGTGGGGGGCGCGGGCGTAAGAAGGCGCACTAAGCATTCTGAGATCTGCAGCCGCATGAGTAGCGTACTCTGACTGTTTTACGGAGAATAAGCTGCGGGCTACTGGCTGCTAGTGGGCCGGACCCGGCATTTCTCTCTTTCTTCTACTGCTCTTCATACTATTCAGATCCATATTCGATTCTACATTCATTGTCTTCTCATACACTGAAGCAAAACATAAGCATGCGTGAGCTGCTACAGTTCACAGAGTGAAACCACCCTACGAAACTCGGCGCCCTGGCCACCGCCCCTTCCATTCTTGCCCATTCTCACCGTCATCCCTCCGGTTGAGTGAAAGAAAGCGAGTAATTTCCGTTTCTGCTGTGGCTGCCGGTCGCAGTGTTCGGTTCAGAGTTCGGCGGTTCAGGGTTTGGTGAGAGAGAACAATTCCAGACCAATTCTAACCCGACTCGGATAAATGATGATCAAATACCCAGAAAGTCAATCATAATGGCGCAGTCTGCCTGCTTTTTCTCTTCTCTCAGTGGCGAGATCTTTGAGTGCTGTTGTTGCTCTGCGTAGTTATTGTCAATATCTGGACTGTACGATAGACATTGACTATACAGTGACTATACAGCGGCTGGAAACAGGTAGATTAATTGTTCAAAGAATGGTGGCAAGTGGCCAAGATTCGCTAGGGTTCTCAGACAATGCAGATTTGATTAGCATTGCTTCGCCCATTCTCGTCAATCTTCTTCTTTTCCGTCTCTTTCTCTTTCTCTCTTCCTCCTTCCTCTTCTCTCTCTCTTCTCTTCACTCTCCTCTCTTCTCTTCATATTCCTTTCAATTCTGCATACTGCTCTCCAGTCTACAATAATACCTAACTAACTACTCACAAAGTGGTGCCATCCCCATCTTCTCTCCTCCTATCCCTCGGCGACCGTGCGCGCCTTTATCCTCCGCACCAATCTTACTCTCCGTAACCCTCTAATCTCCTTCCGCGCTTCTCGCTCTTTTACCGACCCTTACTCATCATCCTCCGCCGTCGTGTGGTTTTTACGCAGAATATGTGGAGTATCGGTTCAGTACTCGTCCTCTCCTTAAAAATAGAATCTCAGACGATGGAATCTGAGATGATTCGTTGGAAGAGTAGAAGAGTAGATCAGTAGACAATAGAAAAGAACTGCGGATCTATCTAGTTGCCTGCGCAATCCCTCCGGCACTCGTCGTCTACCTGCCCGAGACATGCTCTCACGACCACCTCCCAGCACGCATCTCACCCCAACTACTACCCTCATCAGATCCCACCTCTCTCTTCCTAAAATAACAACAAAGGAGGCGAAGCAGCACAGCGCAGAGTGGGCCCGAGACGAGCGAGCGGAAATAGCTTCGGTTGTCGTCGGACACTATAAAACAATAATTCTATTTTAACTGTTGCGATGGAACTCAAGCAATTACCTCATCGCGGCGCCACTCGCTCTCCAAAGCTTTTTCTCTCTTTTTTTTTTTTTTCTTTGTCTTTAGAGTGTTTGGTGATTGCTGCATACGGCAAAGTGTCTCATCCTGTTCTAATCCGAGTCCAAATCCTCATCAACTTGTAGAAAAAAAAATCAGATCGCAGAAAGCCAGTGCCTGCCGAGAGAATAGCATCCAAGGCTAGAGAACCTCGGGCAGCGCCTTGCAGGCAGTTCAGATCTGGCTCTCACGTCATGTTTCAGCAGCTCTGACGTCAACTTCAACTTCTCTGCTCCCACTTCTGTCAGAACAGTTAAGGCAGTTCGGTTTAGTTTCTGGCTTCACCTTTTCTGGTTTTTGATGCCACATGCGCCGTTGACTAGTGTAAGAGAACGAGGATGACGTCGGAGGGAGGAGCTGGAGCTGGGTAGATGTAAACACATTACTCTTTTGAGAATTGAAATTGCTGCCGCGTCTCTACACAGCCCTGAGGCATATCTTGACACACCACTTCTTATTGCTGATTAACAGAGCAGATGAAAACGCGATAGATAAAAATACATATACACCCGAGCACAGGTCAACACCGCACACACTCCACAATCTGATAAAACTCCTTCCCCGAATCCATCTTCATTGCCTCCACCGTCACAATGACCCGTCTGAAGCAGCACCGCTTCGTTTCCTCCTTTAATTCTGTAAAGCGTTTCTCTACCAGACTAACCTTGGTCTCGTCAAACGGCAGTCTGCAGTATAATCACACTGTTAGTCGGATCACCAAAAGAACTATTTAGAACTATTTTCAGGGCAGATGACTCACCGGAAGCCTAGCAGCTGGGCTGCTGAGTTTGTATGGCACGCCGTCATGATCTGGCCATAACCATCTATCAGCACCACATTCAACTTAATCGACAACCCATTCCTAAACCAGCATTAGCACTCTCTTCTCACCCCGCAGCAACATCGACAACACATACTCTTTCTTAACTATGCTTCCCGTCTGCGGATCAATCGCCCGGCGCACGACGCACCGCACGCGATACCGTTCTCCGGTCTCTAGCATCTCCTTGTACCGCTTGTGTAGATCGGCGATCGTCAACAGTTCGATATCTTATCTTTGTCAGTTACTGCCACCCCAAACTCATTTCGTAAAAATCCTCTCACTTACCTTCCGCATCACTACCAACAACCGTCGCTTCTGATTCGATCGCAGGAGACATGCTCGGCTGCTGCTGCGCCGGAGGCGGCGAGCTCTTCAGCTCTCCTTTAACAAACACATCATCCCCATTCTTCTCCGACACAGACGACGCACGACTACTCGTCACCGGCACCTCGCTCTCGCTCGCACTCTCAGACCTGATCCTCGCGCTCTTCTCGTCCAGCTCGGCCAGCGCCTTCCGCTTCGCCGACCGCACAGGAGTGCGCACCTCCTCATTCGTCGACCCGCCCTGCTTCGTCGGCGAGTCCGCGCGCATCGCGTCCAGACTAGGCGCTTCTGTCCGTGTAGGCTGCGATACCGCCGAGCCGAGCAGTGCCTCGCGATTCCTTAGCAGATTCTTTAGCAGATCCTCGTTCTTCCTCTCGTCCAGCCTATCGATTATGCAGTCCGCTTTCGCATCCGCAACCAGCACAGACTCCCCGCCGGACGCCGTCATCCGCGGCCTGATCCCCTGGACCCGAATGAAGTCTCCCTCAGATATGCCTTGCACCTGCATCTGCCCATATGCCGAGCCTTTGAGTATCAGTGACAGGCCGTACCTGCCACTTGGCATGCCCGGGTTTTCGTAATACCGAAACTGCTTATTCTCGGTATAATCCGTCAACACAACGCCCTTGTCGCGCCCGGCATCAAAAGTCCGTAGCAGGTCGCCGACGACGGTGTACATCCGGCCGCTGCTGGCGTGTAGATCTTTGAGCTCCGTGAGCTCCGTGATGCTGTAATCAATCTCCTCGTCCGACTGTCTGGTGCTCGTACCTTGGGGCACCACCGCAGTCGCGGACTTGTAATTCCCTACAGCTTCCTTTGTCATCGCTCCTCCCAGGCCTTCCCAAATCTCGGCAAACGATCGCTTCTTCTCGCCTGGCTCGAACGATTGCTTGTACTCCGCCAGCGCGAGTGTGATTTTCTTTCGGGTCTCGAGCGAGGGCGTCGTGTTGCCCAATCGAGGGTCCCAGATCATCAGTCTCGAACCCTGGAGCACCGCGACGAAGCCAACTTTTGCCGACTTTACGCCTTGCTTGTCGTGACTCTGGTAGCAGCCTTTCTTGAGTTGTACCTGATCGAATGCGTTAGAATATTATCGTTCAAAGTAGCAAGAGCATGTATATGTCATACCGCTAGTCCATGGATAAAGATAAACTCGCCAACCTTGATGTCTAGACCGCTGGTTACCAATCCACTCCTGAAAAACGTGTTTGTTTGCAGCTGCGTCATTTTGTCGTCCGCGCTCCACGGGTCACTGATCGTAAGCGATGCATACGGATCTACAGACTCGCAGCGTTAGTCCACACCCCTCTCAGCTTATGTACAAGAGTAAACATACCGCGACCATTGCCGGGCTGTCTGAACTGAATCGCTTCTACCCTCCCCGCGAGCGTGAACGACATTCTCTGATGAGTGTTGACAAACATGTTGTTCACCTCGCTCAGCCTTGGGAGGAAATTCATGACATCGGGATTATAGCGTGCACTCATGATGACCACGACTGCTTTTATCGATCGCTCAACCTTGAGATGTGTATAGAAGAGTGGGATTATGCAGCGTGCGGGAGTAGCAAGCTGGAGAGGAATGTAAACGACGCGACAGTGTGTACGTGGAAAAGGGTTTCCCATTCCACACTGCTGCAGGCAATCGGCTACGCTCTAATCTACGAGTCCGCAGTCAATATGCCCGTCGTCAGTCTGCCTACTCAGCTCATAAACCCGGGATGAAGCTGGCCTGCCTTTTGAGCAAGAAAAGCCGACTGCGGGCTGCCTCAACTCGCTCTGTTGTTCCAACGCGCTGCTGCCTGCTGATCACGTGACTACGCGATTAGCTTTCTCGCTAGTCTTGTTTAGTGCCGCTGTGCATATATATAATGTAGTTTGTGCAGATACGGCACCAAACAGCAAATGTTTACTGCACGTCTCCAAAACAAATGCCCGCTAAGTATTTTACTCCACGTCTAAAATCCTGGTCCTCAGGCTTTTTTTTCGCCTTTCTTCATCCGCCTTCCTTTCGCTGTCACTCGACCCCACCCACTTCCTCTTTCCAATCCCTTCACCGCTCTCGACGACTCGTTAAAATGGACGCCGACACGACCACCCGATTTGTTCCCGAACATCGTCGCACTAACTTCAAAAACAAGGGCCACTTCCGCCAGGACGAGCTCCGCCGCCGGCGCGAGGAGGCTCAGGTCGAAATCAGAAAGGCCAAGCGCGAGGAGTCGCTCGCAAAGCGTCGCAATCTCACGCTCCCCACAACCGCGACCGAGAAGATCCAGAGCGAAAGCGAGGATGAGAGCTCGGCCGAGACTCAGGTAGGATCTTTTTTTCTTGTTTTGTTTTGATTGCTCTCTGTACTTGCTGAACTGTTCATTATCGCACGTATGACGTCAATACGTGTGTGATTTGGACTTTTTTGCACATGTCTTTTCAGTAATATCTAATAGCATACCTGATTTGATGCTAACGACATTATACTCTCTCTAGCTCAATGAGGATTTGCCGGAGATGATGCAGGGCGTGTTCTCTGACAACATCGAGGCACAGATCCAGGCTACCGTCAAATTCCGGAAGCTGCTGTCAAAGGAGCGTAACCCTCCGATTGAGAAAGTCATCGAGTGCGGTGTCGTGAGCCGATTCGTCGAGTTCCTCAGATCCCCCCACTCCATCATCCAATTCGAAGCCGCCTGGGCGCTCACCAACATCGCTTCCGGATCATCCCAGCAGACCCATGTTGTCATCGACGCCGGCGCGATCCCAATCTTCGTCGAGCTTCTCGATTCTTCAGAGGCCGACGTCCGAGAGCAGGCCGTGTGGGCGCTCGGTAACATTGCCGGTGACTCCCCGCGTGCCGTGACATTGTTCTCAACGCGGGCGCCTTGCGTCCTTTGTTGGCGCTCTTGAATGATTCGCGCAAGTTGAGCATGCTCAGAAACGCTACCTGGACTCTCAGCAACTTCTGCCGCGGCAAATCGCCTCAGCCAGAGTGGGCCGTCGTAAGTTGATCTCGTCTACTTCTCTTTTCTTTCAATCGTCCTAACAATAACTGTCAATAAGATCTCGACTGCTTTGCCTGTCCTCGCAAGACTTATATATTCTCTGGACGACGAGGTCTTGATCGATGCCTGCTGGGCGATCTCATACCTCTCTGACGGTGCCAACGACAAGATCCAGGCCGTCCTCGAAGCCGGTATTCCACGAAGACTTGTTGAACTGTTGCTGCATCCCAACACCTCGGTTCAAACTCCTGCTCTGAGATCGGTTGGAAACATCGTCACCGGTGATGACGTGCAGACTCAAGTCATCATCAACCACGGCGCTCTCAACGCTTTGCTCACATTGCTTTCCTCCCCCAAGGAAGCTATCCGAAAGGAGGCCTGCTGGACTATTTCCAACATCACCGCCGGCAACACTGCTCAGATCGAGGCCGTCATCACTAGCAATCTGATTCCTCCACTCATCAACCTCCTTGCTCATGCCGACTTCAAGACCAGAAAGGAGGCGTGCTGGGCCATCTCGAACGCTACCTCGGGCGGCTTGGCCAAGCCTGATCAGATCAGATACCTCGTGTCTCAGGGTTGCATCAAGCCTCTCTGCGATCTTCTCACCTGCATGGACAACAAGATCATCCAGGTCGCCCTGGACGGTCTTGAGAACATCCTCAAGGTCGGCGATGAAGACAAGGACATGAATAACGGCGTCAACCTCTATGCGGTTTACATCGAGGAGGCCGGTGGTATGGAGAAGATCCACGCCACCCAGCAGAACGAGAACGAGGAGATCTACATGAAGGCCTACAACATCATCGACAAGTACTTCTCCGAGGAGGACGTCGTTGAAGATGCCGACCTTGCTCCCCAGACCGCGGGTGACACCTTCCAGTTTGGTGGACAAGATCCTTCGACATTCGGCGCCAACGGACAGAACTTTAGCTTTGCTAATGCCGACAACACTATGATGTCCTAAATCATACCTCTTCTTTCCACTTGCAAAGCTGCCGTGACATCGTTTTCTGCTCCTTCTTTACCCTTGCTTTCTTATCTCCTTACTATTCCCCGCTTTCGTTTCATTTTTGTTTGATCTGCTACCCATTTCCTATAATGTAATCGTACTTATTCTAGCTATGAGAATATCTACAACCCTTTTATGTACTTTCTCTTTTTCATTTTTATTATTTACAGATCCATAGAAAATGCGCCTTTTCCACTTTTATTTTGTTTTGTTTTGTTTCCAATCTACACGGATTATGAGTTGAATGTAATTTGTTAGTATCATGTAATGGGTGTAAGGATGAATCTTTCATTTGTGTAGTTTTGAGCGTGTGTGTGCATCAATCGTGTGTATAATGTATTTTCTTCTAATGTATCTATTTTTTTACCCAATTTTTTTTCCTCTATTTTCCTAAATTTATATGTCTGTTAATCTTTGTTCCGTCATTGTATTGTAGCCGCGGCTTTCGTCATACAGTTTTATATCACTTATCCTAATACCGGTCGTTCTGACTTGGTCCTCTTTGATCTACATGAGATTTGTCTCGTGAGTTGAAGAGGTCTGTTAGGGACATCGGCGATCCTCCACTCAAAATCCTAGAGCTCGTGTCGAAGGTTGACAACTTTGTATGCGATGAGATCAGCGTAGAATAAATCGTAGAATAAATCGTAGCATATAGTCGTTTCGATATCAATACGAATCAGTGAGATTCATCGTGATGTTTGTTTGCTGCGTAGTTGAATGTGTGCGCATTACTCGAATTAGTTACTGATTTTGCTAACTGCATTTGATACGGCGCTCGTCAATTTTATAGAAATTCACTCGCATAAAATCTAGGGTGACTTAACTAATTTTTTTCAAACAGATAAATAATATTGCTTTGCTTCCTAAAAGCTATAGAGCAGCAAAAACACACAGTTCACGACAAATTTCACTTTATAACTCCCACGAAACGTCATTGCAGAACTATAAAAAATTGCCTTTCGCTTAATTTCAGGGCCCTCCTAAAGATCACCATCGCCTGGCTGTCCCTGTCAAGTGTTTTAACAAAACCAGATATGGCCAGACTACGACGGAAATATCCGCCTAAGCAATTACGACTTCCTGAAGCGGCGTACCGGGGCTCTGTTAATGCGTCGATTCCGCCTACGAATATTGTACAGGGACGCACTGAGCCGACGGTAACCGTCGCGGGCCGCGGCGGATATTACACCCCAGCGCAAGATAACCAAGCGCTGGCGACATGGTCGGAGTCGTCGCCTGTTTCTCTACAGCCTTTACTATCGCGGACTTCGATCTCGAGTCTGTTGTCGGGGAGCAGTTTGGGCACGTTCTCGTTGCATCAGAGTATCAGATCCGCGGAGGCGCCGGCGTCGATCGGAGGAGATTCGGGAGGTGAAGGGCAGTGTTCGAAGGGGTTGCGGACGATGCGGGGACTGTATGAGGAAGATATGAGGGCGCAGCAAAGGCAGCAGATTTCCGTTGGCTCGCATCTAGTCAGACGAAGTGCTGCTCGCGCAGGCCCCGCTGGCTTGAGGACAGAATCCGCCACGAAGATCACCTCCATCACCAATGTAAGTGCGACCCTCCTCCTCCTCCTAAGCCAATATCTAACCACCACCATACAGCGCACCACAGATAAATTCACTTTCACCACAAACCCACCACAGCAAAGCCAACAAGGCAAACTCGTCCGCCACAGCCACAGCAACGCTACTACTGCGACAAACTACTTCGCGCCGTCGTCAAAACCGACGAGTCCGGCTAGCAGTATACCCGCGCAACCGTCGAATCTCTCGCGGAGGTTGTCGATGGCGTGGAATATTGCTTCTACAAAGTCTTCGGTGCTGTCTTTTCACCATAGGTGATTGTAGTGTGATTTCTAGTATTTTTCTTGTTTTTATGCACTCGGTTTTGAGCAAATAGGTTGTTGTTTTCCTGGGATATTGGCTTATTTAATAATGCAAAATCTTTTCTCTATTCAACATATTATGCAAACCCTCACAACCCATTCTGATCTATCAGCCGCTTAACAACCTGTACAATCTCATGCCCACTAACATCCACATCCGGCGCCTCAATCTTCAGCGCCAGCACCTGATCCAGCAACACCCGCATCCGCCCCACCAGCACACCGATCCTCGCCCAACACCGCAGGCGCACCCAATTGCCGACCGTGACTCCGCGGCCGAGCAGGTCGGTTCCCAAGGTGCCGCAGAACATCAAGAGGCCAAAGCCACCGAACGGCGTGAGTTCACGGATGAAGACCTTGGAGGTCGCCATTTTGTGGAAGAAGGACATGAATTCAGCGCCGTTGAGGTAGGTTTGCGCGGAAAACAAGGTCGAGCTTGGATGGATAAACACGCGGCCGTCGTCGCGGGTGAAGAGCTTGATTGTTCGTGCTTCGGGGTCTAGTTCGACAGCACCGGAGCTTACAGCCAGATACTTCTTCTCTGGAAGTTGGATGCGAGCAATCGAAGGATTCATGGACGCAGCCAGCAGCGCCCGCACCAGACTCAGCTGCTCGTTCGTATACGGAGCTGGAGCGGGCAATCTCGCAGACTTGATGAATCCGATTTCCTGCAGCGATTGCAGATACTGGTCGCGCGCGGAGGCGATGTCTTCCATCGTCTTGAACGAAAGAAAGTTGTCCTCGCACCAGTCGCGAGCGCTGCGGTAACCTGTGCTTTTGATTCGCGATTCCCATTCCATGAATGCTCGAGCATCGGCAATCACGTCGCCTTGATTGTTCGAAAACGCCGATCGCGCCCTGATAAGATTAGTATTTTGTCATATAACAACGAAAGATGAAGGATACATACGACTTGGCAGCGTCCCTGTTATCAGCCGGCGACATAAACGGCGACCGTGCCGTCAGAATCGCAGCGATAACAGCAGCCATTTCGAGACACCCGAAAATCGCTCCGTAGACCAGCAACTTTGCACATTTGAGATCCGCAGGGATAGTAGAGAGATGGCTTCCCAGCGGAGTAAGTTCGGAAGTGAACTCGTCCAAAGCACCGACTTGAATCAGCACGTTTCGAGCAGACTCGACGGCCATCACATCAGGCGGGTCTAAGGCTTCGCCCAGAAACTTTGCGGCATCGCCGACTTTCATTGCCTTTACCATCAGATACAGCTGCTCGAGTGGAGTTCGTCCAATTTCTGGGACTTGCCGAACAGGCATCCGCTCCTTCTCTGCCTTGGCAGTGTACAGCTTGTAGCAGGTGCCCTTTGACACTCGACCGGCTCTTCCTCGTCGCTGTTTGGCGGCGGCTTGGGAGACCCACGTTTCCACCAGTCTAGTCATGTTGGTGTGGGGATCATACTCTGTTTCTTTAACTCTTCCTGAATCGATAACGGCCACCACGTCCGGAATCGTGATTGACGTTTCAGCAACGTTGGTAGCGGCAACGATCTTGCGCTTCCCGGGAGGAGGTGTCAGGAACACCTTTCGCTGATCGGAAGGTATAAGCGATGCGTGCAAGGGCAAGCAGTGAAACTTGGAAGAGCTGGAGCTGATCGTTGAGATGCATCTTGAGATTTCGGCGGTACCCGGCAAGAAGATCAAGATAGCGCCTTCTTTGTCTCCCAAGGTATGGTCGATATGCCTGACAACAGCGGCGATGAAGTCGTAATTTATGCGATCGCCTAATGCCGTGATATATTTGCCCATCAACGAATCTTCGTACTCCTCCTCCGTCTGCGTCGGCTCTTCTACCTTGGGAGCATGGCGATCGGTATAGTCGTCGATACTGCTCTTTTTGCTCTTGCTGTTGCTCTCCTGAGACTTTCCTAGCTTCACGCCTTGAAGCGATGGTCTGAACCCTGTTGCCCGCAGAATATCATCGACGTAAATGTCCTGCACGGGAAACGTGCGACCTTCAATGTTGACATGTCCAGCGCCACCAAAGTAGTCTGCAAACATCTTTGCGTCCACTGTAGCACTCATCAGCACAATCTTTATCTTCTTGTTTATGCGGGCAAGTCTCTTCAGGATAATCAAAAGAAAATCGCTGTCCAGAGATCTCTCATGGACTTCGTCTATGAATATATGACTAACGTTCTTCAACGCGCTCTGCGGATCCATCTGCAGCATTCGCAAAACAACACCGGTGGTCATAAACCGTAGCTGAGTAGCACTCGACACCTTTGATTCTCCGCGGATAACGTATCCGACTTGCGCGCCTACCGAGCACCCTCGTTCATCGGCCACTCGTGCCGCTAGACCCATTGCTGAGATTCGACGAGGCTGCGTGCAGAGCATGTTTGCGGTGTTTCCATGTCCAGACTGGATCAGATCATCTAGAACAAATTGTAGGGACTGGGTAGATTTTCCTGAACCCGTTTCTCCAGTGATAAGAGTAACTTGGTTCTTGCGGATCGTCTCGACAATGATCTCGCGCTTGCTCCATGCAGGCAGGGACTTGCGCGACCGGATCATCGCGTCCATTTTCGGATCCTGCAGTTTCATATTCAAGCCATCCTTCAACTCTTGCGCGCTGATCCGGATCGGTGCCAAGCGAGCAGACGACTTTTGCGCGCTCCGGCTCTTGCCCAGATTCAGACTCGCAAAGATATCAGAGATCGTATCGCCCTCGCCCGAGTATGTAATTCCGTAAATTGCGCCTGATAAAGACTTGAGTTTGACAGGATGCTTCACGATATCCTCGAGATTCTCCTGCATCCACTCGACGATATCGAATATCATTGCCACCGAGACCAGATTCTCGGCCGCGTAAGTAGCAGCGCGCAAGACGGCCGAGAGACGGATGTATGCTGGTAAGTTTTTAGGCCGATTGTTTTCGGTCGCAAATAGTGAAATCGATGGAATGCGGTAGGCGGGGTAACCTGAGGACTTGTGGAAACGTAACGAGAGATTGTCTTTGTTGTAAAACTGACAAGCCGGTAGCGAGAGTTTGATCTCTACAAAATCCGGCAGTGGATTTGCAAATCTATCCCCATAGATTGCCGCCAATGTCTCGGTCTCTTCTTTCCACGCGGTGTCAACGCCGTCGTCATCGATGAATTCGAAAGCTGCCTCGGGATATTGCAGATTAAACATAAGTCGCTCGATAGCTTTGGATTCGTCACCGTTGTATTCTTCGATAGTCTCACGGGCCAATTCGGCAGGATACCCGGCCTGTGATAAGCGTTTGACGGCGTATTCCAGCTGATATGATCCGGTAACAAGAGTTACTCCAGGAGTGTAATTCTCAGGCAAGAACCGAGGTGGTAAATCGTCTTCCGGCACGTGAATCAACAGCCATTCTAGAGCTTGCTGCTTAGACGAAGTATACTCTGCAGCTTCGAGAGCGTGTACGTCACGAAATCCGAGGCCGACCAGCTCGTTGATCTCTTCCTTTGATACACTATTTCCTTTCGCTGCCCCACTCGTTTCCCAAACGTGATACTTTCGGATACAGGTCTCAACCAACGCGCGCACTTCGCGAGACATATCAATGGTAGGAACTCTCTCCCATCCTTTTTTGAGAACTGCTTGTTGCTTAGGTGTGACGATCCCAGCTTCGACCGCTTTCTTCTCCTCTTTCTGTTCCTGTTGCTTTGCAGCAGCCGCGGCTTTTGCATCGTTCTGCTCCCGTTGGACCACAAACGGATCGGCCGAGTACAAATGGGCTCTGCCGTTTTTCACGTCTGCTCGTCGGATGTCCTCCATTTTCCGCCATAGAGTCTTGTGTTCTCCGGGCAGGATCATTGCCATGTTCTTGTGAGATGCAACGCGATGCAGGGCGTAGGTAGCAGCAAAATGACGAGCTTCTAAAGCTGTGGGCTGAGGATCTAGTAGAGAGTCTGGAGGTCTAAACTTGACGGTCTCTATTTGACTTGTTTTTGGGTTGCGCACGCCGAGGATTGCGGTTGCAATGAACCCGCCTGAGGAGTGAATCTAGACACAGTTTTGCACGTCAGCGCTCGATCAATTGAAATCACCAACAAACAGCACAATAGCGCACCATATCATAGTTGACCTTCTCCCATCCTTGCTTCTGACAGTGCTCGTGCAGCAAAGTGGCCGGCAGTTTCCCGGTCCACGACGAAGACGCGGCGACGATAGCCTTCGCCGAGGGAGCGGACTTCTGCAGCGGCAGCTGACCCTCCGCGCTCGCGGCGGCAGCCTTTGCAGACTTTGACTTTGAGCTGTTGCCAGCATTTCCCGTGGACAGAATTCCCCGGGACGCGTTGGATTTGCGGTCGCCTTTTGCCATTGTGTGTGCAAAGACAGCTTTTGAAGATTTGGAATTTTTTTACAGAAATCTGAGAGCGCGCGCGTTGGGAGTTGGCGATTATCCGCCGGCTCCTCGTCTGGCTACGGACAACCACCGGCTGCTTACAACCCGCCAGTCCTCCAAAAACTACAAACTACGCTGTTTACTCTTCAGTTGTCAGAGATACCCGAGCTTTTGAGTAATAGAATCAGTCGCAGTATGAGTCAGAGAATCAAAGCGCAGGTCGGTAGTCATCATGCGCCACAGGACGCCGCACCGACATTGGTAATCGCCACAAATTTGATGTGGCGCGAGCGAGGATTAAAGACTGCCAGCATTTCTCTTGAAGTTTTTACCCCGATAGCTCCTCAATTATATCTCCAGCATTATACAGCCAGAATAGATATAGATTTCACGCTCTATATTATTATTGCATAGCCTGTTTTGATAGACGCAAAGAATTACGACTCTACGCCTTCTTCTACCTGCACGAAGTTCAGTTACTCACCATGGCGGCGGAGGTAGATGCGCAGCGACAAATCCCCCCACAGACGTTCAAGACCACGTCTACACCTATACCGTCTCCGTCTGAAGGCTCCTCTCGTTCCCAGAGACGCGGTGAGAGATCAACCAACAGGAACTCCGAGTCTGACCAAAACCGCGGCGGTAGACGTCGAGGGCCAAGACAGCCCGCTGCCAGCACGCCCGATGCTACTAATCCACCATCTGCACCCGGAGAAAGTGGCAATCAGCCCTCCAGCACTAGCGCAAGACGCAACCGTCGCCCGCGAAAAGGCAGAGAGACTGAAGCAAGCGGATCCTCGGACGTGACGTCCACCAGCCAGCAACCAGCTGACGACGCCCCGCCTACGTCGGATCCTAGCGATGGCGGACACTCATCCTCTGCTTCAAGATCACGAAATCGAAATCGACGCGGAAACAAGAACGACAGCAGCCGAACTATCGAGTCTACTTCCAGCAGCTCTTTCAATCCAGCAGCCACAGCGTTTGTACCTTCGGAGAACGTTGCAGCCCTACAGCAAGCACCGCAGGCTCAACCTCAGTCTTCTGGCCGTAATCGCCGACGCGGAGCTAACGGCAACGCGAGTGACAGTCAACCACCCCAATCTCGCGCAAGCCGAGCGCGCAAAAATTTTGGCTCGCAACTTACGATCCCGTTATCCAACGACGACGAACACGACAATGACCACGACAAGCATCAGCACGGCCAGAAAGAACTGCCTACGTCATCTCTTGATTTGGACGGATATTTTTCCGGTCAAGATATGTCCTCCAACTCTCTTGCGGTCAGCATTCTTGAGGATATTCATTCTGGTGCTTACGAATGTATGATCTGTATCAATTCAATCACGCGAAAATCAAAGATCTGGACTTGCTCGACATGCTACCGTGTGTTTCATATTCACTGTATTCAAAAGTGGGGAAAGCAGATCAAAGACACTGCTGCCGCAGCGCCCGGGGCGGATCCGACTGTCCCAGTTGCATGGCGCTGTCCTGGTTGTCAAACCGCACGACAGGAAATTCCTGACAAATACAGATGCTGGTGCGGCAAAGTCGACAATCCAGATCAGTCACCCTTGTTTCCTCCGCACAGCTGCGGCCAGACTTGCTCTTACGAGTACTCCAACTGTCCTCATGTTTGCAGTATACCATGCCACCCTGGGCCACATCCAAAGTGTTCAGCTATGGGGCCGCCGCTCGACTGTTTTTGCGGAAAGTCAACTACTCAGCGGCGTTGCGTTGATACAAAATACGACGGATGGAGTTGTGGCGTTGTCTGCGGAGAGATGATGGCCTGCGGTGTACACACATGCCCTCGACCGTGCCACACTGGTCTCTGTGGTCCCTGTGAGGCTCCGATCCACAGCAGCTGCTACTGTGGTAAGGAGGACAAGGACGTCAAGTGCTGCCAGACCCTTCCTGCTCGCAAAAGTTTCTTCATCGACCAGGATGGAGACGAGGCATGGTGGTCTGCTATCTGGAAGTGTGAGAACGTGTGTGACCGCGAATTTGATTGCGGAGTCCACCACTGTCAAAAGTCCTGCCATGTTCAGGATATCGAGCCTGCTCACTGCCCGCTAAGTCCAGACGTTGTGAAGACATGTCCTTGTGGGAAGCACGCCGTCAGTGAAATCCTGGGTCATGAGCGGAGTAGTTGCGAAGAAGTCGTTCCGACGTGTAGGGATCAGTGCGGCAAGACTCTGGCGTGCGGCCATCTATGCAAATTGGTCTGTCATACTGGTGCCTGCGGGCCCTGCACTGAAGAGGTTACAGTACCATGCCTCTGTGGACACAATATGATCACTCTTCCTTGGTATGATTTCTAACGTGATTTGCTTATTCTACAGTACTGTTTTACTAATGCCAGTTTTAGTGCGGATTTGATTTTTGGTACCCCACGCTGCCGGAGAATCTGCCGGATTCAACTCAACTGCCAGCGCCACGAGTGCGGCCAGCCATGCTGCCCAGGCGAGAAGCTAGGTCAAGAGCGACTGCTAAAGTTTCGCAGAAAAGATGTTCTTCAACAGCAGCAAGTTCTCGAGGACATCATCGAGCCGCAACATATATGCACAGCAACATGCAACAATATGCTCAAGTGTGGTAACCACCGCTGTCAGATTACTTGCCATCGAGGACCGTGTCCCCCGTGCCTTGAAGCTAGCTTTGAGGAGCTTACCTGTAATTGTGGACGTACGAAAATGATGCCGCCAATCCCATGCGGAACAAAGCCTCCTCGGTGTAAGTATCAGTGCACCAGAGTGCCTGCTTGCGGACATCCTGCAGTCAAGCACAACTGTCATCTTGATGACGAAGAGTGTCCCAAATGGTAAGAGTCTCTGTCTTTCTTTTCTGTATATTGTCGTATACTAACAGGGTTAGCCCGTATTTTGTCGAGCGACGCTGCATGTGCGGCAAGTCATTGCAAAAAAACCAGCCTTGCAGCAGACAAAACGTCTCATGTGGAAATATTTGCAACAAGCTACTTTCATGTGGCTCACACCACTGCAAAAAACCTTGCCATCGCGAGGGTGAATGCGAATCGCCCTGCAAGCAGCCGTGCGGCAAGACCAAGTCGTGCGGACATCCGGATGAGTTGCCGTGTCATTCGCCTTTCCAGTGTGAGGAGGAAAAGCCGTGTACTGCGCCGATTGAGATTCAGTGCCATTGCGAGAATCTCAAGAGGACGGTGAAGTGCGGCGCTACGAAGACGATCAAGCCCCCGTTACGAGTAATCAAATGGTGAGCTACGAGACATGTCGTACAGACTTTCGAGAACAATTATTAACTTGTTTTTAGTAATGACCAATGTGCTTTGCTTGCGCGCAATGCCAGGTTGGCAGAGGCTCTTAATATCACTGCAGAATCTCACGCACTAGCATCAAACGCGGTCACGCATTCAGATATCACCCTCCGTCTCTACGGCACGAACAAAAAGTGGTGCGAGAGCATTGAGAAGATCATAGATCAATTTATAGTCTCTGCAGCCGCGAAGCGCTCGCTAGCGTTTCCACCGATGCGTCGCCAGCAGCGACAGTTCATCCACTGTCTCGCCGAAGCCTATAATCTCGAATCGGAGAGTCAAGACCCGGAGCCGCACAGATCTGTGGTTTTACATCGCACGTCTCGTACTGCGCTCCCGGATAAGAACCTGGCACAGGCATATGCGATTTGGACGAAGAAGCAGCAAGCAGCAGGATTGACGCAGCTCGGATCATCTTCGTCTTCGAGCGCGAACGGGAGCAGTATGCCGCTACAAATGCGCCGGGCGCCTAAGCACGCCTACAACGCTATTCTGTTGGAGTCTGTGCAATTTGGTTTGACGCGTGCCGATCTGGAGCGAAAGATCGAACGCTATCTCGAACCGCTCGCTGATTCGAAGCTTCGCTATACCGCAAGCTGGATCGCCGACGAAGACGTTGTGTTGATGCCGCAGAACGCGGCAGAGCTCGGATTCGAGCCCGACGATGTCGAGCGTGAATTGGCAGCGATTAAATACGGCTTGCGTAAGTTCATCGTGACTGAGCAGAAACTAGCGCAAGCTGCGGAAATGTGCTGGATCACGCGCGACAATGTGATTGCGTATCGTGAGAGTACGGTCGGTAAAGGGTCTACAGGAATTGGCAGCGGTGCATGGACATCCGTTCCAGCGTCGTCATCGTCGTCGTCTTCTAATGCCACTGCCAAGGCGCGATTTACTTCGTATAATGTGTTTGCTGCGCTTGGTGCTACGGCGAATAAGAGCTCGGCTTCGAGTTCATCGACTGGTGCTGCTGCGAAGGCCAAGAAGGAGCCTATCGCAGATTCTTGGGAGGACCTGGATGATGAGGAGAACGAAGGGTCGCGCGCGGCAGAAGGAGAAGGACTAGAGGAGCAAGCTGAGAGCTCTTCTAGGGCTGAGAAAGAGGAGCAGGCTAAGGAAGACGAAGGAGAGGTCGAAACACCTATCGAGGGATCTCTACCTGCTGTCTCGGCTGATGACACTGCTGATGATGACACTTCCCGCGATGCTGAGGAAGCTCCATCTGCGTCTGCACCAGAAGAAGCTCCATCTGTGTCTGCACCAGAAGAAGCTCCAGCAAGCGACTCTAACGAGAGTCACGAAAGCACTGAGTAGAATACCGCGACAGCAAGACTAGTCTTTGTTTGACTGGTTGACTACGCCGATACACTTGTTGCGTTTTGTATATAATTTTTCATTGCATTGAAGTTTAGGTGAAAAGTGCATTTGGTTGGTATGCATGGCGCTTCGAGGGGAGAGTTTTAGAAGGCAGCCTGCTTGGATAGCTACAAGTTCAATAAAAAGTTTCCATTAAAGGTAGAGCTGAACTAATGATGACAGAAGTCGTAATAGCACAGAAGGGTATGACAGAAGAAGAAATAAGAATAAGACAGAGACGACGAGGGTATTGAATACAGCTCCGTTGACAGAGTAAATTAGGTCTCGTCCTTAGGCGGCGGAGGAGAGCGTTTTCGAAGTGAATATCTGTCACTAGGATTTTCAGACTGACTCAGCGGCGACAGCGGATCAACAGGCGAATACGCAGGCGGCGGAAGTTGAGTTCTGTCGGCGCTGCGTGTGACTATGCGTTGAGAAGACAGCAGATCTGGAGCGATAGTGGGGGGTGCATGATGTGCCATGCTTGTTGGTTTGCGTGAGTGTGTGGAACGGTGAGAATCCTGGCGACTGTGCGCGCGCGAATAAGCTCGTCTTGCTGCTGAGATGCGAGGATCAAGGGTGTGATAAACAAAGTTATTCGCGGCAGGACGATACGACGCAGGAGAGGGATGAGACTCAGTCGGCATAGAGACAGGGGAAACGCGTTGGAGAATCTCAGGCGGGAGGTTGTTGAGATCGGAAGTGCGCGTCGGCAGCGGCTGCGAGTTCAGCCTGTCTCGTTTGGCAATCTCGACCATTGTGAGAGCCGTGGCAAAGAGCCAGTAGACTGCTAAAAGACCAGACACCAGACGAGCGTATTTCTCGCCAAAGGATTTGAATTCTCTGACTTGGGAATCCGAAAGCAAGTCGCCGGGTTGCTTGAAGAATCTGCTGTTTCCGCTGCCGACCAAGGCGAAGACGAGGAAGGAAAGACCAAGGAAGATGGAGAGCGGGAAGAAGTTTCTGATTTTCCAAGAGATGGCGGGGGACATCTTGAGTGCGGCAAACATGATGCTGATGGCGGCCAACATAACACCAAACCGTTCGCGTCTGGGAGGATGCGAGGAGTGGCGACTCGGCGCGCGAGCGGCGGCTTGAAGATTGAGAGCATAGATCGTCATGAGGAGGACGGAGCAGAGAAAGCCACAGAGATGAACGAGAGCACTGACGATGCCGCCTAAGATGTTTTGTTTGTTGTCAGGATTCGTGCGGCCGGTGCAGCAATTCGAGAGGTTCGCAAAGAAGATCCGGATCGAGGTCCAGAGAGTATTGGGCGGTTCTGGTCCGCGATCGCGAACGCCGTAGTTGATGTAGAGAGGTTGAACACGACGACGGCGAGCCATTTTGCTTGCAGCACACAAAAAGTAAATACAAAGAGTTTGTAAATATATAGCAGAGAGCGCAGCGGTTCGGTTCGTGGACGTGGATACTTCTCGTCGGCGTGGATCAGGCGGAGAGAAAGAGGAGGACAGACTGAATTCAATGTTTACAATTCCCCTAAACAGACACCTTCTATAATAATAACCCTAAACCGATATTAATAGTATGTAGGGTTAATAGCAGTCACACTCAAAGAGTGTAGGGTTGAGGCAGGGCAGAGGCGCCGCACTCGCAGTCGCAGTCTCAACGCAAAGGCAGAAGCCCGTCCAAGTCTCCAGCCCAACCCTTTCAGTAACACCAATTCAGCAACAGGTTCAGCAACAAGTGAGTGCTTCTTTTATTGATTTGAGGATTGGAAGAGATGAAGAAGAAGAAGAGCGGCGTACTGACTGTGTTGTTATCTAGTGGGTGCCTATAAATATTTGGAAGAGGTATGAGAAGATTCGTTCAGAGGTGTTGGATGGTTGAAAGGTCGTCAGTATCTTCTCTCGGTCGGAGTAGATGTTTTTTATTGTCAGCAGCAGTTGAACATAGACCGAGGGTCGTCGTTTGAGGAGAGCGAGAGAAGGACGTTTGTGAAAAGTGAAAGCCGGAGAGAAGATACTGTCAAACACGACCGATTCAAGCATATTCCGACCGACAAGCATCCACGATCAGATTTAGCTAACGCAATATTTTTCATTATACAGCTGCAACGCAAGAAGCAGTCGGATGTCCTCCGCTTCTTGCTCCGTATCCGCTGCTGGGAGTACCGTCAGCTGAACGTCGTCCACCGTGCGTCGCGCCCCTCGCGTCCCGACAAGGCCCGTCGTCTCGGTTACAAGGCCAAGCAGGGTTTCGTTATCTACAGAATCCGCGTTCGTCGTGGAGGCCGCAAGAAACCCGTTAGGAAGGGTGCTACCTATGGTGCGTTTTCGTGAAGTTTTTTCTATGAGTGATGGGATGAAAAAAAGACTAATGAGAATTTTACAACTACAGGTAAGCCCACCAACATGGGAGTTAACCAGCTCAAGTACCAGCGCTCGCTCCGCACCACTGCTGAGGAGCGTGTTGGCCGTCGCTGCCCTAACTTGCGTGTTTTGAACTCGTACTGGGTCAACCAGGACTCTTCGTACAAGTACTTTGAGGTCATCCTCGTGGACCCCCAGCACAACGCTATCCGCAACTCTGCCAAGTACAACTGGATCGCGAACCCGGTTCACAAGCACCGCGAGTCGCGTGGTCTTACTGGCGCGGGCAAGGCTTCGCGTGGTATCAAGAAGGGACACGGATACAGCAAGACCAACAGCGGCAGAAGACACACCTGGAAGTTGCACAACACTCTCAGCTTGTGGAGATACCGTTAGAGGGCTTGCAAAAGTACTTAAAAGCGTTTTGTTGTATTAGTCTGATGATATATTGTAGTTAATACGGATATTAAGAAATCATACATGATCGGTAGCGTAGATTGCTGTTATAAAAGACCATATCGGTATCAGCTTTGAAATATGAAGTTAAGAGTTTGTAAAGCAAATTGAAATGATATAGTATATTGTAATTGTTAGATGCTATGTTACAAGATCAATCCTCATCCATCTCATCATCATCATCCTCGTCATCATCATCAGCCTTTGCCAACCGTTCAGCTTCCTCAAGCAATTCCTTTGGCACAAACTGATGAAGGCCACCGGTTTCAGAAGTGGAGACCCAGGAGATTTCTAATTCAAAGTCCTTGTCTTTTGAGTCGTCGTGGGCGACGTAGATGATCTTTGCGGCGGCCTTGACGGCGTCGCGGGCGGAGATGTTTGGAAGGTCTAGTTTCTCGAGCTCTGATTTTGCTGCCTGGCGACCTTTTCCTGTGGCGGCGCCCATGTAACCCTGAAGATGGATTAGATTCTACTACATAGAAGAAAAGACGGTGAAATAGATTGTAATAGCTTACCCAGAACGCGCCAGATGGTTCGATGGTATAGAGATGTGGGCCAGAGTCATCGACACCGCCGACGATGACGGAGACACCAAAGGGCCGGACGGAGGAGTAGCAGGTGTAAGCCTGGACGTAGCCAGATAGACGGTCAGCGAGGGTGGGGACGCTGATGGGGACTTTGTATGTGCCGCGCCAGGAGTAGGATTCGGATCTGCCGCGGTCGACGAGATGGCGGCCGTCGGGGGTGAGGCCTGAGTATGCCTGGGGAGAGTTAGCAAGAAAAGAAAGCAGAGAGAAGAGGAGAGATGAGGGTAAATTGGATGGAGACGTACTACGCCGACATGTCTATCGATTGTCTGGATCTTCTTGTTTGCGCCGGGGACAAGCAGCTTGGACGAGACAATCTTCTCGACGGCAAAGACGACGCCGTCAGCGCATCGAATGCCGATCGCGGTTCCGTCAGCTTCGACGGCCTTGCTGGCGTACTCGACTTGGAAGTTCCGGCCGTCTGTGGGGATGGGTCAGTATAGATCATTGAATGATGGATCGTGACGGGGAGGGAGGGAGGAGAGGGGAGGAGTACCTGGACTGAAGACGCTGTTGCTGAGGTCGTAGCCGGTTCCGATGGAAGTCTGGAGAGGTGTGAGTGGAGAGTTGAGTGATAAATATAATCAAGAAAGAAACAGACCATTATAAGAGGAAACGGGGAAGGTGGAGAAGGGGATGGGTGGTGATGATGTAGAGACGGTCAATGAGAGAGAGGAGTGTGGAAGGAGAGCGAGAGAACGCACCGCCACGGATGACCGCTGAGCCACAGAACAGCCACCGCTCTGATTTTATTTTTTTTATCATTTTTAAGGCGATTAAATTGGTTATTGCACATATAGCAATACTACGACTACAACTGCAGTTATTGTATGATATTGTATGATATTGTATGATATTGTATTCTTAACTAATGCTCTCATAGCACAATATGTCCCGCAGATCATTGCACCCAGCCTCATCCGGGACCACGAAGGGTACTCCTGAAAGCTCGCTGCACCCAAGATCTGTTAGTATGTTCTCTCTCCATTTGAACAGGCTGAATATTCACATGTATCCTCGATAAGCACCAGAAAGCGCTCTTCTCACAGGAATGCTTTTTCATTCGGTCTCGAAAGAGTCCGGCGTTCAATGTTATTTTAAGCGTTGAAGAAAAAGAAGAAAAAACCTGCAAACCCGCGGCCGTCGAGCGCTTCTTATAATCCCGCCCACAGTACAAGCCCCGTGTTTACAAAACCCTACACAAACGCCCAATTCGGAAGCCCTATTCCACCCCAACCTCACCTTCGCAAAGTACGTCATCTCGAGAAACTTTTCTCAAAAGTCTTTCTCCTTCCCCAGCAACCTCTCTCCCGCACCCAACGGCCATCCCGCAATGAAGACCGCAATTCTCTCCGTATATGACAAGACCGGTCTGCTCGACCTCGCCAAGGGCCTGGTCAAGCACGACATCCGTCTGCTTGCGAGCGGCGGCACCGCGAAGCTCGTTCGCGAGGCTGGTTTCCCTGTAGAGTATGTTCAGTTTTTTTTCTTTTGAAGTTGTTTCTGTCTTTCTATATTGCTTTCCTTGTTCTGTCTGTTCTTGACCGTGCAACTCTTCTTTACTACCTCTCTCATCATCTACTCTGTACATCTTCTCACACTCTCCAGGGATGTCTCCGCCATCACCCACGCTCCCGAGATGCTCGCCGGCCGCGTCAAGACCCTCCACCCCGCCGTCCATGCCGGCATTCTCGCCCGCAACATCGACTCCGACGAAGCCGACCTCGCCGCCCAGGGCATCGAGAAGGTCGACTACGTCGTCTGCAACCTCTACCCGTTCAAGGAGACCATCGCCAAGGTCAACGTCACCATCGACGAGGCCGTCGAGGAGATCGATATCGGCGGCGTCACCCTCCTCCGCGCTGCCGCGAAGAACCACGCCCGCGTCACCATCCTCTCTGACCCCTCCGACTACGCTGGCTTCCTCGAGCAGCTCGAGTCCGGCGAGGTCTCCGCCGACGCCCGCAACGCCTACGCGCTCAAGGCCTTCGAGCACACTGCCGAGTACGACGCCGCCATTGCCGACTTCTTCCGCAAGAAATACGCAGAGTCAAAGTCCCAGCTCACCCTCCGCTACGGTGCCAACCCGCACCAGAAGCCTGCCCAGGCTTACGTCAAGCAGGGCGAGCTTCCCTTCAAGGTCCTCGCTGGCTCGCCCGGTTACATCAACCTCCTCGACGCGCTCAACTCGTGGCCGCTCGTCAAGGAACTCTCAATCTCGCTCAACCTCCCCGCCGCTGCCTCGTTCAAGCACGTTTCCCCCGCCGGCGCCGCCGTGGCTGTTCCCCTGTCGGATGTCGAGAAGAAGATCTACTTTGTCGACGACATTGCCGACGAGGACATGACCCCTCTCGCCATCGCCTACGCGCGCGCCCGCGGTGCCGACCGCATGTCCTCGTTCGGTGACTGGATCGCGCTCTCCGACACCGTCGACCTCACCACCGCCAAGATCATCTCCCGCGAGGTTTCCGACGGTGTCATTGCGCCCGCATACTCCCCCGAGGCCCTCGAGATCCTCAAGAAGAAGAAAGGCGGCAAGTACACGATCCTCCAGATCGACCCCGCTTTCACCCCCGAGCCCGTCGAGACCCGCCAAGTCTACGGCGTCTCGCTCGCGCAGAAGCGCAACGACGTCTTCATCAACGCCGCGTCGTTCAAGGACATCGTCTCCAAGAACAAAGACCTGCCCGCCAGCGCCGTCACCGACCTCATCGTCGCCACCATCGCGCTCAAATACACCCAGTCCAACTCGGTCGCCTACGCCAAGAACGGCATGCTCATCGGCCTCGGCGCCGGCCAGCAGTCGCGTATCCACTGCACCAGACTCGCCGGCGACAAGGCCGACAACTGGTGGCTGCGCCAGCACCCGCGCGTGCTCGCCTTCAAGTGGGCCAAGGGCGTCAAGCGACCAGACAAGTCTAACGCGATCGACCTCTTCGTCTCCAACCAGATCCCCGACGAGGACCCCGAGAAGTCCGAGTACGAGTCCAAGTTCGCCGAGCTACCGGTCCCGCTCACTGCCGAGGAGCGCAATGAGTGGCTTTCCAAGCTCGACGGCGTCTCGCTCTCGTCCGACGCTTTCTTCCCCTTCGCCGACAACGTCTACAGAGCCGCCCGAAGCGGCGTCAAGTACATCGCTGCCGCCAGCGGTTCAGTCCAGGACGACGCCGTCTTTGCGGCCGCGGACTCCAAGGACATTGTCTACGTCGAGAACCACGTCCGCCTGTTCCACCACTAAACCCCTCCCCCATTCCCCACCCACTTCTTCCTCTTCCCCCTTCCACCCTCTCCTACTCTCTATCATTTATCTCACACACGCTCTCTTCTCTTGTCTGTAGTAGACGTGCAGGGAAGGAAGAGGGTGTCTCCAAACTTTGAACGTTGTTCTTAATATCTCATAAATATTTTCTTTGTTTTGATTTCATTGTTTTAATCAATAAATGAGAGGCATATAAGAGTGTCATAAATCATTACGTGTTGCTCGTAGATGTAGAGTCTGAGAACCGAATTATTACTATTGATATCAATATATAAAGACGACAGCACGACAAAAACAAACAAACAAAGACAGCTACAAATCAACAAGTCCACAACTAAGCAAGGAGTATAAACACCCTCAGGATCCATACCGTTTCCCGCGCTTCGTATAGCTTCCTTCCGAGCCCGTACTGCTATACCTCCCTCCCGCTCCAAACCAACCCGCACCACCGCGCGAGTCCGCAGTCTCATGTCTTGCATCCGCGCCGACAACAACCGGCATACTAGCCCCCCTGCGATCCGCGCCGGCACCACCTGACGACGACGGACGCTGCTGGTGTGAGTAATACACCTCGTCTTCGAGCAGCGGGCTTTCTGCGCTGGCTGCGCGCCGGGACGACGACGACGACGGTTGTTGCTTTGTGCGTGTTTTCGACACGTGCAGACGGTCTTCGTGGGATGATGATGCTGATTGGAGAACGTAGCGGTTTCCTTGTTCGTCAAAGAGGACTTTGCCGCCGCCGCCGCCGCCGTTCCCTAGTGACGACGAGCGTTCACGTCTGACTTGATTCTGGGACACGAAATACGTTTCCCCTCCACCGCTACCTCCTCCGACATCACTAGATTCACTCCCTGAGCTTGTACTTCTGAACCTGTCAAACCACCTTGATCTGCTGCTTGTGCTTGCCGAGCTGACGTATCCGTCGTTTGCTTCGTCCCCAGTCCAATTCCCTCCGTTTTTCTTTTTATTTTTCCTCAGTCTCGCCTCGCCATTATTGATATTGATATTACTTTGATTACTTCTTCCGCCCACCTCCCTATTCATCCGTCTAGACCCACCCGGCAAGACCGGCAATTCCCCAGCAGCATACTGGTTCTGGTAAT